>NC_044986.1:88134920-88832333 GCF_008728515.1 Papio anubis
CATTGAATCTATGAATTACTTTGGACAGTAAGGCCATTTTCACAATATTGATTCTGCCTATCCATGAGCATGGAATGCTTTTCCATTTGTTTGTGTCCTCTCTTATTTCCTTGAGCAGTGGTTTGTAGTTCTCCTTGAAGAGGTCCTTCACATCTTTTGTAAGTTGTATTCCTAGGTATTTTATTCTTCTTATAGCAATTGTGAATGGGAGTTCACTCATGATTTGGCTCTCTGTTTTTGTGTATAGCAATGCTTGTGATTTTTGCACATTAATTTTGTATCCTGAGACTTTGCTGAAGTTGCTTATCAGCTTAAGGAGATTTTGGGCTGAGATGATGGCATTTTGTAAATATACAATCATGTCATCTGCAAACAGAGACAACTTGACTTCCTCTCTTCCTATCTGAGTACCGTTTATTGCTTTCTCTTGCCTGATTGCCCTGGCCAGAACTTCCAATATTATATTGAATAGAAGTGGTGAGAGAGGGCATCCTTGTCTTGTGCTGGTTTTCAAAAAGAATGCTTCCAATTTGTGCCCATTCAGTATAATATTGGCTGTGGGTTTGTCGTAAATAACTCTTATTATTTTGAGATACATTCCATCAATACCTAGTTTGTTGTGAGTTTTTAGCATGAAAGGTTGTTTAATTTTGTCAAAGGCCTTTTCTGCATCTATTGAGATAATCATGTGGTTTTTGTCATTGGATCTGTTTATGTGATGGATTACATTTATTGATTTGTGTATGTTGAACCAGCCTTGCATCCCAGGGATGAAGCCAACTTGATCATGATGGATAAGTTTTTGATGTGCTGATGGATTCAGTCTGCCAGTATTTAATTGAGGATCAGGGACATTGGCCTAAAATTGTCTTTTTCTGTTATGTCTTTGCCAGGTTTTGGTATCAGGATGATGCTGGCCTCATAAAACGAGTTAGGGAGGATTCCCTCTTTTTCTATTGATTGGAATAGTTTCAGAAGGAATGGTACCAGCTCTTTTTTGTACATCTGGTAGAATTCTGCTGTGAATCCATCTGGCCCTGGACTTTTTTTGGTTTGTAGGTACTAATTATTGCCTCAATTTCGGAGGCTGTTATTGGCCTATTCAGAGATTCAACTTCTTCCTGGTTTAGTTTTGGGAGGGTGTATGTGTCCAGGAATTTATCCATTCCTTCTAGATTTTCTAGTTTATTTGCATAGAGGTGTTTATAGTATTCTCTGATGGTAGTTTATATTTCTGTGGGATCAGCAGTGATATCCCATTTATCATTTTTTATTGCATCAATTTGATTCTTCCCTCTTTTCTTCTTTATTTGTCTTGCAAGTGGTCTATCAATTTTGTTGATCTTTTCAAAAAACCAACTCCTGGATTCACTGATTTTTTGAAGGGTTTTCTTGTGTCTCTATCTCCTTCAGTTCTGCTCTGATCTTAGTTATTTCTTGTCTTCTGCTAGCTTTTGAATTTGTTTGCTCTTGCTTCTCTAGTTGTTTTAATTGTGATGTTAAGGTGTCAATTTTAGATCTTTCCTGCTTTCTTTTGTGGGCATTTAGTGCTATAAATTTCCCTCTACACACTGCTTTAATTGTGTCCCAGAGATTCTGGTACATTGTGTCTTTGTTCTCACTGGTTTCAAAGAACAACTTTATTTCTACCTTCATTTTGTTATTTACCCAGTAGTCATTCAGGAGTAGGTTGTTCAGTTTCCATGTAGTTGTGCAGTTTTGATTTTCTTAATCCTGAGTTCTAATTTGATTGCACTGTGGTATGAGAGACAGTTTGTTGTGATTTCTGTTCTTTTACATTTGCTGAAGAGTGTTTTACTTCCAACTATGTGGTGAATTTTGGAATAAGTGCGATGTGGTGTTGAGAAGAATGCATATTCTGTTGATTTGGGGTGTAGAGTTCTGTAAATGTCAATTAGGTCTACTTGGTCCAGAGCTGAGTTCAAGTCCTGGATATCCTTGTTAAGTTTCTGTCTCTTTGATCTGTCTAATATTGACAGTGGGGTGTTAAAATCTCCCATTAGTATTGTGTGGGAGTCTAAGTCTCTTTTTAGGTCTCTAAGGACTTGCTTTATGAATCTAGGTGCTCCTGTTTTGGGTGCATATATATTTAGGATGGTTAGCTCTTCTTGTTGCATTGATCCCTTTACCATGATGTAATAGCCTTTTTGTCTCTTTTGATCTCTGTTGGTTTAAAGTCTGTTTTATCAGAGACCAGGATTGCAACCCCTGCTTTTTGTTTTGCTTTATATTTGCTTGGTAGATCTTCCTCCATCCCTTTATTTTGAGTCTATGTGTGTCTTTACACGTGAGATGGGTCTCCTGAATACAGCACACTGATGGGTCTTGACTCTTTATCCAATTTGCCAGTCTGCTTCTTTTAATTAGAACATTTAGCCCATTTACATTTAAGGTTAATATTGTTATGTGTGAACTTGATCCTGTCATTATGATGTTAGCTGGTTATTTTGCTCGTTAGTTGATGCAGTTGCTTCCTAGCATCGATGTTCTTTACATTTTGGCATGCTTTTGTAGTGGTTGGTACTGGTTGTTCCTTTCCATGTTTAGGACTTCCTTCAGGAGCTTTTGTGGGGATGGCCTGGTGGTGACAAAATTTCTCAACATTTGCTTCTCTGTAAAGGATTTTATTTCTCCTTCACTTATGAAACTTTGTTTGGCTGGATATGAAATTCTGGGTTGAAAATTCTTTTCTTTAAGATTGTTGAATATTGGCCCCCACTCTCTTCTGGCTTGTAGAGTTTCTGCCTAGAGATCCTCTGTTAGTCTGATGGGCTTCCCTTTGTGGGTAATCTGACCTTTTTCTCTGGGTACCCTTGACATTTTTTCCTTCATTTCAACTTTGGTGAATCTGACAATTATGTGTCTTGGAGTTGCTCTTCCTGAGGAGTATCTTTGTGGCATTCTCTGTATTTCCTGAATTTGAATGTTGGCCTGCCTTGCTAGGTTGGGGAAGTTTTCCAGTATAATATCCTGCAGAGTGTTTTCCAACTTGGTTCCATTCTCCCCATCACTTTCAGGTACACAAATCAGACATAGATTTGGTCTTTTCACATAGTCCCATATTTCTTGGAGGCTTTGTTCATTTCTTTTTACTCTTTTTTCTCTAAACTTCTCTTCTCACTTCATTTCATTCATTTGATCTTCGATCACTGATAAGCTTTCTTCCAGTTGATTGAGTCGGAGATGTTTGATTGTCTGAAGTCTTCTTCTCTCAACTTGTCAAAGCCATTCTCCGTCCAACTTTGTTCCATTGCTGGCGAGGAGCTGTGTTCCTTTGGATGGGGAGAGGCGCTCTGATTTTTAGAATTTCCAGCTTTTCTGTACTGCTTTTTCCCCATTTTGGGGTTTTATCTACCTTTGGTCTTTGATCATGTTGACATACAGATGGGGTTTTGGTGTGGATGTCCTTTCTGCTTGTTATTTTTCCTTCTAACAGTCAGGACTCTCAGCTGCAGGTCTGTTAGAGTTTGCTCAAGGTCCACTCCAGACCCTGTTTGCCTGGGTATCAGCAGTGGAGGCTGCAGAAGAGTGAATATTGCTAAACAGCAAATGTCGCTGTCTGATCGTTCCTCTGGAAGCTTTGGCTCAGAGGTGCACCTGGCTGTATGAGGTGTGAGGTGTCAGTCTGCCCCTAGTGGGGGATGTCTCCCAGGTAGGCTACTCGGGGGTCAGGGACCCACTTGAGCAGACAGTCTGTCCATTCTCAGATCTCAAACTCCGGGCTGGGAAAACCACTACTCTCTTCAAAGCTGTCAAACAGGGACATTTACATCTGCAGAGGTTTCTGCTGCCTTTTGTTTGGCTATGCCCTGTCCCCAGAGGTGGAGTCTACAGAGGCAGGCAGGCCTCCGTGAGCTATGGTGGGCTCCACCCAGTTCAAGCTTCCCGTCTGCTTTGTTTACCTACTGCAGCCTCAGCAATGGTGGGCGCCCCTCCCCCAGCCTCGCTGCCACCCTGCGGTTAGATCTGACTGCTGTACTAGCAATGAGGGAGGCTTCGTGGGTGTGGAACCCTCTGAGCCAGGCATGGGATATAATCTCCTGGTGTGCCATTTGCTAAGACCCTTGGTAAAGCACAGTATTAGGGTGGGAGTGACCCAATTTTCCAGGTGTTGTGTGTCACGGTTTCCCTTGGCTGGGAAAGGGAATTCCCTTCCCCCTTGCACTTCCTGGGTGAGACAATGCCTCACCCTGCTTTGGCTCTTACTTGTTGGGCTGCATCCACTGTCCTGCACCCACTGTCTGACACACCCCAGTGAGATGAACCTGGTACCTCAGTTGGAAATGCAGAATTCACCCATTTTCTGTGTCACTCATGTTGGGAGCTGGAGGCTTGAGCTGTTCCTATTCGGCCATCTTGGCATGGATCTCTTAGCTAATTTCTGTTGCTGTATTTTCAGATTCACTGATTCTTTTCTCAGCTGTGTCATATCCACTGAAGAGCATGTTGAGACATTCTTCATCTATGTTGCTGTATTTTTTGTCTTTTCTGTTTCTATTTGATTGTAGGATGTCTGCCTCTCTTCAGAAATTACCCATCTGCTTCTGCATGTTGAACCTTTCACAGGAGAACCTCTAAGGTATTGATCACAATCATTTCCCATCTCCTGTCTGACAGTTCCAACCTTGGTGCCATGTCAGATTCTGGTTAGGATGCCTGCCTTGTCTCCTGGACTGAGCTGTGAGTTCTTCTTGTGTTTCACATGCCTCCTGTTTTTGTTATTGTAGCGTTGTTGGAAGTTGAACATCTTATGGGGGTGGTGGGTATGGAAGTAATTCTTTTTTACACTGAACATGAGCATGCCTTTCCTTCAGCATGGAGGGTTGTGTTAATGCTGTCACCACTTTGGTTGAATTTGAAATTTGTTGTGCTCTGGTTACCCTCAGAGCCAGAGAGTTCCAATTCCTCTGGTTATACCTTGTGTTTAGGGTGTGAACTACTTTTCCAGAGGGTTTTCCCCACTTCCTGTATTCTGCCTGGCTTAGGAGTCTGGCTGGGTGGTTTTGGGTTTTCTCTTTGTGTTGCTGCCTATGAAGAATCAGTTGTTGCAGTTCTCCCAGCTAGGCGCCACTGCCACATGTGCCTGATGTCTGTTAGCATGGTATTGGGGGAAGGGAGAAGGGTACCTCAGACGTTCTGAGTAGGCCTGGACTCAGGCAGGCTCAGTGCAGCAGATACTTTCCTAAGTGCCCTGTACCTGTTCCAGCTCTGGGGAGGGGTCTCACATGTTTCCCTGCCTTCCCCAGGCATGTACATTTCCTTTAATATTCCTTTGCCCCAGCTACGGTGGGTTTCTACCCATGCCCCCAGGAAGCAGGGTGCATTGCTCTTCCTCTGAAGATTAAGGCTGCTGTTCCCTTCTCTAAGCAGGATGGGGAGGGAGCTGTCTCAACATTCTCAGTGATCTTCCCTGGAAGTGGATTTTGGGCTTCATGGAGGAAAATCTTGCAAGAGGTTCTAATGCTCCCAAATCTCCATCCCCTTCAGGTGTCCTCCTTCTCATGTTAGTCATGCAAAAGTTGTGAGATTCAAAATAGAGTCACTTGTGTCAAATCCTGACCTAAACTGTGGGTGCAGTGAAGAGGATGAGGGGAGATAGCCTGAAGTGAGGTTGGAGAAAGGGCCAGAAGCTGGGTCGTGCAAGGCCATGGGGGCCAAAGGAAGGAACTGGTGCCATGCTGAGGGAGCCAGTGGAGGAACTGGAATTTGGCACTTCCTTGCTCTTATTTACTTTTAAAGGAGGCTAGTCTGAAAGTTTGGGAGAGGGTGAGTGGGCAACATGGTTTATAAGGTCCCTACTCAACCCCAAATCCCATGACCCTGTCCCATGTCTATATCTAGTGCAGGATAATGAGTTTCTGCTTCCATCTCTCTCAAAATACTACTTATCCTTTACAACAGAGCTGGGGAAGGCCATGAAGGGAGGACTCTCGCCCGTAATTTAACTGATAACAGTAGCTATCACAAAAAGTTATTGCAAACCACAGCTTACTACGTGAGTCACACAAGGACAGAGAGCTGCAGATACAAAACTCCTGCCTGACACACTGTCTTATAAGCCCAACCCCAAACTGCAAGGGCTTAAACCGAACTCCAAGAGCACAAATCCTATCTAACAACCACTGACAACAATCAGAACTCTCCGGCTCTTGTAAAAAGCCAATAAACTTTCTTCTTTTTGGCGTCCACAAGAAACCATTTTGTTTTTCCTTCCAACTTTTAGGTTCAAGGGATTCACGTGCAGGCTTATTACATGGGTAAATTGCGTGATGCTGGGGTTTGGTGTACAAATTATTTCATTACCCAGGTAGTGAGAATAGTACCTGACTAGTAGTTTTAGATCCTCATTCTTTTCCCATCTTCCACGATCCAGTAGGCCCCAATGTGTACTGTTCTCTTCTTTATGTCCACGTGTACTCAATATTTAACTCCTACATGAGAACATGTGGTGTTTGATTTTCTTTTCCTGCATTAATTCTCTCAGGATATTGATCTTTAGTTGCATCTATGTTGCTGCAATAAACATGATCTCATTCTTTTTTTTAAGGCTATGTAGTATTTCATGGCGTATATGTACCACATTTTCTTTATCCAGTTCACCACTGATGGACACCTAAGTTGATTCCATGTCTTTGTTATTGTGAGTAGTGCTGTGACGAACATATGTGTATGTGTCTTTATGGTACAATGACTTATATTCTTTTGGGTATATACTCAGTAATATACCCAGAGGATTCCTTATATTCCAAGGACTATAAGTTGTTCTACCATAAAGACACACATGCATATGTTAAAATGGGTCAAATGGTAGCTCTGTTGTTGTTTTTTTCCCCAAATCAATAGGTCCTTTATTGCACCATTTGAATATCACAAGTAGGTCTTAGGAGTCATCCAGCATCTTGCTTCTGTAGCTGGACAACTCTTAGGTCTTATTCATCAGCATGCTGAACAGTTCCTTTTTCAGAGACATAGATACCATCCAAAAATGTCCTGATATGCTTGTATTTCACTGTTGTGGCTTGCTGAATCAAAGCCGCTGAATTTGAAACAAGCTCAATGTCATTTCCTTCAAGGATTAATTCATCTTTCTGAGTTTGACATACTGAACAAGCAACACCTGGTCTCATCCGAACCCTGTGGATGTATTTTTCACCCAAGAAATTTCGGATTTCAACAAAAGACCCATTCTCCTGGATAACGACATTGATGGGGAAGTTAGCATACACAGACCTCATCTTGTAATGGAAGCCCAGTATAACACCTTTGATCATATTCTGTACATGACTACAAATAGTCCTAACCATAGCCAGTTCCTTTCTGTTACCTCACCGTTTGTCAACCTAGAGCCTCTTTTTTTTCCTTTCCAAGAAGACTGAGTTCTACATTGATGTGATTGAAGTCCCTCTGCAGGGTTCCTCTGGGGCCCTTCACAATAACTGTTCGTCACTTCAGAGTAATTACATTTTCTGGAATGTCGACAGTCTGATTGCTGAGAATGGTCTTCATTCTTGCAGTAGACATGGCAACTAAAGAGGTAGTTCTGTTTTAAGTTCTTAAAGAAATCTCCAAACTGATTTCCACAGTGACTGAACTAATTTACATTCCCACCAGCAGTGTGTAAGCATTCCCTTTTCTCTGTAACCTTGCCAGCATTTGTTATTTTTTGGCTCTTTAATAACAACCATTCTGACTGGCATGAGATGGTATTTTATTGTGGTTTTGACTGCATTTCTCTAATGATTAGTGATGTTGAGCATTTTTTTCATATGCTTGTTGGCCACGTGTATATCTAATCTTCTTTTGAAAAGTGCCTGTTCATGTCTTTTGCCCACTGTTTAATGAGGTTGTTTTTGCTTGTTGATTTGTTTAAGTTCCTTTTAGATTTTGGCTATTAGACCTTTGTCAGGTGCTTAGTTTGCAAATATTTTCTCCCATTCTGTAGGCTGTCTGTTTACTCTGTTGATAGTTTAGTTTGCTGTGCGGATTCTCCATAGTTTAATTAGGTTCCACTTGTCAATTTTTGTTTTTGTTGCAATTGCTTTTGGAGTCTTCATGAAATCTTTGCCAGGGTCTATGTCCAGAATGGTATTTCCTAGGTTTTCTTCCAGGGTTTTTATAGTCTTAGATGTCACGTTTAATTTTTTAAGCCATCTTGAACTTTTTTTTCAAAACAACTTGTATAATCACCTCTTTCCCTAGTAACACCCTAACATTTTCCTTTGTTCTTCAGACATACCAGAGGCCACCCTGGTCTGTGTGTATGTCCTGAATTGCAATCCCACTTCTTGTTTATTATTCCCAAATAAAACCTTTCAACTTAGAGATTTATCTCTTTATATTTTTTATGTTGACAATTAATTCATTTAAAAATTTTAGCTGAATCTTCTTACCAGTTTATATGGCACCTGGTGGTGTCTGCCTAGGTAAACAAACACTTAAATCCTGTTTCTTTTGGCATGACGCTGTGTCTGCCTGGATTTGGGGTTAGTTGGTTGACCTGTGACCTCAGTACTCTGATGGGTTCAAGAAAAGTCATGATTGTGCAATTTGTCTAGCTTTTTTTTCTGGTTGTAAGAGGGATACATTGTTCTAACCCTCTACATTTTCTGAGCTGACACAGGAAGCCCTTTCCTCAGGTCTAAACACATAGAAAGCAAGATTTTCTCAGATATTTGTGCCAGAACTACTGCTTCCCTCTTTTTCCTGGAGAGAAGACATATGCAAATGGGTTTGCAAGGCTCTGCTCTTGTTTTGAAAAACACATCTGCACATGTCCGTGCTTGCCAGAAACCTCAAATTATTCAGCCAGTCTCCTGAGCACTGTAGCTTTCCCATTTTGGAAAAGCCTTTGGAAAATAGGAGTGAAGATTGAGTTGTGTTTCAACCAGGGTTTCTGTACTCCAACCAGAGGCGTGCCGACTGGAAGAATCATTATGGAAAGGATGGGGCTGAGGCAGAAACTGAGCCGGCCATTGGGATGTCAGGGCTGGCCATGGAGGATTGTGTGAGGCCTGGGGCTGCGGCCGGGCTCCCGGCTTGCCAGCAAGGTTCTGATAATAGTGGCTTGAGAAAGGAAGTGAAAGCTTCCCTTTTTAAGCTACGTTGTAAACTCCCTTAGCAAAGTTGTTTATAGGAAGTGGTAGAACAAATATTATTTAAGGAACAGTGTAGGGAGATTAGGACTCTGTCCAGCCAAGGCATTTAATCTCACCTGAGGGAAGTGAATATGTCCAGCTGCTGAAGAATGTTAAATAGGCCAGCTCAGAAAGGGCCCCCAGGCTGTTTGCCTAATGCTGTCCTCAAGAGAAGGGTGGAAAATGCCCTCCTTCTAGGACCAGGGAGAGCAGAAAGTGGGGAGCACAGGAGGGTAGTTTGGGGATCATCTCACACACTCCTCCTGTGAGTTTGCTAAAGCTTTGTTAATAAACCACCACAAATGGGATGGCTTAAACAACAGAAAATTATCATTGCCCAGTGCTGGAGGCGGGAAGTTTGAAAATGAGGTGTTGGCAGGGTTGGTTCCTTCTGAGAGCTATGAGCAGGGATCCGCTCCAGGTCTCCTCCCTTGGCTTGTAGATGGCTATTTCCTCTCTGTGTCTTTTCACAGGGTCTTCTCTCTGTGAGTGTTTTTCTCTGTACCCCAATTTCCCCTTTTCAAAAGGACTCTAGCCATATTGGCATACTGGCTTTGTGGCCCACCCTACTCCAGTAAGGCTTCATGTTAACTGATTAATTTACAAAGATCCTTCTTCCAAATAAGGCCAAATGCTGAGGGCTGGGGGTTAAGACTTCAATACGTGGATTTGAGAGGGACAGAGTTCATCCCACATGATTCCTTATTTTAAAGAAGGCATGTTGAGACTCAGGAGGAAAGAGAAGTGGAATGGAGCATTTAACAGCAGATATTTATGAAGGGTAACCATGTGACACTGTCTGGTGCTAAGGCCATCATCAAGTCTAAGCTGCCTCCTGCTTTCCCAGAGTCACATCTTAGTGAGGAGATGAAGACCATCCACGGAAAGGGAAGGCAACTCCAGGGAGAGACAGGTATTTTGAAAATCATAAAAGAGGCCAACGACCTCAAGCTTGAGGTCACCTGCACGTGTGTTGCAGAGGAGGTCCTTGAACCAAGCTTGCTGGGACTCAGTAAATCCTGGATTGTGGGAAGGAGATAGCCACAGAGCCACCTGGCAGGAAAGTGCTCCAGAGACGGGGGCATCTTGTGCGAAGGCCCTGAGGTAGGAACATGCTTGGTGAGTATGAGAAAAGGAAGAAGGCCAGTGTGGCTGCAGTGATGTGGACAAGGGAACATGGATTGAGGTGAGGTTGGAGAAAGGGCCCAGAACCAGGTCACACAGGCCTGTAGGGCCTGAGGGAAGGGGACAGTGGAGGGACTGGAATTTGGTACTCACTTACCTTTGTTTACTTTTAAAGAAGGCCACTCTGAAGGTTGGGGGGAAGGATGGGTGGACAGAGTGTTCCATAAGGTCCCTTCTAGACCCCAAACCACCTGACTTTATCCCATCTCTATATCCAATGCAGTGTAATGGGCATTTAGCCTCTTCTGCTTCCATTTCTCAACATACTACCTCTCCTTAGGTCTCCTTTAGGCCCAGGATAAATGCCACAGTGCTGCTGAGCTGACTCGGAGACCCAGTTGGAGACTGGGTCCTTTCTCCACTGTCTCTGAGCACTCAGCTGGTTTCGGGGTTCTGTGCAGGCTCCTCTTCCCCAGAAGCAGACACCTTAGGGCAGAGCTCAGTCTACCACCAGACCTTGCTGGGCGCTTCACTGGTAAAGGGCGGGGACAGTGTTTGAGGAGAAGAGGAAAGGAGAAAGGAGGGATGGAAGCAAAAAGAAGAAAGGAAGGAAGGAAGGTAATAAGGAAGGAAGTAGAGTACTTATTAATCCAATACTTTGGTCATATTGCAAGCTTAAGTTAGCACGGCAAGCATCTGTGAATGTGTGTGTGTGTGTGTGTGCGCATGCACACACACACACAAAGTTTGCGGTGGTGTCCTGCCTTGCCAGGCAGTACACTTGGTGTTTCAGTGACTCTCAGGTGGGATACAGAGACAGGGCAGGACAGAGATGAAGAACCAGCCTGGATCCCAGCTCCACCAAGCACCAACTACACGATCCTGGACAGGTGACAGGGTGCTTACGTCCACCATGGGGACGATACCCTTGCTTGCCTTCTTGGGTTGCTGTGGCAATAGATACAGGTGCTCAGGAAGGATCAGCTCCTATTGGCTGCGTCCCATCAAACAACTTGCATGCTAGGGTGAGTATCATCTTGAGCCTCTTTTCTTGATTCTACTTTAAAGAGCAGACATTACCATGTTTTCCCATGATGTCCCAGAGGCCTAAAGGCTGAGTATGAACACAAGCCCTTGAAGATCTTTCTTCTTTCCCAGCAAACCTCGTGTGGACTGCTTTCTCTTGGTCGGATGAATGCAACGAGTCAGTTCTCTCCATTGTCCTTTTTCCCCACAGCCTGGAAGGGAGGAGCTCAGAGCTGCATCTTTGTGCTGTAGCTTAAGAATGGTGTTGCGCGGTGGCTCAAGCCTGTAATCCCAGCACTTTGGGAGGCCGAGACGGGCGGATCACGAGGTCAGGAGATCGAGACCATCCTGGCTGACACGGTGAAACCCTGTCTCTACTAAAAAATACAAAAAAAAAAACTAGCCGGGCGAGGTGGCGGGCGCCTGTAGTCCCAGCTACTCGGGAGGCTGAGGCAGGAGAATGGCGTGAACCCGGGAGGCGGAGCTTGCAGTGAGCTGAGATCCGGCCACTGCACTCCAGCCTGGGTGGCAGAGCGAGACTCCGTCTCAAAAAAAAAAAAAAAAAAAAGAATGGTGTTGCACAGAGCTGGCACTCTGGAACCAGCCTGCTCCGAGGGGGAATCCTGGCTCTGTTGCTTGCTGGAAAGCTATTGAACCTCTCAGAGCCCTGGTCTCCTCTCCATGATGCCTCCCTCATGGGAGTATTAAGTGAGATAATGAAGGGGGTTCAAAGAGGAGCACTTCAGCCTTTTGTCCTCCTCCCATCCCACTTGCAAATTATCCCCACAGTGAGCCATGTGATGTTGGGGGTGTCAGAGCCCTCGGGAATTCTGGGAGGAGAAACAAGTTGGGACTCACTGAGGTATTGCTGGCATACAGAGTCATTCTTTTTTTTTTTTTTTTCCCGAGACGGAGTCTCGCTGTCGCCCAGGCTGGAGTGCAGTGGCCGGATCTCAGCTCACTGCAAGCTCCGCCTCCCGGGTTTCTGCCATTCTCCTGCCTCAGCCTCCCGAGTAGCTGGGACTACAGGCAGAGTCATTCTTGGTAGCACCGCGAGCGGGTATCAGTTCCTTGCCCCACTGAAGGGCGTGGCACATAGCACAGAAGGGAGAGAGGTTTGTTCTCTTCTTGTCTAAATTCTGTGTTCCTCCCGGGGGAATTCTCAGGAGATGGTCTCCTGCCAGCCTCCTGTTTTTGACGCTGGTGCAATTCTGCCCTCCAATGGTGAGCCTGGGATCACTGATTGTGATACTGGACCTCCAGCCTGGACTTCTAGCTGGCTTCCCCAAGGATGTGCCTCTGGGAACTGTTCCAGCCACGATGAACTGTATTTGGGCTGCTGGTCTCATGGAAGTCCTGTCCTCATGGAGAGATGCGAAGGATCGTCTGTTTATATCTCTAAGCCTGGGCTGCAGACTGTTGGGTTGCTGTGGTAGGAATTCTCCATGGGTGTGGAGAAGGCCATTTTTTCCATAGCTGGGAAAAATGCATCTGGGCAAATTTGTTCTGGAGTTCCAGGCATGGGCAGGTGTGCCAAGGCAGTAAGCCAGGGCAGCATGTTCTCTGCAGAGGAGGAGAGGAAGGCTAAGAGGGGGGCACCTGTGGGAAACATGCACGGGAGAGGCCCCTGCCACTCCCAGCCTTGACATGTGGTGAAGGGAGGCAATAGATTGGGCCTGGCTGGAGGCTTCCTGAAAGCTGGCAGGGAGGAGCTTACAAGCCTATATGTCTACACTTAATCTTAGCAAAAGGCAAAGAAGCAACACAAGCTCATGTGCCTGAAGAGCCGGAAGAATTAGGCTTCACCAAGACAGCAGAGCAGGAAGTCCTGCCTGTGTCTAACTTGCCTGTGCAACGGAGCAGAGTGGGGTGCAGTGGGGGTTGCAGGAACAACCCCAGGGGTTTACACAGAAGCTCATGCATGACAGACTTTAACACTCGGCTTATTCAAGGAAGTGAATAAACTTTGCAGATTGAAGTTGAGGTCAAGTCTACACACTTAACACTTGCTGTTGTATTATACAGCAGTTTCTGCTGAGGAAACTTCTTCATGTAGCTTTGCAGGAGATGTCTTTATCCCGGCAGATATTCTGAGAACTACTGGAGAGGTGGTGATTATATTCCATTTTGGAATATTGTCTAAAGTAGTTATCACAGAGGAAGTTAATAAAACTTACATTGGCTTCTGTGTTACACACAGTGCCCTGCATGTGGAAGGCAGGCCCATGATACACAACACTTCCTTTCAGTATGATAGTTTCCATTGCTTTTATTCATCAAAACTCTTTTGGAAACCCAGTTTCTCCCGCAGGTCTTCTCAGACTTATTAAAGCAATCATTTCCCATCAGCATGTGCACCATGAGGGACTTTGTGACAATTCATATGACTACCAGCTCCTGAGAACCACTGCATGGTCAACACTCAGCTATGGGGTTCACCTTTGGCATGCCTTCTTGTTTAATTCTTATGACTCCTACCTCTCATACCTTACCTGATCCTCAGGGCAATTTTGAATTTAGGCAGTGCTATTACCCATGTATTACAGATGAGGAATCTGAGGCCCAGAGAGGCCAAGGTTCCTGAGACCACACAGCTACTAATTAAGGACCAGGGCTTGTACTCAAGCATGGTCTGGTCTGCCCTAGCTCCCAGAAAACCATGGAACTATAGCTCAGCACTGCAGAGGGATGCTGACTGGGCTGGGGTAAACACACACTGACAAACATCCTGGGCATCTCAACTTTAAAGGAAGGGATTATTAATCACGGACTCCAAGGGAGGTGGCTGAGAGTACAAAGTGCTACCATATGACAAAACCAGATAACATCAGTGGCCAGGCATTCTGCATGGCAGGTAGGTAGAGGTTCAGGGATCCAGTGACCTAAATGCACAGATCAGTGTTCAAAAGATGCCCCTCCAGGCGGTGGGGAGAGATGCATGGGGAGGGGACAGGCGTATTTCCGAGCTCTGTGTTTTTGATACCACGTTTTTCTTCCCTCTATTCTGGTCCTCCGAGGATCTGTAGCCATGCACACCTGCCTGTCACCTCCTTCCATGGGCAAAACCAGCAGCATGTTCTTCTTGGAGTCATGTCTGGCTGCCCATCCTGGCCAGGGTCCACTCCTCTCTGAATGTTTACCGTGTCTAGGTTACAGGTGGAAAACTGTAAAAGCAAAAGCAAAACATGATGGTTGTTTTTGCACATAAAACTGAATTTGACATTGTAATTGTACAGGTCAGGCAACTGGAAGAGAAACACAGGGCTCAAGGCCACTGTCAGAGGCAGCTGACTTGGGCTGTTACGGCCTGGGTGTCAGCACTGTTGAGTTTCTCTTGCTCAGTTCATGAGCATCCCATCAGTCCCAGTCATGGGAGAGGGGGACCAGAACAGGGAGGGGCTGAGGGCCTCTCTTCCACCCCCGTGCCACATGTAAACAGTGCCTACATTTTAGGGGCCTCAGTCATTAGACTTTCCAGAGTGAGAGGCATGTGAACTCTACATTGACTTTGCATGGATTGGTTTACCTGAGTGCTTGCTCTGGTAGGAACATTGTTGTCTATAGCAGAACTATTTTTTAAGAAAATCATTAATGTGTTTTATGTGTACACATCTTGTCTATGTGATTAAATTGGCTTGGTATGAGAGATAAAGCAACATAGATGTGTGATTATTAGTGAGAAGTTCTTCATTGATTTTGGACAGAGGAAAGGACCAGTGTCTGGAATAGCTGACCCAGCAGGATAGTCAGGAAAGGAAGGGTTCTGCCTCAGCCAAGCTGGCTTTAGTTAGAAGAAGAGACTCAAATGTTTTCAGATGCAGTGATCAGGGCCTGTGTCTGAGCTGCTGTGTCCACCAGCTGCTACCCACCCATGGGCAAGCTCAGGGCCCTACAGGTCCAGCTAGGCTGGCCTCAGGTCTAGGGCCAGGGTGTCTTCCTAGAGCCCAGTCTTGTCTCCCTACCCAGGTGACCTCTGTGCCTCAGGCCTGTCTCCTCTCTTTGCATGTCATTTGTTCATGCATCTCTCTCTCTCTGAACCTTCTCCACTGGGGCTGAGTTATGCAGCTTTTTCTCACTGAACACATGGAGTGCCTTCATCTTCCAGCTTTGACAGAGATTTTGACAGCTCCCTGGGATCTTCTGCTTCAGGATTTCCCTGCCAGCTCTCTGCACTCATGGGTAAATGGGCCCTTCCCTTCCAAACCAAATCACCCAATCCCTGAGGCTCCTGGCCCCTCTTCTTCCTGTTGAGAGTTCCCTGGACAGAGTAGCGGGATGAGGATCCTGCCCCACTCATCGTTCCTTGCTCACAGGCACACAAGTATCTGCATCTGTGCAAGTCACCACAGACTCAGCCCAGCCAAGAAAGGTGAGACCCAGTGAACAAAATCAACCTGCAAACATGGGAGGTGGCCAAAGGCAGTGAGAGATGGATACAGTTTAGCGGCAGCTATTGGATGTTTCGCGGGTATATAAGGCATAAACGCACTTAGCTTTCAGGGTCCCAGTTTTTAGGGTCTTCCCACCCTCTGATTCTGCAAAATCTCATGTATGTATGGGATGGGAGTGGTTGGGGGATATCTGGGCCCTGGGCCAAGACTTCAGTCAAGAGCATCTGTGCCGTTAACCCCCACAGCAAATCCCAATCGTGTGTCTCCAAACAGTCGTTGAAATTTCATGTTCTCGAGTTAAGTAGTTCTTGTCCCAGTTTCAAAACCAAAGTCACTATCAAGTTTAAGTAAAGGGATGTTTTCCCTTCCTAATGAGCAACCTTCCAGCCTCTCCTGTATCTTCATATCTGTGAGTCACAGTGAGAATTACTACGGAAGGATTTGTGTTAGAAAACTAGCATAAAACTAGAGTTAGGGTCAGGGTGCCCTAACTGTGGTAACAGGGGGAATGAAGAGAGCCCTTTAGTTAGGACAAAGCCAGCCTGTGAGTCAGATCCAAGGGCACACTGGATGCCTACTGTGTGTGCCCGACTGACTTCTCTACACTTTCTGTGGGAGACACTGAGCCTGCTCTCAAGTCCTAGGTGTTTATTCAACCAGTTAAAAAAGGAGTTCAGGCTGGACACGGTAGCTCACACCTGTAATCCCAGCACTTTGGGAGACCGAGGTGGGCAGATCATTTGAGGTCAGGAGTTCTAGACCAGCCTGGACAACATGGTGAAACCCTGTCTCTACTAAAACTACAAAAAAATTAGCTGGGCATGGTAGCACACACTTATAATCTCAGCTACTTGGGAGGCTGAGGCACGAGAATCACTTGAACCCAGGAGGCGGAGGTTGCAGTGAGCCGAGATCATGCCACTGCACTCCAGCCTAAGTGACACAGTGAGACCCTGTCTCAATAAATAAATAAATAAACAAACAAATAAATAAAAATAAAAGAAGGAGTTTACACCCGGCCTGGAAGTCCATTTTCATTTTCACTTGTAAGTTCTTGTAAGTTTATAATCACACTTTGGAGATGTGGCACAGGCATTCAGGGAAGCAAGTTATGTAAGTCAAAGCCCAGTCTCCTTCCCCCTCAGGGCTGGGGCCAGCTCTCCAGCCACTGCTCCTTCCTCATTCATTCATTCATTCATTCTGTGAGCATGAATGGGCGGAGCTCAGTCTAACACCAGACCTTGCTGGGCCCTTCACTGGTTAAGGGCTGGGACAGTGAGGAGAAGAGTCACATCTTAGTGAGGAGATGGAGACCTCACTGCAGGTCCAATGTGTCAATTAACATGAGCTGATGCCTACCCATGAGGAGCCACCAGCAGAAGGGGCAGAAGCCTAGGAGACAGACAACTCATACAGCAGAGAAGTGCAAAGGTCAGGGCGCCTGTGCAGGGGGCCGAGCTTGCTTCTGAAGCTCCGAGAGGGAGGGTGAGATGCCTGGGATTTGTTTAACAAAGGATGGGGGAAGGGCGTTCGGGGCTAAGGGGCAGTGAACAAAGGCCTGGAAAAGCAGCACAGCCTGGCACTGATGCGTGGAGGGAGGCCACGGGAGGGCTCACCACGCAGGCTTCCTGGTGGGACTGAGCAGCTGGCCCACTCCACAAAGCTCCCACCCACCCCCTAACGGGTGCCCAGGAATGGGCAGTGGGTTTGCTCCCTGTGTCCCCATTCACCTGGCTGCCTTAGCTCCCTGAGCCTTCCTACATCCCAGCACTTTGCTGCTGGACTTTCCTCTCATTCCTAGGTGCTCTTTACCTCTGCTTTTTGAGCCTTGGCTTTGGCTTCGGCTTCTGCTTCCTGATGAGGAGCTGGGGTGACAAGTGAACCTCCCCATATCTCTAAATTTTTCTCCCACCCCTGACCCTGCCCTGCTCTCTCCCACACGTGCCCCATAAAGACCAGGATGCAACAATCCTCAACATGCATATTGCATGTAGGACAGTGAGAAAGATTCTGTTTCGGGAACTCAGTTAGACCTCAAAGTCCTCTATGCCATCAAAGTCACCATGAAATAGAGCCCAGCTTCTGTAGTGCTAAAGAAAAGGTCCATATGTTGGTTGTACTCCCCAGTTTTCCTTTCATATTTTAACAATAATGACCCCTAGGACATCTGACCCCAATGTTTACCTGAGACTTATTATTGCGACCTCACTGCTTATTAAGAAAACAAGGCTAGGCGTCAGCCCCGCATGGCGTGTCCCCATTGGGTGACCGCCTGTCCGGCTCTGGTGCTGATGGATGGGTCCAAGGAGGAACTCCTCACTGCACCCACCACTGCCCTGGTGGCCCACGGTGGCTCCCCTCCGTCAGGGTCAATCTTAAAAAAATGATTATTACTTTGGCCATAAGCCCAGTGACAAATGTGGCTTTTGTCCAACAACAACCCACAGGCAGAAGTCTGTCATTTCTCCCCCACCCCAGATGCTGGGACTTCACACAAAGGATGCTGTGGACACCACCAAATCAGAACCTGATTTCGGATCCACACTCTCCTTTTGTGGCTTGCAAGTGACACCCAGGGCAGCAGCTGAGCTCCCCATGGCTTTTGGAGACTCCGGAAACAGTATCCACCGGGTGGGCCCTTACAGAGCTGAAGGAATGAGAAACAGAGATAGACTGGGTTTAAGTCATCACCCGGCCCCTCCACCGGATCCCCCCCAGGAGTGCAAGTTGGGGAGGGAAGAGCGTGGCTTTGTGGTTGAGGGTCCCTGGGGGAGAGCCATGGCTCAGCCCTCACCAGATGCATGACCCTGGTGGGCGTTCGAGCTTCCTGTGTCAATTTTCTCCTCTGTGAATGTCGTGGGGGCAATGCCCACCTTGCAGCTGTTACAGTGGCTGTAGGACATGGCACCTGTGGCTCACCCCGGCACAGTCTCTAGCACCTGGGCAGTGTAGATGGACGTGGGCTTCCCTTCTTGGATATCCACTCCATCCTGCCTCTGTTGGCTCCTCATAACAACCATTCTCTTCCATATCTCATTTGGATGTCCTACTACAAGGTACAGAATCCCCCTGTCAACTTCTCTTAGAGCCCCTTGCCCCCAAGTTGGCCTTGTCCACCTCACAGAGAAACCGACCTGTGGGGATGGGACAGGAGTTCAGTGTCAGCTCCGGTTGGGAGGGCTGACAGTGGAGTGGCTCCTGCTGTGGCTGGTCTGGTGGTGTGGTGTCTGTGGGGAGCATACAGACAGGACCACACTGGGAGCCTATGGGGAAGCCATCCTGCCCTGGCTCCTGGGGAGGAGAAGCAGAACTGGGCTCACACCTCATTTCGTCTCCAGTTTCCTTCAGTAAAGATGAGAGGACCCCAGGGAGAGCCTGTGGCTGCCAAGTGTCTGCTTATGTAGGTTCTTGCAGCAAAGAAGGCCCAGGAGGCCCGGGTACCTGTGGGATGCCATCTGCCTCTCTCCAGGCCCTTCTGCAATGCCCAAAGCAGGACACATTAGCTCCACTGTGCCACCTAGTCAGGCGTCTTGGGTGGGACTGTGGATACAGGAATACCTGAGCAGACAGAAAAGGGTACAGGCTGTTGGAAGCAGGAGTGTGGCACCTGACCGGCCTTTGCAGTAGGTTGTGGGAACACTGGGGCTACCTGGACTTCAGGGACCAAAACGAGGGAATGCGTCTTCGCTGACTTTGTATATTTGGCCCTTTCCCACGAGTGCCTTCTGGTCTCTGGTCTGTCAGCTGTAAGTTTCTGATCTTGGTGGATTCTAGGCTCCTATCTCCCTCCCTCCCTCCTTTCACAACCCACTGGAACATGGGCCACAGTGGGCTTTGGCACTCAGGGAAGGCTGTGTGAGGATGTGGTCCAAGGAGCTCCAAAGAGCCCAGAGGCCCCATTCCTGTCTTCAACTTGGTCACTCACATCTTAGGTTGTGACCAAAGTTTGGAAATGGGTCACAGGACTGCGAGCAGATAGGAGGCCTGCTGTGCTGAGTTGGGTTTGAGGAGGGCTGGGGAACTCAGGCCACGCAGCTCCTCATGTGGAGTGTGGGAAGGACTGAGCAAACATCAGTTCTGCTAGTGGGAGAAGGCCACTGTGTTCTCAGATCAGCCCTGAGCACACAGTGGGTGAGCACCCCTTGTCTTATACATGCTGTGCACTCTACTGGATGCAGCATGGACATCCATGATGACTGCCGGTGGAGGCTGACCTGGCATCCCGCAGTGTCCTGGGGACGTGTTGGGGGAGTACCTTGGAGAGATATCAGTTTTCCTGGCCCTGTCCTACCTGGCTGTCCTGACCCTCAGTGCTATGTCTGGCCCTCAGGACCTGGCTTGGGCTCTACATGCTGGCAGAGAGGCTTGTCCTGCTCTGAGGAAGCCAACCCTTGCTGGGAGCTGCCGTCTAAGCCAAGATGCAGGAGGCTTTCTCCATGCAGGCCTCACATTCAAGGTGTGTCACTTGGAGCTTGGGGGTCTTTGAAGGTAGCTTCAGTCTGGGATGTGACTGGGGCCATTTCCTGCAGGGCAGTTTTGGAGCTGCACATGCTTTGAGAAATCTCAGTCCTAGAAGCCCCTGAAGGGATAAGGGTCCAAGGAGAGATGACTGATGGAAATGGTTTCTCACCTGGCCTGGTGTTGCCCATCTCTGGGAATAAGGATGAATGTCCCACCTCAGACTCCAGGTCCTGGACCTGCTGCTGCTCCCTGCAAGACTGTGCCAGGTGAGGAGGCCCAGAGGTCCCTGAAGCGGTTGGTGGTCAAGCCTGGGTCCCCTCACAGGCCTGTTCCAGGGAAGTCCCAGGGAAGCTTGGGATGAGACAAGAGTGGAAGGAAAGACACACAGGGCTGAAGGACCAGTTGCCACTCTCAGGGGACCTGGGGCCACATGTGGGGCCTGGGTGCCTCCTCAGTCACTCTCTCTGTTGAGCTCCTGGACCTTCTTCCCTCCCCTCTTCTGGGGTTGCAGGACTCGGGTTCACGGCTGGCTTTGCAGCTGCACCCTCATCCCTCTGTGAGGGCCGTCAGAGGCTCCTCCTGGTCTCCCTCAGTGCCAGCAGCCTCCTGTCTTTTCCTTAAGCATTTGCTCTGAGATTGCTGGTGAAAGATGGAGCAGGTACTGGAGGGCAGGAGTGGCCCCAGCCCACAGGGCTCCCAGTGAGTCTCTCAGCCTCTTGGAAGATAGGAGAATCACATCTCACTGGGGCCCTGAATGTGTCTAGCTGAATCTTTACAGCCTGGAGACCAGCTGCATATTGTCACCCCTTCCTTAAAATACGGAGAAACTGAGGTTCCAGGCAAGGAAATTGCCAGGGTGATGTCATCCACCAGGAAGCAAGCAGACAAAGGCGTGACCACGTCCACTTCACCACAGCTCCAATTACTGTTCTGTGCCCCTCCTGGGTTGGAAGGGGTCCCCCATTCGAAGCTGAACCTGTGCTAGGAGAAGTCCCCCAGCTCTTATCGGCATCCACATCCTCTAGGAAGAAGGGAAGGGTGGGAGAGCCACATTTGTCACTGGGCTTATGGCCAAAGTAATAATCATTTTTTAAAAATTGACCCTGATGGAGGGCAGCCACCATCGGCCACCAGGCCAGGTGAGAAACTATTTCCATCAATAGGGTTTTGGGGCACGGGTGGTGTTTGGTTATGTAGAAAAGTTCTTTAGTGGTGATTTCTGAGATTTTTGTGCACCTATCACCCAAGCAGTCAGTGTACACTGTACCCAATGTGTAGCCTTTTATCACTAACCACTCCCCCACCCCTTCCCTTAGTCCCCAAAGTCCGTTGTGTAATTCTTATGCCTTTATACCCTCATAGCTTATCTCCCACTTGTGAGAGAACATAAGATGTTTGGTTTTCCATTCCTGAGTTACTTTACTTAGAATAATGGTCTCCAATTCCATCTGGGGTTGCTATGAACGTCATTATTTAATTCCTTTTTACGGCTGAGTAGTATTCCAGTATATATATAACACAATTTCTTTATCCACTCTTTGATGGGTTGGTTCCACATTTTTGCAATTGCGAATTGTCCTGCTACAAACATGCATGTGCAAATATCTTTTTCATATAATGACTTCTTTCCTCTGGGTAGATACCCGGTAGTGGGACTGCTGTATCAAATGGTAGTACTGTAAGGAACCTCCACACTTTTTTACATAGTGGTTGTACTAGTTTACATTCATATCAGCAGTGTAAACGTACTCCCTTTTCACCACATCTACACCAACATCTATTATTTTTTTATTTTTTGATTATGGTCATTCTTGTAGGAGTAAGGTGGTATCTCATTGTGGTTTTGATTTGCATTTCCCTGATTATTAATGATGTTGAGTATTGTTTCATATGTTTGTTGGCCATTTGTGTATCTTCTTTTGAGAATTGTCTGTTTATGTCCTTTGCCCACTTTTTGATGGGGTTGTTTGTTTTTTTCTTGCTGATTTGTTTGAGATCCTTGTAGATTCTGAGTATTAGTCCTTTGTTGAATGTATAGATTGTGAAGATATTTTTCCTAATGTGGGTTGTCCATTTACTCTGCTGATTGTTTCTTTTACTGTGCAGAAGATCTTTAGTTTAATTAAGTCACATCAATATATCTTTGTTTTGTTGCATTTGCTTTTGGATTCTTGGTCATAAAGTCTCTGCCTAAGCCAATGTCTAGTAGAGTTTTTCTGATGTTATTTTCTAGAGTTTTTTATGTTTTCAGGCCTTAGATTTAAGTCTTTGATCCACTGTGAGTTGATTTTTACATAAAGTGAGAGACGAGGATCCAGTTTCATTCTTCTATATGTGGCTTGCCAATTATCCCAGCACCATTTGTTGAATAGGGTGTGCTTTCCGCACTTTATGTTTTTGTTTACTTTGTCAAAGATCAGTTGGCTACAAGTATTGGCTTTATTTTTGGGTTCTCTATTCTGTTCCATTGGTCTATGTGCCTATTTTTAAACCAGTACCATGCTGTTTTGGTGACTATGGCCTTATAGTATAGCTTAGTTTGAAGTCAGGTAATGTGATGCCTCCAGATTTGTGCTTTTGGCTTTGTCTTGTTTTGGCTATGTGGGCTCTTTTTTGGCTCCATATGAAATTTAGAATTTTCTTTCTAGTTCTGTGAAGAATGATGGTGGTATTTTGATGGGAATCACATTGAATTTGTAGATTGCTTTTGGCAGTATAGTCTTTTCACAATATTGAGTCTATCTATCCATGAGCATGGGATGTGTTTCCATTCATTTGTATATTTCAGCAGTGTTTTGTAGTTTTCTCCTTGTAGAGGTTTTTTTTGCCTCCTTGATTAGGTATATTCCTAATTATTTTATTTTTATTACAGACATTGTAAAAGGGGTTGACTTCTTGATTTGATTCTCAGGTTGGTCGCTATTGGTGTATAACAGAGCTACTAATTTGTTGAGATTAATTTTGTATCCTGGAACTTTGCTGAATTCATTTATCAGTTCTTGGAGCTTTTTGGATGAGTCTTTAAGGTTTTCTAGGTATTCAATCATATCGTCAGCAAACAGCAACAGTTTGACTTCCTCTTTATGGATTTGGATGACCTTGTTTTCTTTCTCTTGTTTGACTGCTCTGGCTAGGACTTCTAGTACTACGTTGAATAGAAGTAGTGAAAGTGGGCCTCCTTGTCTTGTTCCCGTTCTCAGGGGGAGTGCTTTCAACTTTTCCCCATTCAGTATAATGTTTGCTGTGGGCTTCTCATAGATGGCTTTTATTACCTTATCACTTCTATGCTGATTTTGCTGAGTGTTTTAATCATGAAGAGATGCTGGATTTTATCAAACGCTTTTTCTACATCTATTGGAATGATCATGTAACTTTTGCTTTTAATTCTGCTTATGTGGTGTATCATATTTATTGACTTGTGTATGCTAAACCATTACTGCATCCCTGCTATGCAACACATTTGATCATGGTAGATTATCTGGATCATCTGGTAGATGATCATGGTAGATTATCTGGATTAACCAAATCCATGCTGCTGGATTTGGTTGGCTAGGATTTTGTTAAAGATTTTTCCATCTGTGTTCATCAGGGATATTGGTCTGTAGTTTGTTGTTGCTGTTGTTGTTGTTGTGTCCTTTCCTGGTTTTGGTATTAGGGTTATATTGGCTTCGTAGAATGATTTAGGAAGGATTCTTTCTTTCTCATCTTGTGGAATAGCATCAATGGAATTGATACCAATTCTTCTTTGAATGTCTGATAGAAATCAACTGTGAATCCATCTAGTCCTGGACTTTTTTTGTTGGCAATTTTAAAAATTACCATTTCAATCTTGCTGCTTGTTATTGGCCTGTTCAGAGCTTATATTTCTTTCTAGTTTAATCTAGGTAGGTCGTATATTTTCAAAAATCTTTCAATCTCCTCTAGGTTTTCTAGTTCATGCGCACAAAGGTGTTTGTAATCTTGAATGATCTTTTGTATTTCTGTGGTATCAGATGTAATATATCATGTTTTACTTATTAATTTAATTTAATTTAATTTAATTTAACTTTTTTTTGAGATAGAGCCTTGCCCTGTCTCCCAGGCTGGAGTGCAGTGGCATGATCTTGGCTCACTGCAACCTCCGCCTCCCAGGTTCCAGGGATTCTCCTGCCTCAGCCTCCTGAGTAGCTGGGATTACAGGTGCCCACGACCATGCCCAGCTATTTTTTGTATTTTTAGTAGACACGAGTTTTCACTGTGTTGGCCAGGCTTGTCTGGAACTCTTGACCCTGTGATTCACCCCATTTCTATTTGAGGTTTTTTGGATCTTCTCTCTTCTTTTCTTGGTTAATCTTGCTAATCTTCTATCAACTTTATTTATCTTTTCAAAGAACCAGCTTTTTGTTTCATTTATCTTTTATATTTATTTTGTTTCAATTTCATTTAGTTCTGCTCTCATTTTTGTTATTTCTTTTCTTCTGCTTAGTTTGGTTTGTTCTTATTTCTCTAATTCCTTGAAGTGTGACCTTAAATTGTTTATTTGTGTTCTTTCAGACTTTTTGATGTAAGCATTTAAGTCTATGAACTTTCCTTTCAGCCGCACCTTTGCTGTATCCAAAAGGTTTTGGTAGGTTGTGTCACTATTATCATTCAGTTCAAAGAATTATTTAATCTCCATCTTGATTCCATGTTTTTGCATAGGTTTGAAGATTCATTTTGGAGTTGATTTCCAGTTATATTCCACTGTGGTCTGAGAGAGCACTTGATACAATTTCAATTTTTAAAAATGTATTGAGACTTGTTTTGTGGCCTATCATATGGTCTGTCTTGGGGAATGTTCCATGTGCTGATAAATAGAATGTATATTCTGCAGTTGTTGGGTAGAATGTTCTGTAAATATCTGTTAAGTCCATTTGTTCTAAGGTATAGTTTAAATCCATTGTTTCTTTGTTGACTTTCTGTCTTGGTGGTCTGTCTAGTACTGTCAGTGGAATATTAAAGTCCCCCACTATTATTGTGTTGCTGTCTATCTCATTTCTTAGGTCTAGTAGTAATTGTTTTGTAAATTTGGGAGCTTCAGTGTTAGGTGCATATATATTTAAGCTTGTGATATTTTCCTATTGAACAAATCCTCTTATCATTATATAATGTTGTCTTTGTCTTTTTAAACTGCTGTTGCTTTAAAATCTGTTTTGTGTGATATAAGAATAACTACTCCTGTGCACTTTTGGTGTTCATTTGCATGGAACATCTTTTTCCACTCTTTTACCTTAAGTGTATGTGAGTCTTCATGTGTTAGGTGAGTCTCTTGAAGACAGCAGATACTTGGTTGGTGAATTATAATATGTTCTACCATTCTGTGTCTTTTAAGTGGAGCATTTAAGCCATTTTTATTCAACTGTTAGTATTGAGATGTGAAGTACTATTCTATTCAGCATGCTATTTGTTGCCTGAACACCTTGTTTGTTGTCTTTTTCATTGTGTTTTGTTTTATAGATCCTGTGAGACTTATGCTCTAAGAAGGTTCTATTTTGGTTTATTTCTAGGATTTGTTTCAAGATTTAGAGCTCCTTTCAGCAGTTCTTATAGTGCTGGTTTGGTACTGGTGAATTCTCTCAGTATTTGTTTGTCTGAAAAAGACTGCATCTTTCCCTTATTTATGAAGCTTAGTTTTGCTGCATACAAAATTCTTGGCTGATAATTATTTTGTTTAAGGAGGCAAAGATAAGGCCATAATCCCTTCTCACTTGGAGGATTTCTGCTGAGAAATCTACTGTTAATCTGATAGGTTTTCCTTTATATGTTACTTGGTGCTTTTGCCTCACAGCTCTTAAGATTTTTTCCTTCATCTTGACTTTAGATAAACTAATGACTATTTGCCTAGATGGTTATCTTTTTGTGATAAATTTCCCACGTGTTCTTTGAGTTTCTTGTATTTGGATGTCTAGATATCTAGCTAGGCTGGGGTAAGTTTTCCTCTATTATTCCCTCAAATATGTTTTCCAAACTTTTATATTTCTCTTCTTCCTAGGGAATGCTAATTATTCTTAGGTTTAATACAATCCCAAACTTCTTGGAGGCTTTGTTCATCTTTTAAAATTCTTTTCCCTTGTCTTTGTTGGATTGAGTTATTTCAAAAGTCTTGTCTTTGAACTCTGAAGTTCTGTCTTTTACTTGCTTAATGTTATTGCTGAGATTTTCCAATGTATTTTGCATTTCTCTAAGTGTGTCCTTCATTTCCAGAAGTTGTGATTGTTATTTATGCTTTCTATTTCACTTAAGATTTTTCCCTTCATAGCTTGTATCAGTTATTTCTATTTTTTATTTTTAAAATTTCATTAAGTTGGACTTCACATTTCTCTGGTGTCTCCTTGATTAGCTTAATAATTGACCTTCTGAATTCTTTTTCTGGCAATTCAGAGATTTCTCCTTGGTTTGGATCTGTTGCTAGTGAGCTAGTGTGACCTTTTGGGCATGTTAAAGAACCTTGTTTTGTCATATTACCAGAATTGTTCTTCTGACTCTTTCTTATTTGGGTAGACTATTTCAGAAGGAAGATCTGGGGCTGAAGCGCTGCTGTTTAGATTTTTTTTTTTTTTTTTTGTCCCACAGGGTGCTCCTTTGATGTGGTGCTCTCCCCTTTACCCTAGCGATAGTGTTTCCTGAGAGTTGAACTGCAGTGGTTTTGATTTCTCCTTTAGATCTAGCCACCTAGTGAAGCTACCAGTCTCTGCACTGGTATTGGGGAGTGTCTGCACTGAGTCCTGTGATGTGAAATGTCTCCGTGTTTCTCATTTGTGGATACCAGCACTTGCTTCAGTGGAGGTAGCAAGGGAGTGAAGAGGTCTCTGCAAGGGTCCTTGGTTATAATTCTGTTTATTGCACCAGTTTTGTGTTGGTTGGTTTCCAGCCAGGAGGTGTCAATTTCAAGAGTGCATTAGCTGCCATAGTATAGGGAGGATCAGGTGGTGGGCAGGGCCCTAGAGCTCTGAAGAGATTATGTCCTTTGTCTTCAGAGTTTTTTTGGCTGTCTCTGGGCACATGCAGCAGCAATCCACTTCCTTCAAAGGATCTGTGGTTTCTCTTGGCTTTCCTGGTATGTTGCTATGGTAGTTCTTAGAGCAAAAGTTCACGATGTGAGTCTCCATACACTGTTCTGTCCATCTGAGTGGGAGCTGCAAGTTAGTTCTGCCTCCTATCTGCCATTTTTCCAGGGCTCTGATCATCTGTCCTTTCTTCTGTACAGTTTTAGGCTGGGGAGGTGCAGGAGAAGGGGAAGTGAGTGCCCTGGTATGCAGTTTTCCTGACAAGTGTCTCTAGTTCTTTGGGACTTTGAGCCAACTAAGACAGAACAGAGATGGGAGCTCCACCCCACCTGTTCTCTGCCCACATCACTGGCAGGACCCCCAGGGACCTCTGCTATGTGGTACCAACAGACACATTTGCTCTTCACTTCTCTAAAGCAACCCTGAAGGCTGGGGCTTTCAGCCTCAGCCTCCTGCCTGCCTGGCTGGCATCAGCCTTGCTTGTTGCAACGTCTCAGGTATTTCACCTTCCTACCCCCAACTGGGGAATCAGCTCGAGAAATCAGAAGAGATGTTTCTTTTTCCACTCGGGTCACTGTCCAGTGTCCCCAAATCATCGATGGATCTGAGGGGAGAATCTCTGTGGGTTGAGAGGGGCCGTGGTGATACATGTCCTTGACAAGCTGGGACTAGACTGGACACACCAGCTTCTGTCCAGATCTGCTTGCTCGTCAACTTCACTTGGCTTCCGCTTTGCTCTGCACCCTGGTTCTGGTAGCTGCAGGGACCCTGAACTCACATTTCAATAGCACCATCATGCCCTTGGCTGCCAGAACCTAAACGTTGGAATCTGGCTCTTCCTTCTCACCCTTGCCTCACTTTTCACCAAATCCTAATCATGCCTCCTCCACCACCATGAGAGCTCTTTGCCTCCTTGCTGCCCTCCTGTCCTCTGCCTGGTTTAGCATCGTGGCCTCCTTCCTGCATTACTTTAATGACCACCTGCCTGTGTACCCCTCATCCCCAGGCTACCTTCCCTTAGCAGTGAGAGAGATCTTTCCAAGGCATAGCTGGGGTCCCCATTTTCTAGGAAGAAAATGCAATGTCTCTCAGGTAACACTCATAAGATTTTCATGGTTCTTGAGGGAGAAACAGGAATCCACATATCTCACCTGCCTTTATAGACCAGAGAGGAGGCAACAAACTGCCCATTCCCTGCAGAGGCTCTGGGATGGAAGTCTCTATCCCTGTCCTAGCCCCTTCTTCTTCCCCTGTACCTGTGGCCTCTGGGCTAGGGTGCTCAGGGATCTGACTGCTGCCTTGGCACCCTCAGCCCTGTCACCCTCCTTCCCATGAAGTGCCCTTTCTCAGTGAGTAGCCTCATCCACTCCCCTCATCCAAACCCCAGGCCCATCTTGGCTGTATGTTCCCTCCTTACTCAGTTGTTTGAAGCCGCCTCTGAGTGTAGTTAACCTGCTCTTGATGCCCTCTTGTCTCCTGGCCCAGCCTCACCTCTGGATACCTGGCGCTGCCTCTCCAAGGCCATCCCTCCCACCAGTGTTTACCTTACCCCGGTCCCCTGCCTCTCAAGTCAGAGGTAATCCCTGCTACTGCTAGGGTGATCTGTCTGGTGATAAAATCCAATCTGCTGGTACAGCCTGCAAGCCCTGATTGGTTCTCCCCTCCACCTCAGCTCCCAGCATCCTTGTGCACCTGTGGCCAACCATGCCCAGCTCTTTCTCATGTGCATTGGCCTTTGAATGTGAGCTGTCTTTGCCTGGAGCATCTTTTCCCTCCTGACGTTGGCAAGCTGCCGCTGGGCCTGCCCTTCTCAGCATGATGTTGCCTCTCCCAGGAAGCTTTCCAGGGTCCCTTAGACTGGGTCTCATGTGCTGGTTTTTGCTTCCTCAGTACTCTGTTCATGCTGGAGAAATAAAGAGGCATAAAATAGAGTCCTGCTCCTTAAGGTTCAAGTGTAGACCTCTGACTGTTCCTACAACAATCACTTCTATCACCAGCATCAGCAGGTTTTCCCTTGCCACTGCATCTTTCCAGCAGCACATCAACCTGCAGTGAAAGCTTGGTCTTTAAAAATAGGAATATGAAGCTTGTTTCCTGCCCCAGGACCTTGGCACTGACCCTACTCCTTCCTGGATGGCCCCCTTGCAGGTCTTCTCAGAGTCATCTTGACTCTGCATCCCTCCTGCAACCACCATCTGACTTCTCTGCTTCTCTCTAAAGGAACATCTGCAGACGTGGCATGTCTAATACTAAAGTGTTGGTTCCTGCCCCAGCACCACCCCATCCCCACAGCCTTACTCCACCTAGACAGGGTCTGCATCTCACTGAGGGCATTGCCATCTTCCTGTTTGACCTTCCCACCCAGGAGCTCCTACTGCTGCCTGCTCTACTTGCCATAGTGCTTGTGGTTATGATCTCCATGTGCTCCTACTCCAAACCACTTATAGTTTCCTGTCCCTTCCAGAAGAAAATCCAATCCCAACACCATGGCTTCTAAGGCCCTGACCATCTCCTGCCATGCCTTTACTTGCCCTGTTCCAGCTACATTAACTGTGAGATTCCTACAACACGAGGCTGTTTTTTCTCACTCCAGGACCTTTGCACTGACTCCACTCCATCCTGGAGGGCCTTCCAGCCTCTTCTCAGGGTGTCTCCCTCACATTGCTCAAGCACATCCCCTCAGAGAGGCCTTCCCGCACCTCTGGACCTGGTGTCCCCGGCCATGTCCTCTTCTGCTCCTTGAACACAGCAAGCTTCCTTTCATTCATATTATTTCTCAGGACCGGAAATTGTCAATTTATTCACTTATTTATTGCCTGTTTCTCCTTCTGGAAATATAAGCTTCTGGGCAGGGACCTTATGTGCCTTATTTGTCACCTAAGCCCAGGGCCTGGCTGGTACTGGAGGAGCTGATGGACCCTGGGTGCTTCTCCCAGCTTCATGACATAGCCCACCACTGGCCTTCTGCATCAAGGCTGGGAATACTGTAGCCAGAAGGAAAATCTCTCTGTTAACATGGAATTAATAAAAGAATATGTGGTTGCAGGTTATATATACATATATATATGATTAAAATATATATATTTGATAAAAATGACATTCTGCTGAGAGATAGAACCCATAAACTTCTGTTTTTCCTGCATCCTTACATTGCCTTCATACAAAAAGAAAATTTTAATCGCTGGCTTACACACTAGTTTTAGATGGAAGCCACCATTTATGACACCTTTTGGTAAGTCCTGGAGTAGAGTGATGAGCAAGAAACCAGGCCAGCGTGCCCCAGCACCAAGAGTGGGAGTGGCCACAGGACAACCTTCCCTGGAGAACTTGCTCTGATGCCCCCTGAAGTCTTGTGAGCTCTGGGGCCAGGACCCGGCCTGGTACCCCTGTGCCCTAGGGCTCTGCCCCAGTCCATGATTCTTTCCAGGATTGGCATGTACTTAACTGATTACCAATCACGTATAGCCCCTTGACAAGTTTTGGCACACAAGGCATTTGGGATGTCTTGGGGAAGAAAACGAAATACTTTAATGTAATCAAAAACACAGGAAGGGGATGCCCCTGAAATATAATACGTCCTAGGAGCTGCTCCCCTGCTGTGTGGACTTGGATGCTCTGCAATATGCCAATACCGTTTTTTTTTTTTTTTCTTTCCCCACAGGATTACTCACATGTCACTTTGGTGAGAAGATGAGGCATTCAGATTGGGAGAACTTGTCACTTTGTCAGAATTATTTTCAGACAAGATTTTTTACTTTTTGTTTCTACATTTTGAAAGAACAATTTCTTACAACACTCAGGAATTAGTACTTTGCATTTTCAGGTTCACTTTGGTGCAGCCCCTAGGGTGCTTGTGGGTCTGGCCCAACCTTCCCTGGAATGAATCCTTGGTTGAGGGGGCCTGAGGTCAGCACCCTGCAGGGTTCATCCTGCAGTGTCACCTAAAAATGTCCGGCTGCTTGGCCTGGCAATTTCTGCTGAATGCACAAAAATACATTTTGCCTTTTCTCCTTCCAAGTTGCAGTTTCTTTTCTGCAAATGAAGCAGAAGAAAAGTGCTGCATTGACATGATGAACTGAAAGCACACTTACTTCAGGGACATGTTTCTTCAGTTGGGAAATTCCTCTTTTATTTGTGACTAGTTGTTTTCTTTCCTTAGTCAACTTCCTCCAACCCTCAATGCATGTGACACACACACACACACACACACACACTCAGGGATGCCCAGAAGTTCCCAGGTCCCAGCACTGGCTCTCTGAGACTGTAGGCTCTGGGGGAGGGTGGGCTGTCAGGGAGGCTGGACTTTGGGGAAGGTGTCTGTCTAGGGTGGGATGTGCAGGTGAAGAGCTGGGGTTGGTCTATGAGAGACCTGGGCCCCAACTGGCTGCCCCTTGATGTCCCCTGTGATCTTGTCTTTTCCATCCATGAAACGGAGGTGAGCCACAGTGCCGAGCCTACAGGGGTGGGGAAGTCACTGTGCACAGCTCCAGGCACAGAATAGGTGCTGGGTGAATGTCATGTGGGACTCCTCCCACTCAAGGAGAGTGTGTGGCAGTGGAGGAGAGGTGTCAAGAACCCCTGAAGCATCCTCCTGGGGAAGCCACTTTCTCAGAGGAAAAAGATGTGGATTTGAAATCTCTTGATTCCTTCTTTTAAAGCCTCTTAGGACCCCACATTTGATGTGCAAGCTCAATCCTGCAACCAGGCCCAGAGCACCGTGCTCCTTCCCTCTCTTCATTAGTAAGCAACCCAGTGACTCACTGCAACACAGTGCCCAGGATGTAGGGATGAGTGGAGGGTGTCTGCACAGACTCCCTGGCCAAGGCACGTGGGTGCTCCTCCCAGCCCTGCCCTCTGGCTCCCGTTTCAGAAGGGACCACTGGGGACAGTCAATTCAAGTGATTGTCCAAGCAGGCCCTCCTAGGAGATATTAGGGTGCAAATGTAGGTCATAATCACCCACCCTTTGATGCCTGCTCCTCAGACACCCCCAATGCATGAGCTCTGCTGTGAGGGGTATGGCCAGCCTGCCATCTCCAGGTGTTGCTGGAGCACCCCAGGCTGGTCCGTGGTGCCAGGTTCAGCCCTCCGAAAGACCTTTCCAGCAGACTTGGATTCCTGCCTCTTGGGTGGTCTGATAAACTGTCCCCTGGCTGGTGTTTGGGCCAACTGTACCAGCTTCCCTCTGATGTTTCTGGCAGAGGAATTCTTGAGGCCTCTGCACCTCGTTAGCCGTCAGAATGGGACTCACTAGGCTCCAGCGTGGGTCATTACTCGGATCTGTGAGCTTGTTGCTGTGACCTTGGGACCGCTGACCAGATGGCCTAGATGCAGGGGGCCCGGGAAGCCCCAGGCCCTGCAGGAAGCCCCAGCTGGTGCTCCCTGTTCATCCTGTTAGAAGAAGGGCTATGGTAGCAATTGTTTCAGACCTGAGGCATGAGGGGAGCCAGGGGAACTGGATTTGGGAGGTAGGCAGGTCAGGTGCAAGTCTCGGCCTTTCCAAGTAGCTGCGGCCTTGGGCAAGACCTCTACTTCTCTGAGCCTCAGTTTCCTCCCCTGCTATGTGGCCATGGATGGAAGTCCCAGGGAGGGCACAAGGACTCACCCACCACAGTGTCAGATAAGAACTGGTTCTCAGCAAAGGAGAGCTCACATGATGGTGCCTGTGGATATCAAAGGCACAGAAAACAGGACACACACTTCTGTTAATTTAAGTTTAAAAAATAAAAATGAATAAACATTAGCCCCTGTTTGGCTTGCCAAACCCCAGCCAGGCCACACTCTTCCTTTTTGCAAACCATCCCATCCCGGTTCCTCACTGAGACATTTGCCATCCTGCAGGTGTGGATCACCTTCCTTGTGAGCCTTTGCTGTTTCAGCACTGTGCTGGGCACTGCATGGGCTCCCACTAGCCTTTCTGTGCCCTGGAGTCTGTCAGCGTTGGGCCTTATTAGTGATGTGACCCATAAAGGGAACTGAATTCCTCTCAGCCTCAATTTCATCTTCTGTAAAAGTGGTGTAATGAAGGTCCCGGTCAAACTGGCCCCAGACATTAACATACTATTGTCTGAACATTGCACCATATGCAGTGCCCAGAATGTGGCTGCCCTTTAGAGATGGGAGGGAGGAATTGGGAATATCCTGTTCTGAACTACCTGCACTACACATAAAGTAATATGTGAATGTGGACTTAGATTATTAAAAATGTGTATTGTAAACCCTGAGGCAATCACAAAAAACTGAAAAGAAACATTAATGATACACTAAAAGAGGACTTAAAATGGAATCATGTAAAATGCAAATGTAAAAACAGGGAAGGCAGAGAAAAGGAAAAAAAAAAAAGAAGTGCAAAGAATAAAAGGTTATAAATAAGGCAAGTATTAAATCAACTATATAAATTATCACCTTAAATATAAATGGTCTAAACACACCAATTAATAGACAGATAACTGAGGTTACAATGAGCTATCATCATGCCACTATACTCCAGCCTGGGCAACAGAGTGAGACTTTATCTACTAATTACAGCTGTATACAGGAAACCTACTTCAAATATAAAGACTTAGACCAGTTGAAAGTGAAGGGATAAAGAAAAAGCATAACATGTAAATATTTATCAAAAGAAAGCTGAAGTAGCCGTATTAGTTCTAGCTTTAATTTCAGAGAAAACAGCAGAATAAGGAAGATTATTGGGTATAATGAGGGAATTTATAAGGATAAAGAGGTCAATTCTCCAAGGAGATATAATAATCCTAAAACAGCATGTACTTAACAACAGCGCATCAAAATAAATGAGGCAAAAACGGTAATTTTGGCTGAAACTGAATTGGAAGGAGAAATAGGCCAACCCAATTATTATGGTTGGAGACTTCAAATGCTTGTCAGTAATTGATAAACCAAGGAAGCAGAAGATCTGTAAGGATAGAGATGACCTGAGCAGCATTAAGAATCATCTTGATCTGATTGACATTTTTGGAATATTCCAGCCAACAACAGCAATTATATATTCATCTCAAGCTCATTAATGTGCAATATTCAATATAGACACAGTCCAGATCATAAAACACACTTTAAAAATTTTGAAGAATAAAAGTCATACAAAGTATGTTCTCATGCCACAATAGAATTAAGCTAGACATCAATCATTCACAGAAAGATAGGCAGAAAATCCCCAAATATTTGGAAATTAAATAACCCAAGGGAGAACTAAGAAGTCTCAAAAATAAAGAACAATTGATATTTTGAAATAAGTAAAAATTAAAATACAACTTTTCAAAGTTTTGGGGATGAAGAAAAATGGCTCTGAGAAGAAAATGTATAGCATTAAATACATATATTTGAAAAGAAGAAATATATAAAACAAATGACCTAATCTTCTATCTTGGGAAGCTAGAGAAAGAAGAGCGAATTATACCTTAAAAAAGCAGAGGAAAGAAAATAATGAAAATTGGAGCAAATATCAGTGCAATTAAAAGGAGGAAAACAATAAACAGAATCAGCAAAATCAAAAGATCAAGAAAATTGATAAACCTCTAGCCAAGCTCACCAAGAAATAAAGAGAGAATATCAAATTGCCCAATATAATAAATTAAAGGGAGGTTATCACTACTGATCTTAAATAGATAATAACAGAATACCATAAATGACACTTTATCCACAAATTTAATAACTCCATTGAAATGGACAATTTCCTGAAAGACAAATTTCCAAAACTCATTCAAAGAGCAATAGATAACCTGAAAAGCTCTAATTTAATAAATAAATTAAATTAATAATTAAAAATCCTCTAAGAGAAAAAATAAAAAGAAGGAGAGAAAGAACCAGGCCAAGATAACAAACATCAGTGGTTTCACTCATAAATTCTACCAAATAACTGAAGAAGAAATAATATCAATTCTTCACAGTTTTTTTAGAAGCAGAAGGAGCATTTCCTAATCAACTCTTTTGAGGCCAGCATCACCCTAATACTAAAACCACAGAAAAATGTTACAAAACTACAGACCAATATGTCTCAAGAACATGGCTGCAAAAATCTTTAACAAAATATTAGAAAGTTTGTTAAGCAATATCTAAAAAGGATAACTCATCGCAACCAAGTGGCATTAAATCCAGCAAGGGAAGTCTGGTTCAAATTAGTAAACTAATCATTGGAATTCACTATATTAACAAATTAAAGAAGAAAAACATGTACTCATATCAGTTAATGCAGAAAAGCATGCAAGAACAAAATTCAACACTCATTTATGATAAAAACTCCCAGCAAACTAGCAATACCAGAAAACTTCCTTGTCCTAATAAAGGGTATATATGAAATGCCTACAGTTAATCCCATACTTAATTGTAAGACTGATGCTTTTTTCTCAGACTGGAGACAAGGCAAAGATGTATTCTCTTAAAATTCCCATTTAACATCATACTAGAAGTCATAGCCAGTGCAATAAGACAAGAAAAATAAATAAATGGTGTGCCAATTTGAAGGATAGAAATAACACTGTATTCACATATGGTATGGGAATCTAGGAAAAACACTAAAGAATGTACAAAACAATCCTGGAATTAATAAGCAAGTCTAGGAAGGTGGCAGGATATAAGGTACAGAAATTAATTTTTTTTTTATATATCAACAATGAATAATTGGAATTTTAAATAAAACAAAATTACTATTGACAATAAAACCAAAACTGAAGAAAATAAAGTATTTATTTATAAATCTAAAAAAAGTACAAGATTTATATGTGAAAAACTACAAAACTCTGAATTAAAGGAGGTCTAAATACATGGAGAAATATCTTATGTTCATGTAGTAAAACAGCAGTACTCAGTCTTTTTGGCACCAGGAACTGGTTTTGTGAAAGACAAATTTTTTACAGATGGTGGGGTGCTAGGGGATGGTTTCAGGGTGAAACTATTCCACCTCAGATCATCAAGCAGGAGTTAGATTCTCATAAGGAACATGTAACCTAGATCCCTTGCATGCATAGTTAACAATAGGGTTTGTGCTCCTATGAGAATCTAATGCTGCTGGGATCTGACAGGAGGCAGAGTTCAGGCAGAAATGCTAGCCTGCCTACCACCCGCCTCCTGCTGTGCATCCTGATTCCTAACAGGCCATGGACTGAACTAGTACTGGTCTGTGGCTGGGGGTTGGGGATTCCTATGTTAAAAGACTCAATATTGTTAAAATGCTAATTCTTCCCAACCTGATTTCTAGTTTCAAAAATGTAATCTAAATTCATGCTTAGTTTTGAATGTAATCCTATTCAAAATTCCAGCAGTCTGTGTTTATATATTAACAAACTAATTATAAAATTTATATATAAAGACAAAGGCCTTAGACGAGTCACTACAGTATTACAGTAGAATAATAAAGTTGGAAGACCACACTATCTGACTTTAAGCCTTAAAATAAAGCTACAGCAATCAAGATAATGAAGTACAGGCAAACTAATAGATGCATAGAACAATATAACATAGTAGAGATCCCAGAAATAAACCCACAGAAATATAGTCAACTGATCTTTGACAACAGCACAATGGTAATTCAATGGAGAAAGAGTAGTCTTTTCCACAAATGATGCTAGAGTAATTGGATAGCTGTATGCAAAGAATGAAACTAGACACACACTTTACACAATAATTAATTCAAATGGACCATGGTCCTTGTATTAATTTCCTATTTCTGCATTACCACAAACTTAGTGACTTAACACAAATCAGTTTATTATTTTTTATATAGTTCTGAAGGTCAGAAATCCCAAATGAGTCTCGCTGGGGTAAAATCAAGGTGATGACAAGGTTTTCTTTCTCTTTCTTTTTTCTTTCCTTTTTTTCTTTTCCAGCTATATGGTTGCCCAAATTCTTCTGTCTTTAAAATCAGAAATGGCCAATTGAGTTTTTCTTAAATTGTATCACATTACTTTAATGAATCAGGTCAGTTTATGGATAAGGCATCTACAAAATCCCTTACTCCGTGTAAGATAAGATACTTGCAGATTTCAAGAGCTGTGGGAGACATATTCCGGCTATAACAGTCCACCTTCTGGCCTCAAAGCACATCTATCCCACAGGCAAATACATTTGCCCCATGCCAAAATTGCCATAGGCTCAATCCATCACAGTTTTAACCCAAGTCCAGAATTTCATTTTAAATCTCATCAACTCAAAACTCCCAAATCTCATCACCAAATCATCTAAGTCAGGTATGGTTAAGACTCTGGTTATAATCCCTGCCAGGGCACAATGGCTTTCTATCATTGTCTGAAGTTTTGGATTCCATTTGCATGACATTTTGGAAAAGGCAAAGTGATAGAGGCATAAATAGATCAGTGGTTGACAGAAAGTTTGGGTAGGCAGGAGGATGAAAAGATGAAACACAAGTGAATTATTAAGGTGGTGAAACTACTCCTTATAGTACTGTAAAGGTAGATATATGGCACCATGCATTTGTCAAAACTCATAGAGCTATAAAGAATAAAAAGTAAAATTTAATGTAAAAAAATGTTTAAAAAATCAACTGCATGGACAGTGGGCACCAGAATGGATTGTACACTTTGACAAAGAATTAGCTAATAAAATATTTCAAATGTATGAAATAACTTCACTGCAGGAGAAGGGAGAAAAACGTACTAACCCAAGGAACACTGAAAATCAGCAGAGACTATAAAACTAAAGGCAAAAGGAACTATACAAAAGCACTGTGTGCTAGCTGGTAAGGCTGCTTTCTTTTTTTATTTTTATTTTATTTTTTAAAGTTCCAGGGTGCATGTACAGGATGTGCAGGTTTGTTACATAGGAAAACGTGTGCCAAGGTGCTTCACTGCACCTATCAACCCATCATCCAGTTATTAAGTCCAGCATGCATTAGCTCTTTTCCCTAATGTTCTCCATGTCCCCCACCCTCCCCAACAGGCACCCGTGAGTGTTGTTCCCCTCTCTGTGTCCATGTGTTCTCATTGTTCAGTTCTAAGTGAGAGCATGCAGTGCTTGGTATTCTGTTCCTGCATTACTTTGCTGAGGATAATGGCTTCCCGCTTCATCCGTGTCTCTGAAAAGGACATGATCTCATTCCTGTTTATGGTTGCATAGTATTCCATAGTGGATATGTACCACATTTTCTTTATTTTTTAAATTTTATTTTATTATACTTTAAGTTCTGGGGTACATGTGCAGAACGTGCAGGTTTGTCACATAGGTATACACGTGCCATGGTGGTTTGCTGCACCCATCAACTCATCATCTACATTAGGTATTTCTCCTAATGCTATCCCTCCCCCATCCCCCCACTCCCCAACAGGCTCCAGTGTGTGATGTTTCCCTCCATGTGTCCATGTGTTCTCATTGTTCAACTACCACTTATGAGTGAGAACATGCAGTGTTTGGTTTTCTGTTCTTGTATTAGTTTGCTGAGAATGATGGTTTCCAGCTTCATCCATGTCCCTGCAAAGGACATGAACTCATCCTCTTTTATGGCTGCATAGTATTCCATGGTGTATATGTGCCACATTTTATTTATCCAGTCTATCATTGATGGACATTTGGGTTGGTTCCAAGTCTTTGCTATTGTAAACTGTGCCACAATAAACATACGTGTGCATATGTCTTTATAGTAGAATAATTTATAATCCTTTGGGTATATACCCAGTAATGGGATTGCTGGGTCAAATGGAATTTCTAGTTCTAGATCCTTGAGGAATCACTGCACTGTCTTCCACAATGGTTGAACTAATTTACACTCCCACCAACAAAGTAAAAGCATTCCTATTTCTCCACATCCTCTCTGACATGTGTTGTTTCCTAATTTTTTAATGATCACCATTCTGACTGGTGTGAGATGATATCTCATTGTGGTTTTGATTTGCATTTCTCTAATGACCAGTAATGATGAGCTTTTGTTCCTATGTTTGTTGGTCACATAAATATCTTCTTTTGATGAGTGTCTTTTGATATCCTTTGCCCACTTTTTGATGGGGTTGTTTTTTTCTTGTAAATTTTTTAAGTTCTTTGTAGATTCTGGATATTAGCTCTTTGTCAGATGAATAGATTGCAAAACTTTTCTCCCATTCTGTAGATTGCCTGTTCACTCTGATGATAGTTTCTTTTGCTATGCAGAAGTTCTTTAGTTTCATTAGATCCCATTTGTCAATTTTGGCTTTTGTTGCCATTGGTTTTGGTGTTTTAGTCATGAAGTTTTTGCCCATGCCTATGTCCTGAATGATATTGTCCAGGTTTTCTTCTGGAGTTTTTATGGTTTTAGGTCTTATGCTGAAGTCTTTAATCCATCTTGAGTTAATTTTTGTATAAGGTGTAAAGAAGGGGTCCGGTTACAGCTTTCTGCCTATGGCTAGCCAATTTTCCCAACACCATTTATTAAATAGGGAATCCTTTCACCATTGCTTGTTTTTGTCACGTTTGTCAAAGATCAGATGGTTGTGGACGGGTGGTGTTCTTTCTGAGGCTTCTGTTCTCTTCTGTTGGTCTATATATCTGTTTTGGTACAGTACCATGCTGTTTTGGTTACTGTAGCCTTGAAGTATAGATTGAAATCAGGTAGCTTGATGCCTCCAGCTTTGTTCTTCTTGCCCAGGATTGTCTTGGCTATGTGGGCTCTTTTTTGGTTCCGTATGAAATTTAAAGTAGTTTTTTTTTTTTTTCCAATTCTATGAAGAAAGTCAATGGTAGCTTGATGGGGATAGCACTGAAAGTATAAATTACTTTGGGCAGTATGGCCATTTTCACAGTATTGATTCTTTCTATCCATGAGCATGGAATGTGTTCCCATTTGTTTGTGTCCTCTCTTATTTCCTATTTCCTTGAGCAATGGTTTGTAGTTCTCCTTGAAGGAGGTCCTTCACTTCCCTTGTAAGTTGTATTCATAGGTATTCTATTCCCTTTGTAGCAATTGTGAATGGGAGTTCACTCATGATTTGGCTCTTTGTTTGTCTGTTATTGGTGTATAGGAATACCTGTGAGTTTTGTACATTGATTTTGTATCCTGAAACTTTGCTGAAGTTGTTCATCAACCTAAGGAGATTTTGGGCTGAGATGATGGGGTTTTCTAAATATACAATCATGTTATCTGCAAAGAGAGACAATTTGACTTCCTTGTTTCATAATTGAATACCCTTTATTGCTTTCTCTTGCCTGATTACCTTGGCCAGAACTTCCAATACTGTGTTGAATAGGAGTGGTGAGAGAGGGCATCCTTGTCTTGTGCCAGTTTTCAAAGGGCATGCTTCCAGTTTTTGCCCATTCAGTATGATATTGGCTGTGGGGTTGTCACAAATAGTTCTTATTATTTTGAGATACATTCCATCAATACCTAGTTTATTGAGAGTTTTCAGCATGAAGTGCTGTTGAATGTTTTCAAAGGCCTTTACTTCATCTACTGAGATAATCATGTGGTCTTTATCAGTGGTTCTGTTTATGTGATAAATTACATTGATTGATTTGTGTATGTTGAACCAGCCTTGCATCCCAGGGATGAAGCCGACTTGATCGTGATGGATACCTTTTTGATGTGCTGCTGGATTCAGTTTGCCAGTATTTAATTGAGGATTTTCACATCCATGTTCATCAGGGATATTGGCCTGAAATTTTTTTTTTTTTGCTGTTGTGTCTCTGCCAGGTTTTGGTATCAGGATGATGCTGGCCTCATAAAATGAGTTAGGGAGGATTTCCCCTTTTTCTATTGTTTGGAATAGTTTCAGAAGGAATGGTACCATCTCCTCTTTGTACCTCTGGTAGAATTCTACTGTGAATCCATCTGGTCCTGGACTATTTTTGATTAGTAGGCTATTAATTACTGCCTCAATTTCAGAACTTGTTATTGGTCTATTCAGGGATTTGGCTTCTTCCTGGTTTAGTCTTAGGAGGTTGTATGTGTCCAGGAATTTATCTGTATCTTCTAGATTTTCTAGATTATTTGTGTAGAGGTGTTTATAGTATTCTCTGATGGTAGTTTGTATTTCTGTGGGATCAGTGGGGATATCCCCTTTATTATTTTTTTTAATTGTGTCAATTTGATTCTTCTTTTTTCTTCTTTGTTAGTCTGTCTAGTGGTCTATCTATTTTGCTGATTTTTCAAGAAACCAGCTCCTGGATTCATTGATTTTTTTTGAAGGGTTTTTCTTTTCTCTGTCTCCCTCAGTTCTGCTCTGATCTTAGTTATTTCTTGTCTTCTGCTAGCTTTTAAATTTGTTTGCTCTTGCTTCACTAGTTCTTTTAATTGTGGTGTTAGGGTGTCAATTTTAGATCTTTCCTGCTTTCTCTTGTGGGAATTACTGCTATAAATTTCCCTCAACACACTGCTCTGAATGTGTCCCAGAGATTCTGGTACATTGTGTCTTTGTTCTCATTGGTTTCAAAGAATATCTTTATTTCTGCCTTAATTTCGTTATTTACCCAGTAGCCATTCAGGAGCATGTTGTTCAGTTTCCATGTAGTTGTGCAGTTCTGAGTGAGTTTCTTAATACTGAATTCTAATTTAGTGCACTGTGGTCTGAGGGAACGTTTGCTATGCTTTCCATTCTTTTGCATTTGCTGAGGAGTGTTTCACTTCCAATTATGTGGTCAATTTTAGAATAACTGCAATGTGGTGCTAAGAAGAATATATATTCTGTTGATTTGGGATGTAGAGTTCTGTAGATGTTGATTAGGTCCGCTTGGTAGAGAGCTGAGTTCAAGTCCTGGATATCCTTGTTAATTTTCTGTCTCCTTGATCTGTCTTATATTGATGGGGGTGGGTGTTAAAGTCTCCCACTACTATTGTGTGGGAGTCTAATTCTCTTTTTAGGTCTCTAAGAACTTGCTTTATGTATCTGGGTGCTCCTGTATTGGGTTCATATATATTTAAGATAGCTCTTCTTGTTCCATTGATCCATTTACCATTATGTAATGCCCTTCTTTGTCTCTTTTGATCTTTATTGGTTTAAAGTCTGTTTTATCAGAGACTAGGATTTTAACCCATGCTTTTTTTTTTTCTTTCCATTTGCTTGGTCAATATTTCTCCATCCTTTTATTTTAAGCCTGTGTGTGTCATTGCATGTGAGATGGGTCTCCTGTATACAGCATACTGATGGGTCTTGACTCTTTTTCCAGTTTGCCAGTCTGTGTCTTTTAATTGGGGCATTTAGCCTATTTACATTTAAGATTAATATTTTTGTGTGTGAATTTGATCCTGTCATTATGATGCTAGCTGGTTATTTTGTTGATGCTGTTTCTTCATAACGTCAAGGGTCTTTACAATCTGGTTTGCTTTTGCAGTGGCTGGTGCCAGTTGTTCCTTTCCATGTTTAGTGCTTCCTTCAGGAGCTCTCGTATGGCAGGCCTGGTGGTGACAAAATTTCTCAGCATTTGTTTGTCTGTAAAGGATTCTATTTCTCCTTCATTTATGAAACTGAGTTTGGCTGGATATGAAATTCTAGGGTGAAAATTATTTAACAAATGTTAAATATTGGCCCCCACTTTCTTCTGACTTGTAGGGTTTCTGCAGAGAGATCTGCTGTTAGTCTGATGGGCTTCCCTTTATGGGTAACCTGACATTCCTCTCTGGCAGCGCTTATCATATTTTCCTTCATTTCAACCTTGGTGAATCTAATGATTATGTGTCTCGGGGGTTGCTCTTCTCAAGGAGTATCTTTGTTGTGTTCTCTGTATTTCCTGAATTTGAATATTGGCCTGTCTTTCTAGGTTGGGGACGTTCTCCTGGATAATATCCTAAAGAATGTTTTCCAACTTGGTTCCAGTCTTGCCATCACTTTCAAGTACACCAGTCAAATGTAGATTTGGTCTTTTCACATGGTCCCATATTACTTAAAGGTTTTGTTAGTTTCTTTCACTCTTTTTTCTCTAATCTTGTCTTCTCGCTTCATTTCATTGTGTTGATCTTCAATCTCTGATATTCTTTCTTCTGCTTGATTGATTTGGCTCTTGATACTTGTGTAGGCTTCACTAAGTTCTTATGTTGTGTTTTTCAGCTCCACCAGGTCATTTGTGTTCTTCTCTAAATTGGTTATTCAAATTAACAATTACTCTAACCTTTTTTCAAGGTTCTTAGCTTCCTTGCATTGGGTTAGAACATGTTCGTTTAGCTCAGAAGAGTTTGTTATTACTCATCTTCTGGAGCCCACTTCTGTCAATTCATCAAACTCATTCTCCATTCAGTTTTGTTCCCTTGCTGGTGAGGAATTGTGATCCTTTGGAGAAGAAGAGGCATTCTGGTTTTTGGAATTTTCAGTCTTTTTGCGCTTGTTTCTCCCCATCTTTGTGGATTTATATAGCTTTGGTCTTTGATGTTGGTGACCTTCAGATGGGGTCTCTGAGTGGACATCTTTTTTGTTGATGTTGATACTGTTCTTTTCTGTTTGTTAGTTTTCCTTCTAACTGTCAAGCCTCTCTGCTGCAGGTCTGCTGGAGTTTCGTGGAGGTCCACTCCAGACCCTGTTTGCCTGGGTATCACCAGCAGGTACTGTAGAACAGTAAACATTGCTGTCTGTTCCTCCCTCTGAAAGCCCTGCCAGCAAGAGCTCTCCTGTATGAGGTGTGTGTCAGCCACTATTGGGAGGTGTCTCCCAGTTAGGATACACAGGGGTCAGGGACCCACTTGAGGAGGCAGTCTGTCCCTTATCAGAGCTCGAATGCTGTGCCGGGAGATCTGCTGCTCTCTTCAGAGCTGTCAGGCAGGGACATTTAAGTCTGCTGAAGGTATGCCCATAGCCGCCCCTTCCCCCAGGTGCTCTGTCCCAGGGAGATGGGGGTTTTATCTATAAGTCCCTGATTGGGGCAGCTGCCTTTTTCTCAGAGATGCTCTGCCCAGGGAGGACAAATTTAGAAAGGCAGTCTGGCTGCAGTGGCCTTGCTGAATTGCGGTGGGGTCCACCCAGTTCAAACTTCCCAGCAGTGTTGTTTACACTGTGAGGGTAAAACTGCATACTTGAGCCTCAGCAAAGCAGACACCCCTTCTGCTACCAAGTTCAAGTGTCCCAGATCAATGTCAGACTGCTGTGCTGGCAGTGAGAATTTTAAGCCAGTGGATCTTTGCTTTCTGGGCTCCATGGGGTTGGGACCCACTGAGCCAGACGACTTGGCTCCCTGGCTTCAACCCCCTTTCCAGGGGAGTGAACAGTTCTGTCTCACTGGTGTTGCAGGTGCCACTGGGGTATGAAAAAAGAAAAGAAAAGAAAAGAAAAGAAAAGAAAAGAAAAGAAAGAGAGAGAGAGAGAGAAAGGAAGGAAGGAAGGAAGGAAGGAGAAAGAAAGAAAGGAAGGAAGGAAGAAAGGAGAAAGGAAGGAAGGAAGGAAGGAAGGAAGGAAGGAAGGAAGGAAGGAAGGAAGTCCTGCAGCTAGCTCAGTGTCTGCCCAAACGGCTGCCCAGGTTTGTGCTCAAAACCCAGGGCCCTGGTGGCGTCGGTACCAGAGGGAATTTCCTGGTCTGCCGGTTGCGAAGACTGTGGGAAAAGCACAGTATCTGGGCCAGAGTGCACCATTCCTCCTGGTACATTCTCTCACGGCTTCCCTTGGCTAGAGGAGGGAAATTCCCCAACCCCTTGTGCTTCCCGGGTGAGGGGACACCCCATCCTGCTTTGGCTCACCCTCCGTAGGCTGTACCCACTGTCCAACCAGTCCCAATTAGATGAACTGCGTACCTCAGTTGGAGATGCAGAAATCACCTGTCTTCTGTGTCAACCTCACTGGGAGCTGCAGACCAGAGCTGTTCCTATTCAGCCATCTTGCCAGTGATTCCCCACATTTTCTTTATCCAGTCTATCATTGTGAGCATTTGGATTGATTCCATGTCTTTGCTATTGTGAATGGTGTTGTATTGAGCATACATGTGCATGTGTCTTTGTAATAGAGTGAGTTATATTTCTTTGGTATATATCAAAGAAATGAAAACTACTGGGTCAAATGATATTTCTGGTTCTAAAGTTTTGAGAAATTGCCACACTGTTTTCCATAATGGTTGAACTAATTTACATTCCCATCAACAGTGTAAAAGCATTCCTATTTCTTTGCAACTTTGCCAGCATCTATCTGTTGTTTCTTTTTTCTTTCTTTTTCCTTTTTTTTTTTTTTTTTTTTGAGACAGAGTCTCACTCTGTCACCCAGGCTGAAGTGCAGTAGTGTGATCTTGGCTCACTGCAAGCTGCGCCTCCTGGGTTCACGCCATTCTCCTTCCTCAGCCTCCTGAGTAGCTGGGAAAACAGGCACCCACCACCATGCCCGGCTAAGTTTTTGTATTTTTAGTAGAGACAGGGTTTCACCGTGTTAGCCAGGATGGTCTCGATCTCCTGACCTTGTGATCTGCCTGCCTCGGCCTCCCAAAGTGATCTGTTGTTTCTTGACTTTTTAATAATCACCTTTCTGACTGGCGTGAGATGGTATCTCATTGTGGTTTTAATTTGCATTTCTCTAATGACCAGTAATTTTGAGCTTTTTTCCATATGTTTTTTGCCACATGAATGTCTTTTTTTGAGATGTGTCTATTCATATCCTTTGCCCACTTTTTAATGTGGTTGTTTTTGTTTTCTTGTAAATTTGCTTAAGTTCCTTGTAGATTCTGAATATTAGACCTCCGTCTGATGGAGAGATTGCAAAAATTTTCTCCCATTCTGTAGGTTGTCTACTCACTCTGATGATAGTTTCTTTTGCTGTGCAGAAGCTCTTTAGTTCAATTAGATCCCATTTATCAACTTTTGCTTTTGTTCCAATTGCTTTGGCGATTTCATTATAAAATCTTTGCACATGCCTATGTCCTGAATGCTATTGCCTAGACTTTCTTCTAGGGTTTTTATAGTTTTGCGTTTTACATTTAGGTCTTTTATCCATCTTGAGTTGATTTTTGTATAAGGTGTAAAGAAGGGATCCAGTTTCAATTTTCTTCATATGGCTAGCCAGTTTTCCCAGAACCATTTATTAAATAGGGAATACTTTCCCCATTGCTCTTTTTTGTCAGATTTGTCAAAGATCAGATGGTTGTAGATGTTCAGTTTTATTTCTGAGTTCTCTATTCTGTTCCATTGGTCTATGTGCCTGTTTTTGTGCCAGTAACCATGCTCTTTCAGTTGTGGTAGCCTTGTAGTATAGTTTGAAATCTGGTAGTGTGATGCCTCCAGCTTTGTTCTTTTTGCTTAGGATTTTCTTGGCTCTTTTTTGGTTCCATTTGAATGCTAAATTTTTTTTTTTTTAAATTCTGTGAAAAATGTCAATGGTAGTTTAATGGGAATGGCATTGGATCTATAAATTGTTTTGGGCAGTATGGCCATTTTCATGATATTGATTCTTCCTAACCATGAGCATGGAATATTTTTCCATCTGCTTGTGCGCTCTCTGATTTCCTTGAACAGTGGTTTGTAGTTCTCCTTGAAGAAGTTCTTCACTTCCCTTGTTAGCTATATTCCTAAGTATTTTGTTCTCTTTGTGGCAATTATGAATTCCCATTCACATAATTTGGCTCTCTGCTTGTCTGTTGTTGGCGTATAGGAATGCTTGACATTTTTGCTCATTGGTTTGTATCCTGAGACTTTGCTGAAGTTGCTTATCAGTCTAAGAAGCTTTTAGGCTGAGTCAATGAGGTTTTCTAGATGCAGGATCATGTCATCTGCAAACAAAGACAATTTGACTTCCTCTCTTCTTATTTGAATACCCTTTGTTTCTTTTGTTTGCCTGATTGCCCTGGCTGGAACTGCCAACACTATGTTGATTTGGAGTGGTGAAAGAGAGCATCCATGTCTCGTCCCAGTTTTCAAGGGGGAATGCTTCTTGCTTTTGCCCATTCAGTATGATATTGGCTGTGGGTTTGTCATAAAGGATCTTATTATTTTGAGGTATATTCCTTCAATACCTAGTTTATTGAGAGTTTTTAACATGAAGGTATGTTGAATTTTGTTGAAGGCCTCTTCTGCATCTATTGAGATAATCGTGGCTTTTGTCTTTAATTATCTTTATGTGATGAATTACATTTTTTGATTTGTGTATGTTGAACCAGGGTAAGGCTGCTTTCTACAGGGGCATTGGCTAACGATTTTGAAAACACAACACAGGGATAATGGAATCAAATAATTGATGGATGCAGGATGATGGAAGCCAGTTTTCTCACTGTTGGAGGAGGAGGTTGAGGAATGTTAGAGTGATCATGTTGTCCTGGATTAAAGTTGGATATTTTAGTATTAACTCCTACTTAGTTTAATATAGATAGCAATGAATCCCTAGGGGAATATTTATAGATATTTGTATAGATATGGGTTAGGACACTGAAATATCTTTCCTTACTCTGTTGGTTAGCAGGGCTTGGAAGCAATGGAATCCCTGAAGTATAGAACACACACATCACCCAGATCCTGACTTCTAATACCAGTCTATAAAGAAAGGAACGAGAGCTCCTGGCAGATACTGTGGATTCTAGGGCTGAGCAGGGCATACAGGAGAAGAGCCTGGTGTGTCTCATAGTGCCAGAATGTAAGTACATAACACACACACAAGTGCACAAACACTCAACAATGTGGTGTGTCAAAGGGATACAGGAGCCAACTGAAAGAGCTCCTAGTGGCCACAGGTGGAATAATTTGAGTAACAAAATTAATAAGGTAGTACTAGATTATGACCTAAGGAATACAATAAATATGCATGAGATTAATTGGTATCAACATATGATTGAATATATAACTAAAAATAAGGGAGAGCAGACAAACCTCTCATATAGAAGAATTTAAAATAATTTACGTAGATATCCCTATCTCAAGGAGGTAGAATATAACTCCCCCTCCCTTAAATGTGGGCTGCATACGGTGACTTACCTCCAAAGAGTACTGAATGGGAAATGGGAAAAAGAGTAACTTTACAGTAGAGAAAGCAGACAGACTCCCTCAGCCAGGTGAGTAAGGCAGACAAAGCTAAGTTATGTCGGTGGCATGTGCCTTTACCTCAGTGGCTTTTTCCTCAAACCCTGCAACTCCAGTCTAATCATGGGGAAAATACCAGGCAAAGTCCACCTGATGGACTTTCTGCAAAATAGTTGACAAGTCATCCCCAAACCTCCCCAAACTGTCAAAGTCATTTAAACAAAGTCATCCTGACAAAGTCTGAGAACTTGTCACAGCCATAGAGGAGCTAAAGGACACACAACCACTAAATGTTTTGTGGTGTCCAGGATGGGATCCTGGTACAGAAAAAAAGATATGTGGTAAGAACTGAGGAAGTATCCATAAAGTATGGATTTTAGCTAATAATAATCAGTAGTGGCTTCTTGGTTGTGACAGATGACCCCTACCCATGTAACAACATCTGAACACTAGGAGAAACTAAGTGTCGGGTATGTGTGGACCTCTTGTATTACTATCTTCACAATTTTCTATGAATCCAAACCTATTCTAAAATTCAAGGTTTATTTTTGAGAAAGTCAATCGAGATTATGCAAGTGAAGGGAAGGGAGTGGGAATAAAATGAAGGCGGGAGGTCAATGCATGCAAAGCCCTAGCTGGGGGAGATGGGGAGAGGAGGAGAGAAAGAATGACTGGCCCATAGAAGTTCTTCAAAAACATGGGTTTAGGAACTGTTAGAGGCTGATTTCAACATTACTTAGTGCTACTGCTCTTTAAAATGCTAATTATTTTCCATTACCTTTGCTTTCAGTGGACATTTTCCCTACTACTAAACACAAGCAAGCAAAACTGTGTTTTCAACAGGAAATGTCTGTGCATTGCCTCTTGTTGAGGGCACCCAAAACTACATCGAACCAGCAGAGGGAAGATGTCAGGGAAAGGCCGGGTCCTGGTGGAGGATGAGGTGGGTGACCCCAGATGTCAGAGGTGAGGAGGCAAAGCAGATCCACCAAACTTGCTGAGAGGGACAACCAATTCTGCCCGCCTATCTCCTGCAGTCAGAGCCAGATGGCAGAAGCTGTGCTTTCTGCCTCTGGTGAGTCATAGAGGCCACTAGCGTCCTGAAACGGAGGCCACCAAGTTCTGGGCTTCTGCCATCTAGCTACACTGTGACCTCCTGGAAATCAGCCATTGCAGAGCTCTATTTTTTGGATGGCCATGGTTGTGGGTCTGTGGGCTGCTGCTGATGCTCCAGCCCATGGCCACAGTGAATACCCGGGTCCCAGCCAACTGCCTCCCACAGAGGACTGCTGGATGGAGGTGGCTGCACATTCTCTCCTGCTCCTGCAAAGCAACCCGACACCCATGCCCCGTATCCTGAAACAAAGATCATGTGCTCTACAGTGTGGACAAGCATTTCAGTTCAGCATGAAAGGAGAGGTGGTCCAAGAACATAGTCACATGACAGCCCACAACCCCGCTGTCCCCGTGGCCCTGCTCTCATCTTGGCCTCAGTGGTTCACAGACATCCCAGGCCCAGCTGGTGAAGGCTGGCGTTCATCATTGCACTTTTCTCAGATTCTTGGCTTCAGTTCCCTAGCAGAGACCTTGGCCTTTACCACAGTTTAAAGATGTGCCTTTTAAAGATTGAATCAGGTTCAATTTTCAGCAGCTGCTTTAAGACAGCTTAGGCTAATTATTGTGTGATCATAAAAAAAATCACCTATGGAGCTTGTTAAATTTATAGATGTTCCTGAGTCCCATCCCAAAGGAGAGTCCTGGGGATAAGTATTTTTAATATGCTTCCTGGGATGCAGATCTAAGTGCCTAGGAAATTATGTAGAAAGTTCGCATACGGTTTTTTTTTCTTTCTAAGTTCTAGTTCCTGCACTTCTTAAAAAAATTAGAATGGAGAGGAAAGGGAGGTTGGGAATCTGAAACTAAGTGTTACAAAATGTCAGTTAGCAGGAACCTAAGAGACCAAGTTCTCCAATCCTTTCTTTTCACAGGAACAGAGCTGGGCCCAGTGAGGCGAAGGGTGTCACTGAGGTCATTCAACTACAAAATGCCAGAGCAGGAGTGGAGGCCAGGTCCCCAGGCTCCAATTCATGACCTCAAGGTGAAAAGATCTCCTGAGATAGATAACAGTTCTCATTTAAGTAAGAATTAAAAATAAAACTTCTCAGTGCTCTGAGACTGTGTTTCCACTAGGCAGTTTATTGTACCCTGTAGATCTGCAAACACTTCCAAAGATGCCTAAACAAAGGCTGTAGTCATCATTCCGTTGGCTGGGCTGACTTGCTTTCTCCTTCTCCAAACTCTCCTTTTCCCCAAACCTCTTCACCCCACCCACCCACTAACTGTCCTCCCAAGTCCTTTTTGAGCTTGGTCCCAGTCTCATGCTCTCTCCCCAGTCACCAATCCAAGATGACTCTGGAGTTCACAGCCTCAGCTGGCTGTCCCTGGACAGAGCCTGGGATGCCTGACGAACCAGCAGGACCAAGGAGTGGGGTCCTGATCTGTGGGGATCCAGGAGAGTCGCCTCTGATCTCTAAGGGGACACTGCTTTCCAAACAGAGGCAAGTCACAGAGATCTCCCCGAAGCTATCGGGCTCACCCTTGGGGTCTGCTTAGAGGGAGGCTAAGGTTTTATAGGGGGTTGATTGGTCACTGAACACCTCTGATGTCTCTCTCTATCCCTGCAACCACCCTACTAATGACAGAAGAGCATGGAGGTACTGTTTTTGAACAGTTACTGTGTGTCACCCACTGGGTTGTTTGGTTTTATTTATTATTTCCAACTCTCACAACAGGCTCATGAGACAATGGTGTTCAGAGATGTTAAGTAGCTGGCCCCAGTCTCACAGCCTGCAAGATTTGGAGCCAGGACTGGAATATGAGAGCAAAGCTCTGGCTCCTTCCACAGTCAAGCTCCCCCTCATCTGCAAACTGGAAAGCACATTGTTCAACTCTTAACACACTCTCTAGGAGCATTTTTGGTTCCATGTCCATCCTGGAGGTTTTCTCTAGAAATAGTGGTTCTAGATAACATTCCAATGTCTCGTGATTGCTCAATATCCAAGCCATAAAGAACAAGGGTGAACCATGCATGTTTCCCTCAATTACGTCATAATTTTATGATGACCTGGGGTCAAGAGAATGATGGGAGGAACTGAGGCTACAGAAACTCACAGATCCTCTTGGTCTGTTCTCAGAAGAGGAGCAGGCTATCAGGAAGGCTATTGGCTGCTGAGGACCAACCATGGTAATTAAGTTTGTTCTGAGCCTGTGTGTCAGGCAATGTGCTGGATGCTTTCCTAGCATGAGCTCATTGAAGCATCACAGCACCCCTACTGCTGTGATCCCCATTTTCAAGCAAGGATAGGAGGCCTAGGGAGTCTAAAACTTCCCTGAGTTAAGAGAGCTACCGAGTATTAGAGCCAGGATTCAGATGCAGGCCTGTCTGACATCACAGCCTGTGCATGTGATCCCTGCAGTAGACTCCAGTGACTTCCCTTAAAGAACCAGGACAGTTTGCTTTTTTTTTTTTTTTAGATGAAATCTGTCACCCAGTCTGGAGTGCAGTGGCACAATCTCGGCTCACTGCTATCTCTGCCTCCCAAGTTCCAACCATTCTTCTGCCTCAGCCTCCCAAGTAGCTGAGATTACAGGCAAGTGCCACCACGCCTGGCTAATTTTTTATTATTAGTAGAGATTGAGTTTCACCATGTTGACCAGGCTGGTCTTGAACCCCTTATCACAAGTGATCCCCCTGCCTTAGCCTCTCAAAGTGCTGGGATTACAAGCATGAGCTACCGCTCCTAGCCGAGTTTGCTTTTTTATGCAAAGGATTTTCTGAGCACTACTCTGCGATAGGTTGTATGAGGCCTTGGAGGTGTGAAGATGAATCAAACATTGATCTTGCCTTCTGTGGTTACTCCAGAATGGTGGAGCAGACATGGATGGTTAAAGGCAGCATGCCATCTCCTCAACACACTGTGTAAGTTGAGGGATAGGAGGAATTCATTCTCTTTCCTCAAGGGTGCCACATAGGCAGAGGAACGGAGGCAAATAGGAGGGCAACAGGAAAGGGCACACCTTGGGCAGGGGCAGCACCATGCTTTGTCTCACTATCCATCTTCGTTCGCTGTGTTCTCTGCACCAGGTGGGCCCAGACAGGGATAAAACATTTCTCATCCTCAGGCATCACGTGGTCCCTGAGACATGCAGTGCAGAAACAAACGGATAGAGTGAATGCTTGCCGTGTTCACGTGTGCGTGTGTGTGTGCGTGCGCGCGCACACATTGCAGGGAAAGGAGAAGTGGGAGTGATGAGGCTGGAAACAGAATTGTGAACAAGACTTGAACGATTTTGAGCATCAAAATCCAAAGTTGCCCTTTTCTCTTGTAGACAATAGAGTTCTGTCATTTAAAACAGTGGAGAATCAACACCATCCGTATCCACAATTTTTCTCCAAGTTTGAAAGGCAGACTTGACAAAGCTATCACATCCTGCCACCCCTCATCCTCTCTTTCCCACACAAATCCTCTCCTTAATGCCCGCAGCCCTAAGCGGGGCACTGGAGCTCCACCACACATACCTCACCTCCTGTTGCTGGGCTTGGCTGGTTCTTCTTCCTCATCACCTCCTTTTCGCCATGGCTGTGCTGCTGGTCAGTGCCTCATTTTCTCAGCTGGCCAATTGCAAATGTCCTCTAATTGGTCTCTGTTGTGAGCTGAATTGTGTCTCCCAAAAAGATCTGTTCACGTCCTAACCCCTGGTACCTGTGTGTGTGACCTTATTGGAATAGGGTCTTTGCAATGTGGTCAAGTTAGGATGAACTCATGTTGGAACAGACATTCAATATGAAATTTGATATGACTGAAATCAACATGACTGGCGTCGTTACATGCAGAAGGGAAGAGACACAGACCCAGGCCCAGACGCCAGGAGAACGCCACACGATGATGGGGCAGGACTGAGCAACGCGTCTGTAAGCCGGGGACTGCCAGGGACTGCCAGGGATTGCCAGAGACTGCCAGGGATTGCCAGAGAGTGCCAAGGATTATCAGCAACATCAGAAGCTAAGATAAAGGCTTGGGATAGATGTTTTCCTAGAGCTTTCTGAGGAACATGGACCTGCAACACTTTGATTTTGGAACTCTGGCCTCTGCTACTGTGAGAAAATGAATTTCTGTGTTTTGCAGCCACCCCATTTGTGGTCATTTGTTAGGGAAGCCCCGGGAAAGGAATATGGTCTCCTTGCCTCCATATTTGCCTGCCGTCACCTGCACCTCCCATGGAGCTATCAGGTTGATCTTTCCAAATTGCAAATTTTCCCGTCATTTTCTTGTTTAAGGGTGTTAGTGGCTCCCCATTCATTGCCTATCTCAGAATAAAATCCCTAAACCCCTCAGCTCTGTGACTGCCTCACTCTCATTTTTAACTTATGTTCCAAGTGTACTATGGGAAAATTTTTGTTTCTTTTTCTGTGATAGAAATGCCTGCATTTTATTTTCTGTCTGTTGACTTCTTCTCATCCTTACATTATCTGTAAGTGGCTGGATCATGCCCCTCCTACGTGCTGCTCTATCACTATGCTTGGAATAAGGAAGTGAAGAACAAGCGTTTGTTGGATAAGTGAACAAATAGACGGATGAATAACAGATTCAGGGAAAGCCAAGATTCCTATTGCTGTTACAATGCAGAGTTCAGAAAAGCATAAAAGGATTTGAATCAGAGGAAAGCGGGAATTTTCACGCTTTTCTTTACTGTTTGTGTGACTGGGGGAAAAATTGCTTAACCTCTGAGATTGATCTGTAAAGGCGATCTGTAGAGGCGATAATACATTCTCCATAGAAGCACTGAGAACATGAAGCAAGCTGGTGCGGGTGAATGAGAGGTTGTGCAATGCCTGGAGCAAGCCGCAGGGCTGACTCTTCCTTTCCCAGTTAAACCCACATGTTCATTATGTAACTGTGGATTAGAGTACTCCACATCTGAAGTCTCATAAATGCTAAGCAGAAATTGGCCTTTGTTTTGGACATGCACAAGAATGACCTCTGCAGTGAAAACTTCCCTAATTACTTGTGCAGAACAATAGCAAAAGCCATGAGGAGGTCCATTTAAACACGGGAGGAGCAATTAATCACAGCCCATTGGAATATTGCTTTTGGTCCTGAACTCAGTTTGCCTTACATACAGGAAATGAAATGCAGTAATTATGGCCGTCACTTGAGACTCCAGAGTCCTGGCTTCAATTCCCCAATCCTTCATCATTTCATTTTGGCTGTGTCTATGGAACACCAAGACATCTGGCTAAAAAGTGAAAAATGCCATCCATTTTTCAACTCATGACTCATTGCATATTCTACCTTTCCTCTTTTTATTGTGGTATAATACCCATAATATTTACTATTTAACTGTTTTTAGGTGTGCAGTTTGGTCGTGTTAACTACATTCACTCTGTTGTGTAACCATCACCACCATTCATTTCCAGAACTTTCACCATCCCAGTAGAAACACTGTCTCCATTAAAAAATAACTTTCACTCTCTCCCTACCCCCAGACCTTGGCAACCACCATTCTCCTTCCTGCATCTGTGAATTTGATTAGGTACCTCATATAAGCGGAATCATGCAGTATGCGTCCTTTCATAAATGGCTGATTTAACTTAGCATAATGTCTTCAAGTTTCATGCATGTTGCAGCATGTGTCAGAATTTCATTCTTTTTTAAAGGTAAATAATATTCCATTGTGTGTTTATACCACATTTTATTTATCTATCCTTTGTTGATGAACACTTGGGCTGCTTCTACCTTTGGCTTTTTAAATACTGCTGCTCTGAACATGTATGTGCAAACATCTGTTCAAGTCCTTGCTTGCTTTTAATTATTTTGGGTATATACCCAGAAGTGGAATTGAGGGATTATGTGGTAATTCTGTTTCTAGTTTTTTGAGGAACTTCCATACTGTTTTCCACAGCAGTTGCCACATTCTACATTCCCACCAGCAGGGCACAAGAGTTCCAATTTCTCCGCATCCTCACCAATACTTGTTATCTATTTATATATTTTTTGCTGACAGCCATACCGATGGGTGTGAAGTTCACCTTTTCTTTTTCATGTGTTTCAAGAATTTACTTTTACATGATATTTATGCATCTGATGTCTTAATTTCTTCACCAGTCATATATTACAGTAGGTTTATCTGAACATCTTTCCCAACCTTTGTTCAGCACTCTGCCAAGTATTCTGGATTTTCACATTTCTGACCACTGCATCCTAAAAGTTTCTGCTGCTCAACTGTATATTTGCAGAACACAGCACAATTAAAAGTCAAGAAGGGGGAGACAGTAAAGGACGATGAGCAAGGATGAAGAGATTCTTCCTTCCCACACTGAGTGCTGTGGTCTGTGCCCCTGTGTCTGTGAGCCAGGTGCCGACTCCCACCCAGGACTCTGGTAATATCTGCCAGGCTCCGTGATTGCTGCTTCGTGAGGTTCATTGCTGGGGGGTCTGTGAGCTTCCGGAAGAAGTGGAGGGCCACTTACCAATCTGTGTATCCTCATCCCTCAATCAAGACCAACCCAGCAAATGCTCAACAATTTTTTTTTTCTAATCAGCTTCATTTAATTAAAGTAAATGAATTAGTGAATATGTAATATTCTTCTGTGAGCAGAGGAAGTAGTCAGAAAAGCAAACTAAATTTTCTTGTCAAAATAATTCTATCTGCAGGAGAATTTACAAACTTCCCTATGTGCAGTTTCAGTTCACGTGATTTAATTGATGGTAGCTTACTTGGTCTCCTAGCTTACCGAAAACTTCCCCAAGGCTTTTTAAATGTTGATTTGAATCTAAACACCTAATTACTGGTCCCTGCCTGGAGATACGGCTCCAGAGGCCCCGCAGTGCTGGCCGCTGCCAAGAGCTGCCTGGCAGTGATGGATTGTGCAGCTTGCTAGCCCCACCAGCCGGGGGCCCAAGACTTTCTACAGAAGTGCCCAGTGGGGAGGCATGCTAGCGGGGCCTGACTCCTCGTTCCTGCCTGTGTTTTGTATTTGGGTCCACTTTAGTTTATTTTTAGTCAATACCAGAGACAGAAAGGCCGTAAGTTTCTCCTCTGTTGACACAAGTAGTCTTCAGCTTTGTAATGTTCATCCTTTCCCACCAAGAACAAGAGCTCTGGGGTGACAGTGGCCAGTTCCTGAACTTCCACCAGTATCTCCAACTGAGTTCTGACCTACCACGTTGGGTGACAATTCCCCAAGTGTCTTTCCTGTTTCTATTGACAGAGGTATTGGCTGCTTTTGTCCCAGACTGCCCTTTCAAGAATGTTTATAGAGAGAGCAGCCTGGAAGATAGTATACCCCCTACAGAGCAAAGGGCAAGCGTGCTTGCTGTCCAGTGAAATAAAAATAAAGTATCTCTCTGGAGAAAAGGTTAGGTAGGTTTGCTTCTCATGTATTATAAAATACTCACACTCCCTAAACTCTGCTTCTCAGCTGTGATGCAAACTCACTGGATGTGCAGTATCCACCCGGTCCCCTCTGTATCCTCTTGATGGAATTTGGGGCGGTGGGCAAAGGGAATTGATTCTAATATCATGTTTCTTACTGTACTGTAAGTAATAAAGTCTTTTGTCTCTGACTCAGGAGTCTCATATCTTTTACCATCATCCAGGAAACTGTGACAGGCTAACTTGTTACTGTGTATGTAGGGTAAAATCTCACACCTGTAACACTTCATGATTCATGATACATGCTGATGTCAGCTTTATAAGATGTCAACTAATTATGCCTTGATCCTCTCCTCATGCTGCCTTCCTCTGCCCAGGCCTAGGTCAAGTGCTCTCCACGTGTATCTGTTCTTCACTATGTCTGTTATCTTATCTAACACTGACTGCTGGGACCAGACTACACATGTCTGCACTGGGCCTGGGCATGAGGGAAGAGAGAAGGTTTTTCTGAGGATCAAATTGATCCTGTAGGTTCTTCTGGAAATGTTGGTTGATAATGGGAATAATATTTTCATTCCCCACTTAAATCCCATTATCCAGGTGTCTTCTCCCTCCAGGGCCATGCCATGAATTCTGTTATCCCAGGGAAGTTCAGGCACTCGCATCTCTATAACACATAGGTCATTGAACAATGTTAGTCTCAGAGTTAACTTTCTCAAGTATTTAGGGGTACAAGTAGTCTTGACAGCCAGCTAGGCCTTCACCTGGGGGCAGGCCATGGGATTTTTGTTGAGGTCACGGGGAAGGAGCAGCAGTCCAGCCTGGGGCTGGCTTGCCAAGTGGTGCGTCCTGGTGCACTGCTGCATTCTCTGAGAGTGAGAAACATTTTCTGGTTCTCACAAAGGTTCCTTGTTGGCTAGCAGAGAAAAAGACTTTATAAAAGAAGAAAGAGAGGATTTTAAAATTCCCAGCCTACCAGGTTTATACATAAAGACTTAGGCTTTCCAAGGTTCTGATCATAGAATTTTATTGCAAGTCATACTGCAGAGAGAGAGGACTGGGGACATAAAGTGAGGGAGTTCTCCAACCAGACTGAAAGAGGAACAAGAGGCCCTGCCCTGCCTACCCTGGGCCTGGGCCAGGAGCTGGTGAGGAGGGAATAGAATGTAGAGGGAGGGCAAGGAAGCCACATCTGGGTCCACAGCCCACATCACGGAGCTGCTGGCCTTAAGTTAGAGCATAGTCAGGAGCAGGCAAGGAGGCTATTTGCACCAAGAGAAGACAGCCACTGACATCTACCTGGATGCTTCTGAAGCCTTTTCTAACTCTGATCACCTGGCCTTCATGCTGTTTTGCAAACAGATCAGATCTTCTTGTCTCAGGACTTTTGCATGAACTGTTCCCTTTGTCTGAAAGATTCTTTTGCCAGATATTCTCATTGCTCACCTCTTTTCAATTCTAAGTCTCCATGCAAATCTTTTCAAATATTACTTTATTGAGAAGGCTTCCCTGACAGTGTATTTAAAACAGCAAGCTTCTATCCCAGCAATCTCCATTGCCCTTCAGGGATATCTTTCCCTTGACAGCACCTATCACTCTCTGGTGTGTGGTGGATCGTATTGTTGATTTACTGTCTTTTTGCTCCCATGGGGCAGGGGACTTCGTTTTGTGTGCTACTGGATCTCCAGTGCCTACAGCAGTGCCTGGCATGATGATCCCTTGATGCACATTTGTTGAATAAATACCTGAGTGAACGTGGCTCCAGGTTCATGAGAGAGGCTCTGCCTTGGCTCAATGTCAGCCTCAATACAGGCTGGGAGCACTGAGAGGTGTCTAACGGTAAGGTCTGACCCATCCTCTTGGCCCTAGGCCAAGCATGTATGGGGCCCAGGAGCTCCCACTTGCCACTTAAGCGCATGCGAAGTCCAATGTGGACCAGTGGCAATCTTGTATCTGGAAGAGAGGAGCACCGAGAGCTGCAGAAGCCAGAGGTGAGGCCAGGCCAGCATCAGCAGGGGTGGGTGGTACCTCTCTGCAATGAGAGCAGCCAGGACCACCATTGTCTCTGTGTCCTGACCACAGCCCAGGCAGGGCTCACAGACCAGCAGGCAGGCTGCATACTGACCATGGATGGGCTGCTGCTTCTGCAGTGCCCAGGGCTCACACCCAGACACCTATCTGGAGAAAGAGGGAGCCAGCGACAATCCAATGGACAGCTGAACTTGGAATTGACTGTTCATCAAAAGGGACCATTCAAGCCAAAAACAAATAGTTATGTGCTCACTGGGAACCATGGTTGCCTTCCCTGGCTCCCTAACTCCAATCCCCAGCCGACGGGGTTTGTGTGGAAGACTAAGCAGTTGTAGGAAAATTTAAACAAGCGTGCAAAAGGTCTCGTGCATGAGGGCAGTGAGTTAAATGTGGGACCCAGTCATCACCCTGAGCCTAATATACACTTGATGAGAGCCCCCAGGGAGGTGCGCCCGAAGCAAGGTGGCCTATGGTATCTTTTCTTTCCAAAGCTCCCGCTTAGATTAGGTTGGCTATTGTCACTGGGTCACTAGCTAAGTGCACAGCTGTCTCCTGCAGACACCTTGGGATACTTCCTGGTGGGCACGGGCTGTGGTGGCTCCTAGGGAGTGGAAGTATTTCCTGCCCAACCACTTACTGATGGATAAACCTTTGGAATTCTGCAGATTCCCCGGCTCTCTGGGGATCCCAGGAGAGGTTCTGGAATTGCCATGCTAAGTCTGAAAACGTTTTGCTTCCCTCCTGGTGGAGGTTGACAACCGAGGCAAGAGCCCTGAGCCATCTGGGAGTTGCCTGGAGCAGGAGAATTTCTAGTCCATTCTCATGGGAATAAGACCTAAGTAATCAAAGATGTTGTCAACGTGAATTTTGAGTTTCAGTGAAAACCAGACCAATTAGTTAAAGAATTAAATTGGTAAATATGATAGTTTCTACTGCTACCAAAAGACTGTCAGAGAGCAGCAGTCCTCAACTGGGGGCAATTGTGCCCCTGCCCCAGGGACATCTGGGAGTGTCTGGAGTCACTGTGGGTTGTCACAGGTCAGGGGGTTGACACTGGTGCCCAGTGCACTGGAGCCGGGCTGCTGCTAACATTCTAGGATGCACAGCGCAGCCCCCACAGCTCCTCACAGCCAAGAAGAGGCTGGCCCTGAATGCTCACAGTGACAGGTTTGAGAAACCCAGCCATAGAGCCTGTTAGCTTTTGCAAGGCCCTTTAGAATCTATTCTTTCAGTGGTATTTCCATTGAAATACCAAATGCCCTGTGAGGTAAGACAGGTAGTTATCATTGTGCCCATTTCACAGGGGGCCAAGGGTCAGAGCTGGCAAGTGACCTGCTTAGGTCCACAGAGCAAAGGACAGGGGAGCAGCTCTCTCTCCACCACCGGCTCCTTTAGGGTTGCCTGGCCAGCCCTGGGAACTTTTCTACTCAGCATCTGTTAGTTTTGAAAAAAGAAATAAAAACATAACACGTATTAAGAGCCTACCATGTGTCAGGCACAAAGACCAAAACTGTTGCTCTCAGGGACATTGCAGGCTGGCAGGGAAGCAATCAACAAACAAGGTAACGTGTAAAACACATGGCACACCAGATTGCAGGGGTGGAGGAGAAGAGGCGTGGAAGGAGGAGGTATGGGGGAGCTGGGGTGGCGCTGAACTGACGTTTTAGGCAGTGTGGCCAGAGAAGGCTTCAGCCAGGTGGCGTTTGAGGAAGACCTGAACTAAGAGAGGAAGCCAGCTATGTGACTGTCTGGGGAAGAGGGTCCAGGTGCAGGGGCAGCAGGGGCAAAGGGCAGGCCTGGCATGCATGAGAGCCAGCATGGCTGACTAGAGGGAGGGAGAGAGCAGAAGAGGCCACAGACAAGAGTGGGGGAAAGGAGAGTGGGGCACATCGTAGACTCGCGAAGGTCATTTGAAGGACCTTGGCTTTCATCAGAAAAATAGGGAGCCACTGCAGGATCTGAGCAGCAGCTCGGGTGGTCTTTGGATTTTAACCAGATCACTCAGGCTGCTGTGTGGAGGACGGACTGAAGGAAGAGGCAATGAATGTGTTCAATTTCATTTTCGCCGGTCCTAATTTCCTCAATACCACTTTTTAAAAATGAATTCTGTGATCATGTGAAAAAGGAGGAAAAGATATAGTGGTGCAGGAATACCAAGGAGAGCCCGAAGAATGGAGCTCATTGGTAAGCCAGAAGAAAAGCAGCTATCAGACAGGAGGATGTGAGCAGAAAACTGAGCGTGCTGGCCGGGGCTTCCCCACGGATCAGGGGCTCCAACCATGTTTGGAGCAGGTGGTGAGCACAGAACCCAGGATCCTGGTGCATCTGTGGGGCTCCATGTGGACAGAGGCTGCCTGGCTGGGGAGTGATGTCATTTCCTCTAGGATTAGCCAACTTCTCCAGAAAATTCAGAAAATTATTCTTCTCTGAATAGTTTTCATTTCATCATGATTTGTTTGTCATTACTTTACCTGTCTTAGTCAAAAACTTACAGCCTGTTTATATTAAGATGTAAGCCCCTGAACTTGGGATTCTCAGGAACTGAGTCTAAACTTCCCATTAAATAGGACCGATGTTCGTTAAGAAAGCTATGTTGCCAATGTAATGGGGCAGGTCATTTGAACAAAATTTATTAAACCATTCTTGAGTCTTTGGCGATAGGAGTTTTGATTTCCTTATCATAAAACCAAAAATGCAGAGGAGTGTGATCAGTTAACCCATTATTACTGCATCATTAAAAAAAAAACAGTGTATATTTATGTGGCTGCTCCTCAGGGTAGGGAGAAGAGCGAGACAGAGAGGTCTTGGGCCATGTTTGCACGGGGATATGTCAGCCTACTGTCTGAGAAGCAGTGTGACCTTCCTAGGGAGAGATTTACAGTCTATGTAATATAAAACCTGAGGCAGACAGACATCCACACTTGGAAGCCAAACTTGGCCACCAGTGCATTTCGGACAGTTGGTCTCCATGGAGTTTCAGGAGAACACAATATGATAACTGGGAGGTAGTATATAAGAGTTCACATTTCCAGGTGTCCTTGAAAAATCAGAATATCTTACAAAACCAGGCACACCCTTCAGTGTGGAGATGACAATGCAGACGTGAGAAGCAGCCCCATGGGGGTACCTTCAGCTCCACTGCACCCCCCGATGTCCTCAGGTAAGGGGCAGACGGTTGCTGTTCATTTGTCATCATACTTGCATGTTTTCCCGCTTTAGTAGGGAAATTGTTATCTATCTTTATGTTTCTATCAAAAGTGGGAAGTTAAAAGAGATGTACGTTTCCAAAAAAAGTGATGGTAGTCTCTTCTTTGTGGAAAGGAAGAGCATCCTATGTATCTTGGAGCACATTATGGTTGCTTGAACTTTTCCTTCCTCCCGACATGTTTCTGATTTACTGCACAGCTGGGCCACTGTAGCACTCAGGGGATGTGATCAGTCTTCATCAGCCTTGGGATGCCAAGGCTCCCTCAGGGGGCAGATTCGGCCCTCTGGATCACTAGGAGCCTGACTCATGGAGTAGCACCCAGACCTTGGGCAACGTCGTGGAGAGCTGAAGGGGCTGGGACTTGAAGCCTGAGCAGAGAGTTGGGGTAGGAAGCATCTAGAGCCTCAAGGCAGCTTGGGTAATGACTTCAGCACTGGGGTTGGGAGAGGCTGGGCCTCTATGACAAGCCACCAACAGTGACCTTCCCTGTGATGCCGGATAATGTGGGATCTACAGTGTGGACCCAAACCCTTCCGAGGCTCAGTTTCTTTGTCTGTATTCATTTTTTTTTTAGACGGAGTCTCACTCTGTTGCCCAGGAAGGAGTGCAATGGCATGGTCTGGGCTCACTGCAACCTCTGCCTCCTGGGTTCAAGGGATTCTCCCACCTCAGCCTCTTGGATAGCTGGGGCCACAGGAGTGTGCCACCATGCCTGGTTAATTTTTGTATTTTTTTTTTTGAGACAGAGTCTCGCTCTGTCGCCCAGGCTGGAGTGCAGTGGCCAGATCTCAGTTCACTGCAAGCTGTCTCCCAGGTTTATGCCATTCTCCTGCTGCAGCCTCCGGAGTAGCTGGGACTACAGGCGCCTGCCACCTCGTCCAGCTAGTTTTCTTTTGTGTGTGTGTGTGTGTGTGTGTGTGTGTGTGTGTATTTTTAGTAGAGACAAGGTTTCACTATGTTGGCCAGGTTGGTTTCGAACTCCTGACCTCGTGATCTGCCCATCTTGGCCTCCCAAAGTGCTGGGGTTACAGGCGTGAGCCACCACGCCTGGCCTCTCTCTGCATTCTTTGATGCTTCCCTTTGCCCTCCCAACCTCACCAAATGAGAGAGAGGCCTAAGGGAATTGGGAGAGCTGCTGCATTCTGCCTAACGAGAGCAACTCCTGGGAAAGCAGGGTTCTGAATGTTGGGCTTGTACAGAGTCAGGGCCAAGGGAAATGGGCACAGCCTGCAGGGCTGGTCTGCTTCTCTCCATAGGATGCAGGGCCAGCAGCTGTCATTAGCTCTCTCCTGTGTATCCTCAGTTGGGCCCCTGAATAAGAAATTCCCAAAAGTAGAAGGCACAATGTCTGTATTTCTCCAGCACTTTGAATTTTCCAAAATGTCTCCCAGGACATTTCCTCCTCTGCCTCAAATCCCACCCTCATGAGATTGGCAAGGGGGACTGGCCAGATGAATTCAAAGGGTCATGTGGCTGCAAACCATTTCTATTTGAATTGAGAATCACTACCATGTATTTTGATCTACTGCAGCCAAGTTCTTTTATGAATGGCTTTGTTTAAGCTGATATATGAAGAGAGAGTGCATTGCTGATATGCTCCACCTAAAGAGGCTGTGGTGTCATGGACCCGCCCCCAAACCTGTAGGATCCATGACTCCTGAAACCCCACTCTCCCTGCACCCCCGGTGTGGGCCTTGCATCAGTTCAACATGACAAGTATCTATCTATTAAAGGAGGCAGACATCTCTTCTATTCTGAGTCTTTAACTCATAATAAAATCCCTCACTTCCCTCTGCTGAGTCTGTCTGAAGTGGGTGCCAGCCCCCGGGGAGGAGGGCTTCAGAAAAGCAAGCCCCCAAAAGAGTTTCCATTCTTACTGTCCTTCTCCCCACTCTGGCACACCTGTGAGGAAAGCAGGCCTGGTGAGCTCCCTGGAGGCTGTCCAGTCCTGCTTTCCTCCCTTTTGGAGGTAGGGTTTCCACCATTTACTCCAGGAGATTCACCCCCAGTTTATCATCTCTGACATTTACAGCAGGAAGATTGGGGTCACTAGGAATCCTGGGCTGGGGAATGGAGCTGCTGACTCACACAGAGACTTACAGGGTGGGTAGAATCCAAGCAATTCAATACCCAGAAGGCATCCGAGGATCAATACAGCAGGAATCACAGCTCATCTCTGGAAGAGCAGCAGCCCTGAGGCTGGCAGGGCATGAGTTTACAGAGCCATTCCAGGGCCTGTGATTTACGGCAGCCTGGTCAGACAGGCAGAGAGACCTAAGCTCGGTGACTCTCTGAACACAAACAACTCACCCTGGGGGAAGGGAAGTGGGCCAGGGCCAGCTTTCTCTCCCCACAGGGCTATCTCCCTCCCACCTGTTCTTTTTAAATAACACCCTTATTGAGACATAATTCACATACCATACAAGTAACCTATTTAAAGTATAAAATTCAGTGGGTTCTATATATTCACAGATTTGTGGAACCATCTGTGCCCATTTGGCTCTACTCCCTTGGCAGTCATTTTCTCTCTCTATGGATTTGCCCGGTGTGGACACTTCAAATACTATGTGTGCCTCTGTGATTGGCTCCTTTCATTTAATATAATGTTTATAAAGCTCATCCATGTTGTAGCATGTATCAGGACTTCATTCCATATGAGCCAGCAGTTTACCTACTAGGCAAATATTCAAGAGAAATTAAAATACATATATCACATAAACACTTGCATGAGTGCTCAGAGCAGTGTTATTCATAAAAGCCAAAAAATAGAAATGACATCAACAATTCATCAAGTGATGAAGGGATACACAAAAAGTGGCATATTCCTTCCATGGAATATGGTTTGGCCATAAAAAGAATGAAGTACTGATACATGGTACAGCACGGAAGAGACCTTGAGGACAATATGCAAAGTGACAGAAATCAGTCATAAAAGACCACATGTTGTATGATTCTATTCCTGTGTAATCTCCAGAAAAGGCAAATCCATAGAGACAGAAATATTAGTAACTGCCAGAGATTGGGGAAAGAGGAATGAGGACCAGAGACTGCTAATGGATATAGGGAATCTTTTAAAGGGGCAATGAAAATGTTCCAGAATTAAATAGTGGTGTTGGTTGCATAGCCTGGTGACTGTACTAAAAACCACTGACTACACACCTTAAATGGCTGAATTTTTTTTTTCTTTTTTGAGATGGAGTTTTGTGACCCAGGCTGGAGTACAATGGCGCAATCTCAGCTCACTGCAACCTCTGCCTCCCGGGTTCAAGCGATTCTCCTGCCTCTGCCTCCTTAGTAGCTGGGATTACATGCATGCGCCACCATCCCTGGCTAATTTTTGTATTTTTAGTAGAGATGCGGCTTCACCATGTTGACCAGGATGATCTCAAATTCCTGACCTCAGGTGATCCACCTGCCTCGGCCTCCCAAAGTGCTAGATTACAGGTATGAGCCACCATGCCTGCTCAAATGTCTGGATCTTATAGAAAATAAATTACAGTTGAATGGGAAATTTGTAAAAGGAGTATATAGAGAAAACGGAGGAAATGAAGAAGACCGAGGAGATCGCTTCAGGTCCAGAGAAGATGGTGTAGACCCGTTTCTCCCTGCTGTCTGCACTAGCACAGCAACAGGTCCAGGAAATGACACGACGGACAGCCAAGTGCCGTTCCAAAAAGTGGTCAGAAGAAGAACTGCTGGAGACCCCAGGACTGGAGGAAGAAATAGTGGCATAGTAGATTAGGTCCTCTACTCAGCAGAGGAAGGAGACCCAGACCTGGTGTTTGCCATCCCCCACCCAGCAACAGAAGGCACCCATGTAGGCTCTTTTCACTGCATTGGAGGAGAGTTCCCATGAGAGTGTAGCCTGCTCCGTGATCAACTGGGACCCAACTGTCAACAAACAGTAAAGGAAAGAGGTCTCCACCCTGACACCAATGGGCCTAAGATCTTTCTGCTCCACTGAGAGGCCTGCTGGGCCAGGTAGCGTGGACAAAACAGATCCCCCACAATAAGTGGCATGGCCTGAGAAGCCCATTCGTCCCCATGGGGCTGAGACTCTTTCCCCAGCAGAGACACCGGGGCAGCTGGGAGTCACTGTTAAAGGGACCCCATAATAACTAGCATTTGGCTATAGAAACCACTGGCCCTCTTGGGCCTGAAAGTCTCCCTACCCATCAGGAGACAGTGGTGCTCCACCTGGAAAAACTCATCCTACCTCCTCAGGTGGCACTAGAAGGCCCAAGGGGAGCCCCAGGGGCACTGGGTGAATCAGCAGGCCACAAATGCCAGGGCAAAAACCTTGAAAATTCAACTGCCTTTAGAAACACAGCCCACAAAATCGGCCAGTTCCTGGGGCTAAAACTAAGCAAATTATTATTATTTTGACCAGGCGCCAAAATAATAGATTTTTAATACAACTGAGAGTCTCCCTGCATCTGCCATCAACCCACTTCTATGTAACTGAGTCCTGAACTGTCCCATGAATGAGTTCTGGGGGCATAAGGGCTGTATTTTTGTTACATTTTTAAATTTTCAGTTATTTTCCAGATTGCAAAGTGATACGTGTACATCGTAGACAATCTGGAAAATAAAGAGTAATAAAAAAGAAATTGTGTTACCTGTAATTCCCACCACTCACAGAGAATATATATATGTATGTATGTATGTATGAGTGTGTGTATCTATATTATCCATATATCCTTCCAGTCTCTATATCTGTATAGCAGACAGTTTTTCTCTTATAGAAAATAACACTATTCTGTATCTAACATATTTGTAACATGCCATTTTCCTATAGAATATATTCCTTCTCCAAATCATTAAATGTTCTTTCTGCATCTCTTTTAGTGGTTACATAGTGTTTAATCACATTCCTGTAAAGGAAGTGTATCAGTTACTTTTGCACAACCCATGCTTGGCACAGTATGCCATAGGGGATCGATGAATGCTGGATGAATGAATGGACAGAACCATGTGGCCAGCCAGAAGGCCACAATGCCTGGCAATTCCCTCGCTGAGCATTCACTTGTCCAGCCAGGCCCCATAAAGGAAGAAACAGCCCGTGTCCAGGCTTGTGGGAAATCATCAGGTAGGGTCATGCCTCTGTGTTCTCGGCTCTATCAGCATTGGTCCTCCAGATCCCACCAGGAAGGAAGGCCCACTTCTGGCAGCCTTCAAGAAGGCTCACCGCAAGACACCTTGCAATTCTGTCTTCCCTTCAAACTCCTTCTTGTACCTCCAGGCCATCATGCATTGACTCATGTGGTTGTTCAGTCTGCACCATCTACACAGCATTTCCTAATGGCAGCCCCAATCTGACATCGGCTCCAGCCCCAGGGACACGTCTGGTGTGCATCTTCCCTGACCCCCTCTAACACCTCCACTGTGCCCCCCTTTTCCCCAGCACTCAGTGCAAGCATCAGACAGAAGCCTTGGCCATCTGCTGGGTTAATGTGTTCTTATGTCTGCCTCATGCATTAGACTCCAGATTCCCAGCCTCAGCCCTCTGTGAATGCCTGTGGAAGGAGTAACATGCAGGGCAAGACCAGCCTACCTCTGCAGAGGAGCAGAGAGCATCAAGTCCCACAGCCATTGACCTCACAGCTCAGAGGGGAGTGGGTGGCAGCTGCCTGGACTGGAGTTGGTGTCCTCAGAGAACATTTGCCCTTGCTTTGCCTTGTCTCCAATGCCAGAGAGTTGCCAGAGAGCAGGAAGAAGACAAGGATCCCTTGGCATGTTTCCTAACCATGCTTTTTGAAAGGGAAAGTCATCTTTATTACATTTAATTTAGAGAAGGGGGTTATGGGCACTTCATCTGGTGCTCACTTCAGAGCAGCTGTTCAGCATTACTGAGGAGAAAGACGAGTGACTCGTGTTCCTTGCTTCATGCCAGATAATCCAAAGAATAGACACAACGGCGTCTCTCCTGACAGGCAGAGTTCCTGGAACCGGGAAGCTTTCTTCCAAATCCCCCAGGCCTAAGACCCAAGATTTTTCTTCTTTTTATCCTAAGGCTTGATTTAGCCAATAGATATTTCCTAGTGCTGACTCTGAGCCTGGTCCAGGGCTACAGTTGGGAGCTGGAGCTCAGAATGAGTCAACCAGGAACTGCCATGTGGCAATGGACTGTCCACTATGAGAGAGCACAGGAACAGAGCTGTAACTGCAAGTTTAAGCAGCAAAAGGATTTGCTGAATGTGTACAGAGATACTCCCACAACTGAGGGGAAGGCTGGTGAGCAAGGTTTGGAACCAAGGGAGGTTAGACAACAGGAAAAGCAGCTCAGATAAGCCACAGTTTCCATTGTTTTTGGAAACCATTCCTGGGCCTTTGGCTGTCTTGAATATTTTCTCAAGGGTCCATAAGCATTTGTGTCACTCTGTCGGATTTAAGGTACTACATGGGAGCGACTCAGTGGACAAATTTACATCGTCTGCCTGCACTCTGGATGGTGACTGTGTGGAGAGAGCACTGGCTTGTCCTTTTGGATTCCAAGAAAAGAGTGACCTCACAGTGGCACCTGCTTATAGCCAGCATTTCTATTGAGATTTCTTCCTTTAAAATTGGTCTTCTTGTTATAGAAGGGAGATATACCTAGAAGAGGTATACCCAGAATCTTCAAAGGTAAGGATGAAGTTCCATCTCTTAGACTGGACATGAATTTTTTGGTGTGTGTGTGGGGCATTGCTCAACTCAATACAGTGGGATACATATACGTTTCACTCCTATGCCTCAAAAGAAAGCCAGCCCAGGACACAAGCCGTGGGGGAGTCTGTCTGCAATTTCTAGATTTGGAGATAGATGCTTTCTAAAGATGTTTGCATTTTAAATCTTTTATTTTCCAATGACTTCATTTTAAATTTAAAAATAAAGTTCCTGGTGGTAAAGGTTATCTGCCTTTCTGGCTACGGTTAAGGCAGAATTTGCTTAAATCTTGCAAAGAAATACTTTGACCTGCCAGTAACTGGAAGAAACACATTTCTAACCTCAAGAAAATTGAAGTCAACTCACTCTGGGGTTTCCAGCCAAGTAACAAGGATTTAGAGTCTAGAAATATGGTGGTCCTGAGCTGTCTAGTCACATCTTCCTTAGACTATAGCTGAGTCACAGTTACTCTGCAGAATGAAGATCGATTGCCAAGCTTCTCATGGTGTTCTCATATCTCCTTCCTCCACACACGCATAGTGAGATTCCTCTGGGAGTGCACGTCTGATTAGTGTTGAAGCATTTTCAGCATCACTCATTGTTTTTATTAGCGCTTATCCATTTGTTCCCCCTGGATAACCCAAACATAGAATTTCATCTGAGCATCATTAGAATTTCAAGTTGCTGCCACAAATATGTACTTATTCAGCATATACCTTTTGAATGCCTATCAAACTGTAGCCATGGGGATGAGGACAAAGAAGACCTGGCCCTTTCCTGGAGATTATCCTCTGGGGTGAGAGATGGGTCAGCAAAGGGCAAGTAGAATTCAGCGTGGGAAGGGCTCTGAGTGGGTTAATCACAGGGCATCACAGGAGTGTAGGCAGAGGTCTCAACCTTGACCTGGGAAGTTGAGGCGAGTGGCCTAGGCTGAGGCAGCGGAGGGGAATATAGAGGGAAAGAAGCATGGGAGAGAGTTTAGGGGGCAGAGTTGCTTGAACCCTGGACTCTGTGGATTTGAGTGCAATGCTGTGGGAGGAAAATGTGCAGGGAGACCCTGCTGGGGCCACCTTGTAGAGGGGCCGCCTGTCCTTTTTATAAGAAACAAGAGGGCAGGTTGTTTGGAGGAGCAGGGCAGGGAAGAGAATGAGTTCAGTATCAGAACACATTGGTGTTGTTGCCAAAGGAAAGTTTAAGTGGAGCTTTCCAGTTGAGAGTTTGAATTCTGAGAGCACTGGGAGGGGGACTTACATTTCAAAGTTATCAGCACATATATGATCCACAAATGGGAGTAGACAAGTGAATCCAGAGATAAGGTTCAGTGAGAAGAAAAGTTGTCCTAACACAGGATCCAAAGCATGTCCTAAGACAGAACTGCAAACAGATAGGTGGGGGAGGAACAGTCCTTGAGAGAAGCATTCCCCATACGGCAGTCAATATTTTGTCCAAACGAACTTGCAGCTCCCTGGTAAATCTCTGTTCTCAGAGTGTGGTGGCTGTTTGATTGAATTCAGAGCTCAGCTCAGCTGGGGAAGCAGTGGGGGTGGTGGGGGCGGGCAGTGGGGAAGGGAGGAAACCTATTCCCAGGACAGTGCTGAATCAACAGCAAGGTGCTGGCAACATCTCAGCTGCCTAAGGCTGTAATTTTATTTAAGACAAACCAGAGTCCAGATGGGAATTGAAAAGGAAATCCTGGACAACTAGACTACCATAGGAAACTGAAAAATTCTGGCATAGTCCTGGAGATCTAATAGGCTGTACACTTCCCCAACGCTGTGCACATGCATAGGAAGGATCTGGGAAAGAGAAATCACTTTTGGCTGACCACGAGGCCCTGCACAAGGAGGAAATGAAAGCTAATGCTACACTGAAAAATCCCTGAAGTTTGAAGATTCACCTTCTCACACAGATCTCCTTGGCAAATGGTTGAAGATATGCAGGCAAGGCATTTCAGGAAATTTCTCCACTGATCATTGGCTGACCAATAAATTATACCGACCCAGATATGACCCCAGGAATCCAGACTTAAAAATAGGAAAAGGAACTTAAAAAAATAGCAAAAACTTCAGAGCCACACACCACAAGTAATGTAGAATCTACAAATTTAGTTCGGAAAAGTCACTAAACCAGTAATTAGCAATGAGGAAAAACAATAACAATAAACCAGTAACAAAAAATAAATCTTGGGGAAGGAATCTGATATCACAGTTATTGTAATATAGAATATCAACTCACATGCCCAACTTTCAACAAAAAAATTATGAGACATACAAAGAAATAAGAAAGTATGACACATGTATAGGAACAAAAGCAAGCAACAGAAAATGTCCTTGAGAAGGCAGATTCTGGGTTTACTATACAAAGGCTTTAAATCAGTTATTTTATATATGTTCAAAGATAAACATTTATAATATAAATGCAAATATTTCTATGTTGTAAATATATACTTATATAATATAAATATTTATATTAACATACCATGTCCAAAAAATCAAAAGAAAATATGACATGGACATCTTACCAAATAGAGAATATCAATAAAGAGAGAAATTTCAGGCATTCCAAGATGGCCAAATAGGAATAGCTCTGGTCTGCAGCTCCCAGCATGATCAACGCAGAAGACGGGTGATTTCTGCATTTCCAACTGAAGTACCTGGTTCATCTCACTGGGACAGGTTGGACAGCGGGTGTAGCCCACAGAGGGCAAGCTGAAGCAGGGTGGGGTGTTGCCTCGCCCGGGAAGCACAAGGGATTGGGGGATTTCCTTTTCCTAGTCAAGGGAGGCCGTGGCAGACTATCTGGAAAAACGAGACACTCCCACCCAAATACTGTGCTTTTCCCAAGATCTTGCAACTGGCAGACAAGGTGATTCTCTCTCATGTCTGACTTGGCAACTCCCACACCCATGGATCCTTGCTCACTGTTAGTGCAGCAGTCTGAGATTGAGCTGTGAGATGGCAGCCTGGCTGTGGGAGGGGCGTCTGCCATTGCTGAGGCTTGAGTAAGTAAACAAAGTGGCCTGGGAAGCTTGAAATGGGTGGAGCCCACTGCAGCTCAATAAGGCCTACTGCCTCTGGACTCCACCTCTGTGGGCAGGGCATAGCTGAATAGAAGTCAGCAGACAACTTCTGCAGACTTAAACCTCCCTGTCTGACAGCTCTGAGGAGAGCAGTGATTCTCCCAGCATGGCATTTGAACTCTGAGAATGAACAGACTGCCTCCTCAAGTGGGTCTCTGACTGTCGTGTAGCCTGACTGGAAGACACTTCCCAGTAGGGGTTGACTGACACCTCACATAGGCAGCTGCCCCTCTGGAGTGAAGCTTCTAGAGGAAGGATCAAGCAGCAATATTTACTGTTCTGCAATATTGGCTGTTCTGCAGCCTCCACTGGTGATACCCAGGCAAGCAGGTCTGGAGTGGAACTGCAGCAAACTCCAACAGACCTGCAGCTGAGGGACCTGACTGTTAGAAGGAAAACTAACAAACAGAAAGGAATAGCATCAACATCAACAAAAAGGACATCTACACCAAAACCCTATCTGTAGGTCACCATCAACAAAGACCAAAGGAAGATAAAACCACAAAGATGGGACAAACTAGAGCAGAAAAGCTGAAAATTCTAAAAATCAGAGTGCCTCTTCTCCTCCAAAGGATTGCAGCTCCTCGCCAGCAACAGAACAAAGCTGGATGGAAAATGACTTTGATGAGTTGACAGAAGTAGGCTTCAGAAGGTTGGTAATAACAAACTTCTCCGAGCTAAAGAAGGATGTTAGAACCCATTGCAACAAAGCTAAAAACCTGGAAAAAATTAGATGAATGGCTAACTAGAATAAACAGCATAGAGAAGACCTTAAATGATCTGATGGAGCTAAAAAACATGGCCCAAGAACTTCGTGAGGCATGCACAAGCTTCAATAGCCAATTTGATCAAGTGGAAGAAAGGATATCAGTGATTGAAGATCAAATTAATGAGATAAAATGAGAAGAGAAGTTTAGAGACAAAAGAGGAAAAAGAAATGAACAAAACCTCCAAGATATATGGGACTATGTGAAAAGATGAAACTAACGTTTGATTGGTGTACTGGAAAGTGACGGGGAGAACGGAACCAAGTTGGAAAACACTCTTCAGGATATTATGCAGGAGAACTTCCCCAGCCTAGCAAGGCAGACCAACATTCAGATTCAGGAAATACAGAGAATACCACAAAAATACACCTCGAGAAGAGCAACCCCAAGACACATAATTGTCAGATTCACCAAGGTTGAAATGAAGGAAAAAGTGTTAAGGGCAGCCAGTGAGAAAGGTCAAGTTACCCACAAAGGGAAGCCCATCAGAATAAAGCAGATCTCTCAGCAGAAACCCTATAAGCCAGAACAGAATGGGGGCCAATATTCAACATTCTTAAAGAGAAGAACCAGAATTTCATATCCAGCCAAACTAAGCTTCATAAGTGAAGGAGAAATAATATCCTTTACAGAGAAGCAAATGCTGAGAGATCTGTCACCACCAGGCCTGCCCTACAAGAGCTCCTGAAGGAAGCATTAAACATGGAAAGAAACAGTTGGTACCAACCACTGCAAAAACAAGCCAAATTGTAAATACCATTGATGCTATGAAGAAACTGCATCAATTAACAGCCAAAATAACCAGCAAACATCATAATGACAGGATCAAATTCACACATAACAAAATTAACCTTAAATGTAAATGGGCTAAATGCCCCAATTAAAAGACACAGATGGGCAAATTGGATAAACAGTCAAGACCCAGCAGTGTGCTGTATTCAGGAGACCCATCTCACGTGCAAAGACACATATGGGCTCAAAATAAAGGTATGGAGGAAGATCTACCAAGCAAATGGAAAGAAAAAAAAAAAAGAAAGAAAGAAGCAGGGGTTGCAATCCTGGTCTCTGATAAAACAGACTTTAAACCAACAAAGCTCAAAAGAGACAAAGAAAGTCATTACATAATGGTAAAGGGATCAATTCAACAAGAAGAGCTAACTATCCTAAATATATATGCACCCAATACAGGAGCACCCAGATTCATAAAGCAAGTCCTTAAAGACCTAAAAAGAGACTTATACTCCCACACAATAATAATGGGAGACTTTAACACTCCACTGTCAATATTAGACAGATCAATGAGACAGAAGGTTAACAAGGATATCCAGGACCTGAATTCAGCTCTGCAACAAGCCAACCTAATAGACATCTACAGAACTCTCCACCCCAAATCAACAGAATATACATTTTTCTCAGCCCCACATCTCATTTATTCTAAAATTAACTACATAATTCAAAGTAAAACACTCCTCAGCAAATGTAAAAGAACAGAAATGTAAAACAACAGAAATAGAACAACAAACTATCTCTCAGACCACAGTGCAATCAAATTAGAACTCAGGATTAAGAAACTCACTCAAAACCACACAACTACATGAAAACTGAACAACTTGCTCCTCAATGACTACTGGGTAAATAACAAAATGAAAGCAGAAATAAAACTGTTCTTTGAAAGCAACAAGAATGAAGACACAACATACTAGAATCTCTGGGACACATTTAAAGCAGTGTGTAGAGGGAAATTTATAGCACTGAAAGCCCACAAGAGAAAGCAGGAGAGATCTAAAATTGACACCCTAACATCACAATTAAAACAACTAGAGAAGCAAGAGCAAACACATTCAAAAGCTAGCAGAAGGCAAGAAATAACTAAGATCAGAGCAGAACTGAAAGAGATAGAGACACAAAAAACCCTTCAAAAAGTCAATGAATCTAGGAGCTGGTTTTTTGAAAAGATCAACGAAGTAGATAGACTGCTAGCAAGACTAATAAAGAAGAAAAGAGAGAAGAAGCAAATAGATGCAATAAAAAATGATAAAAGGGTTATCACCACCAATCCCATAGAAATACAAACTACCATCAGAGAATACTATAAACACCTCTCTGCAAATAAACTAGAAAATCTAGAAGAAATAGATAAATTCCTGGACACATACACCTTCCCAAAACTAAACCAGGAAGAAGTTGAATCTCTGAATAGACCAATAACAGACTCTGAAATTGAGGCAATAATTAATAGCCTACCAATGAAAAAAAGTCCAGAATCAGACAGATTCACAGCTGAATTCTACAGAGGTACAAAGAGGAGTTGATACCATTCCTTCTGAAACAATTCCAATCAGTAGAAAAAGAGGGAATCCTCCCTGCCTCATTTTATGAGGCCAACATCATCCTGATACCAAAGCCTGGCAGAGGTACACACACACAAAAGAGAATTTTAGACCAATATCCCTGACGAACATTGATGTGAAAATCCTCAATAAAATACTGGCAAACTGAATCCAGCAGCACATCAAAAAGCTTATCCACCATGATCAAGTCAGCTTCATCCCTGGGATGCAAGGCTGGTTCAACATATGCAAATCAATAAACATAATCCATCGCATAAACAGAACCAACTACAAAAACCACATGATTATTTCAATAGATGCAGAAAAGGCCTTTGACAAAATTCAACAACCCTTCATGCTAAAAAGTCTCAATAAGCTAATTATTGATGGAATGTATCTCAAAATATTAAGAGCTATTTATGACAAACCCACAGCCAATATCATACTGAATGGGCAAAAACTGGAAGAATTCCCTTTGAAAACCGGCACAAGACAGGGATGCCCTCTCTCACCACTCCTATTCAGCATAGTGTTAGAAGTTCTAGCCAGGACAATCAGGCAAGAGAAAGGAATAAAGGGTATTCAGTTAGGAAAAGAGGAAGTCAACTTGTCCCTGCTTGCAGAAGACATGATTGTGTATTAGAAAACCCCATTATCTCAGCCCAAAATCTCCTTAAGCTGATAAGCAACTTCAGCAAAGTCCCAGGATACAAAATCAATGTGCAGAAATCACAAGCATTCCTATACACCACTAACAGACAAACAGAGAGCCAAATCATGAGTGAACTCCCATTCATAATTGCTACAAAGAAAATAAAATACCTAGGAATCCAACTTACAGGGAATGTGAAGGACCTCTTCAAAGTGAACTACAAATCATTGCTGAAGGAAACAAAAGAGGACACAAACAAATGGAAGAACATGCCGTGCTCATGGAGAGGAAGAATCAATATTGTGAAAATGGCCATACTGCCCAAAGTAATTTATAGATTCAATGCCATCCCCATGAAGCTACCAATGACTTTCTTCACAGAATTGGAAAAAAACTAAAGTTTATATGGAACTGAAAAAGAGCCTTCATTGCCAAGACAATCCTAAGCCAAAAGAACAAAGCTGGAGGCACCACACTACCTAACTTCAAACTACACTACAAGGCCCAGTAACCAAAACAGCATGGTACTGCTACCAAAACAGATATATAGACCAATAAAACAGAACAGAGGTCTCAGAAATAACACCACACATCCACAACCATCTGATCTTTGACAAACCTGACAAAAACAAGTAATGGGGAAAGCATTCCCTATTTAATAAATGGTGTTGGGAAAACTGGCTAGTCATATGTAGAAAGCTGAAACTGGATCCTTTCCTTACACCTTATACAAAAATTAATTCAAGATGGATTAAAGACTTAAATGTTAGACCTAAAACCATAAAAACCCTAGGAGAAAACCTAGGCAATACTATTCAGGACATAGGCATGGGCAAGGACTTCATGACAAAAACACCAAAAGCAGTGGCAAGAAAAGCCAAAATTGACAAATGGGATCTAATTAAACTAAAGAGCTTCTGCACAGCAAAAGAAACCACCATCAGAGTGAACAGACAACCTACAGAATGGGAGAAAAAGTTTGCAATGTACCCATCTGACAAAGGGCTAATATCCAGAATCTACAAAGAACTCAAACAAATTTACAAGAAAAAAACCAAACAACCCCATCAATAAGTGGGCAAAGTATATGAACAGACACTTCTCAAAAGAATACATCTTTGCAGCCAACAGACACTTGAAAAAATGCTTATCATCACTGGTCATCAGAGAAATGGAAATCAAAACCACAATGAGATACCATCTCACACCAGTTAGAATGGCAATCATTAAAAAGTTAGGAAACAACAGATACTGGAGAGGATGTGGAGAAATAGGAATGCTTTTATGCTGTTGGTGGTAGTGTAAATTAGTTCAACCATTGTGGAAGACAGTGTGGCGATTTCTCAAGGATGTAGAATTAGAAGTACCATTTGACCCAGCAATGCCATTACTGGACATATACTCAAAGGATTATAAATCATGCTACTATAAAGACACATGCACACATATATTTATTGTGGCACTGTTTACAATAACAAAGACTTGGAACCAACCCAAATGTCCATCAGTGATAGACTGGATTAAGAAAACATGGCACATATACACCATGGAATACTATGCAGCCACAAAATGGATGAGTTTATATCCTTTGCAGGGACATGGATGCAGATGGAAACGACCATTCTCAGCAAACCATAGCAAGGACAGAAAACCAAACACCACATGTCCTCACTCATAGGTGGGAATTGAACAATGAGATCATTTGGACACAGGGCGGGGAACATCACACCCGGAGGCCTGTCAGGGCTGGGAGGCTGGGGGAAGGATAGCATTAGGAGAAATACCTAATGTAAATGATGAGTTGATGAGTGCAGCAAACCAACATGGCACATGTATACCTATGTGTCAAACCTGCACATTGTGCACATGTACCCTAGAGCTTAAAGTATAATAAAAAAGAGAGAGAGAGAAATTTATATATACACACGGAAACACACACACACCCGAGAGACCTTCAAAAACTTGTGGAAAAATGGAATTAAATTATAAAACAAAAAATATAAACTTTATTTCTCAACAGATGCTCCATGAAGTTTAAGACACTCTTATAAGTGATGATACCAGCCATTTAGTCCATCCCTAAAGCACTGAGGGTCCTGGGAATTTAACCATGTCAATGTAGTATTTTTTACATTGCTAACTGAAGAAAAATGGGTGCCCTTTACAGATTTTTTTTAAGATTAGTAAATGAAAAGAAGTCAGAAAGAGCCAAATCAGGACTGCACGTGGATGTCTAATGACTCTCCCTCGAAACTTGCACAAAATTGCCCTTGTTTGATAAGAGAAATGAACAGGACCACCATTGTGGTGTAAAAGACCTCTCTGCTGAAGCTTTCTTGGGCATTTTTCTACTGCAGCTTTGGCTAAACTGTTCAAAACACACTCTTAATCATCAGATGTTATCGTTCTTGGGCCCTCCTGAAAGTCAACAAGCAAAATGCCTTGAGCATCCCCCCACATTGTTGCCATGACCTTTGCTCTTGACTAGTCCACTTTTGCTTTAACTGGGTCACTTCTGCCTCTGGATAGGCATTGCTTTGATTGTGCTTTGTCTTCAGGATTGTACTGAAAAAGCCATGTTTCACGTGTTTAAAATTTCCACTGAAAAGTTGCTCTTGTCAGCAGGTGATCTGGGTGAAACAATTTTGGCACCCACAAGTGGAAAGTTCTCTGAACTTTAATTTTCCAGTCAGAATTGTATAAGCTGAACCAATTGAAATGTCTATGGCATTGGCTACTGTTTGTGCTGTTATTCATCGATTGTCCTTGATTAGGACATAAGCAAAATGATTTTTTTTTCTCACAAATTGGTGTTCATGGTCTGCTGTTACAGGCTTCATTTTCCACAGTATCTCACTGCTTCTTAAAATGAGTTATCCATTTGTAAACTGCTCATTTCTTTAGGGCATTGTCCCCATAAGTAAAGCATCAATGATTCCACTTTTCCTCTACTCAAGCTTCACCATCAACTTGATGGGTTTTTTTTCCGCTTCAATTTTAGAACTGTATTCATGTTGACTTGGCAGGAGCTCTTTTCAAACTGATGGCTAATTTTTTCATTTATTCCTTTCCGTCTGTTCCATTCCCTTCCTTCCTTCCTTCCTTCTTTTTTCTTTCTTTCTCTTTCTTCCTTCCTTCCTTCCTTCCTTCCTTCCTTCCTTCCTTCCTTCCTTCCTTCCTTCCTTCCTTCCTTCCTTTCTTTCCTCTTTCTTTCTTTCCTCTTTCTTTCTTTCTTTCTTTCTTTCTTTCTTTCTTTCTTTCTTTCTCTTTCTTTCTTTCCTTGCCTTCCCTTTCCTTCCTTCCTTCTTTCCTTCCTTTCCTCTCTTTCTTTCTTTCCTCTCTTTCCTTCCTTCTTTCTTTTTGTTCGTTCTCTTTCTTTCTTACCTCTCCTTCCTTGCCTTCCTCCTTCCCTTTTCTTCCTTCCTTTCTCTTTCTCTTTCTTTCTCTTTCTTTCTTTCTTTCTTTCTTTCTTTCTTTCTTTCTTTCTTTCTTTCTTTCTTTCTTTCTTTCTTTCTTTCCTCCCTCCTCCCTCCCTCCCCTCCCTCTCTCTCTCTCTCTCTCTTTCTTTCTTTCTTTCTTTCTTTCTTTCTTTCTTTCTTTCTTTCTTTCTCTTTCTTTCATTTCTCTTTCTTATCTCTCCTTCCTTACCTTCCCTTTCTTCCTTCCTTCCTTCCTTCCTTCCTTCCTTCCTTCCTTCCTTCCTTCCTTCCTTCCTTCTCTTTCTTTTTCCTCAGTTTCACTTGGTTGCCCTAGGCTGGAGTGCAGTAGATAAACATGACCTCCATTCTGGGCTCACCAAACAATCCTTCCACCTCAGCCTCCTGAGTAGCTGGGACTACAGCCATGTGCTATGCCTGACTAATTTTTAATTTTAAATTGTTTATTTATTTAGTGGAGATAAGTTCTTGTTATGTTGCCCAGTCTGGTCTCTAACTCCTGGCCATAAGTGATCCTCCTGCTTTGGCCTCCAAAATTTTGGAGTTGACAAGAAGTCATTAGAGAAATTCAACAACATATTTGAGCTGGCAAAAGAATCAGTTAATTTAATGATAAATCCACTCTGAGGAGCAGAAAGAAAAAATAATGAGGAAAAGTGAACAGAATCTCAGCAAGCATACCAACATACACATAATGCTGCCCTACTGCTTCCTGAGGGAATTAGAAAAGAAAGAGGTAGAAAAACTACGTGACAAAATAATGTCTGAAAATCTAACTTTGATACACTTAATCTATACATTCACAAAGCTCAATGAACTCCCAATGGAGTAAATTCCAAAGGATCCACACATAGACATATCATAGTCAAATTGATGAAAATCAAAGACAGAAAAAATCTTGAAGGCAGCAAAAGAAAAGCAATTAATCAAGTACAAGGAATATTAAAAAAGATTACCAGTTGGCTTCTTATCAGAAACCGCAGAGGCCAGAAAAAGGCAGGATGACATCTTTGGAGTACTAAAAGAAAAAGCCTGCCAGCCAAGAATTCTGTACCTAGCTAAATCTCCTTCAAGAATGAGGGAAAATAAAGAAAATTCTAGAAAGACAAAAATGGAGGTAATCTGTTGCTAGCAGACCTACCCAAGATAAATACTATCCAGAGTGTTTCAGGCTAAAATAAAAGAAGACTGGACAGTAATTCAAATCTGTATAATGGAACAAGGAGCATTAGTAAAGGTGTAACTACTCAGATATTATAAAACATAATATAAATATGTTTTTGTTTCCAAATATTTTTTCTTTACTTGTTTTAAAAAACTGCATGAAAGGTAATTACAAAATTATGCTGATAGAGTTATATAAAGATATATTAATAATTTTTATGAAACTAATAGTACAAAGGACCATGAGAGAAAAAAATTATTATGGAGTAAAATATTAGGACACTTGAAATTAACTTAGTATAATTTAAACTAGGTTGTTTAAGTTAAGATGCTACTTGTAGTCCTCAGGACAATGACTAAGAAAATATCTCAGAAAAGTGCAGTAAAAGAAATAAGAGAATAAGAGATACAGTAGAAAATCTCTAATACAAAAAGGCAAGAAATCGAGATTGAAAAACAAAATAAAAGACATGAGAAATAGATAAAATAAAAAGCAAAATGACTAATATAAATCTGACTTTATTAGTAATAGCATTAATATTAATTAATTTCCCCGATTAAAAGGCATAAGAATGGACTTTAAAATGTTCCAACTGTATACTCTCTATGAGACGCATGCTTTATATTCAAAGATACACATGTTAAAAAGGGAAAAATATAGCAAAAAGGAAGCAAACAAAAGAGAGCTTTAAGATAAAAATTGTTACTAGAGAAAAAGAGGGACATTTTATAATGATATCAGGGTTAATCCATCAGGAAAATAAAATGATTATGAACATATATGTACTTAACAACAGAGACCCAAAATACATGAAGAAAAATCTAACAAAAGTAAAGGTAAAAAAAAATAATTCAACAATAATTGTTAAAGACTCCACTACTCCAGTACAAATAATTGACAGAACAACTAGGTAGAAGTTTAACAAGAAAATAAAAAATTTGAATAATATTACAAACCAACTAGTCTTAACAGAGCTCCGTAGAACATTCCACCCAACAACAACAGAATGTTTGCCTTAGGAGGACATAAATTATCCTCCAGAATAGACCATATTCTAGGCCACAAAATAAGTTTTAATAAGTTTAAAAGCCTTCAAATTATACAAAGTATTTTTTTCAACCTTATTGGAATGAAATTACAACAAACAACAGAAAAACAAGAAAGTGCGAAAAGGGGGAATTGGGGGCGGGGTGGAGGGGTGGTGACTACTAAAGAGTAGGAGATTTCTTTTGGTGGTATTGACAACGTTCTGGAATTAAATAGTGGTGATGGTATACAACCTTGTGACTATATTAACCACTGAATTGTATAACTTTTAAGGTTAAATTTTATGGCAGGTAAATGATATCTCAGTTTAAAATTTAAAAAAAGAAATAAATATTTTAAATAATTAAAGGGCTACTTTATTCTGACCTCTATTTTTTCAAATGAGAAATACACTGTCATTACAATTACTCTCTGGGTAATGTGTTATTTCTCTCTGAATGCTTTGAAGATTTTTTGTTTTGTTTTAATTTTCTGAAGTTTAATTAGGATGTATATTGGCATAGATTTATTTGGTTTATCTTCTTTTTTATTTGCTCAGTGCTATAGACAATGCTTGTCCCCTGAAAATGTAGATATTAAAACCTAACTCTCAATGTGATTTTTAGAGGTGGGGCTTTGGGAGCTGTCTTAGTCCATCTGTGGTGCTATGACAGACTACCTGGGACTGGGTAATTCATAAGAAACAGAAATTTATCTCTCACAGTTCTAGGGACTTGGAAGACCAAGGTCAAAATGCCACCCTCTGGTTTCTGGTGAGAGCCTGCTTGCTGTATCTTCTGGTGTGGGGAAGAATATTGTGTCCACATGTGGGAGAAGGTTGAAGGGCAAAAAGGGATGAACTCCCTTCATCAAGCTCTTTTATTATGACATTAATCCATTTTTGAAGGTGGAGCTCTCATGGCCTAAATGTCTCCCAAAGGCCTCACCTAAAATCACTTTTGCATTAGAGATTAAATCTTCAACACATGAATATTGGGGGATACATTCAGACCATATCAGGACGTGATTAGGTCGTGAATACAGAGTCCTCGTGAATGGAATTAGGGTCCTTACAAGAAGAGGTCAGAGAACTCCCTTGTTCCTGCCACCATATGAGGCACAGGGAGAGGACAGCCATCTATGAACCGGGAAGCAGGACTTCACCAGACACCAAATCTTCCAACACTTTGATTTTGGACTTCTCAGCCTCTAGAACTATGAGAAATAAATTTACTTTGTTCATAAGCCAGGTTTTCCTGGCCAGGCACTTGTGGCAGGATTTCCCCTGGTTCTGAGGAAATTAGAGTGTTTCCCAGGCCTGCCTGTTTGCTGTGGAGGGATCCCTCTCCCAGTGACCCCTACCTGCCCTGGTATCTCTAGCGGGAGAAGAGTGTCAGCCCCACAGGGCCAAAGAAGCTTCCCAGGCATGCCACTGATTGTGGGCATATCCCTCTTGCCAATGCCACCTGGCCCACAAGGCCTCTCAGTGAAGGAGGGAAATCCCAGGCCCCAGAGGGCAGGGAGGAGGAGAGCTCTTCCCCTTTTTGCTTATTGTTAGTGGGGTTGATTACCAAACAGGTCTTTTCATTTTTTTTCCCTTTTTTTTATACTTTAAGTTCTAGGGTACATGTGCACAACGTGCAGGTTTGTTACATATGTATACGTGTGCCATGTTGGTGTGCTGCACCCATTTACATTAGGTATATCTCCTAATGCTATCCCTCCCCTGTCCCCCCACCCCACAACAAGCCCCAGTGTGTAATGTTCCCCTTCCTGTGTCCAAGTGTTCTGGGAACTCCACTTAAATCTAGGTAGGAAAGAGCCCAGCTGGGTGCCTTCTGTTGCTGGGTGGGGTGGGAAGCACTGGGTCTGGGTCTTTTTCTTCTGTCAAGTGGAGGACCTAAGACATCCTTCTACTGTGCTCTTCCTCCAGTCCCGACATCTGAATTCAGCTCATCATCTTCTTACCACCTTTTAAAACTCCACTTTGTTGCCTGCTATGTTATTTCCAAAGTCTAGAGTTATAGTTCGTGAGTAGGGGCAGGGAGAGATGAATCCATATCAAAATACAAGTACTCTCCTCAGTCTTGTCCATTTCCTCCTTTTTATCTATGACTCTTCTTTGCCCTCTTTAGAGGTATAATTCACTTACTGTAAAATACACCTATTTAAGGTCTTCTGTTCAGTGTTTTTTCATATAGTCACTAAATTGTGCAACTAACACCACTATTGAATTCAAAACAATTTTTCATCACTGAAAAAAGAAACATCCATTAGTAGTCACTAATCCTCACTCTTCATTCCTTTCTCCCTCTAGACCCTGGCAATCACATTAATCTACTTTCTGTCTCTACAGACTTGCCTATCTGGGCATTTTACCTACATTAAATTATATAAAAATGATTTTTTTCACTTTGCATAATGTTTTCAAGGTTTATTTGTGTCACAGCCTGTATCAGTATTTCATTCCTTTTTATGGCTGAATAATACTCCATTGACTAGATTTACCACTTTTGTTTATCCATTCGTCTCTTGATAGATATTTAAGTTATTCAAACTTATTTTTCTCTAATTTTTCTTATAATTCCTTCTTTGACACATTCATTTAAGAATACGTTGGTTAATTTTAAGATATTTGAGGATTTCTTTTTTTTTGAGACGGAGTCTCGCTCTGCCGCCCGGGCTGGAGTGCAGTGGCCGGATCTCAGCTCACTGCAAGCTCCGCCTCCCGGGTTCACGCCATTCTCCTGCCTCAGCCTCCCGAGTAGCTGGAACTACAGGCGCCCGCCACCTCGCCTGGCTAGTTTTTTGTATTTTTTTAGTAGAGACGGGGTTTCACCGTGTTAGCCAGGATGGTCTTGATCCCCTGACCTTGTGATCCGCCCGTCTCGGCCTCTCAAAGTGCTGGGATTACAGGCTTGAGCCACCGTGCCCGGCTATTTTGGGCTTTTCAATGTAAACAATCATGCCATCTGAAAATAGGAAAAGTTTTATTTATTCTTTTCTAATCTGTTTCTCTTATTTTCTTTCCTTGACTTATTTCATTGTCCAGAACTCCCTGAAGCATGTTGAATAAGAATGGCATCAGTGGACATTCTTAACTTGTTCCTAATCTTAGGGTAAAAACATTCCACCTTTTGTCATTACACATGATGTTACTTAAAGGTTTTTCCTAGATTTCCTTGATCTGGAAGTTCACTTCTATTCCTCGTATGTGGAGTGTTTTTATTTGAAAAGGGCACAGTATATTTGTATTCAGAAAACAAACAAACAAAAGCCTTTCAACTGGCAATTCTATGTCCAGCTAAACTATCCTTGGGAATGAGTTTTCAGGTAAAACTAAGAGAATTTGACCTTAGCAGCACTACCCATTAAAATTGACGTAAGAAATTCTTCAAACTAGTAAATGATAAGAGAATCTTGTAGCATCAGGAAGAAAGAAGGCAAAATGACAAAAGCAGAAATACAAAAGGCTATCCTATTTTACATGAGTTTTATAAATCATACTTGATTATTGAAAGGAAAATTATAACACCCTCTGACACCCAAGACAATGATATTTTAAAGTAGGGAAGGTAAAGCAACCTAAATGGAAGTGGGGTATCCACATTTCACTTGAAGTGAAAACATGTTGGTATCAGTAGACTTTGGTAACTCACATATGTATATTATAATACTCAGGCAATAACTCTGAAAACTATATAAAGAGATATGCTCAAAATCATTACAAATAAATAAAAATTGAATCCTGAAAAATATTGAAGTGACTTGCAGGAAGGCAAGGAAGGGAAACATAGGACCACAAGAAGCAAACAGAAAATAATTGCTAAAATAATAGAAGACTTCAATGCTAACTTAACAATAACTATCATGAGTACAAACCATCTAAAAACACCAATCAAAAGACAGAGATTAGTAGAATAAATTAAAAATATTACCCAAGAAAATGTTGTTTTGAAACAACTTTATTAAATTTCAAATGACATAGGCAGATAAAGTGAATGATGAAAAACTATTCCATGCAAATATTAATAAAAAGTAAAAGTGGCTATATTAATATCTGATAAAATAGACTTTAAAAACAAGAAAAGTTCCATTAATACGTAGTGATAAAAAAGACATCTACCAGAAAGATGTAACAAACCTAAACATGCACATACCAAACAGCACACCCTCAAAATACATGAAGCAACAATGGATAGAGTTGAAAAGAAAAGCAGACAAATCTGCAGTTACATGTGAACATTTACCTAAACCCCACTGAAAAAAAAAACCTCAAAATAAATCTCATGTTTTACATGTGAAATGTAAAATTATACAACTTTTTGAAATAAAATAAAATAAAATAAAATACAGGAGAAAATCTTCAGTTCTTAAACTTGGCACCAAGTGCAAAACTCATAAAAGGAGAAATCTTTTTAAAATTTATACATTAAACTTTTTTCTAACATGAAAGTTTTTGCTTTGTGAGGATAAAAAGACAAGCTACAGATTGGAGAAAATGTTTGCAAACCACATATCTGACAAAGAACTAATATCTAGAATATATAAAGAACTCTCCAAACTCAATTGTAAAAAAAAATCACAATATAATTAGAAAGTGGGCAAAATACGTAAATAGACATTTCACTGAAGAGGGTACACAAATAATCACATTAAAAGATGTTCAATATCATTAGCCTTCAAAGAAATACAAATTAAAACCATGATGAGATATCATACCACACCTATAAGAATGTCTAAAATAAAAAATATAGTGATAGTGATAACACCAAATGCTGGTGAATATTTGGAGGAACTACATCACTCTTACATTACTTGTGGGATTGTAAAATGGTTTGACCACTCTGGGAAACAGATTGACAGTTTCCAATAAAACTCAACATAAAATTACTGTGCAACTCAGCAATTACACTCTTGGGCATTTATCCCAAAGCAGTGGAAATTTATGTGCATGCAAAAAGTTTTACATGAATGTGCATAGCAGCTTTATTTGTAATAGTAAAAAACTAGAAAGAACCCAGATTTCTCAGGGGGTGAATGATTAAACAAACTGTGGTACATCCATACCATAAAATACTACTCAGCCGTAAAAGGAAGGAACTATCCATATATGCAAAGACTTGCATGATCTTAAGAAAATTATGCTGGATGAGAAAAGTCAATGCCAGAAGCTTGCATACCATATGATTCCATTTGTATGACATTTTTGCAGTGATAAAATTATAGGGATGAAAGAATAGAGGGATAAAATTGTAGGCATGGAAAACAGATTAGTGGTTGCCTGGGGGTAGAGATGGAATGGGAAAAGATGTAAATGTGCTTATAAAAGTGCCACACCAAGTTTCTCATGGAGATGGAACTGTTCTGTATCTTGACTATAGCGGGGGATAAACAAACCTACACATGTGATAAAATTGTGTAGAACCAATCCACACATACATGAGTACAAGGAAAAACTGTGAAATCTCAGCAAAATTAGGGGTGTATCAATGTCAGTATCACGGTTGTGATATTGTTCTACAGTCTTGCAGAATGTTACCATTGGGGGAAACTGGATCAACGGTACATGAGACCTCTCTGTATTACTTCTTTGACTGCATGTGAATCTATAGTTATCTCAGTAAAAGCCTCTATTTTAAAAAAAGATGGGGGGTAGAAATTGTAGGACAGCCCAGAGGGAGTGGCAATTAAGAAGATGAAGGGGACAAGAAGTCTTCGAAAAAAGGACACAATAAAATATATTTAAATATATTATTCCACAAAAAAGAGAAGATTGTAGGTCATGCTTCTCACCTCCATCAACACTGAGCTCAGTCTCACATGGCTTCACCACACCTTGTTACTTTCCTTTGGCCATGGAGCAGTCCAGAAGGCACCCCCTACCCTCCAGCCCTGCAAGGTTGAGAGAGAAAAATTGCACATAGGAATGGGGCCAAACTTGGGGGAAATTCACTCCCTGCATTTATCAAAATGCGGACCTCTGGCCTCCATGGTCGCCTTCCATGTTACTTCCCTAGGATGCCAGTTTTAGGTGACTTACCAGCAAGGTCAGCCTTATACTGGATATTCGGGGTCAAGTCTGGCTTTGCAATAAAGAAAACGGATACACCAGAGTCCCACTTCTTTCTAAAGCACCTAAGCATAGAGCATGGTTACATTACCCACCTACACTATTGTGACCCTGAAGTCTAAACCCTGAGTCTTGGGTTGGCCACACTGCCCTTGATAGAGTCAGGGGTTAGGAGTTAGGCCTGGCCCTATCTCCAGTCCCTTTTGAGATTGATTTTATTTGTGAGGTGGCATTAGTGCTGCTCTGGGTATGGTAAACTAAAGTCCTAGACAAAGCAATAGGTAAGGGACCAGGACTGGATCTGGGTAGTATAGTGCAGTGGTGAGTGCAAGTTCTGGAGTCAGCCCCCTGAGGGGAGCCTGGGCCTTTCACTTCCCTGCATGGCCTGATCTGCAAGATGAGGAGACTGATGGGATCCACCTCAAAGGGCTTGTAACATGCTTAAGACAATGTCTACTATGGCACAGAGGATCAGTTAAACTGGGTGGGGATGACACAATGATTTCTGACCTCGAATTCACAGCTAGCTTAAGAGTGAGGGGGACAAGTGGAGAAGTATTTCCTTGGGACATGGGGAGAGAGGCCAGGAGCAAAACCCATCAGGACAAGAAGTCATACTTAGAGGTTGAGCCACGGGCCAGCTATGATAGCTCACACAGGCAGAGTGGCCACATTCTTGTGGTAAATGGAGCGGGGCAGGAGGAGCCTTCTGGTGAAGGGCCAGGCTCCAAGAAGGAGATCAGAACCATGGAGGCAGGAGACTCTGATGTCAGTTCAGTGGAGAGGCAGCTAGAATGGGCACTGACACTGGACCTGGGCTCGGGATGGCCAAGTCTGTGAGGCTGTCTTCCCACATCACTTGGGTGACATCCAAATGTGCTGGTGGACACGGTGTCTCAGCACAGGCTTATTTTCTGCACAACCTGCTTGCTCCCACCTTTTTTCTGCCCTCAAGCTTCAGGGCCACAAATGGGAACTGTCCCAACCCTCCAAGTTTCTGTCCTTTGCCTTCTGAATTGTCCTTCTTTTATCTTCCCCCTGAGTTGTCTTTTGCTGTGAGTCCTAATACCTCTTCTTCTGGTCTTCTCTTCCCACCCTCACATGGTTACAGGTTACCCCCACATGACAGTTTGCAGGTCACAGTTAATCTCTTTGGGGAGCTTCCCTTCCTGATAGCAGCTGCTTAATTGGGGGTGCATGTGAAAGCATTTCCAGAAGTCACTACCTTGAAGCTTCCACTGTGTTGGCAGAGGGCTCGGGGCTGGAAGACCTAGGATCTCTGATGTCAGTGAGGCTCTTGTATCTATGCCCAGAGTGGGGCAAGAGGGGACATCCCAGGGGAGCATGTGAGAGGAAAGGCCAGATGGGAAAATACTGCATAAGGCAACGAAGGCTTATGATATGTGATACATGCTATGTCCAAGGCTTGAAGGACACTCTGTTGTTGATTCATTTGTTCACTCCACAAACACCTACCCAGTGGCTCCTGGAAGCCATGACTGAGCTTGGCGTCTGGGGTAGGAGAAGCCGTAGCATCTCATCTCTGTCCTTCCAACACCTGGCATCTAGCAGAGGAGAAGGCAGGTGCATACAGCTCAGTTCTGCTCTGTTCTCCTTCCTCATGAAGCAGGAGCGAGAACCTGATGGCTTTATTTAACTTTCCATGTTATGGAGCAGAGGATTCAGCATCCAGCCCTTTATTGATGTCTTCAAATACATTATCTCACTTTCATAATCTTCACATAGCATCTATTAGGGAGATGGGACACTTGAGCTAAGAAACTTGAAATACTATAAATGCCACCCAGCTGGCAAATGGTAGACCTGGGATTTGAATGCTGCTTCTTTTGAAACCTCCCTTGGGAGAGGGGTAAGGTTACATTAGCTGAGGTGAAGGCAGGGAGAAGAGTTCGGGGAGATTAAAGACCAAGGGAGTCCCATGGGCAGGAGATGACATGGGCATGGGCTAGGGCATCAGTGAAGTGGGGAAGGGAGCTGGAGAGATGCATTCTGCTCGTTTGTCAGCCTTCTGCAAAGGCTAACTTGAGCCAGGCAGAGCTGGACATTGGGGATGCAGAGATGAACAACTGCAATGAGCTCAGAGTCCAATGGGCGAGGGATCTGGGAGCTGACAACCGCAGAGGAGCATGATGGATGTTGTGCCTGACAAGGAGTCCTGATACAGTGAAGGTAAACTCGGGGCAGGCCGGAGAAGGCAAGACAGGAGCCACTGTCAAGAAGAAGTCAAGGAGGCAATGAGGAGAAGCAGAGGAAATTGAAAGACAAAAGCTAAGTGTTCTTCCCAGAGAACAACAGGGACAGGGGATTGAGGAAGGAGAGGATGTGCAGTCTGTGATTTCCTGACGTTTTCTTCAAGGACTCTGTGGGACTCTGTCCCTCTCCCCATGCATGCCCAGGCAGTGTTCCTGGCTGCCTGTGCCTGCACCCCCTCCAGCCTCTCCTGGTCCTATCCCTTGGACCTGCTCTCTCGCTTCCTCCCTGACTGTTTACTTTCTCTCCTCCAGAAGGGTCATTTCCCATGACGTGAACCTGCTGTGAGGTTAGTGCTGACCAGCCAGGACCAGAGAAACCAGGCTGGAGAGTTCTCTGTCTGATCTGAGTGTAAGCAAGGGGCAGCAGAAAGTGTCGTCTGGTGGGGAGGAAGGCAGGGCCGGCCCTGGAGGCCACAGGAGGCCAAAGGAAGTGTTTGTCTGCAGCCGAGTTCTCTATTACACAGCATCGGGTAACTGTCACTAGCTCTGGGCTCATGTAACCAAGAATAGGGACATTTTGGCCCAGACACGTGGGAAACCATGGCTGGATGAGATGCCTACCACTCCCTGCTGGTGGCTGGGACCAAGTGGAAGCTCAAGATCTCATGACATTGTGGAGCTGGGGGCTCTTGCATTAGCCAGGACGTGGGCAGGACATCCTAGACAAGTTAGCTACCTGGTGAGAAGTGGCATCCTGTGGAAACAAGGTTTTTTGTTTTGTTTTGTTTTGTTTCCTGTAAGTACCATCCTCAGTATTCAAAGCCTGGTGAGACAGTTGATGTCTCATCTTCCACCACATCCCTTTTGTGAGAGATGGGCCTGTGTCTGCTGGGGTGAAGGCAGCTGATGCAGGGTCACCTCTCACTGAAGGGATGAGGTGAGCGGTCAGGATAGAAAGCCTCAGTCCTCGACCTCAAAAAGCGTGCTGTATCTCTGAGGAGATAAGAGAGGGTCAGAAATAATTACTGCACAGTTGAGAAAGGGATCTGATGATCCACAAACTGAGCCCTGAGAGGCTAAGAGAGGGAGCATACAAGCTGGGGAGATGGAAGGCTTTCTGGAGAAGGTGGCATGGGGCAGGCTTCAGAGGATGGAGGGGTGATGTGCGGATGAAGGGAGGAGGCCCACAGCTGGGTACACAGCAGCAGTGACCTGTGCAGTGGGCACTCAGGCTGCCTTTGGGGTGGATAGAGACGGCGCCACCCAGAGAGAGCCTAGGGCTCTCTGGCCGTGTCAGGGGTTCTGCCTCAATTAGGGAGGAGTCCAGGCACCTCTGCCTCTGCGAAAAGTGGTCACAGGATGGAGATCCTGGTGGCAGCATGACTAAGGGGCCTGGGAGCTCAGACACCAAATCCAAGGCTGTGGTCCCAGTTACAGAGGAGGTGGTGTGAGCTGCCTGGGTTGTAGTGCTGTGAGTGAGAGAAAAATGCTGCCCTGGGTGGGATTTAAGGACTGAAGGAAGCAGGAATTAGTGGGGAGAGAGGAAGGTCTGGGTGACCTGGTGGGGAGGGGTGCATAGTGGGGGCTGGGCTCTGGATGACCTGGTGGGGAAGGGTGCATGGTGGGGGCTGGTCTCCCCTGCCTCAACTGCCCTCCTGGATCATGGGGATGATGGGGGTCCTGGGCATGATCAGGCTGAGAGAAGTCCACATGACCACCCCCAGGGACTAGTTTCCTAGCTGCCCATTGGCGTTTTTGCTGGGCTGAGGCTCCACAAGATAAGAGCTCCAAGAGTTTTAGCATTTAATTCTTTGTCTCTTTAATATTCATCATGGTAAAGACAGCAGGCATGGGATTAGGCAGGAGAAAACCAGTGATTAGAAAGTGATGGGTGTTCTGGTGTCTGTACAGGAATCTCAGCATGTGGTTGAAGCAGGTTCCTTGAGGACGGAGATAGCCAGGACTCCCTAGGCAAGGAGAGGTGCATGTGAAGGGGTCTCAGCAGGCCAGTGTGGCGGTCCCCCTTTCTCCTCTTAGCTCAGAGATGGAAGGATTTGTCATGTCAAAACACAGAATAGCCTCAACCTCTTTACTGGCACTTTCTGCTCCTGTGGATGGCTCTGCTTCTTCTAAGCTAGCTGTTTCTTCCACTTTGCTGCAGGCCTTAGTTCACAGTGTCCTGGTGGGCATGGCCAGGATGGACTTATGGAATATGAATATGTAGTTGTAATTTAATTTTAAACGTGAGTAAAAACTCAAAGAAATAGAGAGTAGAATGGTGGCCACCAGGGGCTGGGGTAGGGAAGAATGATTTCAGTTCGACAGGAAGAATAAATAAGTTCAAGACATCTGTTGTGCAATACTGTGACTATAGTTAATAATGTATTGTATTCTTGAAAATTCCTAAGAGACTGGTGTTATCACCACAATAAGTAAAGCTTATGTTAATTCATTCAATTCAGCCGTTCCACAATGTATACATATTTTAAAATGCTATGTTGTACACAATGAATATGTATGATTTTATGGCAATTAAAAAATAAATAAATCAGAAAAAAGAATAACAAATTAAAAGTAAATGAGACTGTTTCCCTGGCAACTAAGAAAATGATGTCTATATCAACCAGTAAATCACTTGTAACTCAAAAAATGGGAAAAAAGCCCAAAGAATCAGAGATTGAGAAGGCTCACAGTTTAGCGGCACTTTTGAGGACATCTTCTCACCCATCGATCCTGGTGGGGCAGGGAGGAGGGTTCCTTGCCATAGTCACTGCACAGATGCCACACTGCTGTGGAAATGAGGTTTGCCTGGGCACAGCCCCAGTGAGTGGGGGTCCTGGCACCACATGCTAAGCCTTCCCCATGCCCAGCCTTTCACTCTGCACTGCAGCTGCCTGGATCTGCCTTCCCTCAGCACCCATAGGAAATCCCCATGGCCCCCATGCTGGTCACCAAGAATGGGCAGCATACAGCAACAGTCCATCAGCTGTCAATCAGGTTCTCAAATACATCTGGGCACCTACTGGAAAGGTAAGGGATGGGTTTTCCTCAAAGCGAAAAAAAAAAAAAAATCCAGAAAACAAGATACAGCTAGGTGCCAAATGATGTCATCCCAGAAGGAGTCGTGAGCCTGCCAGACTAACATTGCTCATGAGGGATCCATGGCAAAGGAGACAGAGGAAGATTTCCTTGGAGAGGACTTTATTGGATAATAATCCGAGTGACTAACATTTAGCAAGTGTTTCCTAGGTGCTAGACGTTGTCTAAGGCGCTTACATGACTAACTCACTTAACCATCCTATGTGGTAGGCTTCTAATTTGCTCAAGGTTACCCAGCTAGAGACTCAGCCTGACTTCTAAGATTTTGATTTGAGTTAACCCATAAAGAGCACCATTGGGTATTTATGTAGGACTTAACCATGTGCAAGGCTGAGCCTCTTACATAAACAGTGTATTAGTTTGTTTTCACACTGCTAATGAAAACATACCCAAGACCGGGTAATTTTAAAGAAAAAGATATTTAATGGGATTCACAGTTCCACATGACTGGGGAGGCCTCACAATCATGGTGGAAGGTGAAAGGCATGTCTTAAATTCCAGCAGGCAAGAGAGAGAATGAGAACCAAGCAAAAGGGGAAATGCCTTACAAAACCATCAGATCTCACGAGACTTATTCACCACGGCAAGAACAGTATGGGGGAAACTGCCCCCACGATTCAATTATCACCCACCGGGTCCCTCCCATAACATGTGGGCATTATGGGAGCTTCAATTCAAGATGAGATTTGGGTGGTGACATAGCCAAACCATATCAAGCAGTCACTTTGAGTTTTTAGAAAACCTATGAAAATGCTTCCCCATTTTACAGATGGAGCAAGTAAGGTCCATAGTGAAGAAAGGATTCTAGGTAAGGAGGTGTAGGCAACAATGAGACAAGAGCATGATGCAGGGAAGTGGTAGGAGACAGATGGGTGTGGAGTGAAGGCTCACCTTGGAGAAATGGTTGGTCTCCTGCGTAGGGAGGTTGCATCATAGAAATAGAATTTGGAGGCAGCACTTCCTCATCATCATGTGGTGTTAGAGGAAGAGAATCTGACCAACTGGCCAGCTGTGCCAGCCTGGAGTTTTCCTGCATGACCTTCTCTTTGTAGGGCACAGGGTTAGCATTAAAATCATCTGAGAACAAGGCTTTGTCACATAGCCTTTAGGAATAGCCCACATGTGTTCCTGAGATCTCACAATGAACCGGAATCTCACATCCCTGAGGTTGCTTAGCTCTGCTCCTCCAGATAGCCATGTCCAGCTCATCTCTAGGTTCACGAAAACTGCTCTAAGAGGCCCAGAAAAGAAAGGTGTAGCTGCACAAGCCTTGGAGTTGTCTGTTGGTCATTTTCAAGTTGAAACTTCAAGTCTGAGCTTTGAATGGCCAGAGATCTTACATAGATCTATAGGCTTCCAAAAAGAGGTTAGATACTGAGAAAAAAGTAGTAAAAATTCGACATGCTTTTGCTAGACAAAGTCAAACATCTGGATATTTAGATAAAGCGAGATTGTTAATGGAGCTTTTCAGTTTCCTCATGGATATTTGGCCTTATGTAGTTGCAAATGTGAATCAAATCTAGAAATAATATGTGGATTTGCACCACAAATTCAGTGGGCACTGAGCTGGAACTGTCAAAATGAAGGGTCCACACTAGTCCAAGTTAACATCTTGGTTTTGTGTTATTGCAAGATGATGACAGCATGTGTGTGCTATATTATAACAATCTGCCATGGCATTAATAGCTTTGGTGTGTGATAAATGCAACAGGTCCCCAAGGAAGTCCACTCAGAGGTTAACCTCATCCAAACAAGTTATATATAGCCTCACTCTCACTAAATTCTACCAAGTCTCCTACTTTCAAATAACACTAGTGTTGGAGCAATATTTTGGTATAAATTTTGTCTATGTGATGAGTGTTTCCAGTGCAAGACTTTATGTTACCTCGTATAATGTGTCCTGTAATGCTGAGGGTAATTAGGAGTGAATGCACAGCAAACCCATCTCGGGGGAGTTCCTTGGAGATTATTACATCGAAGCTGTGGAATGGACGAGCCTAATGGGGCTGGATTTGGGAGCCAATTGTGGACCATCTCCAAGGCAGAAAGAATATGGAATGATCTATGTTAGAGAACACTCACTAATTCCCTCAGCACTCATAAACCTGTGGCCACTGGGCTCAATGCCACTTGCTGAGAATAGGAAGATTAATAGAGAATTTGGGGCAGTGTAGGAGATTGGAAGGGTGGAGGGAAGATTGGATGGGAAAGTGGCGCTCTGCCACTAGATGAGCACTGAGTGGTATGCTCACTCCGCCTAGGGCTTGTCAGCTATCTGGTATACCCATCTGTTACCCATGAGTTACACCATGCTGCTGGGATCTCTCCACGAATGCTTCTTCTTTCCAAACACAGATTTTACCTTTGTGTTTTGGCAAGTAAGGGGACATTTTGTACCCAAATGGCCCCTAGCTAGAGTCATTCTCTAAGATTTCCTGAACTGAAAGGATCATGAGCGAAATGCAAATCAGAAAATCAAGTTATCTGCTCAGTGGACTAGAGTTCATGAGGTTAGGCTACAGCCCTAGCAAGGGTGGGCATGGAGGAATCACAATCACTGCTCTGCAGTGCATGCTCCAGAGGCCTTCGCTGAACATGTGCTATAAAAGAAAAAGGGTTGCAGGAAGGTTGAGAAGACAGGCTCATCAACTGTGCATGGGAAGGAACCAAGTTGATAGGCAGGACTGATGGGGTGACTCTAACAAACAGAATATTTTTTTCCTAGTTCCCTTTTTACCAAAAAAGAAATCTGTGCACATAGCCATATTCCAACAGTATTAAAGTGACACGATATCATCTAATCCCAGATTCCCTCATCTTACTTGCCTGAGGCAGCAATTACAGTAGTCCTCCCTTATCTGCAGTTTCACTTTCCACAGTTTCAGTTATCGGGGTCAACTGAGGCCAAACATATTAAATGGAACATTCCAGAAATAAGCAATTCATAAGTTCTAAATTGCACACTGTTCTGAGTAGTGTGATGAAATTTCTCACTGTCCTGCTCTGTCCCACTTGGGACCTGAATCATCCTTTTATCCAGCATCTCCACACTGTAGATGCTCCCTGATGGTGGTCCCTGACATTGTCTTCTCCTGGCACCCAGCCACAAACATGCTCACGGTGCAAAGATCCAGGATCATCTGAGGCAGATAATTCTCCTTCCGATAACTTGTCAGAAGGTCAATGCCAGGCTAATGCTGCATCTTAATGCCTACATCATGTACCCCAACTTCCTCTACATTGCACATCAGCACAAGAAAAAGGGCAGGTACAGTACAATTAGATAGAGAGAGAAAGAGAGAGAGAAAACACATTCACATAACCTTTATTACATTACATTGTTATACTATTTTATTATAAGTTATTATTGATTGTTAATCTCTTACTGAGATTTAGAGATTATTTACTAGTCTAAGTAAGTTAGTAAATTTCATTCTAAGATAAATGAAATTTTACCTTAGCTCTGTATAGATATAGAAAGAAAACATAGTTATATACAGGATTTGCTCTTGAAACATATCCCTCATGGATAAGAGAAAACTACTATCAGTTTCTTGTGTATCCTTCTATTTTTATGCATATGCAAATACAACTATATAAATCCATATAATTTATTTAATTTAAAAATTAATTTTTTTTACACAAGTGAGAGCATATTTATGAAATTCTTTTCTGTACCTTTTTTTTCCTTTTTTGACTAGTCAGTTACACTCTACCTAGGAGAGCAAGGTGGAACTTAACAGTGATTTTTCCCTAAGGCCATGGATTTTCACTGTGCTCATTCATGGAAGAATAGAACGGGGGAAATTTGGCTTGGTCGGTCCCTATGACTTGGAGTATTAGATGGTTGTAGAGAGCTCAGTTTGATATATAACAGCTGTGACACTGCTGTTACAACTGCACCCATCACCTCAAAATTGCATTAACAAAGTGATGGGATTCAGGACAGAGGAGGCAATAGCTCAAATCATGAACTCGAGGAAGATACAGATCCACTGGAATGTTATCTAAGAGAGTGGCTGGGATGGGTCAAGGGACTAAAAATCATATCAAACGAGTTCTGAGTGACAAACTGACAAATGGAACCAACCAACCAACAAACCAACCCCCAAAACTAGAGATCCATGAAAGTAATGGTGGGAGTTTACTTATATAATTTTGTTTTAACTTGGCTAGGGAATGTGGGATCCTGGTAGCTACATGAATGTGGTAGAGAGAGACGACTGATTGTGTGGAATTAGGATCACTGAGTGGAGGCCACAGAGAGGCTACTGAACACGAAGAGCATTCCAAGGACATCACTGCCTGTGGGTGGCATCGTCAGCTTAGAAAGGGGTGGGTCCCCAGCACTGCAAGTATTGGAGGGTAAGCTGCCTAGGCACATGAAGCAAAGGCCATGAAGTGATGTTTCTCAATCTCTGCTTTTAACACAACTAATGTTCTCTATGATCATACTAGTTGTTTCACAGAACATGTTCTATAGGACATTAAAGTTTAGAAATATTAGTTTAAACCAAGTTCAGCAGTGATGTTTACTGTAGACTTTCTCAGGAAGGGGATGAAATGCACTGCCTTTGCACACTGATGACACAACACCTGCTCAGACATGCGTGTCCACTGGTCACATAGCATGATGAAGGGGGAGCATGTTCGGGCTCAGTGGTATTCCATGGAACCCAGTTTGGGAAACCATGTTCCTGCGGGATGGAGGTAACACTGGATGATCATCTGGGTCCAGCACTATGACTCCAGAGGATGACGTGTGTATCTGGCATATTCCACCTTGGTCAGTAATAGCTGGCATCACTCACATGCATCCCCTGTGGCAAGTGCTATTGGCCCTGTATAGAGCATGTTCTCATTTCACCATCTCAGTGAATCTTGAAGACAGGTGTTACTGGACTCATTTTACAAATGGGGAAACTGAGGAACACATAAGTTATACAAGATGCTCCAGGCCACACAGTTGGGAACTGGAACCCCAGTCTCGTGCTGTAACTGAGAGGAAAGACCAGACATTGACAGGACCAAGGTGAGGGCAGCCATGAATTTGATGTCTTCATGGGTGAAGTCACGATGTGGCCTTGCTGGAAGAACCTGGCTTCTAGGAAATAAGGAAATAGATAGTATGTGTGAGTACGTGAGGGACGAGAGCAAGGCCAATCTGCACTTAGAATATCAAGTTGCCTATTCAAGTGATTTGAAGTTTCAACACATCTTCAGATGAACTGCTACAGCATCTGACATTCTACCTTTAGAAACAGACTCATTTCACTAAAAATAGTCTGAATCTCTAAACACATTCCATGTTATTTAAAGATCACATGAAAAGAAGCATCGGTCATTCCACATTGGAGCAGATGAGCCCTTGTATTGCCGTGTTTAGGATTTCCAGCCCAGGGCGGAGGTTGGGAGGAAACACAAAAAGAAGATGAGGGGTCAGCGCAGGTTTTATTTAAAGCTCACCAGGGACTCACTGTAGTCTTTCTGGGTCATCAGGAGAAGTAAGAAGGAAATAAAAGTCCCATGAGTCACAGGAAAGCTTCCACACAGATGTCTGGGGGTCTGAAGGCACCTAACACCTCCAGCCTGTCTGTTTGCAGCTTTCTCTGATCCACAGAGCCTGTCTTCCGAAATCCAGCACACACAGATGGGGGTGGGGGCAACTGCTCACCTTTTGACCATGTGCACATGACAGAAAACAGACGTTCTCTGGCTCAGAGGTTTCGGAAGGATGCAGCTGGCAGGCTACAATGAGCCCGTGGGTAGGCACGTGTCCCCCAGGAGGGTGGCAGCACATGGTAGGGGCTCAGTCTATGTTCACCTCTCCCAAGGCCGTCTCTACCTACCCCACCTGCACCCTGGGCCTCAGCTTGATGCCAACTCCAAGAACTTGCTTCGTCTAACAACGTCTCCAGCTAGACCTTTTGTCCTAGGCCTGCTCCTATGAATACCAGACTTTGAACGAGAGCCAAGAAAAAGTCCATTTCTTTACCATTATCATTGCAACCAATGTTTATCTTAAAGATGCAAGGGGGAAATCTCATGCTTTTGGAAAGTGTTGGTGTCGTTAAACATTCCCAGACTTTTGATCATATTAGGCCTTAATCCTGTGCACAAATCTCAGAGCTCGGGGAAGGGACACAGTCCTGCCCGGCTACTGATGGATTTATGTGTCAACTCACAGGGGACCAGCCAGGCTGAGGCCACCATCTGAACCCAGCTCCTCACTTGAGCAGGAACTGTCAGGACGTGTGAATAAAACACAGAGCAGGGCTCTGAAAGGTTCCTGGAGATTTATGGAGTATTGCAGACCACAGAACCCCATAAAGTAAGATTTGAAAGTCTGTTTAAGTGAAGCTGGAGAATCAGCCATCAGCGGCAGCTCACTGGGTACCGTGATTGATTCTGTCTGCCCTGTCCCCATCTGTTCTTAAGTGCTCTGGGCCCCCTGTTCCCCTGTTACCCCGTGTCCCCATCCCCTTCACACTCCCTTCCCAAGGCAGCGGAGTGACCAAGTGAGTCCTTCAGGCAGCGGAATGACTGAGTGAGAATGCAGGTGGCCTCTGGCAGCCACTCCTTCAAAGTCCACAGCATAGGCAACATGGTTCCTGGGGTGACCAGCTCTGAGGAAGCCAGAGAGGGCAGGCCGGACAGCAAACACAGGCTGCCCTGAGGACCACTGGCAGAAGGTCCTGTAGGGCATCATGGCTGTGGGCAGAGTGCCCTCTAGGTTTGTTTGCATAGGGTCTTTTTTTTTTTTTTTTTTTTTTTTCTGTAGCAGCTTATGGATGGACGGCTCATAGGCTCCAGTGCCATTTGAGGTATGACTTCTCATCAGCAGGCCCTGAGCTGCAGATGATGGACATAATCATCATCAGTCCCAGGTGGCGCCCTCTAGAGGAAGACAAGAGCACAGCCACACCTCCTCTGCACTGGTCCAGGCGCTGTGGATCCCCACAGCAGGCTCCTGGGGGCACTGAGGAAGGAAGCAATGGGTCCGAGAGAGCTGCTGTTGTGTAACAAACTTCCACTTGAGATAACAACCACTTTATTACATCTTGCGATGTTGCATGTCAGGAATTTGCTCAGAGCTTAGATGGCAAGTCTACTTTACACCATGTAGACTAGGTTCACTTGGTCTTCAGCTGGTGGCTGGATAGTCTCAGGCGTTCCAGATGCCTTTCCTCACATACCTGGTACCTTGGAGGAGGTAGATGAAAGGGTGGATCTGCCCGGGTTTGCCTCCCTCTCCAACAGTGTAGTTGGACATGTAATGCAGTGGCTTCGGTCTCCCAGAACTGGTAACTGTGTCACTTATACCATCCCCCATTCGACATAGCGGTCACATGCCAGCCTGGATTCAGTGGAGGTAACAAAGAGCCCTTCACAATAGGAGGAGCACCAAAGGCATCCTGAGTCCACTGCACCCACCTTCACAGCCATCATCTATTTCTGCATTCAGAACCCACTGGGTCCTTATACTGTCTTAGACACTGAGCTGAATGATAGGGGAAATGAAAACACTCATATTTACTGAGTGTTTCTTATGTATTAGTCACTGATCTAAGTGCTTTACAAATAGTAACTCGTTTCATTCTTGAAATGACCCATTTTACAGATCAGGAAACAGAAATATAGAGAAGTTAAATGACAAGACTATATAGCTAGTAAACGGTAAAACCCAAATTCGACCCAGGCAACCTGGCTTGGAAGCCTGAATTCTTACACATATTTATAATGCATCTGCTACCTAGAAGTCCTGCTTTTGGCAGTTCATGTTTTGTGACAGAGGTAAGGTAAATAAGAAATAACTATAATATGGCAGCAATGATAAATGCACCAGCAATTACAGTCATGTGCAACGGCACAGAAAAAGACATTAGTGCCAGCTGTAAGCACTGGAGCTTGACAGGAGCACCTTGTAGGAGAGTGTTTCCATTATCTATTGCTAGGTAGCAAATCAACTTAGTCGCTTAAAATACCATTTGATGATCTCTTGCCATTCTGTGGGTGGATCTGGTGGCTCTTTTGTTCCAAGTAGCTGGGGCCTAGGATAGCGGAAGTCATCTGAGCTCATCAAGAACTCTCTGCTGGGGCCCTCTGTTCTCCTTGTGGCTGCCTGGGCTGCCTCAGAGCCTGGTGACTGAGTCCCCAAAAGAAGTGTTCCAAGGGCGAGGAAGCAGAAGCTATCAGACAAATAATTGCCATCCCTAGAATTGGCACAACCTCACTTCTGTTGTATTATGTTGGTCAAAGCATTCTCACGTCCAATGAGGGGACAATGTGGATGAGAACTTCATAAGGGCATGAATGTCAGGAGCATGGCTCATTGGAGTTATTGAGAAAGGGTATAACTGAAATGGAAAAGATACTATTTTCATTTTCTTATGTTTTAATTTTCCCTCTCAGCATGGATACTTCTATTATAAATATTTGTCATGTGGGTGTTAAAATTAAATGGCAATGTGTATTAATACTTGAAAAATATGAAAACATATGAGCATAGATAAGACCCTACTCAAAGATAAGCAGGGTTTTGGCAAGCAGACGTGCGACTGGTTGGGTCTTCTCTGTCAAGAAAGAGCAGACCACACAAAGTGGGAGGCATGAGCAAATGAGTGGAAGAGAGAGTATTTCCCTGGAGGAGCCAGTGAGCTTGTCCACTGGGAGGGAACCTGTGGAGGAGATGACAGAGTTGGGAGGCCCAGCCTTGAAATCCAAACAAATACATATAAACACTTGTGTTTTGTTTATGTTACAGCTAGATTTGGGTCAGGCAGCTCTCCTAAGCAGCTTATCTTCAAAAGACGGCTCAGAGATGAGGAACATTCCTTCTAATGGTGCTGTCATCTTCAACTCATGGCCTCCAGAATTGGCACAGAAAGGAAAAAGGTAGGCTGTAGGATTATGCAGTGGGTTTTACAGCCAGCCTGGGAGGTAGTGCACATCACACATCACTTCTACCCACATCTCAATGTCCAGAGTCCAGTTATATGGCCCCAAATTATCTGCAAGGACAGCTGGAGAATATGTGCCCAGGAAGAGGAAGAGTGGGCAAACAGAGAGCCTGTCTCAGGCACACCAAGTCTGCAACCTTGGACAAGTTGCCTAATCTCTGAGTCTCTGTTCCCTCTTTTGTGTTTTGGGACTGATAAGGTCTATCTTTTGTGGTTGGTTGTTGTAGCATAAATAGGATACTGTGTATGAAAAGAGACCTGGTAAAAATTAAGTTCCAAGCAACTGTCATAGCACTTGTTGGTACTAGTAAATGTATGAAGAAGATCAATTACAAATGTCTGAATCAAAGGAAACCGTCAAACATTTAAAATAATTATTTTGAAATAATAAGTTATTTTAAGTTCAAAGCCAACTTAAGCACAATACTTTGCATAAATTCCCTTATTTAATTCCATCAACAAACCTTTAAAATTAGTGATGCCATTCTCATTTTAAGAATGAGCAAACTGAGACTTTGAGAGACTAAACAACTTGCCTAGGCTCCTATGGCTAAGGCTTGAGTACAGTCAGTCTGATTCTACACCCTATTGGTAAGCACTGTGCTATTTTTTCTTTTTAAAGGAAGAAATGCAGTTGAAGAAGAGGGAAGACAGTAGAAAGTATAGCTATTTTGACCTCAACAATTTTTTTTTTTTTTTTCTGAGACGGAGTTTCACTCTTGTTTCCCAGGCTGGAGTGCAATGGCGCAATCTTAGCTCACTGCAGCCTCCACCTCCCGGGTTCAAGCAATTCTCCTGCCTCAGCCTCCCGAGTAGCTGGGATTACAGGCATGCACCACAACGCACAGCTGATTTTGTATTTTTAGTAGAGATGGGGTTTCTCCATGTTGGTCAGGTCAATCTTTATTTAGTGCAATATTCACAGTCCTTTTGAGGGCTGATGTGCAAAAGTAAAGGACTGTGAGATTTTAGAATGTGCTCTTTTTCCACATCAGTATGGATCCATGACTCACTCTGGGAAGCCTCGCACAAAATTCTTGCCATCCTTTCCCCAGCCTCTCCTGTAGTTATCAACTTGTTTTGAGCCAGCAAAGTTTTCAAAGTCCCCACATACCAGTGTTTATCTGGGGAGTAACATAAATTTATGCAGAAAAACAGAGTTTGCAAAATTCTTAAATAAACTTCTCATTTTGGAATAATTTTGATTTATAGAAAAGTTGCCAAGATAGTACGAGAGTTTCAGAGAGTACACATGTCTTTTCCTGTGTTCAATATCTTACATAACCATGGTCCATTTGTCAAAACTAGTGCAGGAAACCAACATTAGTACAGGACTATTGCTTGAACTCCAGACTTTGTTCAGATTTCATTATTCTTCCCACTAATGATCTTTTTCTGTTCCTGAATCTAATCCAGCATACTACCACCATGTGACTTTTAGTAGTTGTTATGGGCTGAATGAGGTCCCCCTAAAATTCGTGTCAAAGTCCTAATATGCAGTGCCTCAGAATGTATTTGGAGATAGGATCTTTAAAAAGGTGATTAGGTTAAAATGAGGCCATTAGGGTAGGTCCTAATTCAATATGATTGGCATATTTATAAAAGGAGGAGATTAGGACACAGACACACACAGAGGGAAAACCCTCTGAAGACACAGGGAGAAGGTGGCTGTTTACAAGCCAAGGAGAGAGTCCTCAGAAGAAACCAACCCTGCTGATATCTTGACTTTGGGCTTCCAGCCTTCAGAACTGTGAGGAAATAAACTTTTGTTATTTAAGTCACCCGGTTTCTGGTACTTTTTTATGGCAGCCCTAGGAAATTAATAAAGTTGTCCTGTGTCCTTATTCTCTGGGCTGTGATGATTTCTCAGTCTTTCCTTGTTTTTCATGATCTTGGCAGTTTTAAGAAGTACTAGTCAGGTATTTTGCAGGATAGCCCTTCAATATGGGTTTGTCTGATGTTTTTCTTATTATTACATTGACTTGTGGGATTTTGGAAAAAATATTGCATAGGCAAAGTGCTCTTCTTGTCATATCATCTTGAAGGGTATATGCTGTTAACCAGTGATGTTAACCTTGATCACTTGGCCATGTTTTCCTGATGTCCCCACTGTAAAGTTACCTCTCGCTCAATATTCCATTCATTGGAAGCTAAATCCAGCTCACACTCTAGAGTATAGTAGGGGAGATTAAGCTGCTTCTTTTGGAAGAGGACCAGCTGCATGAATTATTTAGAATTCATCTGTAAAGAAGATTGGTTTCTTTTCTCCATGTATTTATTTATTCAATCATTTACCTACATCCTTGTGGGTCCCAGGATATTTATTTTGTATTTTGGGTGATAATTCAATACTCTGTTATTTGCTTTGTTGCTCATATTGTTTCAGATTGGGCCTCTGGATATTCTTTCAGGTCGGCTCCTGTGCCTTGTTGACATGCCTGCATCCTCTTGGTATTTGAGCTCATTCCTACTTTGTGGCACTATAAAAATACTCCAGTCTCATCTTGCATTTAACTGGCCCCAGCTCTAGGGCATGCCATTTTGTGAAAGAAGCTCTGACTTATTTTACTGGAGAACGGTATTTAAAAGCCAAGATATGGATGCTGAGAGGCATTGTGGATTTTTGACCTATTCGATATGTTTCAATCCATTGCAGTTATTGTTCTTATTGAGCCTCAAATTGTTTCTTCTTTGGCCATTCAGAGCTTCTTCAAGTTAATTTTTGAATTCTTTTGACACAACCCAAGTAGTCTTTGAGAGCTGAATTGTGTTCTGGGCTCTTCCTGCCCCAAACCAGGATTTGCTTATCGCCTAGGTCCAATTTCCTTTCCTGTCGGACGGTGAGGCTTCAGCCTGGGTGCTAGGGCGCTCCTCGCTCTTGGTGTGATCACTGTTAAGAGGCCTTTCCAGTGGACAGAACTGGCAGTGCACATGTATGTATGTGTATGTGTAAGAGTAAAATATATCATAATTTACAGATGCTTCCATTAAGACACAGAACTATTAATACAACGTTCCAAAAAAGATTTTATTTTGAAATAATAGATTCACAGGTTGTTTAAAAAGATGTGCTGGTTACCACTTTACAGCCACATTCGTCTTTCCTCTCTCCCCACCCCTACCCCTAACTCTTGGCAACCAATAGGCTATTTTGATATTTTCTATTTCTATAATTTTTTTCAAGAACGTTATATAAAGAAAATCATGGAGTATGTAACCATTTGAGCTTGGCTTTGTCTTTCAGAATAGCTCTCCTGGGATCCATCTAAGGTGTTGGAAGGTGTATCAATAGTTGTTTCCATTTTATTGCTGATGAGTATTCCATGGTATGTACGGATCGTGGCTTGTTCAGGCATCTCCCCATTGAAAGACATTTAGGATATTTCCAGTGTTTTCTATTATGAGTAAAGTTGCTATGAACAATTGTGTACAGGTTTTTGTGTGGACAAAAGTTTTCATTTCTCTAAAACAAATGCCCACAAGTGCAATTGCTGAGTAGTACGGTGAGTGTGTGTTTAGTTTTGTGAGATACTGCCAAGTTTTTTTCGGAGTGGCTGTACCATTTTGCATTCCCACCAGGAATGTGTGGGTGATATACTTTCCTCTCATCTTCATAAGGATTTTTTTAAATTGTGTTTTTTGTTTCAGCCATTCTGATAGGCATGTAGTAATATATCATTTTGGTTTTAATTTGCATTTTCCTAATGGCTAATCATGTTGAACACCTTTTCATGTGTTAGTTTGCCATTTATATTTTCTTTGTTAAAATATTCATTCACATTTTTTACCCTTTTCTAATTAGATTGGGTTTTTTTTCTACATTATTTTTTTCCTCATTGAAGTGAAATTCATATAACATAAAATTAACAATTTTAAGGGAATAATTTGGGGTCAATATTGTGCAACAACCACCTCTGTGTTGTTCCAAAACATTTCTATCATCCCACAAGGAAATCTCTTCCCCATTAACAGTTCCATCCCCATCCCTTGGTAACCACCTATCTGTGTTCTGTGTTTTGGGATTTACCTAATTTAATCATGTCATATAAAAGATATACAATATGTGGTATTTTATTTCTGACTTCTTACTTGCACAATATTTTTGAAATTCACCCACATGGTAGGATGTGTCAGTACTTCATTCATTTTTGTGACTTGATAGTATTCCATTACATGGATATACTAATAAGTTTATCCATTCATCTGTTGATGGGCAGTTGGGCAGCATTCACTTTTGGCCTATTGTAAATAGTTCTAGAATTAACATACAGGTACATGTATTTATTTAAGAACTAGTTTCAGTTCTTTGGAGCACATACCTTGGAGTGGAATAACTAGATCACATTGATAATCCATGTTTAACTTTTTGAGGAATTGCTGACTGTTTTCTACAGTGGTTTAACCATTTTACAATCCCACCAGTAATGTGACAGAGTTATAATTCCTTTACATTCTTGGCAACACTTACTATTTACCGTTCTTCTTTCTATAGCCATCCTCCGGAGTGTAAAGTGCTACCTCATTGTGGTTTTGGTTAGCATTTGCCTAGTTAGTAACTATGTCAAGTATATTTTCATGAACTTGCTGGCCATTTGTATCTCTTTTTTTGAAGGAATAACTGTTAAGTCTTTTGCCCATTTTTTAACAGCGTTGTTGTCTTCTTGTTGAGTAGTAAGAGTTCTTTGTATATTCTGAGTATTAGATCCTTATTAGATATATGATGAACAAATATTTGCACCCATTCTATGGACTTTTAAAATAATATCCTTAGGTGAAATTTTTTACAATTTTTTTTGAAGTCAATTTATCTATTTTTTTTCTTTTGTTGCTTGTGATTTTGGTGTCATGTCTAAAATTATATTGCCAAATCCCTGATTATGAAGATTGACCCCTATCTTTTCTTCTAAGCGTTTTGTGAGGTTTGCTCTCCTATTTAGGTAATTGTTCCATTGTTAAATAATTTTTATATACAGTGTGAGGTAGGAGTTCAAATTCACTTTTTGGGACACATGAATATCCAGTTTTTTTAGCACCATTTATTAAAGAAATGATTCTTTCCACCATTTAATCATCTTGGGACCTTTGTAGAAAATCGATTAACCATAGAGATATGGGTTTATTTCTAGATTCTTAATTCTGTTTCATTTGTCTATGTCTATCCTTATAACATATTACATTGATTTGATTATTGTAGCTCTCTAGGAAGTTTGAAATTGGAAGTATGAGTCCTCCACCTTTGTTCTCCTTTTTCAAGACTACTTTGACTATATGACAGTATTTGAAATTCCATATGAATTCGAATATCAGTTTCTCTATTTCTGCAGGAAGTCATTGTAATTTTGATAGGCATTGCATTTAATCAATAGATCACTGTGGGAAATATTGCCATATTAAAAATAATAAATTTTCTCTTTTTTTTTTTCTTGAGATGGAGTTTTGCTCTTGTCACCCAGGCTGTAGTGCAGTGGCGCAATCTTGGCTCACTGCAGCCTCCACCTCCCAGGTTCAAGCGATTCTCCTTGAAGCGATTCTCCTGCCTCAGCCTCCCAAGTAGCTGGGATTACAGGCATGTGCCACTACACCCAGCCTAATCTTTGTATTTTTAGTAGAGATAGGGTTTTCCCATGTTGGTCAGGCTGGTTGCAAACTCCTAACCTCAGGTGATCTACCCCATCTTGGCTTCCCAAAGTGCTGGGATGACAGGCATGAGCCACCGTGCCCAGCGAAAATATTAAATTTTTTAATCCACAAACATAAGATGGCTTTACATTTTTTATCATTAATTCTGAATGGCACTTTTATTTAGACATAATTTTTCAGTATGCAAATATTTCTCCACAAGGAAGTGATGTATATGCAATCCTCAAATTATAAATGATTGTTTCCAACAACAATTTTGAAATCAATTACTGTCAATGACAATACATTTAAGGTCTTAAGCTGTAATACAGCAACCTATCATGTAGTATCAAAGCTTTAAATTTTCAACACAAAGTAACTGAAAGCAACATTACCACATTCAAACCAATAATTAAAGTCCCTTTTATTTAGGCCTTCTTTTATTTCCTACAGAAATATTTTCTAGTTTTCAGTATCTACAAATCTTTCACCTCTTTGGTTAAATTTATTTCTAGATATTATACTCGTTTGGATGCTATTGTAAAGGGAATTGTTTTCTTAATTTTATTTTCAGATTGTTCATTGCTGATATACAGAAACACAGCTAATGTTCATTTATTTATTTTGTACCCTGCAACTTTACTGAGTTAATTTTAGTTCTAGTTGCTGTGTGTATGCGTGGTTTCTTTGGAATTTTCTACATATAAATCACGTCATTTGTGAATAGCAATAATTTTACTTCTTTTTATCAAATATGGAAGTCTTTGATTTCTTTATCTTGACTAATTGCTCTGACTAGAACTTCCAGTACAATGTTGAATAGCAGTGAAAAAAAAAAAAAAAAAAAGACATCCTTTTCTTGTTTCTGCTCTTAAGAGGAAAACTTTCAGACTTTTACCATTACATATAATGCTAGCCGTGGGTTTTTCAAAAATCACCTTTAGCATGTTGAGATGATTTTTCTATTCCTAGTGCTCTGTGTTTTTATTATGAAAGGGTGTGGTTTATTATAAAAGGTTGTTTTCTGCATCAATTGAGATGATCCTTTTTGCTGTTGTTTGTTCTATTAATGTGGTATATTACATTGATTGACTTTCTTATGTCAAACTATCCTTCCATTTCTGGGGTAAATTCAACTTAGTCATAGTGTATAATTGTTATAATATGCTGTTGGATTTGGTTGGCTAGAATTTTTTTGAGGATTTTTGATTCTGTATTCATAAGAAATATTGGCCTGTAGTTTTCTTTTGTTGTGATGTCTTTGTCTGGCTTTGGTATCAAGATTATAGTGGCTCATAGAAAGAGTCAAGATGTGTTCTCTTCTATTACATTTTGTATAAGAGTTTGAGAAAGATTGGTGTATTTCTTTAAAATATTTGGTAGAATTCACCAATAAAGACATCTCGTCCTGAAATTTTCTTTTTTAGGAAGCTTTTGATTAGTGATTCTACCTCTTGTATAGGTCTGTTCAGATTTTATGTTTTTCCTGGAAACAGTTTTTTTTTATTATTATTATTATACTTTAAGTTCTAGGGTACATGTGCATAACGTGCAGATTTGTTACATATGTATACTTGTGCCATGTTGCTGTGCTGCACCCGTCAACTCGTCAGCACCCATCAACTCGTCATTTACATCAGGTATAACTCCCAATGCAATCCCTCCCCCATCCCCCCTCCCCATGATAGGCCCCGGTGTGTGATGTCCCTCTTCCCGAGTCCAAGTGATCTCATTGTTCAGTTCCCACCTATGAGTGAGAACATGCGGTGTTTGGTTTTCTGTTCTTGTGATAGTTTGCTAAGAATGATGGTTTCCAGCTGCATCCATTCCCTACAAAGGACACAAACTCATCCTTTTTTATGGCTGCATAGTATTCCATGGTGTATATGTGCCACATTTTCTTAATCCAGTCTGTCACTGATGGACATTTGGGTTGATTCCAAGTCTTTGCTATTGTGAATAGTGCCGCAATAAACATAAGTGTGCATGTGTCTTTATAGCAGCATGATTTATAATCCTTTGGGTATATACCCAGTAATGGGATGGCTGGGTCATATGGTACATCTAGTTCTAGATCCTTGAGGAATCGCCATACTGTTTTCCATAATGGTTGAACTAGTTTACAATCCCACCAACAGTGTAAAAGTGTTCCTATTTCTCCACATCCTCTCCAGCACCTGTTGTTTCCTGACTTTTTAATGATTGCAGTTCTAACTGGTGTGAGATGGTATCTCATTGTGGTTTTGATTTGCATTTCTCTGATGGCCAGTGATGATGAGCACTTTTTCATGTGTCTGTTGGCTGTATGAATGTCTTCTTTTGAGAAATGTCTGTTCATATCCTTTGCCCACTTTTTGATGGGGTTGTTTGTTTTTTTCCTGTAAATTTGTTTGGGTTCTTTGTAGGTTCTGGATATTAGCCCTTTGTCAGATGAGTAGATTGCAAAAATTTTCTCGCATTCTGTAGGTTGCCTGTTCACTCTGATGGTAGTTTCTTTTGCTGTGCAGAAGCTCTTTAGTTCAATGAGATCCCATTTGTCAATTTTGGCTTTTGCTGCCGTTGCTTTTGGTGTTTTAGACATGAAGTCTTTGCCCATGCCTATGTCCTGAATGGTACTACCTAGGTTTTCCTCTAGGGTTTTTATGGTATTAGGTCTAACATTTAAGTCTCTAATCCACTGGAAACAGTTTTGACGATTTATTTCTAGGAATTTATCAGTTTCATCTAGGTTTTCAAATTTGCTGATGCAATATTGGAAGCCATGTAGTAAAGCCTCCAATTATTACTGTAGAAGTATCTCTTTCTACCTTTAATTCTGTTGTATTAGACCATTTTTGTGTTGCTGTAAAGCAATACCTGAGACTGATTAATTATTAAGGAAATGAGGTTTAACTGGCTCATGGTTCTGCAGGCTGTGTAGAAAGCATGGTCCTGGCACCTGCTTGGCTTCTGGGAAGGCCTCAGGGAGCTTTTACTCATGGCAGAAGGCAAAGAGGGAGCAGGCATGTCACATGGTGAGAGAGGAAGCAAGAGAGAGAGGGGGGATGTTCCAGACTATTTTAAACAGCCAGATCTCATGTGTACTAACAGAGTGAGAACTCGCTTGTCACCAAAGTTTCCAATTCTGGACAGAACATAAAAACTAAACCTAACATAAATAAAGAACCTTCAACCCAACAACTGGAAAACACATATGATTTTCAAGCGCACATAAATCATTCTTCAAGATAGACTATGTTTTAGACTACAAAACAAGTCTTAATGAGCTTTAAAAGACTGAAACAACCCAAGGTATCCTCTTGACCCAAAGTGGAATAAAGCTAGAAATAAGTAATGGAAGTAAAACTGGAAAGTTCACAAATATATAAAAATTAAACAACACTTTCTAAAATGAGTTAAACCATTCATGAGGCATTTGTCCCCATGACCCCCATAATTTAAGTGTAGCCACTCCTGCTCTCTTTTAGTTACTATTTGCATAAAATATCCCTTTTCATCTTTTCTTGTTCAACCTATTAGTGTGCTTAAATCTAAAGCAAGTGTCTCGAAGACTAGTTGGGTTCTGTTTTCTTTATCCACTCTGCCCATCTATGTCTTTTGATTGGAAGTTTAATCTATTTATATTTAAAGTAATTACTGATAAGAAAGGACTTATTTCTGCCATTTGCTGATTATTTTCTGTAAGTTTATACATTTTTTTGATTCTCCTTTACTGCCTTTTTTGTGTTTGATTTTTTGCAGTGTACCATTTTCATTCTCTTCTCATTTCCTTTTGAGTATACTTTTTTGGGGGGTATTTTCCTAGTGGTTATCATGGAGATTTCAATTAACATCCTACAATTATAACAATCTAGTTTAATGGATACCAACTTACTTTCAATAGCATTAAAAAAGTCTGCTCCTCTACAGCTCTTTTCCAATCCCTTTTATTATTGTCATAAATTATATCTTTAGATATTGTTTATCCACTAACGTATATTTACAATTATTTTTATTTATTCATTTTTAATTATGTAGAAAATAAAACAAATAGTTTGGCTCTATATATATCATTCTGCATTAATTTTTTTTAAATATCAGCACTTTAAGTGTTTTATTCCACTGCATTCTGGCCTCCATGGTTTCTGATGATAAATTAAACTCTCACTGAGGATCCTGTATTAGTCTGCTCTATATTGTTATAAAGGAATACCTGAGGCTGGGTATTTTTTTTTCAAGCAGTTTATTTTGATTCATGGTTCTGCAGACTATACAAAAAGCATGGCACAGGCATGTGCTTCTGGTGAGGACCTCAGACAGCTTTTACTCGTGGCAGAAGGAAAGGGGAGTTGGCATGTTACATGGTGACAAAGGTAGCAAGAAGGAGGATGGAGGTTCCAGCCACTTTAACAACCATATCTCACATGAGCTCATTGCTGTGGGTATGGCACCAAGCCCTTCATGAGAGATCTTCTCCCATGACACAAACACCTCCCAGTAGGTCACACCTCCAACAGTGGCAATCGTGATTCAAAATGAGGTTAGGAGGGGACAGACATCCAAATAATATCAAATCCCTTGTACATGACAAATCACTTCTCTCCTAATGCTTTCAGGATTATTGTTGCTTTTGTCTTTTGACAGTTTCATTATGATTTATATTAATGTGGCTCTTTTTAAGTTTATTCAACATGGTATTCATTGATCTTCTTGGATGTATTGATTAATTTCTTTCATCAAATTAGGAAAGTCTTGACTATTGTTTTTGTGAAATTATTTTTCTCTCTGTTTATCTCTCTCATCTTCTTCAATTTCTATGCTTTGCATGTTGGTCAACTTGATGGTGTCCCAGAGTTCCTTTAGGTTCCGTTCACTTTTCCTTATTCTTTCTTTCTTTTTGTTCTTCAGATTTAATCATTGCAATTTCCCTGTCTTCAAGTTCACAGATTCTTTCTTCTGACTGCACAAATATATAAACTCTTTAGTAAATTTTTCATTTTTGTTATTAAAATTCTCAGAATTTTTATTTGATTCCCTGCATGTTTCTGATATGGCTTGCTGGTGCCAGGGAGTTATCCGAGGCTTTCTTATTAGTATATAGTGATTGTGCCTTTTGACCCATCTGGTAGTTCCCTGAGGAATGAAAATAAAAGCTGTCTTTTCCTTTGTCCTCCCTTTAGACTGGAGCAGCCTCCCTGGCAGTGGTAGTGTCTGTAGAAAGATTGAAAGAATATGCTATCCGTGCTCACCTATGGCAAGAGACAGTAAATGGAGCAGGAGGCAAACGTAAAAACTTAGAACAAAGGAGACAGAGAAAGAAGTCTTTTGTGGAAATAGTGGAAGGGCAATAACATATACTGGGGGGAAAGGAAGTGCACTATGAATGCCTAGGACTAGACACATGCTCAGAATAAGACCTGAGTATGGGCCATTCAGAGAAAAAGTAAATAAATCGATAGAAATCACCCTTGAGGAAGCTCAGATATTGTATTTACTAAAAGACGTTACGTCGACTTCCTTAAATAGATTTAAAGAACTAACGTAAAGCATGAGCCAAAAGCTTAAGTAAACTAGAAAGATAACATATGAACAAAGTGACAGTGTCAATGAAGATAAACAATGTAAAGGAATCAAATAGAAATTCTGGAAATTTCATCAACTGGAATAAAAAATTCACTAGTGGAGTTCAAAATAATATCTGGCAGGCAGAAGAAAAAAATAATGAGCTTGAATAGAGGACAATTGAAATTGCCAAGTTTGAAGTAGAGAGAGATACTCTGTATAATTTTAATTATTTACTGTTTTTTTCAGTTTCCTTTTTTCTTTCTCTTTTCTTTTTTTATTTTTATTTTTTCTTTTGGGATGGAGTTTTGCTCTTGTTGCCCAGGCTGGAGTGCAATGGCGTGATCTCAGCTCACCACAACCTCCACCTCCTGGGTTCAAGTGATTCTCCTACCTCAGCCTCCTGGGATTACAGGCATGCACCACCATGCTAGGCTAATTTTGCATTTTTAGTAGAGATGGGGTTTCTCCATGTTGGTCAGGCTGGTCGCGAACTCCCAACCTCAGGTGATCTGCCCGCCTCAGCCTCCCAAATTGCTGGGATTACAGGCGTGAGCCACTGTGCACGATCTTTTCAGTTTTCTTTAATGGCAAAGGATATGGTGGATCTTGGTGAATGTTTCATAAGTCCTTGAAAATAATGTATATTCTTCTACTGTTGGGTAAAATGTTCTTATGGGTCAATTAGATCCTGTTGGCAGATTATGTTGTTTAGATTGTCTACATGTTTTCTGAATTTCTATCTAGCTGTCCTATCAATTATGGATAGGTCGGTGTTGAAGTCCCTAATTTTAACTGTTGATTTGCCTATTTCTTCTGTAAGCTTTATGAGGTTTTGCTTCATATGCTTTGAAGTGCTGCTATTTGGTGAATACAAAATCAGGTTCACTATGTCTTCTTTGTGGATTGACAAAAATGTCATTATGTAATGTCTCTCCTTGTCCCAAATTCCTTTCTTTGCAAAGAGTCTATTCTATCTGATAAAATGTACCCATGCCTGCTTTTTAAAATTAATATTTACATGGTGTATCTTTTCTATCCCTTCAGTTTCAATCTACCTATGTTATGCTTGATGTGAGTTTCTTGTAGACAGCACATAATTGGTTCATGTTTTTAATTCACTATGCCAATATCTGTATTTTGATTGGAGTGTTTTGACCAATAACATTTAAAGTAATCATCAGTTGGTTTAGTCTTGATTCTGTCATTTTATCATTCGTTTTGTGATTGTTCTCTCTATTGTTCACCTGTTCTTTATCTCTTTTTATCTTCTTGTGGATTACTTTACCATGTTTTAGAATTTTATAAATTAATTCACATCATTTTGAGTGTAAGTCTTTGTGTACTTTTCTTATTGCCTACTTTAAGTATTACAATATGGTTTAATATTATACCACATGCTACTATTATTGATGTGTCACCACTTTGAATAAAGTATAGGTAACTTACTTCCATCCAGGTCCCTTTAAATTATCCACTTCTTAAATATAAGTGTTTATATAGTTCTTCTCTATAATCTGAGCACCACATAAGTTGGTGCTGTCATTTTTTTTTGCTTCAACTTTTAATTATGATTTTAAAAATTTATGAGTAAAACAATGTCTACTATATTTAAGATCATTTTACCCACTCTATTGTTCTTCTTTCTTTTCTGAAGTTCCAAAGCCTTTTCTGTTATCTAAAGCTTCTTCAGCTGTCTAAAGAACTCCCCACAGACATTCTTTAAGGGTAGTCCAGGAGGGAACAAATTCTCTTGATTTTCCTTTGATTGATAATGGCTATATTTCTTCTTCATTCCTAAAGAAGACTTTTGCCAAATAAAGAATTTAAAGTGGTCAGTCCTATTATTTCAGCACTTTAACATGCTGCGCCAATTGCTGCTTGTATAAATGGTTTTAAATGAGAAATCCACTGTCAATGGAATTGATGATCCCCTATGGGTAATTTGCCATTTCTGTCTCGTTACCTTTAAGGTTTTTTCCCTTTATCTTTGGTTTTCAGAAACGTAACTGTAATGTTGCAACGTGTCTTTGCATAGATGTATTTGCATTTATTATCCTATTGGGGGTTTGCTAAGATTTGTGAATTTATAAGTTTATATGTTTTGCCAAATTAAGAAGCTTTTATCTGTTATTTTGTTGAATGCTCTTTTAATCCCAGTAAACTAAAGCTAACCCTTTTGCTACTGTCCTCCAAGCCCCTGAGGCTCGTTATTTTTTCCAGCCTATTTTTTTTCTTTTTCAAATTGAACAGATTCTATCAATATGTCCTCAGATTTACTGATTCCAACCTCTGTCATTTTCACTTTACTACTGAGACCATCTATCAACATTTTTGTTTTGGCTATTGTGTTTTTCAGTTATATAACTTCTATTTGATTCTTTTAAAATAACTTATATTTGTTTGCTGAGGTTTTCTATTTTTTGCATTGCACTTCTTTCAAAAAAATTTGCAGTTGATCATTGATGCATTTTATGATGGCTGCTTTAACATATTTTAGATAATTTCACCATCTGGTTCATCTCAGTATTGATTTTTTAAAATTATCTTTTCTCATTCACGGTGAGTTTTCCTGGTTCTTAGTAGGATGAGTGATTCTCTATTGTACACTGGACATTTTGGGTTTTATGATGGGAAATTCTGAATCCCATTTAAATCTTCTATTTCAGCAGTCAGGTTTCCTGTTTAGTTTTAGCATGCTGAAGTTGTGGCTACGATTTGGCTTTTAGAGCCCTTGCACTCCTATTCTGGTCTGCTTTGTTCATTTGGCACCAATGAGGCTACTGCTTGATTCTTCATGGAGGCACCTGTGGGATGGGAAGCAGAGGGCACTTCCCTGGATCTGGTGTTGCTTTGTTGAGTATAGGAGTCACTGGGTAACCAAGGCAGTGAGCACTTCCTGCAGTCTGCCCTCTGGGTTGCCCAGTGCTGGTAGAAATCTCACTTGACCACTATGGTGTTGCTTGTAGGCATGGAATGTGCTGCCTGCGCCTCCAGTGCTGTTAGACAGGAGTTGGGGAAGGCCAGTCCTACAGGATACGTAGCCTTTCCCTGGGCCTACTCTCTAGTTCTCCTTATGCTGCTGGCTTCCTGCTTGAAAGTGCCCATTCATGATGCATTCTGTCACTGGAAATGGGAGTCAGAAGACCCTGAGCCTAAGTAACCCTCTACCAAAGGGCAAAGGGCCAGGAGACACTAGGAATAGGTTGCCATCTTCTGCAGGTAGAAGATCAGGAGACCAAGTCCGGACCACTTTCTACTGCTGAATAGGAGATTCTAGGCTTGCTGGTTGCTCTGGTGGAACTAGTAGAGGTGGGAAGCAGGCCTCCTGCTATCATTGCATAGGTGACAGAAGAGAGCTCCTTGCTCTGTCTCTGCTTATGCCACTAGCGGGTGGGTATTTGAAAGATGGTACTCCCCTCCCAGGCTTCACCTGCCACCATCTCCAGCAGAAAGAGCAAACCGCTGCTACTGGGTGGCAAACAGAAATGGAGCTCCCCATCCAGTCTGTGCCTGTGCTTCTGCTGTGAGTAGCAGGTGGTGATGTGGGTCCATCTGAAACTGCTGTTGATTGAGGAAAGGAAAACAAAACTCCCCGTCTGGTCTTCTCTGGCATTGCCAATGCTGGTGGCGCAGGCACACCAGTTGCCACTAGTTATGGAGTGAGAGTGGAGCTCTCCAATCTAACTCTGCTGGGCCACCCTTTTCTCTATTTTGACCTGAAAGCAGACTTTTTTTTAGGGCTTTCTCTGTCTGTACCTGTTGACAGTCCCGGGTGGCACGCCTCTCCATTGCCAAGTCTGGCATATATGGTAAATCAAAGACTTGGGATGCATAGCCATTTCATTCCGCAAGTCCAGAGGTGCCTAGCAATTCTGCTGTCCTGTTTCCGCCTTATAGAGATATATTTTGATTGCATGTTAAAGTATTTGCAAAGTTTTAAATTCAGTTTAGAGGGGAGTCTATGCCGTGTTGTCTGGGACCAAAAGACTGTAGACTATAGATTTTTTCTTAACCCCATTTATCTTACATTTGTATCTTCACTTCGCCAGGCTAAAATTCCCAGTTCTCAGTAACTCCAGCAAAATTACTCATTTGTTTTATGTTGAAACACATAAAGAGTCACCTCAGAACACCACCACCAAAACTATCTCCAATGATATGATCGAAAATCTTTACATTTCTTTAATTTTATAGTATTTTATTTCTGTATGTTTATGCCACAAGTCAATATAGGCAAGTGTATTTCTTTAAATTAGCTTTTCTTTTTTAGAGATTTATTATTTTAAATTTAGTCATATTGTAATTATGCAAAAGTGCTTCAAAAGAGTAAAATCTGCCAAAAGAAAATGAATAGAAACTGTAGCTTCTACTTCTGTTCCCACCATCATGTTCTCTTCCTCACTAAAATGTAATTCTTTATTTCTGTTATTTAGTTTTGGGCTAAATAACAGTTTTCAATGTAACCATATTAAAAAGGGGAAGACTCAAAATTAAACATGTATATGTCATAAAATTTATCATTTACTATTTTAAATGTACTATTTATTGACATTAATTCCTTCACACTGTTTTGCAACCATCACCACTATCAATCCCCAGAACTTTTTCATCATCCTGTACTGAAACTCTGTACCCATTAAATGACTCCCTATTTCCTCTTCCCCACCCTCTGAACTTTGTTCTACTTTCTGTCTCTAAGAATTTGACTACGCTAGGTACCTCATGTAAGTAGAATTATAGAATATCCATCTTTTTGTATATAGCTCATATCACTTTGGATAATGTCTTTAAGGTTCATCCACTTTGTAGCATGTGACAGAATTGTATTCCTTTTTAAGACTGAATAATATTCCTATTCCACTGTACACACACACACACACACACACACACTTTTTGTTTATCCATTCTTCCATCAGTGGATATTTGAATTGTTTCCACATCTGGCTACTGTGAATATAAAACTTTTATTTTAAGAAAATTGTAGACTCACTTGTAGCGATAAGAAATAATACAGAGAAATAATGTGTACCCTTTATTTAGGCTTTTCAAAAGGTGACATCTTGCAAATCACAACTGGTATACAATGCAGTGCAATACGTACAATATGGAACTGTAATCTACAATACCACACAGCATGTAAAATACAGTGCAATACACTACAATATCACAACTAGAATACTGACATGGATAGAGTCAGGATACAGAAGGGTTCCATCACCACAAAGATGCCTTACATGACCCTTTTATGTGTTCCTCCTGCTCCCACTCCTCCTTGGTCCCTGGGAACTATTAACCTGTTCTCCACACCTAAAATTTTGTTGTTTCAAGAATATTATATCAATGGAATCATACAGTAACATTTTGCGATTTACTTTTTCCATTTGGCATAATTCTCTTAAGATAAATCCAAGCTTTCACATGTATCACTAGTAGATTTCTTTTTGTTGCTGAGTAATATTCCATGGTATGGATATACTACAGATTGTTAACCATTCAACCATTGAAGGGCACCTGGGTTATTTCCAGTTTTTTGCCTATTATGTACAAAGGTGCCACGAAAACCTGTATACAAGCTTTGCATGCATATAAGTTTCCATTTCCCTGGGATAAATGCCCGAGAGTGCAGTTTCTGGGTTGTATCATACTTGCATGTTTAATTTCATAATAAAACTGTCAAGCTGCTTTCCAGCAGAGTTTTACCATTTAATGCCCCCACAAGCGATGTATGATCATCTGATCTCTCTGCATTCTCACTAACATTTGGTTTTGCCATTATTTTTTGTTTTAGCCATTCTGATAGGCATGGCATAATAACCCTGTGGTTTTCATTTGCATATATTTTAAAATTGTTTCAGCTTTTATTTTAGATATAGGGGTTTCACATATAGGATACTTACCTGGATATATTGGACCCAGGTAGTGAGTACTGTACCCAATAGTTAATTTTCCAACACACAGCCCCTTTCTTCCTCCTCCCTTAGTTGTCCATAGTGTCTATTATTCCCATGTTTATATCCATGTGTGCTCAATGTTCAGCTCCCGCTTATATGTGAGAACATGCAGTATTTGTTTTTTTATTCTTGTGTTAATTCATTTAGGATTATGGCCTCCAGTTCCATCCATGTTGATGTAAAGGACATGATTTCATTCTTTTTGATGACTGTGTAGTATTTTCTGGTGTGCAAATACCATATTTTCTTTATTCAATCCACCATTCATGGGCACCTGGGTTGATTCCATGACTTTGCTTTTATTAATAATGCTGCAATTAACATACAAGTGCACGTGTCTTTTTGGTATAATAGTCTATATTACTTTGGGTATATATCCAGTAATGGATTGCTGGTTCAAATGGTAGCTCTGCTGTAACTTCTTTGAGAAATCTTTGAAATGCTTTTTCGCAGTGACTGAACTAATTTACATTCCTACCAAGTGTGCAGAAGCATTCCCTTTTCTCTGCAGCCTTGCTAGCATCTGTTGTTTTTTATATTTTGTTTTTGAGATGAAGTCTCACTCTGTAGCCCAGGCTGAAGTGCAAGGGTGCGATCTTGGCTCACTGCAACCTCCACCTCCCAGGTTCAAGCGATTCTCCTGCCTCAGCCTCCTGAGTAGCTGGGACTACAGGCCCCTGCCACCACACCTAGCTAATTTTTTGTATTTTTAGTGGAGATGGGGTTTCATCCTGTTAGCCAGGATGTACTGGATCTCCTGACCTCGTGATCCACCTGCCTCGGCCTCCCAAAATGCTGAGATTACACCCGGCTGACCGCATCTTTTTTTTTTTTTTTAACATTTTAATAATAGCCATTCTGGCTGGTATCTCTTTGTGATTTTGATTTGCATTCCTCTGATGATTAGTGATGATCAGCATTTTTTTCATATGTTGTTTGGCCACTTACATGTCTTCTTTTGAGATGTGTCTGTTCATGTCTTTTACTTATTTTCTAATGGTATTATTTGCTTTTTGCTTGTTGATTTAAGTTCCTTATAGATTCTGGATATTAGACCTTTTTGGGTGCATAGTTTGTAAATATTTTCTCCCCATTCTGCAAATTGTTTGTTCACTCTTTTGCTGTGCAGAAGCTGTCTAGTTTAATTAGGTTCCACTTGTTGATGTTTGTTTTTGTTACAATCGCTTTTGGGGACTTGGCCATAAATTCTTTGTCAAGGCCAACATCAAGAAGGATATTTCCTAGGTTTTCCTCTGTGAGTTTTATAGCTTGAGGTCTTATATTTAAATCTTTAATCCATCTTGAGTTAATTTTGTATATAGTGAAGATAAGGGTATAGTTTCATTCTTCTTTGTGTGCCTAGCCAGTTCTCCCATCGCTATTTAACTATTTATTTAGTATGAAGTCCTAGCCCCATCGCTTGTTTTTGTTAGCCTTGTTGAAGATCAGATGGTTATCGGTGTGCAGCTTTATTTCTAAGTTTTCTATTCTGTTCCATTGGTCTATGTGTATGGTTTTGTACCAGTACCATGCCATTTGGGTTACTATAGCCTTATAGTATAATTTGAAGTTGAGTAATGTGATGCCTCTGGCTTTGTTCTTTATTGCTTAAGACAGTTTTAGCTATTCAGGCTCTTTTTTTTTTCTATATTAATTTTAGAATAGTTTTTATCTAGTTTCGTGAAGAATGACATTGGTAGTTTCATAGGAATAACATTGAATCTTTAAATTGCTTTGGGCAGGAAGGTCATTTTAATGATATTGATTCTTCCTGTCCATAAGCATGGGATATTTTCCCATTTATTTGTGTCATCTCTGATTTATTTCAGCAGTGTTTTTTAGTTCTCCTTGTAGAAATCTTTTGCTTTCTTGATAAGCTGTATTCCTAGAAATTTCATTTTCTTTGTGGCTATTGTAAATGGAATTGTGTTCTTAATTTGACTTTCAGCATGGGTGATATTGGTGTATAGAAAGGTTACTGATTTTTTACATTTTTTTTTATTGTGAATTCTCACTGAAACCATTGATCAGTTCCAGCAGCCTTTTGGCAGAATCCTCAGGGTTTTTTCCAAGTATAGAATTATATCATCAGTGAAAAGAGATGTTTTGACTTCTTTGTTTTATTTTTCCATTTGGATGCCTTTTATTTCTTTCTCTTGCCTGATTGCTCTGGTTAGAACTTTTAATACTATGTTGGATAGGAGTGGTGAGAGTGAGCATCCTTACCTTGTTTCACGTCTCAAGGGGAACGGTTCCAGCTTTCACTCATTCAGTGTGAAGTTGGCTCTGGGTTTGTCATAGATAGTTCTTATTATTTTGAGGTACATTATTTCAATGCCTAATCTGTTGAGGGTTTTTTTTTTTTAAATCATGAAGGGATGTTGGATTTTATCAAAAGTTTTTCCTGAATCTATTGAGATAATATGGTTTTTGTTTTAATTATATTTATGTGGTGTATCACATTTGTTGACTTACATAAGTTGAACCAACTTTTCATCTCAGGAATAAAGCCCACTTGATCATGATGAATTGACTTTTGATGTGCTGCTGGATTAAGTTTGCTAGTATTTTGTTGAGAAATTTTGCATATATGTTTAAAAGGGATATTGGCTTGAAGTTTTCTTTCTTTGTTGTGTATCTGCTAGATTTTGGTATTAGGATGATACTGGCATCATAGAATAACTTAGGGTAGAGTCCTTTCTCCTTATTTTTTTTGGTGGGGGGAATAGTTTCAGTAGGATTGCTACCAGTTCGTACATCTAGTAAAATTCAGCTGTGAATTTACCTGGTCCAGTGCTTTGTTTGGTTGGAAGGTTTTAATTTCAGAGCTCAAGATTGGTCTATTTAGGGTTTCAACCTCTTCCTGATTCAATCTTGGGAGATTGTGTGTTTCCGGGAATTTATTTATTTTCTCTAGATTTTCTAATTTGTGTGCATACAGTTCTTAATAGTATTTTCTGAGGACCTTTTGTATTTCTGTACGATCAATTGTAATGTCATCTTTGTTATTTCTGATTGTACTTATTTGGATGTTCTCCTTTTTTAGTTAATTTAGCTAGTGGTGTATCGATCTCATTTATTTTTTTCAAGACAACAATTCTTAGCTTCATTGATCTTTTGGATGAATTTTTAAATCTCAGTTTCATTCAGTTATTCTCTAATTTTAGTTATTTCTGTTCTTCTGCTCGCTTTGGGGTTGATTTGTTCTTTTTTTCTCCTAGCTTCTTTGGGCACCTTATTAGATTTTTAATTTGACATCTTTCTAACTTCCTGATGGACGCATTTAGGGCCATAAACATTTCTCCTAAAACTGCTTTGGCTGCATCTCAGAGATTTTGGTAAGTTGTATCCCTACTTTCATGAACTTCAAATAGTTTTTGATTTTGCTTTAACTTCAGTGTTCACTCAGGACTTATTCAGGAGCAAGTTATTTAATTTCCATGTATTTATATAGTTTTGAGAAATCTTGTTACTAATTTCTATTTTCATTGCACTATGGTATGAGAGCGTGCATTCCTGTCATCCCTTGATTAAAATCCGGGTTTAATGAACTCTGGGTTGGCCATGGTGTATAATTCTTTGCATATATTGCTATATATTTTTTTGTTAATATCTTGTTAATGATTTTGTTGGTATCTGTATTCATGAGAAATATGGATCTGTTTCTTTCCATTAGTGCTATCTGTCTGGTTTTGGTATTTGGTGTTATATATATATTTTCAAATAATATTTCTAAATTAATTGATATGATCATGATGTCAGTTTTTCTGAATTTACTGAGATGTGCTTTATGACTGAGCATGTGGCCAATCTTAGAATATGTTCTATGTGCAGATGAGAAGAATGTATGTATATTCTGTGGTTGTTGGGTAGAGTGTTCTGTAGATGTCTATTAGGTCCAGTTGGTCAAGTGTTGAGTTTAAGTCCAGAGTTTCTTCATTAATTTTCTACCTGAATGATCTACTTAATGTGGTTAGTGATGATTATATTTTCATTTGCTTATTTTCTACTTGTTCATGTTTTTTAGTAAATGTTCATGTCTTCTGCCAAGTTTCTAATCAGATTGTTTGTTTTTTTACTGTTCAATCTTCAGAGTTCAGATATTAGTCCTTTATTGACATGTGGTTTGCAAATATGTTTATCCAGTTTACAGTTTGTCTTTTCATACTCTAAACAAAGTCTTTCACAAAGCAAAGGTTTTTAATTTTAATAAAGTTCAATTTTTTTTTCTCTTTTAAAGATTGTATTTTTGGTGCCAACTCTGTGCATAGTATTAGATCCTGAAGACTTTCTCCTGTACTCTGTTTTGTCTTTTTTTTTTTTTTTTCCAGTTTTATAGCTGTAGTGAATTTTATATTTAAGTCTACAATCCATTTTGAGTTATTTTGTGTGTAAGGTCTGAGGTGTATGTTGAAGTTTCATTTTTTTTGCCCCAGCAGCATTTATTGAAAAGATTATCTTTCTTCCAGTGAATTGTTTTTGCACTTTTGTCAAAAATCTGTTGAGTATATTTGTGGGGATATATTTATTGGTTACCTGTTCTATTCCATTGACCTGAATGTCTATTTCTCTGCAAATGTCACAGGATCTCGACTATGTGAGCTGTATAAACCTTAAAAGTAGACAAGTAGGCACATTCCTCCTGCTTTATTCTTCATTTTCAGAATTATTTCAGCTATTGTAGTTCCTCTGCCTTTCCAAATAATTAGTAGAATAACTTTTTTTATATCTAAAACTCTTGTTGGGGTTTTAATAGGAATGGTGTTAAATCTGTATGGCAATTTAAGGGAAACTGACTTTTTTTTCTAGTAGAATCTTCCAACCTAATAACTTAATATAGCTCTCCATCTACTTAGATATTCTTTATTTCATCAGAGATTTATAGTTTTCAGCCTAAAAACTCTATACATTTTGTTGGATTTATACCTAAGTATTTATTTTTTTGAGCAATTGTATATGGTAATATATTTTAAGTTTTGGTTTTCACATGCTAATTGTTAGTATATAGAAATATAATTGATTTTTGCATGTTTATCTTGTATCTCGTGACCTGGCTGAACTCATTTATTATTTCTAAAAGTTATATGGTAGGTTTCTGGGGATTTTGCCTATAAAAAATCATGCTGTCTGAAAATAGTAATGCATTTTATTTGTTTCCAGTCTATATTTCTTTTACTTTCTTTTCTTGCCATATTTCACTACCAGAACTTTGAGCACTATGTAGAATAAGAGCAGTGAGATGGAACATTCTTGCCTTGTCCCCATAGTAGTTAGTCTTTCGCCATTAAGTATGGTGTGAGCCGTATTTTTTTTGTAGATTCTCTTTATCAAGTTGAGAAGGTTCTCCTGTATTCCTAGTTTTGGATAATTTTTATCTGAGCAGGTGTTACATATTCTCAAATAATCTTTCTACATTAATTGATATGATCCTGTAATTTTTCTACTTCAGCTTATTAATATAGTGGATTACATTGATTGATATTCTAATATTAAACTAAACTGGCATCCCTGGAATAAACTCGGGGTTGGCCATGGTGTATAACTCTTAGCACATATTGCTAGATTTTCTTTGTTAATATCCTGTGAATGATTTTGTTGGTATATGTATTCACGAGAGATATGGGTCTGTTTCTTTTCTGTTAGTGCTATCTGTCTGGTTTTGGTATTCAAGTTATGCTATCTTCAATAACTGAGTTGGGAAAGGTCTCTAATCCTTTATTTTCTTTGAACAAACTATACCAAATTGGTGTCAATTCTTTAAATGTTTTGCACAATTATCCACTAAAACCATCTGGGTTTGGAGATTTGGTGGTGGGGAGGGTGGGTAGAGTTTTACTTTTTAATTTAATTTTGTTTAGTTTTAGGGCTCAATTTATTTTATATTTGATGAGCTGTAATAGTTTGCTCTTTTAAAGGAATTGGTTCCTTTCATCTAAGTTTTCTAATTTATAGACATAGTGTTTCTCATAACACTTCCATATTATCTTTTCTTTATATGCAGAGTTTGCAGTGATATTCCTGATTCATTACTGATACTGGTAATTTGTCTTCTCCCTTTTTCTCTGCCAGTCTTATTAGAGGTTTGTCAGTTTTATTGATCTTTTAAAAGAACCAGCTCCTTAATTCATTATGTTCTCTACTATTTTTCTGTTTTCTATTTTCATAATTTCTAGTCTATTTTTATATTTTTTTCCTTCCACTGGCTTTTGGTTTATATTGGTCTTGTCTTTCTACGTCTTTGATGTGTAAGCTTAGATTATTGACTTGAGACTTTTTATCTTTTTAAATGTTGCCTTTATTGCTATAAATTTCTATTGCAACATTGCTTCATCTGTGCCTCACAAATTTTGATATGTCATATTTGCATTTTCATTCAGTTAAATATATACGTTTTAAATTTCTCGTAAGACTTCCTCTTTGATTTAGGTATTATTTAAAAGTGTGTTGTTTTGTTTCCAACTATTTGGAAATTTTGTTGTAATTTAAAAAAATGATTACTAATTTGATTTCACTGGGGTTAGAGAACAATCTCTGAATAAGTTCAGTTCCAAAAAATGTATGCATAGCTGGTTGCCTGTAATCCCAGCAATTTGGGCGGCCAAGCCAGGAGGATTGCCTAAGGCCAGGAGTTCAAGACCAGCCTGGGCAACAAAGTAAGACCAAATTTCAACACCAATAATAAAAATTAAAAAAAAGAAAAATGTACTCAGATAGTTTTATTGCCCAGGTGTGGCCTACCTTGGTATATGCATATGTCCTACGTAGGCCCTTGAAAACAATGTGTATTCTGTTGCTGTTGGGTGGCATGCTCCATATGTGTCATACAGATCTGTTGGTTAATGGTGTTGCTAAGTTTTTCTATATTATAGCTGATGTTTTTGTTTAGCAGGTCTTATCAATTGTTGAGAAAAGGGTGTGGAAGATTCCAAGTATAATTGTAGATTTGTGTATTTATCCTTTGAGATCCATCAGCTTTTGCTGCATATATTTTGCAGCTCTGTTGTTTGTTGCATACACCTTAGGATTGTTACATCTTCTGGTGGATTGACCTTTTAATCATTACACAATGTCCATTTCTGTATGTAGTAATTTTCTTTGCTCTGAAGTCTGCTGATATCAATATAGTCATTTCTGTTTTCTCTTGGTTAATATTAGCATGTTTAAAAAATTATTTTACAGATGTTTCTTGACTTATGATGGGGCTGTGTCCCAATAAACATTCATAAGGCAAAAGCATTGCAAGTAGAAAATAATTTTAGTACCCTGATAAACCCATCATAAGACAGAAAAATCATACGTTAAAACATCGTTAGTCATGGACTCTGTACTTTAAATCTGTCTACATCATTTCATGTGAAGTGAGTTTCTTATAGACAGAATCCAGTTAGGTGGTATATTTTAATGTACTTTCCCAGTCTCTATCTTAACTGATGTGTTTAGACCATTTACATTAATATAGTTATTGATATGTTAGGGTTTAAGTCTACCATTTTATTTTGTTTTGTTTTCTGTGTTTATTTTGCTTCTTTTTTTTTTCCCCCTCCTGTAGATTTCTTGAATACTTTTTAGAATTCCATTTTGATATCTCTAGCAAGTCTGTGAGTGTATATCTTTGTACAATTGTTTTACTGGTTGCTATAGGTATTACATTTAACATATGTTACAGCCTGCTGGTTTCATGTTTTATCAATTCAAGTTACACATAGAAATTTTATCTTCCTGTATGTCTCTTTATCCTCTCCCATTTATAACTGTATTAAGTATTTCTCCACATAGAACCACATCAGATACTATTATACTTTTTGTTTCAACCATCAATCATAATTTAGAGAACTCTTGAGTAGAAGGAAGACTATTGTATTTATCTACATTTTTTTCTTGTGTGTTAATTCTGCCTGATATACTGAGATCCCTTATTTCCTTTCTGTTGTGAGAACTTCCTTTAGTCATTCTTTTAGTTGGGTCTGCTGGTGACAAATTTGTAGGATTGGTTTGTTTGTTTGTTTGTTGCCTAAGAATATCTCTATTTCCTCTCATTCCTGAATGATATTTTCATTGGGTATAGGATTCTGGGTTGATAGTTCTTTTCTTTCATTATTTGAAAAATGTATGCCACTTCCTTCTGACCTCTATGGCTTCTGATGAGAAATCATCTGTCATCTAAATTGTTGTTCCCTATAGGTATTATATAATTTCACTCCTGTTTCTTTCAAAATATTTTATTTGCCTTTAGTTTACACAAGTTTAACCATGATGAGTCTTGGTATAGATTTCCATGGGATTATCTTTTTTAGGGTTAGCTCTGCTTCTTGAATCTGTAGATTTATGTGTTTTTTTTTCAAATCTGGCATGTTTTCAGTCATTATTACTTTGGGTATTTTTCTGTCTTCCTCTGTTTCTCCTCTCCTTCCAGAGCTCTAATATTAGACCTTTTGCTATACTCCCACACGTCTCTGCTCTATAATTTTCTTCAATTTATCTTATTTCAGTTGTTCAAACTGAACAATTTGTATTCTTTTATCTGTTCACCCTTTGAGGCAGTAGAATAGGGTCTGGAGGTAGGGAACCTAAGGCTGTTTCACACCTACTTCCTAGAACTAAACTGAAAGGAAAACCCTGACTTTCCACGCCTAAGTAACAAAAGGTCCAGAGACTTCTCCCTTTGACCTTTTCGGCATGGCAAGATGGGAAGTTGGCTGTCCACAACAAATGGACAGGAGTGTGACCTTTGTAACTTCAGCCTTTGGTTGACTGCTTTCTGCAACCAATCAGACTGATTGCTGGCCACCACTTCATTTACATGAGGTAAGCATGAAGTGGCCAGTGGAAAACTTCTAGAGGGTATTTGGACTCAAGAAGATTATGTATCGGGGCCCTTGAGCCACTGCTTGGGTCCACTCCCACATTGTGGAGTGTACTTTTGTTTTCAATAAATCTCTGCTTTCATTCCTTTGTTGCTTCATTCTTTCTTTGCTTTGCTGGGTGTTTTGTCTAATTGTTTGTTCAAAACACCAAGAACCTGGGCAACTTGCAGTCATGACCCTCTACAGCTCACACCTTGACCCTCATCTCTGCTGTTCAGTGCATTCATTGAGGACTTTTAAAAAATTGGGGTTATTATATTTTTCAGTTTGAACATTTCCATTTGGTTTTCTTTATATATTCTATTTCTTTGCAGAGATTTACTCATATTTCATTTGTTCCAAACTTGTTCATGATTGTTCATTAAAGCATTTTTATGATGACTGCTTTAAAATCTTTTCCAGATAATTCTACTGTCTTTATTTTGGCATCTATTGATTTTTCATCGAATTTTAAATCTGATTTTTGGTATAACGAGTCATTGTTTTATTAAGAACATTTCATTTTTTGGATTATGATTCACAACTCTGTAGCTTATTGAAGCCTCCTGTGTCAGCTGCCTTTTTCTGACACTGTTTCATTATGGTCAGTTGGAGTTCAAAGCCCAGGTTCCCCACTTGCATCCATTGGCACTCAAGGTGGGAGGAAAGCTTCTCTTTATTGCTGGGCAGGAATAGGAGTTATATCCCCCCTAGGACTCCGCTGATACCACAGATGGTACAGCCTCATTACCACAAAGTAGTGGTGAAAGGCCAGACTTCCCACTAGGCCTCCTCTGATGCCACACCATTAGGGAGGGGAAGGATGCCTCATTACCAAGAGGTAGTGGTGGTGGAAATCCAGGGTCCCCATATGGTCTCCACTGACACCAAGCAGGAGGAGAGGGGATTCTTTCTTGTCTGGTAGGGATGAAAGTCCTGGCTTCCCACTGGACATCCTCTGATACCACACCAATAGGGGTGTTGGATGCCTCCTTACAAACTGGTGAGGTTGGAACTCTGGGTGCCTTATGTGGACTTTGCTGGTGTGAATGTGAGTGGAACCACAGTTTTCTCTGGGGTGTTCTTTTGTCTTGCTTGGCTGCTCCTTTCATGGTCCTCAGACTCAGGAGAACAGGCTTTGGTTTAGGTTCTTTTTGTCTATGAATATTGGTATTTATAAGTAGGTGACTTCTTCATTTCTGTGTTGGGAAGATATGAGGCAAAAAGAAAATCTGAAGAGCTAACAATGACGTAATCTTTGGTTCCTAAAGTTCCTACTACTCTTCCTTTTCTCTGCCCTTCAGAGTCATTGAATGTTTGTTTTGTATATAATGTTGAGTGCTTTTATTTGTATTAGCATACATAATATAGAAAAGTACATCTCCTCCATCTTCCCCAAAGTGGAATTCTCATCCCTGACTTACAGTGATTCAATTTAAGATTTTTTTTTTGACTTTATGATGGGTTTATCAGGATGTAGTACCATCATAAATCAGTAAGCACCTGGACTTATGATGATTTGACTTAGGATTTTTTTTTTTTTTTTTTTTTTACTTTACAATAGGTTTATCAGGGTATTAAATGCATTTCAGCTTACAATGCATTTATGAGAATATAGCTTCATAGCAAATTGACAAGAATCTGTGGGTGAATTTATCTTGTTCTTTGTTAAGAAGAAGCATAATACACATACCTTCTTGCCCATTGTTTTAGTCTGTTTTGTATGTATTGCTATAAAGGAATACCTGAGGCTGGGTAATTTATAAAATAGAGAATAATTTAGCTCATGGTTCTGCAGGCTGTACAAAGTGTGGGACCGACATTTGCTTGGCTTATAGTGAGGGCTTTTGTTTGTGTCAAAATATGGCAGAGAAGGTCAAAGGGGAAGTGGGCATATGTGAAAAGAGACCAAACCTGAAGGGCGTCCTGGCTCTCAAAGGAACTGATCCATTCCCCTGAGAACAAATCCTGTCTCGCAAGAGTTAAAACTTGCTCAGTACCTCAAGACAGGCACCAAGCTGTTCAGAGGGCTCTGCCCCCATGCCTCCACTTCCTGCCAGGCCCCATCTCCCAATACCACCACATTGGGAATCAGTCTTCTATATGACATTTGGTGAGGACAAACAATCATATCCACACCATTGCATCCATTTCGCTTGGTTCATTTCAAACTGTATCCTGGAGACCACACAATAGCAATATGTTGAGTTATTCCTCATTTCTTGGTATTGTTTCAGATTACTCCATTGCGTAACTGAATCAAAGTTTATTCTAACAACTACATGGCGGCCATGAGTGTTCATTCCACTCTTTTTCTGCTACAAATAGTACTAGAGTGAATAGCCTTGCACCTACATCGCATCTTTTCATACTTTTACTGTATTTGGGACAGATAACCAAAGCATATGTAATATTGCTATCTCTTCATAGCCACTCTTTTGAAAGCTGTGACTGACATATTGAGAAAGTCTCAGACTTCAGCCTTAATAAATACACTACTTGCACTGGCAACTTATTTTCAGTGTAGTCTAGACCCAGTTAAATTAACCTTCTGGACTTCAGTTTTCTTCATATCTATTATAACAATAGCCACGTGTGTATGTGTGTGTGTCCATTAGGTTCTGGGCATTGTTTTAATTGCTTTACTTATTTCACAACAGTCCAGTGAAGTCATTATTGAAACTCTCATTTGGAAGGATATAGAGTGGTTAAACAAATAAAGGGCTAAATCTGTATGCAAGCTCCTGTTTGCCTGATGGAGAAACAATTGTCCTCTTATTTTTTGCCTTCTGTTTAAAAAGGAAATAATATTGCCTACATCTCAGAATGTTGTGAAGACTAAATGAGCTAACATCTCTAAAAGCATTTTTAAACCATGACTTGTAAAGTATACATTTATTATTTCATAAGCATTTTACTTTCCTTACAGAGATATTGTGGATGCTAGTATCTATTCTCATCATGGCATTTGGTAACCTTCCTCTAGCACAATCTCTTGTGCAGGTGGTTAACATCACTTAATTCATGGTCACTCCATCAATTATTTTCTTTTCAGGGGACATCCTCTCAATATTTTCCCTTCCTCTGAGGACATTGTCCCTGTTCTCTTCACAGCCCCTGTGTTCTGATATTCCCTGTGAGACACACACATAATTTTTATCCATCCTCAATTAACCAGACAACAAAGGGGAAAAGATTATTGCTACTGAAGATAAAATGAAGCTGGTGAAAACATGATTCCAGTTAATTTGATATTAATTCTACATTAAGTATTGAGAACATCATTGTTCTCCAAACATCATTTTTCAAGTGTAGGAAGAATAACAAACATGAGCATTTAAGCACACAAAACATTACAGTTGCAGAGGAAAAATGGGCAAAAGGTTTGTCTCAGTTAAAACAATCTGTTGTTAGTTTCGTTTTTCAGCAAAGCTCTCTTTTTTTCAAATGTTAAAATGAAACCTACGCAACACCAGTTTGGCACTCAGTATCCCATCCTCCCTGCTCTGCACACAGCCCTACAGATGGCCTGGTGAGTGGGCATGGCTCATTACATCCTTGTGTTGTGAGTTCATCCTCCCTGTTCACTCCTTTTCTGCCAAGAGACTTATTTTTGTTGTTATTGAAAAAGATGTAAAATAAGTAAATTAGCGATCTTTTTTTTGACAGCTGCTCTTAGCTTTCCTCTTCCACACGGACCTCACCCACTGGAGGGCTAGAAGGCTCAGCCTGTGCGTGGAGGGTCCAGGGAGCTGCACTTCTAACACATGGAGCTAAAACACCACGATTTATTGCTAGTTGTTTAAACTTTCTTCTTTTCTCCTGTTCCTGCCATGTTCCTATGACATTCTAATGGAGTAGAGGATACTCAAGGTTGTGCCTCTTGGGTAGTTCCAGAGGATTCCTCTGATGGGTGGAAATTTGCATTTTTCCACATATGCATTGCCTTTTATTATTTGTAAACATAGGTAATAACCTCCCTGCCCTTTCAAGTAAGAATTGACTGTATTTGCCAAACAATTTTTACCTCCTTATAAATGAGGCTGCCTATGCTTTTTGTTTTACTTACCATCTTTTGTTAGAGTTGTGTATTCTATTTTCTTTTAGTGAGCATAGCACTGATAGTATTTGGGTGGAAAATGCCATTTTGAACCTGGAAATAAATTTCAGTTTTTGCCAAAGGACAAACTTTGAATACTCTCGTGGTTCCAGGACTAAGCCTCAGGCGACCTCAGGGAGGGCACAGTGGTCTGATGTTCACTCCGTGCTGAAGGAATCAAAGTGAAAAAGGAATGGGCCTTGGAGGGCAAACTTGAATTTTGACACTACTTCTGCAGACAGCACTTTAAAACGTGCACGCATGGTTCTGCCACGGGAAGGCAGGCCAGAGAGGATGGGGGACAGCGAGTGCTGGACAGGATTACAGCAGGGACCTAGGCTGTGGGCACTGAGAGGGGACACAGACAGAGTCAGAGGCACTCCTTGTGCCTCAGGCCCCTCCTCTTATACACATCATGAGCACAATGTTGTCAAAAGCTCCAAAAACATTTGTTGAATTCTTGTAGATAATACTAGGAATAGAGGAGAGGGAGGCAGGGTCTTCCCAGGTTGCTGAGAGAGGTCATGGTCAGGCAGCTTCACAGAGACTGAAGGTGTGTCCTGCTGGATAGAGATGGGCAGTTCCACAACACCCCAGCACTGGGTCCGCTCCGTGCACACCTGAGGGGAAGCCTTAAAGGGCCGAAGGTCCTGCAGGAACAGGTGGTGCCTTAGAGCTCTCAGAATGTGTGGCATCCATGTCAATGGGACCTAATTTGCACCACAGAGTGGCAAAACCTGGAATGTTCTCATTCTCTATTTTATGTAATTCTCAGACCTAGGAGGTGGTGGAGCTTGGATTCAAACCTATACTTCAGAGTAGGGTGAGATTTTTCTCTCTCCATTAATACTCATTGGGAGAAAAGCAGGGAAAAGACACAGACATAGCAAATAATACCCAAGGTAGGACAGAGAAAGCTTTTAATATTGTCATGAGAAAGATTCCTTCACTTTACACAGTACTTACTCTAAAGGATCTGGAATAGCAAACTTTATCCTCTAGTTTCACCAAGGAGAAAATTGGAAGAAGTAGGTTGTCCAACCTTCTCCAGAAACAGGTAAGTAAAAATATCCTGGGGGTTACAATGGAAGGGAAATAGAAATAGAGACCAAAGAAAAACTAAATCTCATGCCCACTGAGGAAGAACTCTCTGTGATCTGATAGGAAGAGGGCGATTTAACATCATTTTAGGGGCTTTCTGGATTTCTGACTGTCCAACAGTGCTATTTTATCTCTGTTAATTGCCAGTGACTTTGCAGGCACTGAATCAGAACATTTTGGGGATTGTCATCTGGGATGTTAAGTTGCAGTTCCTCAGTGTACCCTAGAGCTCAGTGGAGGTGAGGAACTTCCAAGCATTGCTCAATGGTACCAGCAAGAGCAGCTGCTTTCAGCAGGAGGGAACTGTGGTGGAGAAGGCCAGGATCTCTCTCCTGTGGAGGGCATTGCTTTGAGAATGCATAGTTAGGGCAGAGAGGTCGAGTCACAGTGGGTCATGGGAGTTTCCATGACAGGTGAGATTCAGTGTAGGGGCCTCACACAACTCTGCGCTGTAATAAAGTTGAGTTGTTTCTTTAGAAGAAGGGAAGATTTATTTTAAAAACGTAACAGAGGAGGTTGATGAGAGAGCCTCAGCTGACATGAGATATTGTGCCGCCACCCTACCATACACCACACACGGGCCTAAGACGGGCAGTCCATGAAAAGCACAGGAACAGGTGCTGGTCCCAGGGAGGGAAACTGAGAACAGGTGCCAGGGAGGAAGGACTCAACCACGGATAGGACACACTAGGAAAATGTGCAAGAACAGGGGCCCTGGACAGGAACACGGGATGTGAACCACGTGGAGGCCCTACAGGGTTGTGTGAGGCAAGAGACCACAGAGGCCTTGACTAACCGAGGGCTTTCCTTTAGGTCTTTGATGGGGTAGAATGTGATGTGATAAGAAAACATGTGCTAACATTTTGACCTGAGTCTAAGAGAGAATAAGAAAATGAGAATGAAAAAAATTCAATTTTATGAGGAGATTAAAGACATCTTTACCTAAATCAGTGGAGAGGAAATAACGAGATAAGAGGGAGACAAGAATCACACAGTGTTGGTGGAAAATGCTTTCAGCCAGTTCCCACTAGCAAATTCTGGGTGGCTGGAGCTCCCTGGGGATGCTTGGGTTTCTCTTTTTATTTTGGTTCATTTATTACAAGAGGAGAAAGCCAAGGCTACTGAGAATCAGAAAAAAGAAACAGCATAAAGCAGAGGATGGTTGCAACTACTTTTCTGATTTAAGTCACCACCTTGATCTTGGGGTTCAGTGGCAGCAGTGGGGGACTGACCTGAATGTGACTACAAAATTTAGGAGTACCAGCTAGACATAGCTTAGGGGACCACCATAAAAGCCATAATTTTCTACAGTAGCCCCATCAGAATCCTGAATAGGCTGTTGGGTGCAACTGGAGACCACAGCCAGAGGTGTGAGGGCAACTCATACAACCACATCTTACCTTTGAGAGGACTGGCGGAGAGAGGGCCAAGCCCACCATGGGCCGCTGATGGCAGCACAGGGCCTGGAGAATGTAGAGGTGCCCCAACCAGGGCCGAAGAGGTGTTTGCATGCCCTCCCAGGAGACAAGACATAGAAATCGGGGAGTGAGGTCCTGGGACACAGAGCCTTGGGCAGTATCCATCCCCACATCAGCACAAAATTGATGTATTTTCTCCAGCAGATCTTAGGGCCAAAGCCTGGGACCCAGACACATGTCCAAGATGAATACATGACTCCTGGAAGCAACATGGGAGGAGCAATGAGTGCCCACCATGTGTGTGTCTGTGTGTGTTTGTGTCTGTGTGTCTGTGTGTGTGTCTGTGTCTGTGTATGTGTGTGTGTCTGTGTCTGTGTGTGTATGTGTGTGTCTGTGTGTGTCTCTCTGTGTGTGTGCACATGTGCACATGTGTATGGGCATGTAGGTGGAAGGGTGGAAATCTCAACATCTGAAGAAGCGTATTGAAGAACACTGAAGTACGCACCCCAATGCAGAGGCGCACAGAGGAGAAAGAAAGATGTGTGCTGTGAGGTTGGGGGCTGCCACTCCTATTCACACTCTGCCACTCCTCACTCTCTAAGGTGGAGTGAGGGAAGAGTCCTTCCCTTTGCGGGTGCCGAGATTTTCACTGGGGGAGAGTGAAACGCAGCATGATTCTCCCCCCAGCTGTGGCTAGTCCTTGGGAAAATTGAGATTAGAGACAGAAACCCTGGGAGCCTTTTTTTTTTTTGAGATGAAGTTTCACTCTTTTTGCCCAGGCTAGAGTGCAATGGTGCGATCTCAGTTCACTGCAACTTCTACCTTTCAGGTTCAAGTGATTCTCCTACCTCAGCCACCTGAGTAGCTGGGATTACAGGCACCCACAACCATGCCTGGCTAATTTAGTACTTTTAGTAGAGACAGGGTTTCACCATGTTGACCAGGCTGGTCTCAAAGTCCTGACCTCAGGTGATCTGCCTCGGCCTCCCAAAGTGCTGGGATTACAGTAATGAGCCACAATGCCTAGCAAACCCTGGAAGCTTTAAACCATTTCACAGATCTCAAAAGGTGAGTCACTAGTGGACAGGGACTGGCTTCCTTCTCTCCCATAGATGATCTTCCTGAAGGTGTCAATAACAGGGGAGGATGAGGTGGCACTGGTTTCTGAAGGAGGAGAGAGAAACTCAGTGGGGTTTCCCTCTTATGGACATAAGTGACCTCAGGACACAAACAAGGAGGGGAAAACAGAAGTGAGCCTGTGTGCTCTACCATTGCCAGGTGGCTCATTAGGAAAAGTAAAAACCCACTTAACACTGCCTTCTGAACCTCCATAGGGTTTTCTTTTGGTGACATCCAAGCCTCAAGCCTGGAGGCTTCTCTGACTACAGAGCTGCTACTCCCTCTGCCTTTCCCAGGATGGGAAAAGGGAATATGAGCCACCTCCCCTTATCCAAAGGTGCGAAGACCCAGTGCATGGTGTTTATGTACACATGTGGGCCCTCTGGGGAGAGCTGGGCTTGCACAGAGGCCCCTTCATGAACCCTGACCTATCCCTGCTGCCTTTCCTGGGAGGACTGGACATATCCCCTGCGCTTGCTGTTTGGACAGTCTGGAGGCAGCTTGCACCTCTCTGCACAGTTTGCTCCCTTCCACAATATTTTTTCCTTCTTCCGAAGTCAACGTGAATTTCAACAAATTTCAGACCTTGAAATCAAACTCGGAACTGCCATGATGTACTATTTAGAAAGAGAGATGTTACGGGAAATGTTGCTCTAAATACCGTTTCCAGCTGAGACTGCAATTCTTTCCAGATGCCCACACAGCTTGGTGGAGACTGTAGGAGCTCTTTTGATATCCTCCCTGGTCTGTAACCCCAGCTTCCTCTCAGTGTGGACTGTCCCAGATTATTGTGTGTTGCTGGTGTGGAATGGCGGACCCTGGGTCTGGCCCTGCTCCAGCCTTCCTTACACAACCTCTGCTCAGCTCCACACTTGGGAAATGAGGGAGCTGGGCTCGTGTTCTCTGGACCCACTCTAGGTCCTGGTCTTCAGGTAACCAGCGCCCCACTGTGGGTTGTGAACAGGGTCCAGGCTGGACTTTCCTGTGGAGGATGTTTTATCCAAGAAGTTCCCAAAAGGCAAATGTGGCCCGGTTTAAATACATGCCTCTAGCCCAGAGCTTGGCCCACAGCAAGCGCTCAGCAGTGGCAACTGACGCCACCCCCAGATGAGGCTCTGCTGGGGCCACTCTGGTCAGCTGCCTTGAGTGCCTCCTGCTCTGCCCTGGCCTCTCTTCCTGATGGGGTCTTTCTTTGTTCCACCACTTCCTATGCTGGCTGCACCCACGTACTCTGGGGCAAACCCTAACTGCTGGCTGGCCCTGTGTGCCTAACCCTTGTGTGCAACACATCAGGGCCTGGGCCCCTCAGAACACAGCATTTAGACTGGACATAGAGTGCCTCGCCAGGGTTTGGGGGTGGTGATGACTGTGCTATGTTTGAGGAAAGGCTGAGTATGGGGTGCACAGACCCAAGAATCACCAGTGACATCCTCATTACCAAATACACAGACTTCTCCCAGTTTCTGCAGATCCTCAAACCCCGTCTCTCTTCTTCCTGAGCACACAGCTCAACTGTGTTTCCAGCCCCTTGCACTCCTGAATGGGCAAGAGGCAGCTCTGGCCAGTGCTGTCCAAGGACCTCTTCTGGGCTGACACATAAGCCTCCTGTGTCCGTGCCCTTCCCCTGCTGGCTGCTGCAGGCTGAGGCAACGTCCCTGGATAACAGGTGTTGAGTATGGGAGGGAAGTTGGGCACAAAATCAAAGTAGCCTGGGTCCTTGATGGTTGCTTGGAGATGTAAGCTGGCTGTCCAGCATGGACACACATTTTGGACTTCGTGGGAACCATAAATGGACTTTGTGTCAAGGTATTGAATTTTCAGATTTTCATCTGTTATATAGAGGAGTCTACAGAGGCAGGCAGGCCTCCTTGAGCTGTGGTGGGCTCCACCCAATTCGAGCTTCCTGGAGGCTTTATTTACCTACTTAAGCCTCAGCAATGGCAGGCAACCCACCCCTAGCCTCACTGTTGCCTTGCAGACAGACTGCCTGCTCAAGCGGGTCCCTGACCCCTGAGTAGCCTAACTGGGAGACATCCCCCACTAGGTGCAGACCAACACCTCACACCTCACATGGTGAGGTACACCCCTGAGACAAAGCTTCCAGAGCAAGAATCAGACAGCAACACTCGCTGTTCAGCAATATTCTATCTTCTGCAACCTCTGCTGCTGATACCCAAGCAAACAGGATCTGGAGTGGACCTCAAGCAATATCCATCAAACCTACAGCTGAGGGTCCTGAGTGTTAGAAGGAAAACTAACAAACAGAAAGGACACCCACACCAAAACCCCATCAGTACATCACTACCATCAAAGACCAAAGGCAGATAAAACCACAAAGATGAGGAAAAAGCAGTGCAGAAAAGCTGAAAATTCAAAAAATCAGAGTGCATCTCCCCCTCCAAAGGAACGCAGCTCATCGCCACCAATGGAACAAAGCTGGATGGAGAATTACTTTGACAGGTTGAGAGAAGAAGGCTTCAGTCGATCAGACTTCTCAGAGCTAAAGGAGGAACTACGTAACCAGTGCAAAGAAAATAAAAACCTTGAAAAAAGAATGGATGAATGGATAACTAGAATAATCAATGCAGAGAAGACTTTAAAAGAACTGATAGAGATGAAAACCATAACATGAGAACTATGTGACAAATGCAAAAGCTTCAGTAACTGACACGATCAACTGGAAGAAAGAGTATCAGCGATTGAAGATCAAATGAATGAAATGAAGCAAGAAGAGAAGTGTAGAGAAAAAAGAGTAAAAAGAAATGAAGAAAGCCTCCAAGAAATATGGGATTATGTGAAAAGACCAAATCTACGTCTAATTGGTGTGCCTGAAAGTGACAGGGAAAATAGAACCAAGCTGGAAAACACTCTGCAGGATATCATCCAGGAGAACTTCCCCAACCTAGTAAGGCAGGCCAACATTCAAATACAGGAAATACAGAGCATTCCACAAAGATGCTCCTCGAGAAGAGCAATCCAAGGCACATAATTGCCAGATTCAACAAAGTTGAAATGAAGGAAGAAATGTTAAGGGCAGCCAGAGAGAAAGGTCGGGTTACACACAAAGGGAAGCCCATCAGACTAACAGCAGATCTCTCAGCAGAAACTCGCCAAGCCAGAAGAGAGTGGGGGCCAATATTCAACATTCTTAAAGAAAAGAATTTTCAACCCAGAATTTCATATCCAGCCAAAATTAGTTTCATAAGTGAAGGAGAAATAAAATCCTTTAAAGACAAGCAAATTCTTAGAGATTTTTTCACCACCAAGCCTGCCCTACAAGAGATCCTGAAGGAAGCACTAAACATGGAAAGGAACAACAGGTACCAGCCATTGCAAAAACATGTCAAAATGTAAAGTCCATCAATGCTAGGAAGAAACTGCATCAACTAGCGAGCAAAATAACCAGCTAATATCATAATGACAGGATCAAGTTCACACATAACAATATTAACCTTAAATATAAATTGACTAAATGGTCCAATTAAAAGACACAGACTGGCAAATTGGATAAAGAGTCAAGACCCATCAGTGTGCTGTATTCAGGAGACCCGTCTCACATGCAGAGACACACGTAGGCTCAGAATAAAGGGATGGAGGAAGATCTACCAAGCAAATGGAAAACAAAAAAAAGCAGGAGTTGCAATCCTAGTCTCTGATAAAACAGATTTTAAACCATCAAAGATCAAAAGAGACCAAGAAAGCCATTACATAATGGTAAAGGGATCAATTCATCAGGAAGAGCTAACTATCCTAAATATATATGCACCCAATACAGGAGCACCCAGATTCATAAAGCAAGTCCTTAGAGACTTACAAGAGACTTAGACTCCCATACAATAATAATGGGAAACTTTAACACACCACTGTCAACATTAGACAGATCAATGAGACAGAAAGTTGATAAGGATATCCAGGAATTGAACTCAACTCTGCACCAAGCAGACCTAATAGACATCTACAGAACTCTCTACCCCAAAGCAACAGAATATACATTCTTCTCAGCACCACATTGCACTTATTCCAAAATTGACCACATTGTTGGAAGTAATGCAAATGTAAAAGAACAGAAATGATAACAAACTGTCTCTCAGACCACAGTGCAATCAAACTAGAACTCAGGACTAAGAAACTCAATCAAAACCGCTCAACTACATGGAAACTGAATAACCTGCTCCTGAATGACTACTGGGTACATAACGAAATGAAGGCAGAAAAAAAGATGTTCTTTGAAACCAATAAGAACAAAGATACAACATACCAGAATCTCAGGGACGCTTTTAAAGCAGTGTGTAGAGGGAAATTCATAGCACTAAATGTCCACAAGGGAAAGCAGGAAAGATCTAAAATTGACACCCTAACATCACAATTAAAAGAACTAGAGAAGCAAGAGCAAACACATTCAAAAGCTAGCAGAAGGCAAGAAATAACTAAGATCAGAGCAGAACTGAAGGAGATAGAGACACAAAAAACCCTCCAAAAAATCAATGAATCTAGGAGCTGGTTTTTTGAAGTGATCAACAAAATTGATAGACTGCTGGTAAGACTAATAAAGAAGAAAAGAGAAAAGAATCAAATAGATGCAATAAAAAAATGATAAAGGGGATATCACCACCAATCCCACAGAAATACAAACTACCATTGGAGAATATCATAAACACCTCTATGCAAATAAACTGGAAAATCTAGAAGAAATGGATAATTTCCTGGACACTTACACTCTCCCAAGACTAAACCAGGAAGAAGTTGAATCCTTGAATAGACCAATAGCAGGCTCTGAAATTGAGGCAATAATTAATAGCTTATGAACCAAAAAAAGTCCAGGACCAGATGGATTCACAGCCAAATTCTACCAGAGGTGCAAGGAGGAGTTAGTACCATTCCTTCTGAAACTATTCCAATCAACAGAAAAGAGGAAATCCTCCCTAACTCATTTTATGAGGCCAACATCATCCTGATACCAAAACCTGACAGAGATACAACAACAAAAAAAGAGATTTTTAGACCAATATCCCTGATGAACATCCAAAAATCCTCAAGAAAATACTGGCAAACCAAATCCAGCAGCACATCAAAAAGCTTATCCGCCATGATCAAGTGGGCTTCATCCCTGGGATGCAAGACTGGTTCAACATATGCAAATCAATAAACGTAATCCAGCATATAAACAGAACAAAAGACAAAAACCACATGATTATCTCAATAGATGCAGAAAAGGCCTTTGACAAAATTCAATAGCCCTTCATGCTAAGAACTCTCAATAAATTCGGTATTGATGGAATGTATCTCAAAATAATGAGAGTTATTTATGACAAACCCACAGCCAATATCATACTGAATGGGCAAAAACTGGAAGCATTCCCTTTGAAAACCGGCACAAGACAGGGATGCCCTCTCTCACCACTCCTATTCAACATAGTGTTGGAAGTTCTGGCTAGGGCAATCAGGCAAGAGAAAGAAATCAAAGGTATTCAGTTAGGAAAAGAAGAAGTCAAATTGTCCCTGTTTGCAGAAGACATGATTCTATATTCAGAAAACCCCATTGTCTCAGCCCAAAATCTCCTTAAGCTGATAAGCAACTTCAGCAAAGTGTCAGGATACAAAATCAACGTGCAAAAATCACAAACATTCTTATACACCAGTAACAGACAAACAGAGAGCCAAATCATTAATAAACTCCTATTCACAGTAGCTTCAAAGAGAATAAAATACCTAGGAATCCAACTTACAAGGGATGTAAAGGATCTCTTCAAGTAGAACTACAAACCACTGCTCAGTGAAATAAAAGAGGACACCAACAAATGGAAGAGCATACCATGCTCATGGATAGGAAGAATCAACATTGTGAAAATGGCCATACTGCCCAAGGTAATTTATAGATTCAATGCCATCTCCATTAAACTACCAATGACTTTCTTCACAGAATTGAAAAAAACTGCTTTAAAGTTCATATGGAACCAAAAATGACCCCACATTGCCCAGACAATCCTAAGCCAAAAGAACAAAGCTGGAGGCATCATGCTACCTGACTTCAAACTACACTAGAAGACTACAGTAACCAAAACAGCATGGTACTGGTACCAAAACAGAGATATAGAACAATGGAACAGAACAGAGCCCTCAGAAATAATATCACATATCTTCAGCCATCTGATCTTTGACAAACCTGACAAAAACAAGAAATGGGGAAAGGATTCCCTATTTAATAAATGGTGCTGGGAAAATTGGCTAGTCATAAGTAGAAAGCTGAAACTGGATCCTTTCCTTACTCCTTATACAAAAATTAATTCAAGATGGATTAGAGACTTAAATGTTAGACCTAATACCATAAAAACCCTAGAAGAAAACCTAGGTAATACCATTCAGGACATAGGCATGGGCAAGGACTTCATGTCTAAAACACCAAAGCAACGGCAACAAAAGCCAAAATTGACAAATGGGATCTAATTAAACTAAAGAGCTTCTGCACAGCAAAAGAAACTACCATCAGAGTGAACAGACAACCTACAGAATGGGAGAAAATTTTTGCAATCTACTCATCTGACAAAGGACTAATATCCAGAACCTATAAAGAACTCAATCAAATTTACAAGAAAACAAACAACCCCATCAAAAAGTGGGCAAAGGATATGAACAGCCACTTCTCAAAAGAAGGCATTCATACAGCCAACAGACACATGAAAAAATGCTCATCATCACTGGCCATCAGAGAAATGCTAATCAAAACCACAATGAGATACCATCTCACACCAGTTAGAATGGCAATCATTAAAAAGTCTGGAAACAACAGGTGCTGGAGAGGATGTAGAGAAATAGGAACACTTTTACATTGTTGATGGGACTGTAAACTTGTTCAACCATTGTGGAAAACAGTATGGCGATTCCTCAAGGATATAGAACTAGAAATACCATTTGGCCCAGCCATCCCACTACTGGGGATATACCCAAAGGATTATAAGTCATGCTGCTATAAAGACACATGCACACATATGTTTATTGCAGCACTATTCACAATAGCAAAGACTTGGAATCAACCCAAATGTCCATCAGTGATGGACTGGATTAAGAAAATGTGGCACATATACACCATGGAATACTATGCAGCCATAAAAAAGGATGAGTTTGTATCCTTTGTAGGGACATGAATGCAGCTGGAAACCATCATTCTCAGCAAACTGTCACAAGAACAGAAAACCAAATATCACATGTTCTCACTCATAGGTGGATTGAACAATGAGATCACTTGGACACAGGGAGGGGATCATCACACATCAGTCCTATTGTTGGGTGGGGAGGGATAACATTAGGAGATATACCTAATGTAAATGACGAGTTAATGGGTGCAGCACACCAACACGGCACATGTATACATATGTAACAAACCTGCACATTGTGCACATGTACCCTAGAACTTAAAGTATAAAAAAAAAAATTAAGAACATTAACCCTTTGTTATATGTACATACATTTTTTAGTTTATCTTTCATCATCTTATGTGTTGTTTCCTATTTTTACAAAGTTTTATATAGTTAGATTTATAGAAATCTTTTCTCCACTTTAAAGTTATAAAAAATTTACCCTTTTTAATATTTATAGCTTTGCTTCTTGAAAGAGCTATCTATGCTGATTCTCTGTTTCCTCAATTTATACATACTGCTCATGTTATTTTAGTACAGGTTTCTGGCTCCCTTTCCCCACCCTCCACCCCTGGGATAGAGCTTTCCCCACTGTGCCTTAGTTGGACCATAACTTGCCACTATTATGCATTACTGCTTTATTTTATGACCTGTTTATTTTTCCCTATTCCTCCTTAACAACAGGATTCTGCTTTGCTCTTTTGAATCCCTGGTGCCTCTGCTATGTTTAGTTTATAGTAGGTGTTCAATAAATGCCTTTGAATGCATGGCTTAACAAATGGTGATTACTTATTGATTGAAAAGTGTTGAGAGCTTATAACTGCTTTTTGAAAGCTATTCCAATCATTATGAGTTCTATTTCTACTTCTGCCAGGAGCTATGCATTTGACCCAAAACCTTGGACTTTTAACTTCTCTGTACACATGCATAAGTATCTTCAGATGTAGAATGAAGTCATGGTCATGGGGCTAGGGGACATTTTTGAGTCCTAAAAATCTGTTATTCTGGGCTCTATGTCAAAGGATGTAAACTCTTCCCATATAGAAAATACATTTCAGCTCATTTCTATGGAAGGAAAAAACTTGACTTTCCTATTTACATTTTAAAATATTTTTCTTCATAAGTTGGGTCACGAACATCAACCTGAAGTAAATCAGGCCTTGGCAAGGAGCAACTCTCCATGCTTCTCCAGTCGCTTGATTGGACTTTTGTTCTGTAGCCTCATTCTGGCGGGGCACAGCAGTCATGCTACAAACATATTTACTGACCTCTGCAGATGTCAGTTTCTTTCGCAGATCACTGAATCTGACATCATGTCTCATGACCTGAAGGGAAAAGTCTAACTGCCAAACCCAAGCTTTGGAGGCTTGGCCTGCAATGCTTCAGGGTATGAGAGAAAGCAATGTGAGCCCAGTCAGCTCTCTGGGGGCCTTTACCCAATTCATGCTAATTGTTCAGGCTGAAGCACATGGCAGCGGGGAGTGTGGTGCTGATCTGAGAGGGGTCTGGCTGCCTCTGCATGGGTGGTGAGCTTCCCCTCTCTTCAGAGGTGAGTTGCCTATGCATCTGGTGAGTTTCACAGACCACATGACGTAAGGTTTTTCAGAAAGATAGTGATGAATTTCTCTGCTTGCCCCATTCAGGTGGTAAGTATTGATGAATTTACTGTGTGTGCAGCTCTGTTTTGGAACTGGGAATACAATGGTAGACAGATAGACTTGGTAGTTTAAAAAAATGGTTCTCAAACTTGGCTATACATGGGAATTACCTGGGAGCTTTTAACTATTCCAAAGCCCAGGCTGCCGCTAGTACCATTTAGTCAGAAAAATATCTGGTGGCAGGCCAAGACGTCAATATTTTTAAAATCCCCCAAGTGATTTCTATGTGTAGCCAAGGTTGAGACTCTTGGCTCTAGAACCTACCTTCTAGAGGGGAAACAGAACCGTGAGAAGCACTGTGACAGTGCCATCGCTGAGATGCCCAAGTGCAAGTGCATTGGTGGCATGTGGAGGAATATCCAGCCCGTTTGTGGTGGGGAGAAATGATGCATGAGCTGAGATCCACAAGATAAGTGGGAGCTAGAGAGATGGAAATCCATGGTTGAGGAGGGAAGGAGAGAGTTAGAAATAAAAAAAGCATGTCTGGCCCAGGGAAAGGGTGGTTAGAACCTAGGTGAGAGATATAAGAGAGGAAAGATTCCTAGAGGAAGTGACTGAAGGGAAGGCGGTGCCATCAATTAATTTAGAGAAAAATGGGTGTAAGAGAAAGTTTGGGGAAAAGATGAGCTCCACTTATGGACATCTTAAGTTTGGGATGTTTATCTATTTGGATGGAAATAGTCAGTAGGCCCCTTGATGCCTTTACTCTAAGAGGAGACAAGCCTGGGAAGAAGAAATAGAAGAAATAGAAGTGGCTTACAGCAGAGACCTTTGATTGCTCACCGGACATCCATGCTCCTTTGCTCCTGGACGTTGGAGCCCTGGTTTTGCATGGCCATTGCTATGGGAGTTGACTGAATCCCAGCTCAGGGTCAAATCCTGAATACTCTGAGTGAAGTGTGGCTGATTCCTTCTTTTTGTTAGTGGTTTATGTATTAGTTCATTCTCACATTGTTAGAAAGAAATTCCTGAGACTGGATAGGTTATAAAGAAAAGAGGTTTAGTTGGCTCATGGTCCTGCAGGCCGTACAAGAAGTGTAGTGGTTTCTGCTTCTGGGGAGGCCTCAGGAAACTTATAATCATGGTGGAAGGCAAGGAGAAACAGGTATCTTACATGCCCAGAGAAGGAGGAAGAAAGAGAGAGAAGGGAGTGGGAGGGTGCCACACGCGTTTAAACAACCAGATCTCGTGATAACTCACTCACTATAGTGAGGACAGCACCAGGGGGATGTTGCTAACCCATTCAGGAAGGATCTGCCCCCATGAAATCATCTCCCACCAGCCTCCATCTCCAACATTGGGGAAATAATGCAGAGAGAAATAAACTGTATACTCTTCACCCACGCTCCCCAATGGTAGCATCTTGCAAAATCATAGCACAACATCAAAATTAGGATACCGACATTGATGCAGTGTGTCCATATATTCACATTTCTCAGGTTTACTTGTGTGTGTGTGTGTGTTGTATTTATTTCTATACAATTTTATCACCTATGTTGATTCTCATATCCACGATAGTTTAGATACAGATTAGTTCTACGAGCACAAATTATACTTTTATAATCTTAAATTTTACTTTTATAACCATACTCAATCCCTCCTGTCCCTGCCACCAACTGATCTTCGTGCCTAGCAACCACTTATCTGTTCTGCAACTCTACAGTGATGTCATTTTAACAGTGATATGTAAATGGAATCATACAGTATGTACTCTTCTGCAATTGGTTTTTGTCTCACTCAGCATAATTCCCTTGAGACTCACCCAAGCTATTCTGTGTAATAGTTCTTTACCTTCATTGCAGGGTAGTCTTCTACGGTGTGATGGTTAACTTTATGTGTCAGTTTGATTGGGCTACAGGTTACTCAGACATTTGGTCAAACATTATTCTGGGTGTTTCTGTGCAGGCATTTCTGGACGAAACTAACATTTAAATTGGTGGATTGAGGAAAGCAGGTGGCCCTCCCTAATGTGGGTGAGCCTTATCCAATCAATTGAGGACCTGAATAGAAAAACAAGGTTGACCCTCCCCAAAGAAAGAATGCTTCCCACCTGATGGCCTTGAACTAAAACATGGACTTTTTTCCTGCCTTCAGACACAAACTGAAATATCTACTGGATCTTGAGCCTATCAGCGTGGGTCTTGAGTCTATTAGCCTTCAAAGTGGTCTTAAGCCTATCAGCCTTCCTGGGTCTTGAGCCTATCAGCCTTCAAAGTGGAACTATATCATCAGCTTTCCTTGTTCTGTGACTTTCTCTCTCTCTCTCTTTTCTATAGGTTCTGTTTCTCTGGAGCCAGGAGAACCCTTATCATATACCCCGTATGAGAATGCTACAGTTTGTGTACCCACTCACTCACGAAGAGCTTCTGGTCTGTTTCTAGTTTAGGGCTTCTGTGAACAATACTGCTATAAGCATTATGTGCAGATATTCATATGCACTTAGCTTTTCATTTCTCAGGGAAAAATGTTCAAGAGTGCAACTGCCAAGGTGTATGGTAGGTACATGTTTAGTTTTGTAAGAAACTTTTATGCTCCTTTTCGGAGTGGCTGTATCATATTACATTCCCACCAGCAATGTGTGAGTGAAGCAGCTTCTCCACATCCTTACGAGCATTAGGTAATATCACTATTTTTTATTTAAACCATTATGATAGGTATGTAGTGTATCTCATTTTGACTTTTATTTGCATTTCTTTAATGACTAATGACATTGAACACCTTTTCATGTGTTTATCTACTGTCTATATATTCTCTTGCATGAAATGTATGTTTATGTTTTTTGTCTATTTACTAATTAGATTGTTTTTAATGTTGAGTTTTGAGAATTCTTTCTATATTATAGATACTTTGTCAGATGTGTGGTTTGCAAATGCTTTCTCCCAGTTGTAGTTTGTCTTTCTATACTTTTAACAGAGTCTTTTGAACAGCAAAAGGTTTTAATTTGATAAGGTTCAGTTTATCAAACTTTCCTATTATTGATTTTGCTTTTGATGTCAAGTTTAAAAACTTTTTGTTTAGCCCTAGGTCCAGAAGATATTCTCCAATAATGTTTTCTGAAAGTTTTGCACTTAAATATTTCACATGTATGTCTGTGATCCATTTTGAGTTAAATTTTGTATAAGATGTGAGGTCTATGTGGAAGTTTATCTAATTTTTCTTATGGATGTCTAACTTCTCCAGAACTATTTGTGTAAAAGTCTTATTTTTCTATATTGAACTGTTTTTGTATCTTTATAAAAAATCAGTAGGAAATATTTGTTAACAAATCAGCTGGAATTTTTTTCTGCATTCTCTGTTTTGTCCCATTGATTTATGTGCCATTTATCAACTAATAGTCTACTTCTGGAATTACTGTTGCTCTATGGTAAACCTTAGCATCAAGCAGAATGATTACATCTATTTTATTCTTAGCTTCTATAAGCTGTGCCTGTTCATTTAAATTTTAGGATAAGCTTTTCGACATTTCCCAAAAAAGACTTTGCAAGAATTTTGTTACAAATCAGACTAAATTAATTTGAGAAGGAGTAACATCTTTGTTTGGTTTAGTTGTCCAACACTTGGGCATCATGTGTCTCTTTTTGTCTTCTTTGATTTCTTTCAATCAGCACTTTGTGATTTTTAGCATTCAGATACTACACATATTTTGTTAGATTTACACCTATTTCATTTTCTTTGGAGCAATTGTAAATGGTATTAAAATTTAAATTTGTTTCCACAAGTTCATTGTTAGTATACACAAATCCAATGGATACTTTTGTATTGATTTTTGTCTTATTCAATCTTGTTGGACTTAATTCTTAGTTCTAGTTTCTTATTTTATTTTGTAGAATCTTTGGGATTTTATATGTAAACAATTATGTCTTCTGTTACAAGGTTGGGGGTCAAGATACATGGAGCCTTGGTCCCTTTTTCTGTTAGGTTGAAGCTTATCAAGCTCTCTCCAGCTGTGTTGTTTTTCTAGTCCCAGGGTCTCCTAATTAGCGTACTGTTCTCGTCCTACCTCTTGTAGTCCTCCTTTGGTTGCCTCTTGTTTTATTTCTAGGGTTCACAGTTGAATTTAGTGGGGAGGAGCAGAAAGAGGCAATCTATCCCATCCTTTAAGCAGAGCGGTAACAAAGCTAGACTGGTGTTTCAAATACGAGTGGCGATAGTCTGGAGTGAGTCAGGTCTGCATTCGATACCAGACTTTCCACTTACTCAATATGACCTGGGATTTTACCAAGGCATCCCTAAATGTGTTTCCTATCTGTAAACTGGGGAGAATGGGGGATCTTTTTGAGGACTGAATGACGTCACAGGTCTAAAGCGCTCATTGCTGTGTCTGACCTGCCAGTTATTATTAACACATTTACAATTCTAGAACAATGTGGGAAGGACAGACTGAAGCAGGATAAGATTTAAAACAGAGAAATTTGCAATTGCCCACACAGAAATAAAGAATGCTTAAATTAGGCCAATAAAAACAGGAAATGTCCTTCCTTAAATGGCATATGCTGAGAATACTGGCTTGGCCAAGTCACATTTGCAGGAATCTTAGGCAATCAAGAATTCTGAGCAGACATTCTTCCCCTGCGAAAAACATAGCACTGAGGACAAATGATCAGGAAATGTCTGGTCCCTGCTCACTTGATGTGAAGCCACCCTGAGAGCACTGTGGGAGTGGCTGGGCTGGAATCCAGAACTAAGACTACGGAATAGCAACATGGAGCTGCAGCAGCAGAGGTGGCCCTGCCTCAACGCCCTGATTGTCCTCGACTCTGCAGGAGAACTTGATGTTGAAAGTCAGCCTGTCCTTCACTCCCAGGCTGGGCTGAGGCACCTGAGGCTGCCAGGATTTCAGTAGAAAGCCTGGGGCCAGATGCTTCACAGAAGACTGAAGAAGACAGGAGAGGGTGGATTTGCAGTGCCGGGTCTCCATTCCCTTCAGGGCAAACCAGCCACAGGCAGGAATGAGTGTGCAGCATGCCTAACACAGTGCCTGACAGAGTGATAAATGTCCATCCCCTGGCATTCCACCACCTAGTCTTCTTCCTTTAGCATGTGAGGTGGCCAGGCAGGGTCACACATTTACAGAGCAACTCTGCTGTCCATGGAAAACCATTTGGCATGGGCTCCTGGAGTGTCTCATAATTCCTAGAAACCAGTGATGAAGCTGTGCATGAGATCCAGGTGCCAAGACACATCCTGTACATTCTGTGAAGATGAGGAATCTTGCAGGAAAAACAGGCTTGGTGGTCCAGGGCCTCTCTGGCACCCTGGTTGAAAGAAGCGAGCCTGCACATCGCTCCTTGGGTTCTCCATGATGAAGCTATTCTGGCTACGGAAGGCTCTCTGGGCTCTTGGGACTTCCTGAGATTGGTAATTTATAAAGAAAGGAGTTTATTTAGCTCATGGTCTGCAGGCTGTACACGAAGTGTGGTGCCAGCATCTGCTTCTGAGGAGGGCCTCAGGAAGCTTACAGTCACAACAGAAGGCAAAAGGGGAACAGACATGTCACATGATGAGAGGCAGCAAGAGACAGAGAAGGGGGAGGTCCCAACCTCTTTTAAGCAACCAGATCTCCTGTGAACCAACTGAGGAAGAACTCACTCATCACCAAGGGGATAGTTTGACTCCTTCAAACAGATCATGTACTGACTCCAGAAGAAGCTCCGCAGGCAGCCTTTCTGGCTGCTGGTGCCATAGACCCTCGCATAAGTGAATTTAACATCTATTCTGTTCCCAAGTGACCCTGAAGTTCCATGGTATGTAATAATTTTTGTCAGAGTCTTGTGTGCTGAGATGTTCTCAACTGGGAGCAAGAACTATAGACAGAAAGCAGCCTGGACAGGGTTTATTAATGCCTCTGCTCATCGCTGGGCTCTGTGCTAATGGTCCTGGGCAAGAGGAAGGTCCTCAGGTAGGAGGTGAGGCATCTGTGAACTTTGCAGTTCATGTCTGTGGCCTTGAAAAAAGGCTCATGCCTCTTCAGAAACCATGGAGCTGGCATGGACATGAGTTTTCACATCACATCAGTAGTTTCTCCACACATTTCTGTCATCTCAAGAGTGAGTGGCTGTTAGGATCTAACTGCTTTTTGAGGGCTGGTTGACTAACAGGCCTTCTCCACCCATGGCACCTGAATGGATCAAGGCAGGAGAGTGGGTGTGGACAGAAGAAAGAATGCTTTATTTTTTCCTCTATTCACCAAAACAAGCCACACTGGTACCCGAAAATGCTATACATTAAACGTATTGAATTTCTCAAATCCGTGGGAGAGGCTGCAACACCCTGGGCAGTGGGGAAGCAGAAGCAAGTAGGACATGGTTCCAGCTCCAGTGCAATTCAGGGTCCCATGTATTACATTTCCTCAAATGAGGCCAAAGTCTGTAAATGCCAGTAAGAGCTGGAAGCAAAGTGCTAAGCAAGGCAAAGATGAAGTTTTAACTCTGAAAGGGCAGGATGTTGAAGGGCGGGGGTCCAGATCCACGTCTCCTTCAATCTGTGGCAGAACATGAATTCCCGGCATCAATATGGTGGCCAATTGTTTCATCTGCCTAGAGCCCAGCTCCTCTCTTTCAGTCGCAGCATCTTGGTTCTCCACTGAGGAAATTTTTTTTCTTTAATCCCTGTCCATGTGGGCATCTTGCCCCTTGTCCCTCCCCTTTTACCTGAGCCCCAGCTGGAGGATCATGAATCAGTGTAGCCCATCCCTCTGGCCACACTGACTTTCTCAGAGATGGACATGACTACATTTGTGAGATGAGACTTAGTCATGGCTGATATGGTTTGGATGTTTGTCCCCTGCGAATCTCATGTTGAAATGTGATTTCCAATGTTGGATCTGGGAGGGTGTCAGGCATGCATCCCTCAGTGACAATATGTGGAGGGCCATCTTGGATGGTGATGCCCATAGTGCTGGTTCTCTGCCCAGAAATCTGCAAGGAAGCCCCAGAGCCCAACATGGCTCCCCTAGAAGTCCTGTGTACACAGAGCGCCCGATATGTAAAGGGCGCCTCTACCCTGGACTGTGCCTGATGCCCACAGGGAGTGTCCCATCTTCTGCCTGCAAGACCACAGGGCTCTCAGCCTTGCTGTGGAGGAGCCCAACCCCAGCTGTCTCCCAAGCAGGGTGGCTGAGGAGGGAGTTGCCTCAACAGGCCCTGGGAGGCACCCAGGGAGAGAAGCTGGAGCCCCATCATTGTAGACTGGCTTTATTCTACCCTCCATTCCCTGGGCAGTCATTAGCAAAGAGCCCTGGCCGTGCACCCAACTTCTGATGTGGCAGTCAGACCTGGCAGGGACACAAGCCTTCCAGCAATGGATAGCAGCTTCACCCCAGGGCAAGCCCAGGAGGCCCCAGGCAACTCATCACTAGAGCACGAGGTCTCCAGATGCCAGGGTGCCCACCCGGCCTGTGCTTCCTGCTGTGAGGCTGTCATGCCTGAGCCAACCGCTCACAGAGACATCGAGGGAGGAAACTCATACAGATGGGAGAGATCGGACAACACGCAGTTCAAAGGACGCCCCAGGCAGTAAGAAGCAAAGCAGCCCAGGCCTGGCCTGCCCTGAATGGGTGCCGCAAAGAGAGCAGCCCCTGTCCCTACGATGTCTTCGTTTCACTATGGACACATGGTTGGCCCCTGTGGCACCTAGGGCAGCACAGGTGCAATGAAGACAGCCAGAGGGACTGGAGGTGTCAGCCATGCTCACACAGGCCACACCTGGTCCCGCTCAGATCCTCTGACCCCTTGCGTCTGCATTTCCCAAGTGCTCCCTGGTTCTGAGAGGCTCACAGCATCAAGTCTGGGCTCTGTCCTTCCTCCACCAGGCCCACCCTGGGTCCCTGTGCTGACGTCCCTCTACCTGAGAGGGACGTTCTTTTTTACTCTGCCCAGTCAATCTCTACTTTTCTTTCTTAATGTTCCAGCTGGTGTCACCTCCTTGTAAACCCTTCTCTAACACCCCAGCTAAGCAAGGTCTTCCTTCCTGGCACACACAGCAGGTCTGTGTTGATTTTACACTAAGACACTTCACATTGTATTAGTTAGATGGTTACAAGGGCCTGTTACAAGGCCCTTGATTCCAACCCAGACCCCTCCCCTTATTCCTGGTAAGTGCCTGGAAGTGAGGCCCACAGTCAGGGTGGCTCGTGTGTGAGCGACTGTAGGAGTAAAAGAGAGAAATAAGACATCTGCCCAGTTATTGGATCCATGATGGGGACGTTTTACATCCTGGAAGCCATTTGTGGGGATTGCTAGGCAGGGTGTTCATGGTAACTGCAGAATTTCCAGTCACCATGGAAACTTCTAGAAACACTGAGTGAGTGCCTGGTTGGATCCTAGAGCAGGGAGGATGTCTGCCTCAGCTTGAGGAGCACTGAGGAAGTTCTGTTTTGTCCTCTCTGGTGGTGACCCTGAGAAGCATCCACCACATGTGTGCCACAGGAAGGCAGGTGGCTGGGCAGTCCTGAGCTTCCCTCCACAACCCAGTGACCATGGGTTGAAGCAGTGCTGAGGGCCCCGGACCCAGGGACAGGCAGTTCTGTGGCTCACACCCTCATCCGCTGACTCCACTGGGAGAGACAACTTGACGGTCCCACCCTTTTTCTGGTCCACGTGAATTTGTGAGCCCTGACCTAGTTTCAGAATCAGTTAAAGGCCTATGAGCAAGGAGAAAAACAAGAGATGAGATGGTTACAAGTACACAGAGAAGCCAAAAGAGATCTGAGGACATTTTGAGAAGGAGAAACAGAGCTGAATGCAGACACTGGGCCTGGGATCAGCTCTATTCACAAGGTCACTCAGGGGCACAGGAGCAGGGGTTCATGCTGGGTGACTGACCCCAGGCCAGTCCCTTGACCACCCCGAGACTTAGTCTCTTTTCCCATAAGAAGGGCTACTATTTCACCTAATTATAATACAAATCCTTGCCCAGATTCTTTCCGGGATTGTGAAAGGAGATGATCGATGTGAAATGGGATGCTTTTCTAAACAAAGGAGAGCGCAGAAAGTCGCAAAAGATAGTCACTTTTAATAAGAAAAGGCTAGAGTATTATAAAATTGTGAGGTTTGGCCTAAATGTTAAATTCTAAAACTCTCTTTCTAAAATTTCCCTTTAAAGCAGATAGAAGCACAGTTTATTTAAGCAAGGGAATGACAAAAAAATACGGAGAAATCCTCTCTGCCTGCTCATCCCTCCCTGTCCCCTAGAGAACCACAGGCATCCCGACAGTTTCGAAATTAAACGTGGACTGTTTCTGCACTCATCCCTGTTCAGCAAATTCAACTTGGAAACAGATTTCATTCAGACAGTGATTGTTAATGTGCTCATATGATTTAGGGGCTAATGCTTTCCTTTGTGGCATAACTGGAAGAACCATTAAAGGAAAAAGTATTCAGTGATACTTGTTAAAGCACGGTAACGCCGACTGCACTCAGGATCCTCTCAACAGGTATCCCGACAATGGGATTTTGCAGTAGGGAAGAGAAATTGACCTCAACTTCCAATACAGCACTGGCAAGTGGGGTCTGACAGCCACGGAGGAGGGTGAGGATCAGTGGGTGGAAAATTCCCCGGAGGAAGTCAGGGGTCAGGGAGAGTCTGGATAAACTGATCTCACAGGATTCTTGCTGAAGACAGGACAGGGTGATCAGATGTCACCTGGTGGATGGTGGAGGATGAGGAACCTGATCAGATATTGAGTAGCAGGTTCTGGCTAAATGGGCTGAGCAGTGCTCTTGCTGACACTGAATTTTACAAGGATATGCACAGATGGGTCCGGGAGAAGGTTCTGGAGCCTGACTAAACCTTGGTCAAGCAGAGAGTCTTCGTCAGAATGTGCCAGTGTGCAATGCCCTGAGCTCGCCTGGGTTCAGCCAGGATAAGAGAAGCCCTTCTATTTCCAGGCAACAGAGCAGCTGCTGTGAGTGTGGCATTGACAAGCAGATTCCACTGTGATATTTTCAGAAAAAGAATTGTGGAAAATGTTGACAAGTCCTAGGACTCTCTGATTACCTTTATTCATATAGACAGGGACCCTGCAACCAATCTTTGCCAGGCCCCCATGTACCCGGGCTACCCTGCCAGTTTCCTGGAGTCGGCTCCCCAAATTGGCCTTGGTTTGGCTGCAAGGTGTCGGTTCATGTCCCTTTTTTCTGTGTGGTGGGGGAGGAAGGATCCCTCTTCTCAGGGGACATTTCTTTATTATTATTATACTTTAAGTTCTGGGATACATGTGCAGAATGTGCAGGTTGTTACATAGATATACGCGTGCCATGGTGGTTTGCTGCACCCATCAACCCATCATCCACATTAGGTATTTCTCCTAATGATATCCCTCCCCTAGCCCCCCGACCCCCAGACAGGCCCTGGTGTGTGATGTTCCCCTCCCTGTGTCCATGTGTTCTCATTGTTCAACTGTAACTTATGAGTGAAGAGTGAGGATATGCGGTGTTTGGTTTTCTGTTCCCGTGTTAGTTTGCTGAGAATGATGGTTTCCAGTTTCACCCATGTCCCTGCAAAGGACCTGAACTCATCCTTTTTTTATGGCTGCATAGTATTCCATAATGTATATGTGCTACTTTTTCTTCATCCAGTCTATCACTGATGGACATTTGGGTTGGTTCCAAATCTTTGCCATGGTGAATAGTACTGCAATAAACATACATGTGCATGTGTCTTTAGAGTAGAATGATTTATAATCCCTTGGGTATATAGCCAGTAATGGGGTTGCTGGGTCAAATGATATTTCTGGTTTTAGATCCTTGAGTAATTGCCACACTGCCTTCCACAATGGTTGAACTAATTTACACTCCCACCAACAGTGTAAAAGCATTCCTATTTCTCCACATCCTCTCCAGAATCTGTTGTTTCCTGACACTTTAATGGTCACCATTTTAACCGGTGTGAAATGTTATCTCATTGTGGTTTTCATGTTCATTTCTCTAATGACCAGTAATGAGGAGCTTTTTTTGGTATGTTTGTTGGCCGCATAAATGTCTTCTTTTGAGACGTGTCTATTCATACCTTTCACTCACTTTTTGATGGGATTGTTGGTTTTTTTCTTGTAAATTTGTTTAAGTTCCTTATAGATTCTGGATATTAGCCCTTTGTCAGATGGATAGATTGCAAACATTTTCTCTCATTCTGTAGGTTGCCTGTTCACTCTGATGATAGTTTAGCTTTTGCTGTGCAGAAGCTCTTTAGTTTAATTAGATCCCATTTGTCAATTTTGGCTTTTGTTGCCATTGCTTTTGGTGTCTTAGTCATGAAGTCATTGCCCATGCCTATGTCTTGAATGGCATTGCCTATTCAAATCATGAGTGAACTCCCATTCACAATTGCTACAGAGGGAATAGAATACCTAGGAATACAGCTTACAAGGGATGTGAAGGAACTGTTCAAGGAGAGTACAAACCACTGCTCAGGGAAGTAAGAGAGGACACAAACAAATGGAAAAACATTCCACGCTCATGGATAGGAAGAATCAATATCATGAAAATGGCCATACCGCCCAAAGTAATTTACATTCAGCGCTATCCCCATCAAGCTACCATTGACATTCTTCACAGAATTAGAAAAAACTACTTTAAATTTCATAGAGAACCAAAAAAGAGCCCATATAGCCAAAACAATCCTAAGCAAAAAGAACAAAGCTGGAAGCATCATGCTACCTGACTTCAAACTATACAACAAGGCTACAGTAACCATAACAGCATGGTACTGGTACCAAAACAGATATATAGACCAACATAACAGAACAGAGGGCTCGGAACAGAACATCTACAATCATCTGATCTTTGACAAACCTGACAAAAACAAGCAATGGGGAAAGGATTCCCTATTTAATAAATGGTGTTGGGAAAACTGGCTAGCCATATGCAAAAAACCGAAACTGGACCCCTTCTGTACACCTTATAAAAAATTAACTCAAGATGGATTAAAGACTTAAATGTAAGACCTAAAACCATGAAAACTTTAAGGGACATTTTTTGTGATGAGTGTTTAAATACCCCACCAGGGGCAGGCTGGCTTTCCCGGATCTGACCTCCAGGGCTATGCTTCTTTGGGGGTACTTTTTTCTTTCATAATGTATGGCCTTTGAGCTGAATCAAACAAATGGGATAACATTCTGTAATACTTTATTTAGTCTTAAATCTATTTTAATTTATGTGAAACATGCTAACTTTGCCTCTCAAAGGTTTGCTGGCATTTTCAATGTGTATGTCTCAGAGTATCAGCTGAGAATAATGTGGCCACAGTCTAAAGCATTGGTGATAATAATTCTTTTACTCATTCTTTTATTTACTCTTTAGTCTGCAAAAATTATTGAATGCTTCTATATTCCAGGCTCTGTTTTAGGTATTGAGGTTTCAGCAGTGACCCAAACTAGCAAAAACTCTAGCTACATGGAGGTCACATTCTAGGAAGGACCAACACACCCCAAGTGGGTAAAACATGGAGGGTGTCAGATGGTGGTGAGTGCTATGGCAAAAAATGAAGCAGAGAAAACAGGGATGGTTTAGAGTGGGGTTTGCTGTTCTAGAAGGGTGGTCAGTGAAGGTCTTCCTGAGAAGCTGATATTTAAACAAAGACCCAGAGCTGAAGGATGGAGCTCTGCAGGTCTCTGGATGGTCTAATCTATTTCAGGAGCTCACTGAATGATGTTCCTTGTGTGTCAAACATTGCTCTGGCAAGTAGGATCTAAAGACTGAGGAGCCAGAGCCTGTACCCTTCTTCTGCTCATGTGCAAAAGGCCATAACACGTGATCATGTAATGATTCTGTGATGACACACTGGGTCAAAGCAGGGCTGATTGGTACCCGGAGGTGATGCGTGGGCAGTATCTTTTAAATTTCCAAGACTTCAGGGCTTCGGTGAAGGAGGAGTGTCTCCCTGCAGCTCTGGGACATCCTGGCACTCCTCAAAAGTCTTAACTATTAAATTTTCAGCTTATTTAATTACCAAGTAATGTAAGTTGCAAAGGCATCATTCTCTCTCCTAATATTTTTTGGATTTTTTATCCTATCCCAGAGGACAGGGTGGAGTCAGAGGTGAGCTGAGGGGTGGGTGCATCTGAGGTGAGGCTCAGCACTGCAGGGGTCTGGGGTGGGTAGCATCAGGACCTCAGCACTCAGGAATGGCTTGCTCCAGATGTGCTCTTGGAGACAAAGGCTACACCCTGACCCAGGTCTCTGGAGGAAAGGAGGGCTGTTTTAAAGACACCTATGGTGGCATGCAAAGCAGCAAAGCGTCAGGAACAGTCGCTCCAAGAAACTGGTTCCTTTCTTTGTTAAATTTTCTATTCATTTTCATCATTGACCTGAACAGCTTCACTATACAGTCTGTAGATAATTCAGCAGGAGCTAGTTGGGGAATGTTTAATGTGTACTTTCACTGGGGCAAAGATCTCTCGTAAGATGGGAGATTCAACTTTTTAAAAGCTAATGTAGGAATGCTGGTTGAAGCAGCTGCTTTGACACCACACCACATCTCCTGCATTTAGCTGCAGCTGTGGGAATGGCTCATGCCAGCTGCTGGTTCCCTACTAACAGTGTAGCTTTGCCCTGGGGACTGCTCTGCTGCCCCAGCCCTGGGCGCTCACTCAACCTCAGGGAGTGCGGACCAGAAGAGCTGCCGCCTTCAAGCAGTGAGCACCTGGAGGTCAGCATCCACATCCTGTTCTCCGTCTCTGAAGGACCATGCTGGGGTATGTTCCACAGGCTTCTCAGCCAGAACCTAGCTGGATGGAGCCCTGGTTATCTGCAGAGAAAGCTAGCTGTGAATTCACCCTTCCCTGGCTTTTCTGCTTCTCTTGTTCCCTCCTCTACTCTGGCTCCTGCTTCCTGGGATCCTGCCTCAGATGTCTGCCTGTAGCCAAATCCTCCTCGCAGGGCCTGCTTACAGGGGGATTCAAAAAGAACCATGACCACGTCTGCATTATGAGGACACACTCCCAAGGAGCAAACACTAGAAGATTCATGTATGATTCATGAGAAAGCGAAGAAGTCCTACTAACATTACTGATAATTAATAGATGATGAAGGCTTGTATGTGTCTTTTTCCTATGTTTTGTGGGAAATCTGGGGATTTATGATGGTCTTCAGACATATCTTATGACTTTCAAATGTCAACTATAGATGAAAACACATCTCAACAAAAAGTGAGATAACAACTTGAATCCTACAGTACATGAAATTATCATTCACCAGGACCCAAAGTGATGTATCCTGGGGACAAAAGGTTAATATTAAGAAATGTAAAAACTAGAACGTAAGTAAAGCTAAAAAGACACTGAAGTAATTTGATAAAAATCAACATTCATTTTTTCATTCTAGGAAAAGAAGTCCTAGAAAGGTAAGAAAAAAATGTATCCTTTTGGGCAGGGTGCGGTGTTTCACGCCTGTAATCCCAGTACTTTGAGAGACTGAGACAGGCGGATCACAAGATCAAGAGATCGAGACCATCCTGGCCAACATGGTGAAACCCCATCTCTCCCGAAAATACAAAAATTAGCTGGGCATGGTGGCAGGCACCTGTAGTCCTAGCTACTCGGGAAGCTGAGACAGGAGATTCCCTTGAACCCAGGAGGAGGAGGTTGCAGTAAGCCGAGATTGCACCACTGCACTCCAGCCTGGCGACAGCGTGAGACTCCATCTCAAAAATAAAAATAAAATAAAATAAAAAAAATAAAAGTATACTTTTGGCTATGTATTTTAGTAAACTGTATACTTTTACAACCAAATCATCATATAGCTTCTAAAACAAAAATCAGCAAAGAGACTAGGGTTAGCTACCTATCACCATTATAATTTTATATTGTCTGGAAGTCAATTAAACAAGATATGAATTATAAATTAAAAGACAATTTGGGGCAAGAACACTTTAATTTTTATTTTAATGATGCTCAAGACTATCAAATCTTTGGGAATAAAACACATTAATGAAATGGCCAAAATTGTTTAAAAGGATAGATTTTCAAGCAGTAATTACAAGCAACAATGAAGGAATACAGTAGAAATGGAGATTTTGTTTATCATGTATAAAAGCACCCTAAATCTCTAGTGATAAGTCTGATGAGGTATGCACAAGGTCTAAATGATGAAAATTAGAAACCCATTTCTCCAGAGATGTGAAAGAGTGTTTGGACAAATGCGGAAACATCAAGACTCTCTAAATACATTAACAATGATTTTCATGCAATTCCTATGAAAGCATCCATAGAAAACTTTTTTGGAAAATCAAGCCTTATAAAGCATCCATATCTATAATACAGAGAGCTGCAAGAAGAGGAGTAGCTCCAACTCAGATGTTCCATGCAGTGAGAGCCAAGCATGGCCTCTTTGGGAATACAGAGGCCCTGCCAATCTCAGCAAGAGCAGTTTTTGGGGGTGGGGGTGGGTGCCATTATAAGAAGTCTATATTCCTCAGCCCCCTCTCCTCTTTTCCCACATATACATCTATATATATACACACACATATATGCATATATTTGCATGTATATGTATACACACATATATGTTTATGTGTATATATGTATATACGTACATATGTATATATGTATACGTATATATACGTGTGTGTGTGTGTATATATACACATATAGATACACATAGATTCATGTGTGACTTAGGAGGGATACTTCTGAGAAATGCATCCTTGGGTGATTTCATCATTGTGTGAACCCCACAGAGTGACACACAAACCTAGCTGGTGCAGCTGCTACACCGCCAGGCTCTATGCTACAGCCTATTGTTGCTCCTGGGCTACAAACCTGCACAGGGTATGATTGCACTCAGTACTGTAGACAGTTATAACACAGTGGTGAGTATGTGTGTATCTAAATATATCTAAGCATTGAAAAGGTACAGTAAAAATATGGCATCAAAGATTAAAAAAGGGGCACACCCCTATGGAGCACTTACCATGAATGGAGCTTGCAGGACTGGAAGTTGCTCTGGGGAAGTCACTGGGTTGGTGGTGAGTGAATGTGAAGGTCTAGGACATTACTGTACACTACTGTGGGTTACACTAAATTTATTTTTAAAATTCCTTTTTTCGATAGTAAATTAACTTTACTTATTGTAATTTTTTACTTTACAAATTTTTAAACTTTTAATTTTTTTAACTGTTTGACTTTGTTGTAAGAATACTTAGCTTAAAACACAAACACATTGTATAGCTGTACAAAAATATTTTCTTTCTCTATATCTTTATTCTGTAAACTTTTTTTATTTCCTTTTTTTTTTACTTTTTAAACTTATTTTTGTTTAAAAACTAAGATATGAACACACACATTAACTGAGGCCTACACATGGTCAGGATCATCAATATCACTATCTTCCTCCTCCACATCTTGTCCCACTGGAAGGTCTTCAGGGGAAATAACACTCATGGAGCTGTCATCTCCTGTGGTAACAATGCCTTCTTCTAGAATCCCTCCTGAAGACCTGCCTGAGGCTGTTTTACAGTTAACTTTAAAATAGAAGAAGCACACTCTAAAATAACAATAAAATATATAGCATAATAAATACAGAAGCCAGTAACACAGTCATTTATTATCAAGCGTTATATACTGTGCATAATTGTATGTGCTCTACTTTATACGACTGGCATCTCAGTAGGTCCGTTTATACTAGCACATACGTGTGTGTGTTTATATAGCACACACACACACATATATATATATAGACACACACACAAATACACACACAGGTGTAAAACTTATTCAAGTTAGACAATGACACAGAAGAAATAAAAGTTCCCTTCGACCCTATCACCATGCTAGACTTCTGTTTGAAGATGGCCAGCTCTTTTAGTCAGCTATATATCTCTTCTGTTTCATCTCTAAATTAACACAGACTATAAAAGTACATACTTTTGTGCTGTGTTTTTCTTTTCTTAATTTTATATTCTGCAGTATGTGTGATTCAGAGCCTATTCAGTCATTTCCTTGTGGGTAGACAAATAGCATGTTTCCAGCTGTTTTCTTCTGCAGTGTTGTAAGCAATGATCTTGCAGGTGTCTCCGAGTGTTACTTTTCTGGAGAGTGAACTGGAGGCTGGGTTTTCTCAGGCAAGCAGGAGGTAGGAGTCTCTGCAGGTGGAGGGAGGTGGGGGAGAAGTAAGTGTTGCTGGGGAGGCACTGGACCATTTCTGAGGAGCAATGGATGGGCAACTGAAGCAAGCGAAAGGGCTGCTGAGACCAGGTCCTAGGCTTGTCCACGGCAGGGCAGGGGGTGTGGCAAGGGAGGTAGGGTGGTGGCTATAGGTCCTGACTAGGAGCAGCCCTTGGTCCTGAATCCAGCTCCTCTGAGGCCCAGGAGCCACCTCACTTCTTTTCCCAGGCAGGCAGACAAGGGTTGCAGTTCTCAAAGTGAGGCCTCTAGACCAGCAGCCCCAGCAGTGCTGGAGAACTTATTAGAATGCACATTCTTGGGTCCCACCCTCGAGTCAGGAGCTCCTGGAGTGGGCCCACCCGTGTGCCCTTTGAGGAGCCTTCGAGGTGATGTTAATGCACACTAATGTCTGAGAACCCCTGCTTAAAAGCTCCATGGAGACTCAGCAACACACACGTAGATTATTATTTCTTCCTCTGGGTGCCTTTTCCCAACCTTCTCGTTAGTTTCTAACATGTTTTGATGTTTAGGGTTTATCTAACACTGTTCAATACATGCTTTTGATCAGGGGACCTGTACCAGTCTGTGGCCTCTTAGGAACTGGGCTGCACAGCAGGAGGTGAGCCATGGGCGAGGGAGCATTACAGCCTGAGCTCAGCCTCCTTTCAGATCAGTGGCAGCATCAGATCCTCATAGGAGAGCGAACTCTCTTGTGACCTGTGCGTGCGAGCGATCTAGATCGTGCGCTCCTTATGAGAATCTAATGCCCAATAATCTGAGGTAGAACAGTTTCATCCTGAAACCCTAAGCCTGTGCCCCCTCCCATGCGCCCCCACCCAAGGACAAATTGTCGTCCACAAAACCAGTCCCTGGTGCCAAAAAGTTGGGGACCACTACTCTTGGTTGCCACCACACTATTATTTCCAGGAAGGAATAATTATGCCCGGCTGGGGATCCTGGAGATGAAGCAGTTGCCCAAGAGGCCACAGCTCATTGGCAAGTGCAGGGCTGTCTCCATGTCCTCGCCGGCAGACCCTAAACATCATGGGGACCTCAGGACAGCTGGGTCCCCAGTCACAGACTAGTTCACTCAGTCTGATCCCTGCTGATCCTCCCTGACCAGACCAGACTGGGCTGGGAGGATAAAGACCCAAATCTCTTTTCTTCATCCTACTGTGAAATTGCAAAGAAAAACTCTTCTTTGCTCGGTCTTTGCTCTTGGAGTGACCAGGGACAGGCCAGGGCCTGGAAAGCAGGGTCCTTTCCAGGGGATAGGGACGAGGTAGGGACAGTAACCATCCCCATGTGTTCACCCAGCTGTGCCATCCCTGTGGGCTGCTCCCTTCCCAGGACTGGCCGGCTAGGCTGAGGCAGTTTGAGGGGTGTCCCCCGGCTCTTCAAATTCATGGTCAGCCCCTTGCTATGGCAAGGCTGGGGAGGGGCCGTTTTACACAGACCCTTCCTGACACTCAGTGCCCCACCCCACCTGCCCATGCATTCTAGAATCAGCTCTACAGTGAGGGCTTGTTGTGCTTCAACTCTGTGAGAGGAGAGGTGTCCTGGTACTGGGACCACTGCTGCCTCCTCGCCCTCCCTGGACCCTCCTCAGGACAGCGTTCTGGGGTGAGAAGTACATGTGCAGAACAGCCCCCAAGACAGGCTGCTGGAGCATCAGAACCTGTCACCTGAAGACCCATCTCACAGGCTGCTGTCAGGGCCAGAGGGCGGACACTGCAGGGGTGTCAGTGGGGGCTGCTCCACGGAAGCACTAGTGGCAGAGCTGCTGGACTTCCTGAGCAGCTTCGGTCTGCTCTGTGATCTCTGCAAATCCCTGGACAGACATTTTTCTGGCGCTGCTGCTGAGGTTTGCTCAGCAGAGACGGCCCTGGCCGACAGCTGGAGATACGCAGGTAACAAATCACCTGCTGCAAGAACACTCAGAAAAATAAGAGTGAAGGAGGAGAAATAAGGTTCATCATCTTCTTACAAAATATGTGGAAATATTTGAATGTGGAAAGTGATACCGGGAACTGGATCCAGGCTGGTAAGTGTCCTGGAGTCTACACAGCATGGAGAACTTCCACAGGCCAAAGGATCCAGGTGGTGCTGGGCCGTTTCTCTGGCTCACTGTGAGGAATGGAAGAGCACCCAGACCTGTCTGGAGGGAAGTCCAGCAGTGCAAAGAGGCCCGAGAACTGCATTCTCCTCAAATCTCCATCCTGATTGTTAAAATGAGGCCCACCAGCTAGACTTCTCTTTTTCAAGGGAAAACAGTTTTCAAAATCACAGATATGGAAAGGAGAGCAAAAGGCAAGACGTATTCCATAGCGAGGACAATGGATTCCAGAGTTCTTACTGACTCAACTTTGAAGCCATCCAGAATAGGCAGATTGTAATAGTCTATAACCAAATGCATTAGTTGAATTTAATTTAAACAGGAGAAAGAAGAAAAGAGTAATTTGCCCTTACGATGCAATTTAAAAATATTGATCTGGAATTTTTTGGCAATTGCTTTGGTGTACCCCAACTATCCTGGTGTCTCCTTCTGCTAATGGAAAATAAAGATAGGCAGCCTCTTCTCAATAACTCCTGAGTGGCTTCCTGAGCTACTCAGACATTTCAAATGTGCTAATGTTTTTCTAAAGAGATAAAACTGGGTGGTCTGGAGGGGAAGCTAAGCTCTAGTTTACATTACTCTCCAGAGGGCAAACGACAGCCCTGCCGCCGCTGCCCTTCTCTCCCCCTCATTGGCAGTTCCACTGTTGAGGTCTTTCATTCCTTTTCAGATTTTCTCTAGACCATGTGGTGGTTCTCCTGGTGGAATTGAGTTATTTACTTGTAGGTAAGATTAAACCTTAAACTCAATTACCCGTAGAATTCCAATGGTTTAATTTGGGCAACTGTTGGAGTGAAGTGGACGTGTGAAAACAGTCCTGGAGACAGCCCATTTATAACAGATCAGACAGCAAACCAGCAGATGCCAGCCAGCCTGGTGTGGTGCTGCGCGCTCCATCCGTGGACGCACCCCCAGCACTGTGCACTTGCCTTGGAGGTGGGCTGGAGTTGGCGTTAAAGCTTAGGCATATTGGGGCTTGTCACCAGAAGGACTTGGGGGTGCTCATGTTTATTTTGGTTCCTGCCTTTCAATTAAAGTATAATACATTGTTCCATTTTTTCAGTCACTTGTTTAATTGTGAGATTATGGGCTATCATAAAACCTTCATTGCTCTCATATTTCTTCTTGGCAAGGCAAAGAAAAGTTAATTTGGGATTAGCTCCAGAAGCATTTTGACGAGCCTTGCCACTATTTATCACTCCAAAGACACTGACAGCGCTAATGAATGTCTGGGTTTGTGTATCATTTTGTAAACACACAGCGCCCCCAAGGTGGTGCCAATTAAACTCCCAATGAAGGATTAAGGAGGGCCCATCTGAAAGAGGCAATGGTCCCTTTTGACGATTTCCAGGAGGCTTGGCCTGAACACAGCAGCAGTATGTGTGGCTTGCGGGAGGAATCTGTCCCTTCATGACCCCCCACTGATATGTTCAGGGGGGCTTCTGCTCCCCAAAATGACATTGATCCCAGCTGCAGCTAAGAGTGTAGTGACGCGTGCAGGGCCCTGCACAGCCGGAGAGGAGAAGAGGGCCAGTGCTAAAGCAGTCCCAGGCCAGCTGGGAACAGGGGTGGAGCTGTCTGCCAAGGGAGGTGGGAGGAAAAAGATGAGGTGAACACCAGCTAGACTGCAAGGTGAGCTCTCACCTCAGCTGAGCAGGCCCAGGCTCCAGGGAGATGCAAGCGATCTGCCTTGAGCAATCAGTGAGACTGACAGATAGGGGTTCTGTTGGCCCTAGGCAGCTGGGTGACCTGTCACTCCACTCACAGGGAGGCAGCTGAAGGAGCTGTCTGTGTAGACTGTTTATTTTCAAACCTAGATTTATGCCTTGCTATTTGTTTGTAGTTCCTTCCTGTTAAAGTAACAATCTCAGACTTTGTCTCCCCATTTAGGCACCAAAGGACAAACAGCAATGTTGTGTTGAAATGCTGTCAGGAGACTGAGAATCTGGGGTGGGGGCACCCTGGCCCCAGAAATCATGTGCAGGAACCAGCTCTTCATCCCACACAGAGTCACCAGTCAACACCTCTTAAAGCCATGCCCCTCAAGATCATTTTCTCTCCAATTTTAGGACAGAACAAAAAGTTGACTGAAAGTCAAGGTTCAACTGAAAGGTCTGATTCTCCCACACACATTTTACACAGAGTCCCAAGTGGCAGAGAAACAACCCAGCAGGATTGGACAGGTCGTGACCATCGCTGCCTTCCACCTTCCCTTTCTGAGTCGAGGACACCACGTCAGAGGCTCAGCTGCCTATCGAAGTCGCCCAGCTACTGAAAGATGGCAAAGGAGGTGGAGCCCTGATGCCTCCAGGTCACTGCCCCCCAACTCCTGCAGGACCCCCAGCAAAGGCAGTGTTCTGTTCCCCAGGAACCCCACCCTGTGCCACGCTACACCATCAGCCATGGTCTCCTCTGCATCCATCTAGAAAATACTGGTACTCATTTACACAAGTGATGCAGGAATATATTTTTGTTACAAACTAATCAAATAATATAATAGAGCAAAAAACAGAATTTTCATTTTGTCTTCTACAGTCTGTCTCCTTTCTAAGTCTTTTAAAAAATGTTTAAGATTCGCACATATCCACAAATGAGAATATGGGACAACTTTCCTTTCTCATATACTATTATGTCTTGGAGATTTTTTCCAACTTAACATATACAGATCACTCTTATTCTTTTCAAACTGTTGGGTAACTTATCACAATAGAAATATATTTTGATTTATCCATTCCCCCAATGATGGACATCCAGATTGCTTCCGTTATTTAAGTCAATATTTTATTGAGGTATAATTTTCATAGGGAAATATGCACAAATCATAAGAGTGCAGTTCAAAGAATTTTCACAAAGAGAACACTCAAAGGCACATCAAGAAAGAGATTTTACAGAACTCCAGGGGCACCTCTCCTTCCAGCCACCCCTTGCTTCTCCTTGAGTGGCCACTGTGTTGACTTGCAATTCCCGTGGTGCCAAATTCCACTGTAAGGTTCAAGAGAAATGGTGACAGCCAGAGCCCTTGTCTTATTCCCAACCTCAGAAGCTTTCAGTAGCATACCAGAAGTATGATGTATTCTCAATCAGAATAAGAAACTTCCTTTCTGTTTGAGCTTTCTTGCACAGTGTTTGTCAGGACTCAGTGTTGAACTTTATTAAATATCCTTTCTGCATCTATGGCCTTGTGGATTCAGGATGGGTGGGCAAAGAACCTGTCTATGCTGGGCACCGCCTCATTTGCAAACTCTGAAAGATACTGGAAACACACTCGGTCTTCCATAAATGTCTTTGTGAGATGTGAATCCTTAGTCTCTTCCTCTCCATCCACCCTAGTGGAGTTCTGTAGATAAAAGTACAAGCAAAATGAGTATGGGAACCACTGCAATCAATCTATCAGAAAAATACCACATGAGGAGAAGTCTAAGCAGAGAATTATAATTTGGGTGGGTGGTGTGATGGTCACTTTAGAGACAGTGGTCAGGAAGGACCTAAGGAAGTGAACTTGAAGCTAAGAACTGTAGAAAGGGAAGGAGCCAACTTGCAAATCTCTGGTAGAATTTTCCAGAAAGAACAGAAAATGAAAAGACCTTGATAACGTGGGATTTGGAAGTAACAGTAAAAAGCTTTCATATTGATAAGAGTAGAATGGAGGGAAGTATTCAGCAAGAGAGTGAGGTCATTTCTCATCCAAAAACAATCTTCACAGTAACATCCAGACTGATGTTTAATCCCATACTTGGGTACCACAACCTAGCCAAGCTGATAAAATTAACCACATGTAGTATGGGATCATACACTAATTTTGTGAGTTACTCTACTTTAAAAATTAAAGCCCAGCTATACTGTAGAATTTTCAAGTAATTCTCAGACAATATTACTGGCCTGCACAGAATGATTTAACATTATAAAAATAAACAGCCTGGACCTAGTCAGTAGTGATTCCTTCACTTCTATTTTCTTCTATTCTGACTTTCCTGGGACTTGAACCTGGAGGCCGGGTTGGCGGTCCTGGGCAGTGACCTCAACGCAGCATCTCAGGCTTTGTTTGTGGGGTGGAGACAGAGCCTTGGGGTCCCTGGGCTGGTTGGTTGTGTGCCCTTCTTCTGGGCCCTGGGAACTCTGAGAATAGAGTTACTTCTTTCCAGGACTGTTATTTATTGCATCTTTGGGGCAGGTTTATAAATGTGTTATTTGCTTGAACATTGTTATTTATTTTACAAAATTTCAGGCATATCCTGTGTGTCAGCACCATAAAACTATAAAAACTGTTTTAAATAAACAATGCTTGGCAGGAGGGGCCAAGATGGCGGAATAGAAACAGCTCCTGTCTGCAGCTTCCAGCAAGACCAATGCAGAAGGCAGGCGATTTCTGCATTTCCAACTGAGGTACTCAGTTCATCTCATTGGGACTGGTTAGGCGGTGGGTACAATCCACAGACAGTGAGCAGAAGCAGAGTGGGACGTTGCTTCACCCAGAAGTGTACAGAGCGGGAGGACCTCCCTCCCCTAGTCAAGGGACATGGTGAGGGACTGTGCTGCCTGCCCAGGGTACTATGCTTTTCCCATGGATTTTTGCGATCCTCGGATCAGGAGTTCCCCTCATGAGCCTACACCACCAGGAACCCGGGTTTCAAGCACAAAACTGGGCTGCTGTTTGGGCAGACACCAAGCTGCAGGAGGTTTTTCGTAATCCAACGGCACCTGGAACTCCAGTGAGACAGGATAACTGTCCACTCCCCTGGAAAAGGGGCTGAAGAACCACTGGCTTGAAATTCTCACTGGCAGCACAGAAGTCTGGAGTTGAGCTGGGAAGTCTGAGTTTGGTAGGGGGAGGGGCGACCACCATTACTGTGGCTTTAAAGGCGGTTTTCCCCTGACAGTGCTAAGGAGGCTGGGAGATTTGGACTGAGCAGAATTCACCACAGCATGACAAAGTGGCCGTGGCCAGACTGCTTCTATAGATTCCTCCTCACTGGGCAGGGCATCTCTTCAGGAAATCTAGCAGCTCCTCAGGGGCTTACAGATAAAACTCTCATCTCCCTGGGACAGAGCACTTGAGGTGAGGGGCAGCATGGTCTCAGGTTCTGCAGACTTAATCTCTCCTGCCTGCTGGCTCTGGAGAGTCTAGGTGATCTGGATGAGAGAGATTCCTTCAGCACAGCATGCCAGCTCCTCTAAGGGCCAGTCAGACTGCTTCCTTGGGTGGGTCCCTGACCCCATGCCTCCTGATTGGGTGAGACGTCCCAACGGGGGTCTCTAGATACCTCATGTAGGAGAGTTCCAGCTGGCATCATGTCTGTGCCCTGCTGGGACGAAGCTTCCAGAGGAAGGGGCAAGGAGCAATCTTTGCTGTTCTGCAGCCTCCACTGGTGATACCCAGGGAAACACGGTCTGCTGTGGACCTCCAGCAAACTGTAGCAGACCCGTAGAAGAGGGGCCTGACTGTTAGAAGACAAAATAAGAAACAGAAAGCAACAACATCAACATCAACAAAAAAAGACCCCCACACAAAAGTCCCATCCAAAGGTCATCAGCCTCAAAGATCAAAGGTAGATAAATCCACGAAGATGAGGAAAAAACATTGCAAAATCACTGAAAATTCCAAAAGCCAAAATGCCTCTTTTCTTCCAAATGATTGCAACCCCTCTCCAGCAAGGACACAAAACTGGATGGAGAATGAGATTGACAAATTGACAGAAGTAGGCTTCAGAAGGTGGGTAATAAAAAACTCCTCTTAGCTAAAGGAGCATATTCTAACCCAATGCAATGAAGCTAAGAACCTTGATAAAGGGTTACAGAAAGTGCTAACTAGAATAATCAGTTTAGAGAGGAACATAAATGACCTGATGGAGCTGAAAAACACAGCACGAGAACTTCCTGAACCATACACAAGTATCAATAGCCAAATCGATCAAGTGGAAGAAAGGATATAAGAGATTGAAGACCACCTTGCTGAAATAAGACACACAGACAAGATTGGAGAAAAAACATAAAAAGGAATAAACAAGCCACCAGGAAATATGGGTCTATGTGAAAAGAACAAACCTATGATTGGTCGGTGTATCTGAAAGTGATGGGGAGAATGGAACCAAGTTGGAAAACACACTTCAGGATATTATCTAGGAGAACTTCCCCAACCTAGCAACACAGGTCGACATTCAAATTCAAATTCAACATTCAAATTTGGAACACCACTAAGATACTCCACAAGAAGATCAACCCCAAAACACGTAATCATCAGATTCTCCAAGGTCGAAATGAAGAAAAAAATGTTAAGGACAGCCAGAGAGAAAGGTAAGGTCACCTACAAAGGGAAGCCCATCAGACTAACAGCGGATCTCTCTGCAGAAACCCTACAAGCCAGAAGAGAGTGGGGTCCAGTATTCAACATTCTTTAAGAAAAGAATTTGCAACCCAGAATTTCATATCCAGCCAAACTAAGCTTCATAAACAAAGAAGGAATAAAATCCTTTACAGATAAGCAAATGCTAAGGGATTTCGTCACCACCAGGCCTGCCTTACAAGAACTCCTGAAGGAAGCACTAAATATGGGAAGAAAAAACTCATACTGGTCACTGCAAAAACACATCAAAATATAAAGACCAGTGACACTATGAAGAAACTGCATCTACTAGTGCGCAAAATAACTAGTAGCATCACGATGACAGGATCAAATTCACACATAACAATATTAACCTTAAATGTAAATGGGCTAAATGCCCCAATTAAAAGACACAGACTGGCAAATTGAATAAAGTCAAGACCCATCAGTGTGCTGTATTCAGGAGACCAATCTCATGTGCATAGACACACATAAGCTCAAAATAAAGAGATGAAGGAATATTTACCAAGCAAATGGAAAGCAAAATAAAACAAACAAACAAAGAAAGCAGGGCTTGCAATTCTACTCTCTGACAAAACAGACTTTACACCAACAAAGATCAGAAAAAGACAAAGAAGGGCATTACGTAATGGTAAAGAGATCAGTGCAACAAGAAGAGCTAACTATGCTAAATATATATGCACTCAATGCAGGAGCACCCAGATTCATAAAACAAGTTCTTAAAGACCTACGAAGAGACAGACTCCCACACAATAACAATGGGAGACTTTAACACCCCACGGTCAATATTAGACAGATCAATAAGACAGAAAATTAATAAGGATATTCAAGACTTAAACTCAGCTCTGGATCAAGTGGACCGAATAGATATCTGCAGAACTCTTCACCTCAAATAAGTAGAATATACATTCTTCTCAGTGCCACATGGCACTTACTCTAAAATTGGCAACATAGTTGGAAGTGAAACACTCAGCAAATGCAAAAGAACTGAAATCATAATAAACAGTCTCTCCAATCACACTACAATTAAATTAGAACTCAGCATAAAGAAACTCACTCAAAACCGCACAACTACATGGAAATTAAACAAACTGCTCCTGAATGACTCCTGGGTAAATAACAAAAGCAAGGCAGAAATCAAGAAGTTCTTGGAAACCAATGAGAACAAAGAGACAATGTACTAGAATCTTTGGGACACAGCTGAAGCAGCGTGAAGAGGGAAATTTATAGCACTAAATGCCCACATTAGAAAGCTGGAAAAATCTCAAATCGACAGTCTAACATCACAATGAAAAGAACTAGAGGGGGAAGAGCAAACAAATTCAAAAGCTAACAGAAGACAAGAAATAACTAAGGTCAGAGCAGAACTGAAAGAGATAGAGACATGAAAATCCCTTCAAAATATCAATGAAACCAGGAGCTGATTTTTTGAAAAAATTAACAAAATAGATAGACTACTAGCTAGAATAATAAAGAAGAAAAGAGAGAAGAATCAGATAGACACAGTAAAAAATGATAAAAGGGATATTACCGCTGATCCCACAGAAATACAAATTACCATCAGAGAATACTACAAACACCTCTACACAAATAAAATAGAAAATCTAGAAGAAATGGATAAATTCCTGGACACATACACCCTCCCAAGACTAAACCAGGAAGAAATCGAATCCCTGAATAGACCAACAGCAAGTTCTAAAATTGAGGCAATAATTAACAGCCTACCAACCAATAAAAGCCCAGGAGCAGATGGATTCACAGCCAAATTCTACCAGAGGTACAAAGAGGAGCTGGTATCACTCCTTATTAAACTATTCCAAACAATCGAAAAGGGCGGACTCCTCCCTAACTCATTTTATGAGGCCAGCATCATCCTGATACCAAAACCTGGCAGAGAAACCACTGAAAAGAAAACTTTAGGCCAATATCCCTGCTGAACTTTGATGTGAAAATCCTCAATAAAATACTGGCAAACCAAATCCAGCAGCACATCAAATAGCTTATCCACCACAATCAAGTAGGCTTCATCCCTGGGATTCAAAGCTGGTTCAAATTACACAAATCAATAAATGTCATCCATCATATAAAGAGAACCAATGACAAAACCGCATGATTATCTCAATAGACGCAGAAAAGGCCTTCAGTAGAATTCAACAACCCTTCAGGCAAAAAACTCTTAATAAACTAGGTATTGATGGAACATATTTAAAAATAATAAGAGCTATGTGTGAAAAACCTATAGCCAATATCAAAGTGAAGGGGCAAAGCTGGAAGCATTCCCTTTGAAAACCAGGACAAGACAAGGATGCCCTCTCTCACCACTTCTATTTAACATAGTATTGGAAGTCCTGGCCATGGCAATCAGGCAAAAGAAAGAAATAAAGGGTATTCAAATAGGAAAAGAGAAAGTCAAAATGTCTCTGTTTGCAGATGACATGATTCTATATTTAGAAAACCCCATTGTCTCAGCCCCAAAACTCCTTAAGCTGATAAGCAGCTGTAGCAAAGTCTCAAGATACAAAATTATTGTGCAAAAATCACAAGCATTCCTATAGACAAGCAGAGAGCCTAATCATGAATGAACTCCTATTCACAATTGCTACAAAGACAATAAAATACCTAGGAATACAGCTTACAAGGGATGTGAAGGACCTCTTCAAGGAGAACTACAAACCACTGTTCAAGGAAATAAGAGAGGACACAAACAAGAGGAAAAACATTTCATGCTCACAGATAGGAAGAATCAATATCATGAAAATTGTCATACTGCCCAAAGTAATTTATAGATTCAGTGCTATTCCCACCAAACTATGATTAACATTCTCCAGAAAATTAGAAGAAACTACTTTAAATTTCATATGGAACCAAAAAAAGAGTCCATATAGCCAAGACAATCCTAAGCAAAAAGAACAAAGCTGGAGGCGTCACACAACCTGACCTCAAACTATTCTACAAGGCTATAGTAACCAAAATAGCATGGTACTGGTACCAAAACAGATATATAGACCAGTGGAACAGAACAGAGACCTCAGAAATAACACCACACATCTACAACAATCTTACCTTTGACAAACCTGACAAAAGCAAATAATGGGGAAAGATTCCCTATTTAATAAATGGTGCTGGGAAAACTTCCTAGCCATATGCAGAAAACTGAAACTAGACCCCTTCCTTATACCTTATACAAAAATTAATTAAAGATGGATTAAAGACTTAAATGTAAAACCCAAAACTATAACAATCCTAGAAGAAAACCTAGGCTACACCATTCAGGACATAGGCATGGGCAAAGACTTCATGAATAAAACACCAAAAACAATCGCAACAGAAGCCAAAATTGACAAATGGGATCTAAATAAACTAAAGAGCTTCTGCACAGCAAAGAAACTAGCATCAGAGTGAACAGGCAACCTACAGAATGGGAGAAAATGTTTGTAATCTACCCATCTGACAAAGGTCTAATATCCAAAATCTGCAAGGAACTTAAACAAATTTACAAGAAAAAAACAACCCCATCAAAAAGTGGGCAAAATATATGAACAGAAAGAAGACATTCATGTGGCTAAAAAACATATGAAAAAAGCTCATCATCACTGATCATTAGAGAAATGCAAATCAAAACCACAATGATATACCATCTCACGCTAGTCAGAGTGACGATTATTAAAAAGTCAGGAAAAACTAGATGCTGGCGAGGCTGAGGAGAAATGGGAACACCTTTACAATGTTGGTGGGAATATAAATTAGTTCAAACATTGTGGAAGACACTGTGGTGATTCCTCGAGGATCGAGAACCAGAAATACCATTTGACCCAGCAATCTAATTACCGGGTATATACCCAAAGGAATATAAATCAGTCTACTGTAAAGACACAGGTTCACCTATGTTTACTACAGCACTATTTACAATAGCAGTGACGTGGAATCAACCCAAATGCTCATCAATAATAGACTGGATAAAGAAAATCTGGTACATGTACACCATGCAATACTATACAGCCACAAAAAGAATGAGAACATGTCCTTTTTCAGGACATGAATGAAGCTGGAAGCCATCATCCTCAGCAAACTAACACAGGAGCAGATAACCAAACACTGCATGTTCTCACTCATAAATGGAAGTTGAACAATGAGAACACATGGACACAGGGAGGGGAACAACACACACGGGGGCCTGTCAGGGGGTGTGGGGCGAGGAGAGGGAGAGCATTGGGACAAATACCTAATGCATTCAGGGCTTAAAATCTAGATGACGGGTTGATAGATGCAGCAAACCACCATGGCACATGTATACCTATGTAACACACCCACACATTCTGCACATGTATCTCTGAACTTAAAGTAAAATTTTTAAAAAGTGCTTATGGTTCCATCCTAGGACTCTGATTCACAGAAAGATACATATTAAAGGAGAATTCATAAACTTCTAAGATCCTTCTAATATTTACATTTTTGTAGAGGTAAAAAATGAGGCCAACAGACTGGAAATGTTCAACATTACATGAATGTAGCACGGCCAGGTCACTACTCAGTTCTGTGTTTTCTGGCATTAGGAATGCTGCTTATTATTCATATAATGGTCATGCATATTATTCTCACAGTATAGTAAGGGCCCCGATCCACAGGGGTGTGAAACTTCAAAGGCAAGGGCCTAGAGCTCACGGTGAGTGCCGAAGGATGGCGCACAGCCTGGGACAGTGTGGCTTTTACTCCATGCCGGCCTGTCCTTGCTTCTTCCTTTCACACTCAATCAAAGGTGGTCTCCCACAAACAGATGTCATTCCTGTTAGGAGTCAGGTGATATTGTGATGAGATTAGATGGTGTTTTAATTGAACAGAAATGCTCAAACTCTGTCCCATAGCACAGCTGCGCCTCTCTGGAAAAACCCAGAGGGCAATACACACTCAAGGATGTACCTTCAGGAAGTATGTTGGCTCACAGGCTCCTGTTCAGGATTGCCTGGGCAAGGGAGGCAGAGCGTCCTCCTCCTCCATGGAGCCCAAAGACCCTGGAGAACCATGAGAAATGGAAGAAAACCATAAGAAGGCAGAAGGTGCCTGAGACACTGGATAATGACGTGGGCTGGCAGAGTTAGGGCACCTGCAGGGAGAGGAGGGAAGAAGGGTGGGGCAGAGGGAAGGGTGGAGCAAGGGAGGTAAGGGCAATACCAGGCACTGCAGAGACTGACAAAAGCATGTGGTACATGGGGCGTGAGGCCTAAGCTGGCACAAATCAGAGATGACATGTAGATATTAGGTTCTTTAAAAGGACCATGAGGAAGAGGCAAAATTGGAGAACCTCAGGAAGAAGCAATTGAGCACTAATTGAAGACAGGTTCACCTGTCTGCACAAATTAGGGTCAGAAGTTCATCTCCCAAAACTCTTTTAGAACATTAACATGACTTGCTTGTGAAAAGCAAAGAGGAACGTCTTGATGTGACCTCTTCCTTCCAGAGGTGGCCCTGGGAAAGCACATTTATTAGCCGCCTCCTCTTTAACTTGTCCCGGTTGTCCGACATCTGTCCTCTGTGCCTTGCTTGTTGGAAATTCTCACTTGCTTAGATGGCTCTTACACACACACACACACACACACACACATACACACGCGCGTACACACAGGCCTCCCTGGAAAGGGAAGTGGGGGAATTGATGCCAGATGTGCACATGCACCACAGGATGGATGTGTTGGGATACTAGCTTGTCTCTGCACACCTCATAACGAGAGGCTCTTTCCTTTGGGGCTGGCCATCTGTGACTCAGTGACAGTGGACTGGTTCTGCCTTGTCAGCCTTACCTTCATCGGACCGAGTCATACACTCAATTACCTGGCTGGGTTTTCTCCTCTGTGCATTAAAGAGAGATGCCCTCAGACTGTATCCTAGAAGGAAGGGCTGGACATTAGAAATGTGGGCAGATGGGAGGTGACTTGCTCCTTTTATCTCAGAAATTGGCAATAAATTTGTTTTGGCCTTCTCATCCCTATGTATTTGAATTTGGAAATTTAAAGCTCTCTTTGGAAAAAAATTGGCAGGGAGCAGGTGGAAGTGGAGTTGCAGAGCTGGATGGAGGCAGCCCCTATTAAGTAGACTAACTGACTATCATTACTACGTGGACAATCATTTATTCTTTTTTTTTAAGATTAATAAATGTGGTGTCATTTTCCTTCTAAAAATATTTTTGTTATGGTGAAATATTGGCTACAACCTAAGTTTCTAGCAATGGAAGGTTAGGAACCTATGTATGCACTTTGGTCGCATTTGTGCATGTGCTTGTTTCTGTTCCTTCTTCTTAGGTGAGGTCTAACATACATTCATTTCAATGAGCAAAGGGAAATGATCCTTAAGGTATAGCTCAATAAATTCATATATATACACACACACACATATATATAACCACTTCCCAGACCTCTTAGAACATTTATCCTCAAACTTGTCATTGTGCATTCCCCAGACCATATACTCCTTCTTTCAGAGATCACCTATTCTGACTTCAACCACCATTGATTAGTTTTAACTGCTCTTTTTTTTTTTTTTTTTTTTTTTTTTTTTTGAGGCGGAGTCTTCACTCTGTCGCCCAGGCTGGAGTGCAGTGGCACCATCTCGGCTCACTGCAAGCTCCGTCTCCCGGGTTCGCGCCATTCTCCTGCCTCAGCCTCCCGAGTAGCTGGGACTACAGGCGCCCGCCACCGCGCCCGGCTAATTTTTTTTGTATTTTAGTAGAGACGGGGTTTCACCGTGTTAGCCAGGATGGTCTCGATCTCCTGACCTCGTGATCCGCCCGCCTCGGCCTCCCAAAGTGCAGGGATAGTTTTAACTGCTCTTAACCATCATATAAATAAAATTATAGAAGATGTACATTGCTGTGTCTAGTTCCATTTGCTCAATATGGTGCCTGTGAGACTTATTCATGTATTCATGTAGCAGTGATATGTTCTGAGTCATTTCCAGATTTAGACTACTTTATGTATTTAAAGCTGCTGCAAACATTCTTATGGAAGTACTCTGATTGATATATGCAATCATTTCCCTTGGGCCGTTTAATTTTAACCTATCTGTCTCTCATATTTAAAACATGCCTCTTTTAAAGGGTGTATACTTGAGTTTTTTTTTTTTTTTAATCAGGTCTGGAAATTTCAACCTTTTAATTGAAGTGCTTAGATCATTTACATTTAACATCATCACTGATATAATTGGGTGTAGGGCTTTCGTTTTGGTATTTGCTTTCTAATTATTGTATCCATACTTTTTTCTTTGACTCTACTTTCCAGACTTCTATTGGATGAATCAAGTTTTTTCATGTTTTATTTCCTCTCCTTTACCAGATTTCTAGTTTTATATTTGTTGCATTGTTCTTTTAGTGATTATCATGAATATTTTAATACATATCCTTGAAATATTGTAATCTACCTCAAATTAATACTTTTATTGTGTTGAAAATAATGTACAACTTTATAACTGTTATCTATATATATTTCCTCCACTGTTTGTGCTATTGTTGTCATGTATTTTGCTTCACAAATGTGATGGACCCCACAGGACACTGTTATTGTCATTACTTTAGTCAATATTCTTTTGTGTTTTACCCCATTTTACTATTTCTGGTAATCTTTATCCTTTTTAGCACTTCCATCTGAGATCATTTTCCTCCAGACTGAAAATTTTTGTTTAATATTTCAGTTATTACAGATTTCATGGTAAATTCTGCCAGGTTTTGTTCACGTGGAAATATCTTTATTTACCCATCATTTGTGGAGCTTGTTTTTACTGAGAATACATGTCTTACTTAGTAGTCACCTCCTCTCCATACACACCCCACATTCTTTTAAAGATGGTTTTCCCCTATCTTCTGACAAATGCATTCACTTGAAAAGTCATTTGCCAATCTTAATATTGGCCCTTTGCAAGTAATAAATGTAACCTTTCTCCTGGCTGCTTTAAAATTTTGTTTCACTCTGTATGTGTGGTTATCCAAAGCTTAACTATTTTTCGCCCTGTATCTGGGATTATCCAAAGCTTGATTTGCCCGGTTGTTGGCTTTCTTTTTTCCTTTTCCTTTTTTGAAACTGCTTAAGCTTTGGCTTAACTATCTTAAATCTGTAGTCTGATATCTTACACCAGATTTTGAAAATTTAGTTCTTCTCTTGTTTTTTCCTGTTCTCTCTCTCCATACGTTCTGAACTCAAATTAAATACATATTAGATCACCTGAAAGCTTTCCTAATGTCTCTTACAGTCTGTTCTCTATTTTCAATCTTTTTTCTTCTTTCTATTTCAAGTGTGGATGTTTTCTATTTACCTGTTTTTTAGTTCATTATTTCTCTCTTCTGCTCTGCCCAGCCTGCTCTTACATGGACTCAATGAATTCTGAAGTTTAGGTATTATGTTCTGAATTTTTATAATCACAATTTGATTCTCTTATATATTACAATGTTCTTTTAGACTTCCCATCTTTCACTCACTTTGTTCAATTTTTCTTTTCTTTGTATAATTATAATAGCTATTTCATTGTTCTTGATTTTTATTATGATTGTCAGTCATATTTTTCTCCTAGTTATCTGTCCCCTTCTAAAAAATTAATGCCAGACATTGTATATAAATGATTTTGGAGAACAAAGTTGACCATTTTCCTCAGAATGTTCATTTTTTCCTCAGTTAGACAGACAATATGAATGAATGATCACTTCACTCTAATTATAAATTGTGTTGTGTCAGGGCAAGACTGCTGTTTTAGTGAGAACAGGTCAACCTCTATTTCCTTTACGGTTAATCTAACTCAGACATATTTTACATATCATACAATTCATCAATTCCAAGTGTATATTGTAATAATATAAGGACTTACTGACACACTTTTAATTTTTTCTATTGATCTATATTTCTATCCTTATGCCGGTATCACACTGTCTTGATAACTCTACCAGTAAGTTTGCAAATCAAGAAGTGATAGTATTTCAACTTCATTCTCTTTCAAAATTATTTCAGATATTCTGAGTTTTCGCATTGTTATATACCTTTCAAGATCTATTTGTAAGCTTCTGCCAAAGCCTGCTGGAATTTTGATATGAATTTCCTGTAGATCAATTTGCGAAGAATTCCCATCTTAACGATATTGACTCCTACTATCTATAAACATGGAATATTTTTCTATTTATTTAGTTCTTCTATAATTTTCCTTAAAAATACATTGCAATTTTTATTTATTTATTTTTTATTTTACTTTAAGTTCCAGGGTACATGTGCACAACGTGCAGGTTTGTTACATATGTATACGTGTGCCATGTTGGTGTGCTGCACCCATTAGCTCGTCATTTACTTTACGTATATCTCCTAATGCTATCCCTCCCCGCTCCCCGCTCCCCAGGACAGGCCCCGGTGTGTGATGTTCCCCTTCCTGTGTCCAAGTGATCTCATTGTTCAATTCCTACCTATGAGTGAGAACATGCGGTGTTTGGTTTTCTGTTCTTGCGATAGTTTGCTGAGAATGATGGTTTCCAGCTGCATCCATGTCCCTACAAAGGACACGAACTCATCCTTTTTATGGCTGCATAGTATTCCATGGTGTATATGTGCCACATTTTCTTAATCCAGTCTGTCACATGGACATTTGGGTTGATTCCAAGTCTTTGCTATTGTGAATAGTGCTGCAGTAAACATACATGTGCATGTGCCTTTATAGCAGCATGATTTATAATCCTTTGGGTATATACCCAGTAACAGGATGGCTGGGTCAAATGGTATTTCTAGTTCTAGATCCTTGAGGAATCACCACACTGTTTTACACAATGGTTGAACTAGTTTAAAGTCCCACCAACAGTGTAAAAGTGTTCCTATTTCTCCACATCCTCTCAAACACCTGTTCTTTCCTGACTTTTTAATGATTGCCATTCTAACTGGTGTGAGATGGTATCTCATTGTGGTTTTGATTTGCATTTCTCTGATGGCCAGTGATGATGAGCATTTTTTCATGTGTCTGTTGGCTGTATGAATGTCTTCTTTTGAGGAGTGGCTGTTCATATCCTTTGCCCACTTTTTGATGGGATTGTTTGTTTTTTTCTTGTAAATTTGTTTGAGTTCTTTGTAGGTTCTGGATATTAGCCCTTTGTCAGATGAGTAGATTGCAAAAATTTTCTCCCATTCTGTGGGTTGCCTGTTCACTCTGATGGTAGTTTCTTTTGCTGTGCAGAAGCTCTTTAGTTTAATGAGATCCCATTTGTTAATTTTGGCTTTTGTTGCCGTTGCTTTTGGTGTTTTAGACATGAAGTGCTTGCCCATGCCTATGTCCTGAATGGTATTACCTAGGTTTTCTTCTAGGGTTTTTATGGTTTTAGGTCTAACATTTAAGTCTCTAATCCATCTTGAATTAATTTTCGTATAAGGAGTAAGGAAAGGATCCAGTTTCAGGTTTCTACTTATGACTAGCCAATTTTCCCAGCACCATTTATTAAATAGGGAATGCTTTCCCCATTTCTTGTTTTTGTCAGGTTTGTCAAAGATCAGATGGCTGAAGATATGTGATATTATTTCTGAGGACTCTGTTCTGTTCCATTGTTCTATATCTCTGTTTTGGTACCAGTACCATGCTGTTTTGGTTACTGTAGCCTTGTAGTATAGTTTGAAGTCAGGTAGCATGATGCCTCCAGCTTTGTTCTTTTGGCTTAGGATTGTCTGGGCAATGTAGGGTCTTTTTTGGTTCCATATGAACTTTAAAGCTGTTTTTTCCAATTCTGTTAGGAAAGTCATTGGTAGCTTAATGGGGATGGCATTGAATCTATAAATTATCTTGGGCAGTATGGCCATTTTCACGATATTGATTCTTCCTAACCATGAGCATGGAATGTTCTTCCATTTGTTGGTGTCCTCTTTTATTTCACTGAGCAGTGGTTTGTAGTTCTCCTTGAAGAGGTCCCTCACATCCCTTGTAAGTTGGATTCCTAGGTATTTTATTCTCTTTGAAGCAATTGTGAATGGGAGTTCATTCATGATTTGGCTCTCTGTCTGTTATTGGTGTATAAGACAGCTTGTGATCTTTGCACATTGATTTTGTATCCTGAGACTTTGCTGAAGTTGCTTATCAGCTTAAGGAGATTTTGGGCTGAGACAATGGGGTTTTCTGAATATACAATCATGTCTTGTGCAAACAGGGACAAGTTGACTTCTCATTTCCTAATTGAATACCCTTTATTTCTTTCTCTTGCCTGATTGCCCCGACCAGAACTTCCAAGACTATGCTGAATAGGAGTGGTGAGAGAGGGCATCCCTGTCTTGTGCCGGTTTTCAAAGGGAATGCTTCCAGTTTTTGCCCATTCAGTATGATATTGGCTGTGGGTTTGTCATAAATAGCTCTTACTATTTTGAGATACGTTCCATCAATACCAAATTTATTGAGAGTTTTTAGCATGAAGGGCTGTTGAATTTTGTCAAAGGCCTTTTCTGCATCTATTGAGATAATCATGTGGTTTTTGTCTTGTTTCTGTTTACATGCTGGCTTACATTTATTGATTTGCGTATGTTGAATCAGGCTTGCATCCCAGGGATGAAGCCCACTTGATCATCGTGGATAAGCTTTTTGATGTGCTGCTGGATTCAGTTTGCCAGTATTTTATTGAGGATTTTTGCATCAATGTTCATCAGGGATATTGGTCTAAAATTCTCTTTTTTTGTTGTGTCTCTGTCAGGCTTTGGTATCAGGATGATGTTGGCCTCATAAAATGAGTTAGGGAGGATTCTCTCTTTTTCTATCCATTGGAATAGTTTCACAAGGAATGGTACCAGCTCCTCCTTGTACCTCTGGTAGAATTTGTCTCTGAATCCCCCTGCTCCTGGACTTTGGTCAGTAGGCTGTTAATTATTGCCTCAGTTTCAGAGCCTACTATTGGTCTATTCAGGGATTCAACTTCTTCCTGGTTTAGTCTTGAGAGAGTGTATGTGTCCAGGAATTTATCCATTTCTTCTAGGTTTTCTAGTTTATTTGCATAGAAGTGTTTATAGTATCCTCTGATGGTAGTTTGTATTTCTGTTGGGTTGGTGGTGATATCCCCTTTATCATTTTTTATTGTGTCTATTTGATTCTTCTCTCTTTTCTTCTTTATTAGTCTTGTTAGCAGTCTATCAATTTTGTTGATTGCTTCAAAAAACCAGCTCCTGGATTCATGGATTTTTTGGAGGGTTTTTTGTGTCTCTATCTCCTTCAGTTCTGCTCTGATCTTAGTTATTTCTTGCCTTCTGCTAGCTTTTGAATGTGTTTGCTCTTGCTTCTCTAGTTGTTTTAATTGTGATGTTAGGGTGTCAATTTTAGATCTTTCCTGCTTTCACTTGTGGGCATTTAGTGCTATAAATTTCCCTCTAGACACTAAATGTGTTCCAGAGATTCTGGTATGTTGTATCTTTGTTCTCATTGGTTTCAAAGAACATCTTTATTTCTGCCTTCATATCATTATGTACCCAGTAGTCATTCAGGAGCAGTTTGTTCAGTTTCCATGTAGTTGAGTGGTTTTGATTGAGTTTCTTAGTCCTGAGTTCTAGTTTGATTGTACTGTGGTCTGAGAGACAGTTTGTTATAATTTCTGTTCTTTTACATTTGCTGAGGAGTGCTTTACTTCCAACTATGTGGTCAATTTTGGAATAAGTGTGATGTGGTGCTGAGAAGAATGTATATCCTGTTGATTTGGGGTGGAGAGTTCTGTAGATGTCTTTTAGGTCCTCTTGGTGCAGAGTTAAGTTCAATTCCTGGATATCCTTGTTAACCTTCTGTCTCATTGATCTGTCTAATGTTGACAATGAGTGTTAAAGTTTCCCATTATTATTGTATGGAGTCTAAGTCTCTTTGTAAGTCTCTAAGGACTTGCTTTATGAATCTGGGTGCTACTGTTTTGGGTGCATATATATTTAGAATAGTTAGCTTTTCTTGTTGAATTGATCCCTTTACCATTATGTAATGGCTTTCTTTGTGTCTTTTGATCTTTGATGGTTTAAAGTCTGTTTTATCAGAGACTAGGATTGCAACCCCTGCTGTTTTTTTGTTTTCCATTTGCTTGGTAGATCTTCCTCTATCCCTTTATTTTGAGCCTATGTATGTCTCTGCATGTGAGATGGGTCTCCTGAATATAGCAGACTGATGGGTCTTGACTCTTTATCCAATTTGCCACTCTGTGTCTTTTAATTGGACCATTTAGTCTATTTACATTTAAGGTTAATATTGTTATGTGTGAACTTGATCCTGTCATTATGATATTAGCTGGTTATTTTGCTTGTTAGTTGATGCAGTTTCTTCCTAGCATCAATGGACTTTACATTTTGGCATGTTTTTGCAATGGCTGTACCTGTTGTTCCTTTCCATGTTTAGTGCTTCCTTCAGGATCTCTTGTAGGGCAGGCCTGGTGGTGACAAAATCTCTAAGCATTTGCTTGCCTTTAAAGGATTTTATTTCTCCTTCACTTATGAAACTAATTTTGGCTGGATATGAAATTCTAGGTTGAAAATTCTTTTCTTTAAGAATGTTGAATATTGACCCCACTCTTTTCTGGCTTGTAGAATTTGTGCTGAGAGATCTGCTGTTAGTCTGATGGACTTTCCTTTGTGGGTAACCAAACCTTTCTCTCTGGCTGCCCTTAACACTTTTTCCTTCATTTCAACTTTGGTGAATCTGACAATTGTGTGTCTTGGAGTTGCTCTTCTCGAGGAGTATCTTTGTGGCATTCTCTGTATTTCCTGAATTTGAATGTTGTCCTGCCTTGCTAGGTTGGGGAAGTTCTCCTGGATAATATCCTGCAGAGTGTTTTCCAACTTGGTTCCATTCTCCTTGTCACTTTCAGGCACACCAATCAGATGTAGATTTGGTCTTTTCACATAATCCCATATTTCTTGGAGACTTTGTTCATTTTTTTTTACTCTTTTTTCTCTAAACTTCTCTTCTCGCTTCATTTCATTCATTTGATCTTCAATTACTGATACTCTTTCTTCCAACTGATCGAGTCGGTTACTGACGCTTGTGCATTTGTCATGTAGTTCTTGTGTCATGGTTTTCATCTCTATCAGTTCGTTTATGGACTTCTCTGCATTGATTATTCTAGTTATCCATTCATCCATTCTTTTTTCAAGGTTTATAGTTTCTTTGTGCTGGGTACATGTACATAGTTCTTCCTTTAGCTCTGGGAAGTTTGATCGACTGAAGCCTTCTTCTCTCAACTCATGGAAGTCATTTTCCATCCTGCTTTGTTCCGCTGCTGGCAATGAACTGTGTTCCTTTGGAGGGGGAGATGCACTCTGATTTTTTGAATTTCTAGCTTTTCTGCACTGCTTTTTCCCCATCTTTGTGGTTTTATCTGCCGTTGATTATGGTCTTTGATGATGGTGATGTACTGATGGGGTTTGGTTTGGGTGTCCTTTCTGTTTGTTAGTTTTCCTTCTAACAGTCAGGACCCTTGGCTGCAGGTCTGTTGGAGTTTGCTTGAGGTCCATTCCAGACCCTGTTTGCCTGGGTATCAGCAGTGGAGGCTGCAGAAGATAGAATATTGCTGAACAGCGAGTGTTGCTGTCTGATTGTTGCTCTGGAAGCTTTGTCTCAGAGGTGTACCCAGCCATGTGAGGTGTGAGGTGTCAGTTTGCACCTAGTGGGGGATGTCTCCCAGTTAGGCTACTCAGGGGTCAGGGACCCATTTGAGCAGGCAATCTGTCCGTTCTCAGATCTCACCCTCCATGCTGAGAGAACCACTGCTCTCTTCAAAGCTGTCAAACAGGGACATTTACATCCGCAGAGGTTTCTGCTGCTTTTTGTTTAACTATGCCCTGTCCCCAGAGGTGGAGTCTACAGAGGCAGGCAGGTCTCCTTGAGCTGCGGTGGGATCTATCCAGTTCCAGCTTCATGGTGGCTTTGTTTACCTACTTAAGCCTCAGCAATGGTGGGGCCCCTCCCCCAGCCTCTCTGCTGCCTTGCAGCTAGATCTCAGACTGCTGTGCTAGCAATGAGGGTGGCTCTGTGGGTGTGGGACCCTCCGGGCCAGGCGTGGGATATAATCTCCTGGTGTGCCGTTTGCTAAGACCCTTGGTAAAGCACAGTATTAGGGTGGGAGTTACCCGATTTTCCAGGTGTTGTGGGTCTCAGTTTCCCTTGGCTAGGAAAAGGAATTCCCTTCCCCTTTGCACTTCCCAGGTGAGGCAATGCCTCACCCTGCTTCAGCTCTTGCTGGTTGGGCTGCACCCACTGACCAGCACCGACTGTCCAACATGCCCCAGTGAGATGAAACCCGTACCTCAGTTGAAAATGCAGAAATCACCCATCTTCTGTGTTGCTCATGCTGGAAGCTGGAGGCTGGAGCTGTTCATATTCGGCCATCTTGGGTGCCCTGGACCTGCAATTTTTAAATGTACAAATATAATATAATATTCTTTTGGTAAGCAGATTTTTAAGTATTTTATTCCTTTTTATTTATTATGAAACAAATTGTATTCTTTTGTTTTTGAATTTTGACTGCACTTATTTAGTGAACCTAGAGATAAGCCAAAGAAATAATGCAAGTCAACATTACAAATTGTATTCTTAATTTTATATTTACTTATGTATTGGAGGAATACAGCTAATTTTTGTATATTGATATTGTATCCTTCAACCACACTTTCCTTGTAAAAGTACAGTTCTACATGTTTCTGTATGTGTGTGTGTGTGTTTGTGAATTTCTTAGGATTTTTCTACATATATACATCATCTTATATGTAGAAGAACATTATTACTTCTTCCTTTCCAATATGAATGCCTTCTGTTTCTTTTCCCTGCATAATTACCCTGTCTAGAATCTCCAGTACATTGTTGAATAGAAGAGGTGAGAGTTGCTATCCTGTCTTTGTTTCTAGTATCAGAACAAAAACTTTCAGTCTTTCACCATTAAGTACAATGTTCTGTTTAGGTTTTGCATAGATGCCCTTTATCAGGTTGAGAAAGTTTTTCTTCTCTTCCAAGTTTGTTGAGGGTTTTGGTCATAAATCAGTGTTGCATAATGTTAAATGTTTTTTTCTGTGACTATTGAGATAATCGTGTGTGATTTTTCCTTCCATTCTATTAATACGGTTTATAACATTAGTTAATTTTTGGATGTTCAACCAATGTTGCCATTTGGGATACATCCTTCATGGCCATGGTGTAAAATGGTATTTTGTATGTTCTCAATTTGACTTGCTAATATTTTTCAAGAAGTTTTATGCTGTGTTCATGAGGGAATTGGTATGCAATATTATTTTCTTGTGATATCTTTATCCAGCTTTTGTAACAGGATAATAATAGTCTCATAAAATAAGTTGGGAAGTGTTCCTTCCTCCTCTATTTTGTAGAGGAATTTGTGCATTGAGTAAAACATTATTTCTTCTTTAAATGCGTGGTTGATTTGCCACTGAAGCCCTCTGAATACTCACCTATCCCTCTCCCAGGACTGCTGTTATTGCTTATCTGTTTAGTGACTTGACTGTTCCAGTAAAGTTTACCTTCCTCACAGTGTGAAACCTGTGATGTTTCTCAGAGAGTGAAGTCCAGGGATACACACAGACATTGTGGGATAATAGATTTTAGTAGTGCTCCTGTTGGCTCCTGTGTGCTAAGCTGTCTGCTTCTGTTAGTACCACAGTCAGCAGTTAGCCTTCACTAATTGCAGACTAATTTTTCTACTGTTCTCAACAATGTCTGGGGTATAAATTGCTTCATAGTCTGATTTAATTATTTTGGGCCCCTTTGGGGCCAAAAACTTGGGGTAGTTTTTGAGGTTTCTTTTGACTCCTGGCGGTCTTCTCCTGTCTGCCTGTTTCCCAGTTGTCTCTGATGAACTAGTTGGTGTATGGCTTAGCTTGTTGCTCTGTAAAGCCATCACCCTCTACTCAATTGCCTTAGCTTTCCCACACTCAGTTCCAAAATAATTTCATTTCCTTTGAAGAAAGCTTCAGAGAGTTCTGTTGTTATGGCCTGCCTTCTCCTGGGAAACCGTCTCTGAATCAATGTCCTGGAGCTGGGAACAAGCACAGTGTCACCCTTCTCTCTGAGTGACACACTGTTTCAGAGGCAGAGCACTGGGTAGTAGTCTCTGGTCTTCTCAGTTTGCCTCTCCCAGTGTGAAAGTGTTGCCTGTGAGCCTGCTAGGTGAGCATAGTATGGAACTCCAGTGTTCTTGGTCTCCTCTGCCTGAGATAGGGCCTCTATCTTGTAAGTGCAGTCTTGGCGGAGGAAGGGAGCTATTGCCCTCTCAGTCACGCTCACATGGAATTTATTCTCTACAACACAAATGGGAGTGGGGTAATAAAAACTGCTGGCAACTTGCTCTTTCCAGGGAAATACTGTAGCCTTTGATTGGAAGCTGGGGTAAAGGGAGCCCCATCTTCTTGGCCACAGCTTCCCATAGAGAACTGAGCTAAGGGGAAGGAGTGGGTGGTGACTCAAGTGTCACAGACTCTCACTGTTCTAGCTGAGATTTAGTAGATCTGCTTCAATAAGTGTTTCTTCATTTGCTGTATGCTCTAAGAACAATTTCAAAAGACTTTAGATGGTTGCTTTTTAAAATACTTTCAACAGTTGTAACTGTTTCATTGGAAGGCATGTTGACAGAGCTTCCTCACACCACCATTCCGGAAGAGAGATAATACCTTGGAAAATGTCTAACTAGAACAGCAGAGCTTTGAATACGTTCTTGGTATAAATAATACATACATTTGTAGAGAGTATTAAAAAATTGAAGAGTAAACTTTTCCGAAGTATCTTCCTGTATGTCCTCTCCTTTAATCATCACTGCCCTGAGATAGGTATGGCTAATAGTATTTTTCACCTTTTTGCAAATAAGAAGACAGTGACAGTGACAGAAATAGGCATGAAGAAATAACTCAATGTAGAGGTAGATTATAACGCAGTCCTTTGAGGTCTCACCTTCCAAGTAGTTCCTTAGTGAATATCACACACCCACATCACAAAAGAGCACCCTACATTCTAAGGTAGGCTAACGGAGCCAGGACGTGAATTCTTGGACACACATTACAGACAAGTATCCTCTATGTCTATTCTGAGTCCTAGGCATGTAATAAGATGGTATAGAGAAATAATTACTGAAGTTACAGTTCTCATTACTGGGTTCAAAGGAGGCAATAGAGAAAAGGGATAGGAAATTATCTTGGGTTATAGGTTCAAAAGGTAGTGAAAGAAACAATGCATTTGACATTTTTAAAAGTGATATAATTTTGGGAATAACGAAATGTTTCTATTATTATTCCTCTAGGAAAACTTGAAACTTGTATGATAAGAATCCCCAAGAGTAGATGGGAAAGGTGCAGCCTCACCATGGTGGGTTCATTTTCATTGTGTAATTTTATTTACTTGCTCAGAAATCCTCCCTCAACACTTCCAAAGAAGCTCAATTAAGATGATCTGGAAGTGAACTTAGTTTCCTGATGCCAAAACTCAATGAGGTGACAGTATGCATAGTGAGAGATGGCTCCCGCAGTGCAGGTACTATCAAGGGAGACAAGTTCAGGAATTTCTTCTTCTCCCTTTTGAAAGATGAGACTTTATGTGGGGCTTACAGGAAATTGGATACAGAATATGTCCTACAGTGGAATAAGGAATTTCCACACGATTGTCAGAAATAATGGCAAAAATAAGAGCAGAGATCTCCTACAGCTGTAGTTTGATCATTGAGCTTTGAGGACATGGATGACCATATTCCAGTCCCATCACCAGGGAGACTGACCTACAGTCTTTGTGAAAATGTACAGGCTAGAGCTGGCTCAAGAGCAGGACCAAGCATGTGTGGAAGGGGCTGGATATTGTTAGAGAGCACACAGTCACAGCCTGCCCATTCTAGAGCTCTTCCTTGGCCTTCTAAGGAAGACTTCATGGCTGCTCAGTTAACTCTTAGGAACTAGAGCTAGGCAGAATGGAGGGGGAGGATGGTAAAAGTTATACTGGATGAGATTCTTCCACAGGGATAAAAAATAATATAAACTGAGAGGCAGGGAGTTGGGATTGATTCAAGAATCATTGAGGCTGGATTTAAGACAGTCAATTTTTAGAGGGCTTGAATTTGGGGAAGAAATGGAATTTGAGGGTATAGTTGCCTTCTAAGGGGATGATTTTGAGACTAGCAAAGGTGAGAAGATTCTAAGTAGATTTTATCGTGAGTCTTTGTAAAAAACAGTAGGATTACTTCAATTATTTTTTAAAAAATATTTTGGTTCGTTGTTCTTTGACTTGACATTAAGCCTTATCTTGGCAATAGGGACTCAAAATTACAGCTGGATTATCTGTGGTTTTGGTGTATGTGGCTACGTATTCTTCTTCTTTGAGAAAAATTAGCCCAATAAAATCCTTGTCAATGGTGCCACACGATATAGAGAAAAAATATGATAAACACTAAGTAATTAACCAAGGAATTTTGAAAATGCAAATGATTTGTGATGAAATGATATATCTGAAAACTGACTTGCACTTGAGAAGGCACTGTCAAATTTATTGTCATGTTATGTCTTCCTAGAAAGTTGGTGAGAATACAGCAGATAATATGGTCAGAGGGCTGAGAACAAGGCAGGCATTGTATTAGAGCTTCAAAAATCATTTTGGTTTCTCAAATTCTATGTCTAAGTAAAAAATAAAATCTTGACATGGCAGTTAATTATCATGTAATATCAGGTAGCATTACATTTTAGTGAAAATCTCAAGTACAGAAGAATTAAACAGAATAGTATAAACTAATTGCCTTAATTCAAAAGTGAGGTTTTCATCATGTGCACAGACCCTCATACAAATAAACTATATGATTCCAAACTACCTTCTCAAGAGACAACATCAGCAAAATGGCAGAGTAGGCATCGCTGAGCCTTCATGTCCCCTTGAGAACATTAAAAACAAGCAGGAAGCGGGTCGGGCGTGATGGCTCACGCCTGTAATCCCAGCACTTTGGGAGGCCGATGTGGGCAGATCTCCTGAGGTCAGGAGTTCGAGACCAACCTGACCAACATGGGGAAACCCCGTCTCTATTAAAAATACAAAATTAGCCAGGCATAGTGGCACATGCCTGTAATCCCAGCTACTCAGGAAGCTGAGGCAGGAGAATTGCTTGAACCTGAGAGGCAGAGGTTGCGGTGAGCCGAGATTGCGCCATTGCACTCCAGCCTGCACAAAAAAGAGTGAAACTCTGTCTCAAAAACAAAAAAACAGGCAGAAGTGTCCATAGCCAACGTTTTTTTTTCTCTCTCTCTTTTTAATTGGGCAATAATTGTACATATTCATGGGGTACACAGTGATATTTTGATACATATAATATGCAGTGATCAATCAGGGTAATTAGCATATCCACAACTGAAACATTTATCATTTATCTGTGTTGGGAACATTCACTGTCCTTCTTCTAGCTATTTAAAACTATATATTATTGATAACTAGAGTCATCCTCCAGTGGTATAGTGCACTGGAAGTTATGACTTCTGTGTAGCTGTAATTTTGTATTCTTTAACAACCTCTCCCGCTGCCTCCTTTTTCACCACCCTTCCCAGCCTCTGGCATCCTCTGCTCTACTTTTTATTCCTATGAGATCAACTTTTTAAGCATCCACATATGAGTGAGTACATGTGATCTGTTTAACTTTCTGTTCCTGGCTTATTTCACTTAACATAATGTCCTCTGGTCTTACCCATGTTTATATGAATGACAGGGTTTCATTCTTTGTTTTGGCCGAATAGTATTCTATGATGTATGTATACCATATATTCTTTATCCATACATCTGTTGTTGGACAACTAGGCTGATTTCATATCTTCACTGTTACTTTGTTAGAACTCTGGGAAAAAAAATCAAGGGTTACAGCAACCGATAGAATGCTGATCTAAGGGGAAAAAAAGCAACTTAAAAATGATAGGAAAGCTGAGTGATAGGAAACTCCATCTCCTTCCCAGTATGGCAGTGGTGTTGAAGTGGCAGCAGCATGTATTTCCAGTGTGGGATCCTGTTCTCTGATTCCAAAGAAAGAACAGATCTTATTAACAAATTATTGCTTATCTCTGTTCTACCATGACTGGAGATACCTAAAATACCAATGCAAGGTGCTTGTCTCTGTTTTGCCTAACTCAGAGGTCAGGCCAGAAAAGTGGTGGGCATCACTCAAAAACAGTGCAAGCTAAATTAATACTCATCATTTGCTTGGGGCCAAAAAAATATGGTTGAAACATACAATAGACCACCTAAGCCCTAAGAAAAAAGCTGGGGAGAGTTTCTTTGGAAAATTAAGACATTAAAAAGTAGCCGCGTATATAGGGGAGTTTCAAAAGCCATTTGCATGCACAGGGAAAGGTGAAGGGTCACCAAAGACCTATGGCAACTCTAAAGTTTCACCCTAGTGTGATCCCTAGGCAAGGAGTAAGCTAGCCAAGTGTAGAAGAAGTTGCCTGGCACAGAGAGAGTCTTTGAAAAGGGTGGGAAATTTTAGCTTGTTGTAGCTCCTAACATACAAAGAAATCTCTGAAAATGTGCAGGGTGAACAGAAGCTAAGAAATACAGACTTCAGTGACCACACACAACAAGAAATAAAATCTTTGCAAAAGTAGTTTTGTAAAGTCACTAAACAAATGGAATACTACAACCTTTAACAATAAAAAAAAAAAAAGAAAAAAAAATAGGCAACCCGGGAGAAAGGGAAGAATCTGATTTCCAGTGAGAACACATTGTAATATCCAAATATCCGCTTGTCAACAAAAAAAATCACAAGTCAAGGAAACAAGAAAGTATGGCCAATTTAAAGAAATAAAATAAATCAACATAAACTATCCCTGAAAAAGCTCAGACATTGAACTTACTTGTACACTTTAAAGTAAGGCTTTAAATATGCTGACAAAGCTAGGGGAAAACATAGAAAAAGAATTAAAGAAAACATGAAAATGAAAACCAACATGTAAACAGAAGGAGAATATCAATAGATAGAAATTATTTTAAAAAACCAAATAGCAAGTCTGCAGCTGAAAAGCACTATCTATAGAATATTCTCTAGAGGAGTCCAAGAACAGATTTGAGCTGGCAGAAGAAATAACAAAGATAGGACAATCAAAAATGATTAAATCTGAGAAGAGAAAATAAAAAATAGTGAAGAAAAATGAACAGAGCATAAGTGAACTGTGTACCATCAAGGGAAACAAGACATGCATTATTAGTGTTCTAGGAGAGAAAGGGGCCAAAAAGGTTGAATTCTTTAATGACTGAAAACTTCCAAAATTTGATGAAATATATGAATTTACAAATTCAAGACACTCAATCAACACCAACTAGGATAAATTCAAAGTTATCCACAGTGAGACACATTATAATCAAATAGTCAAAAAAACCAAAACAAAAAGAAGTTTGAAAGCCACAAAAGGCAAGTGACTCATACATATCAATGACCATACAGGGCTCACTAATAAGACTAACAGATCATTTTTTCTCAGAAACCATATAGCCCAGAGGCACTGGGATGACACATTTAAAGAGCTAAAATAAAATCACCTTGATAATCAAGAATTTTATATCTGACAAAATTGTCCTTCAAAAATGAGGGAGAATTTAGGAGGTTCCAAGACAAAAAAAGGTGAGAGTGTCTGTTACCACTAGACCTGTCCTACAAGAAACGCTAATGAGATTTCTGCAGCTTGAAGTGAAAGGACACTAGATAATTATCAAAGCTGTATGAAGAAATAAAAATCTGGTGTGTGCGGCTGGGGAATTCATGTGGAGGTCAGAGTGGAAGCAGGTGTGAGAGGGCCCAGCAGAAGGAAACATGGCTGTCAAAGTGTTTGAGTACATTGGAAAGTTTGGCCTGGCCTTAGCTGTTGCAGGAGGCCTGGTGAACTCTGCCTTATGTAATGTGGATGCTGGACACAGAGCTGTCATCTCCGACCGATTCCATGGAGTACAGGACACTGTGGTAGAATTATCTTTGACTGCCCTTCTCGACCATGTAATTTGCCAATCATCACTGGTAGCAAAGCTTTACAGAATGTCAGCATCACACTGCGCATCCTCTTCCCGCCCTTCGCTAGCCAGCTTCCTCACATCTTCACCAGCATCGCAGAGGACTATGATGGGCGTGTGCTGCCCTCCATCGCTACCGAGATCCTCAAGTCAGTGGTGGCTGCTTTGATGCTGGAGAACTATCCACTCAGAGAGAGCTGGTCTCCAGGCAGGTGAGCGGCGACCTTAAGGGGCGAGCAGCCAGCCACCTTTGGGCTCATCCTGGACGACGTGTCCTTGACAGGACTGACCTTAGAAAAGGAGTTCACAGAAGCGGTGAAAGCCAAACGGGTGGCTCAGCAGGAAGCAGAGAAGACCAGATTTGTGCTGGAAAGGCTGAGCAGCAGAAAAAGGCGGCCATCGTTTCAGCCAAGGGCAACTCCCAAGCAGCCGAGCTGATGATGGCCAACTCACTGGCCACCGCAGGGGACGGCCTGATGAGTTGCGCCAACTGGAAGCCCCAGAGGACATCACATGCAAGCTCTCGCTCTCCAAACATCACCTACCTCTGGCAGGGCAGTCCCAGCTCCTCCAGCCGCCCCAGTGAGGGCTCCCACCCCCTACCCTGCCTGCACCCGTGTGGGCCAACTTTGCCACAGCCTGGATAGTTAATACTGCCTTCCTTCTGCCCCCAACCCAGAAATCACTGTGAAATGCCACGATTGACTTAAAGTGAAGGAAGTAAAAGTAAAATCACTTCAGATCTCTAAAAAATAAATATATAAATGAAGATCTCCAGTAAAGGTAATTTCAAGGGTAAATATAAATGCCAGTATTATTATTTTTTGACTGATAATTCCACTTTGTGTTTATTAAATGATATAAACACAAATGTGTAAAATATGAATCTATGTTATGGCCACACAGTATATAAAGACGTAATTTGTGGCAACAATAACATAAAAGGAGAAGACGGAGATGTACATGAACACAGTTTCTGTATGCAATTAAAGTTAAGTTGGTATCAGTTCAAAGTATATTGTTACAAACTAAGGATGTTAAATGTAATCCCCATAGTAACAAAAAATAAAATATCTCAAGAATATACACAAAAGTAAAGGAGAGGAAAATCGAATTGGTTTACTAAAATTGAAAAATTAAAAATGTAACTAACCCTAAAATGAGGCAATAATGGAATAATGGAACAAATGTATTAGACATACAGGAAACAACAATAGCAGATATCCTTCCTTATTAGTAAATGTAAATGCATTAAACCCTCTAATCAAAAGGTGGATATTAGCAGAATGAATTTTGTAAGAAAGTGATACAATTATATGCTATCTAGAAAACACTCAATTTGGAACTAAAAATACAAACAGGTTAAAATGAAAACTGGAAAAGTACATCCCACATAAATAATAACCAAAACAGAGCTGGAAGCCTATACTACAGACACTCTAGATTTATAAGAGACAAAGGAGATAAAACAATCAGCTAACAAAGGGGATAAAAAATTATAGGCATATGTACACCAAACAAGAGCCCTTATGTATATATAAGGGCTTTCAAAGGGCTGTGTGTGTGTGTGTGTGTGTGTCTGTGTGTGTGTGTAGAGAGAGAGACAGAGAGAAAGAGAGAAAGAGAGAGGTAACATTGATAGAATTAAAAGGAAAAATAGTTCTATAATATTAGTTGGGAATTTCAATAACCCACTTTCAATAATGTATAGAACATCTAGACAGAAGATCAATTATAATATGGAATACCTGAAAGATATTATAAACCAACTAGTCCTAACAGACATAGAGAGCACCTTACTCAACAACAGAAAAATATGTCTATGTCTCAAGTACACATAGTCTATTCTTCAGGATAGATCATATGGTATGTCACAAAACAAGGATTAAGACATGTTAAAACATTGATACCATACAAAGTATTTTATCTAGCCACAGTGGAATGAAGTCAGGAATTAATAACAGAAGGAAAACTTAGGAAGTCACAAATATGAAGAAATTAAGCAACACTCTATTAAACAACCAATGGGTCCGTGAAGATATAACAAGGTAAATTAGAAAATTCTTAGAGATGAATGAAAATGAAAACACAACACACCAAAACTTATGGGATGCAATAAACGCAGTGCTCATAGGAAAATCTAAAACCATAAATGCCTACATTTAAACAGATTTCAATTTGACAACCTAACTGTATACTTTGCGGAATAAGAAAAAGAAGAGAAAATTAATTGAAGTCTAGGAGAAGAAATATAATAATAAAGATTAGAGTGGAGATAAATAAAGAATAGGAAAAAATACAGAGAATCAATGAAAACAATAGTTGGTTCTTGGAAAAAAATCAACAACATTGACAAATTTTACCAAGACTGACAACAAAAAATAGACAGGAGACACAAATAACTAAAACTGTAAATGAAAGTATAGATAGTGCTGAAGTTACAGAAATTAAAAGGACTATATAAGAATATTATGAATATTTGTACATACAAATTTGATTACCTAAATAAAGAAATTCTCAGAAGCATAAAATTAATTGAACTCCCAAAAAAAGAGGCATCTGAAGAGATACATAACACAATTAAAGAGATTGAATTAGTTACCAAAAACCTTCAAAAAGGTGGGGCACAATGACTCACGCCTGTAATCCCAGTACTTTGAGAGGCTGAGGTGGGCAGATCACTTGAGGTTAGGAGTTTGAGATCAGCCAGATGGGCGAAACCCCAACTCTACTAAAAATACAAAAATGAGCTAATGTGGTGGCGCATGCCTGTAATCCCAGCTACTCAGGAGGCTGAGGCATAAGAATCACTTGAACCTGGGAGACAGACGCTGCAGTGAGCGGAGATTGTACCACTGCACTCCAGCCTGGATGACAGTGCAAGACTGGGTCTCAAAAAAATTTTTTTTTCAAAAAAAGAAGTCCAAGACCAGATGGCTCAATTAGTGAATTCTACAGCTATCTAAAGAAAAATTAAAATCAATCCTTCTCATAGTACTTAAAAAACTAGGAAGGAATATTTCTTAATATATAAAGTCAGTTTTTACCCTGATTACAAAGCTTTGCCCTAATTACAAAACATCATAAAAGAGTAAAGATCAATACCCTTTATAAATACAGATGCAAGGCCAGGCGGAGTGGCTCACACCTGCAGCCCCAGCACTTTGGGAGGCCAAAGCCGGCGGATCATGAGGTCAGGAGATCGAGACCATCTGGACTAACAGGGTGAAACCCCGTCTCTACTAAAAATACAAAAAATTAGCTGGGCGTGGTGGCGGGCACCTGTAGTCCCACCTACTCAGAAGGCTGAGGCAGGAGAATCGCTTTAACCCTGGAGGCGGAGGTTGCAGTGAGCTGAGATGGCGCCCCTGCACTCCACCCTGGGCAACAGAGTGAGACTCCCTTTAAAAAGTAATATATAAGGCCGGTCGCGGTGGGTCATGCCTGTAATCCCAGCACTTTAGGAGGCCGAGGCGGGCGGATCACGGGGTCAGGAGATCGAGATCATCCTGGCTAACACGGTGAAACCCCGTCTCTACTAAAAATACAAAAAATTAGCTGGGCGTGGTGGTGGGCGCCTGTAGTCCCAGCTACTTGGGGAGGCTGAGGCAGGAGAATAGCGTGAACCCAGGAGGCGGAGCTTGCAGTAAGCCGAGATCGCGCCACTGCACTCCAGCCTGGGTGACAGAGCAAGACTCCGTCTCAAAAACAAAACAAAACAAAAAAGGTAAAATAAATAAGTAAATAAATAAAGATGCAAGAACCCTCAAGAAAATACTAGCAAACCAAATCCAACAACATTTTAAAAGAATGGTATACCATGGCCAAATGGGATTTATTTCTATAATGCCAAGATTGTTCAACACGTGAAAATCAATCACTATAACACACTTCGTTAAAAGAATGAAGGGAAAAAAGCCACACAAAACTTCTCAATGGATGTGGGAAAAAAGGGATTTAACAAAATTTAACATCCTTTTGTAATAAACACACAACAAATTTTGAATAGAAGAAAATTATCTCAACATAATAAGAGGCACAGATGAAAAATACACAGTCAACATCATACTAAATTGTGAAAGACTGAAAGCTTTTCCTCTAAAATTAGGAGCACGACAAGGATGCTCACTTTCACCATAGTTCTCAAAGTCTTAGCCAGAGCAATTTGTCATGAAAAAGATATAAAAGGTATACTGTCCCAAATGTGGTGGCTCACGCCTATAATCCCAGCATTTTGGAACGCCAAGGTAGGTGGATGGCTTGAGGTCAGGAGTTTGAGACCAGCCTGAGCAACATGGTGAAACCCCATCTCTACTAAATATACAAAAATTAGCTGGGCATGGTGGTGCACGCCTGTAATCCCAGCTACGCAGGAGGCTGAGGCAGGAGAATCTCTTGAACCTGGGAGGCGGAGGTTGCAGTGGCTGAGATCGCACCAATGCGCTCCAGCCTGGGTGACAGAGTGAGAAAAATTAAATAAATACATACATACATACATACATGCATACATTTAAAAATATATAAAAGGCATACAAATTGGAAAGAAATAAGTAAAATTATCTCTGTTCGCAGTTGACATTATCTTATACGTAGAAGACTCTACATTTTTTCTCAAAACAGAATTAATTGAATTAAGCAAAGTTGCAGGGTTCAAAATCAGCACACCAAAAAAAAAAAAAAAAAATCAGTTGTGTTTTAATACACTAACAATGAATGATCTTCAAAAGAAATTAAGCAAACACTTCCATTTGCAATAGCATCAAAAAGAATAAAACCCTTAGGAATATATTTAACCAAGAAGGTAAAAGATTTGTACACTGAAAACTGTAAGATATGCTGAAAGAAATTAAAGACACAAATTAATAGAAAGAAATCTCATGTTCACGAATTGGAAAATTTAATATTATTAAGATATCAATATGACCCAAGGTGATGTACAGATTCTGTGCAACCCCTATCAAAATCCCAATGATTTTTTTTTTGTTTTGCTTAAATAGAAAAATCCATCCTGAAATTCATACGGAATTTCGAGGGACAAAGAATATCAAACAGTCTTGAAAAAGAAGAACAAAGTCGGAGGTTTTACACTTCCTGATTTCAGAAACACTACAAAATTATGGTAATCAAAACAGTGTTTGACTGGCCTAAAGGCTAACATGCTGACCAATCAGATGGAATAGACAGACGTTTAAAACATCCTTGCATATATGATCAAATTATTTCCAACAAAAGTACCAAGGCTACACATTGGGGAAAAGCCATTATTTTCAACAAATGGTGGTGCTGGGAAAAGCAAATATACACATGTGAAAAGATAAAGTTGAATTCTTACCTTATACCAAATGATTAAATTGTATCAAATACCCAACTCTGAGAGCTAAAACTATAACACTCTTGGAAGAAAACAAAGGGGGAGGCCTCATGACATTGGATTTGGCAATTATTTCTTGAATATGACTCCAAAAGTACAGTCAGTAAACAATAGTTAAATTGGGCTTCCTCAAAATTAAAAACCTTTGTGCATCAAAGTACACTATCAACAGAGTAAAATATTTTTACTCAATACCACAGAATGGGCGAAAATATTTGCAGTCAAATATCTGATAAGGGGTGAATGCACAGAATATCTAAAGAGCTCCCACAACTCAACAACAAACAACCAGATTAAAACATGGACAAAAGACTTGAACAGGTATTTCTCCAAAGATGATGCACACATGGCCAATAAACAGTTTTTAAAAGATTCTCAATATCATTAGTCATTAGGGAAATGCAGAACAAAAACATAATGAGGTGCTACATCACACCTACTATTATGACTATTTAGAAAAACAGAAAATAACAAGTATATGTGGAGAAACTGGAACCCCCATCCATTGCTAGCTGGACTGTAAAATGGTGCAGCAGCCACCATGGGAAACAGTTGTCTGGTTCCTCAAAAAGCTAAACATATAATTTCCTCATGACTGAGCAATTTCATTGCTAGGTGTATACCTAAACCAATTAAAAACAGGGAGTCAAATGCTTATATGCCAATGTTCATTGCAGCATTATACACAATATCTAAAAGGTGGAAGCAGCCTAAGGGTCCATCAGATAAGCATAAAATGGTATATATATTCAGTGGAATATTATTTAGCCATAAAAACTGAAGAAAGTTCTTATACATGCTAGATCATGGATGAACTTTGAAACACAATGCTAACTGAAATAAGCCTGACATGAAAGAACAAATAGTGTATGGTTCCTGTCAGTCCATCTGTGTTGCCATAAAGGAATACTTGGGGCTACTGGGTAATTTATAAAGAAGAGACGTATGTGGCTCAGAGTTCTGCAGAGTTTGCAAGAAGCCTGGCACCAGCATCTCCATCTGGTGAGGGCTTCAGAAAGCTTCCATTCATGGTGGAAGGGAAAGAGGAGCTGGCATATAAAGATCACATGGAGGGTTGGGGGAGGTTCTATGCTCTTTCTAACCACCAGCTCTCACAGCTGTCACAGGAACCATTACAGCAAGAACTCACTCATCATGTCAAGAACAGCACCAAGCCATTCATGAGGAATCTTCAACCATCACCCAAACACCTCCCATTAGGCCCCATCTCCAACAATGGGGGGTAAAATTTTAACATGAAGTTTGAAGAGTCAAGTATGCAAACAATAGCAGTTCCCTTATGCGAAATATCTAGAATAAGAAAATGCATAGTGGAAAAAGTAGGTTAGAGGTTATCAGGGAATGAGTGAAGGGGCAATATGGGGAGTCATTGCTTAATGGTTACAGAGTTTCTGTTTTGAGCTAATGAAAAATTTTGAAAATAGGTAGTGGTGATAGTTGCACATCACTGTGAAAGTCATTAGTGCCACTGAATTGTACATTAAAATGGCAAATTTTATGTTTCATGTATTTTACCAAACTAAAAATAATTTTTAAAAAACATTTCTCTATAAAAGGGGTGCTCAGAATCTGGAAGAAATTATGCCATAAGGAACATTGGGTTTTGCTTCCAGACCCTTCAGCCTACTAACCACATGAACCTGGTCATATCACTTACCTTTTCTGAGTCTTAGCTTTATTAGACACAGATTGTGTTTCATGATGATTTGTAGAGAAATAAATGTTCAAGTGTTCAGTGGGTTCTTGTTAATATAAGAAACATTATTTGCCACGCTTACTGTTGCAAATACAGGGAGAAAGGATGGAGTATGATGATAACCACTGTCCCATTCTTGTTTCCTGCTTTAGACTAAGTACTTCTTAATCCAGAGCCTTTTTTTGTCCAACCCTATATGTAACCCAGCTTACAATGGAGCGGCCTTATTGCCAAGATCATTTTTTCCTCATTGATATCATTAAATGCAGTGTTTTTCATTGCCTCTCTGAGGGCCTTTTCATTTCCTCCATGTCTCCAAAGTGGTCCCAGAACATTAGCTGGCCCTGACTCCTACTAGGGACACTGAAGGAATTCCTTCTTGTAATGTTGCTAGTGAAGATTTATTTCTAGTTTCTGAAAGGAGGTCAGGTAAATCGACCTCCAACATCCCCTTTAGCCATGTGATTCCATGATTCTTGGATTCTATAATCTACTGAAGGAATGAGATACGATCCCCTTCCCTCCCCATCTGCCCACCAATAAAATGTAGCTGACTAGGGCCCCAGGGGATCTCACATTTCCTCTTGTGGAAAATGGAATTCAGGTTTTTGTAGATACTGATCTTTATGACTCTTTTTATGGAGCCTGAAAGGGTCTGACCTATTATTTGGACCAAAATCCCCTGTCAACCACCTTGCATTTGATTTACATCTAGCTCAGACATGTGGTGCTTCTGCTTAACCATGCTCTGCTGGGAGAAAGTGAAAATCTGAACTGTAACATGTTGAAACTGCCTTCTGCTAGACTTGCCAACCACGAGGACGACATGCAGGGCCAAGATGACCATGTATCATCCCAGGTACCACGTCTTTTCATCCCCCGTAGACTCCCAGTCTTGGGTTCTAGGCAAACCCTAAACGTAGCCCACCTCAGCGAGAGTTTTCCCTGCAGTGCTCTCCCAGTGCCCAGCAGCAATCCAATTTAGAATCTCCACGGTGGCTGTGCTCACACTCAGACCTGACTCAATGCTTGCCTTCTTGCTCACCTCCTAAGTGGTGTTTCTTAGTCCCCTCAAGTGCCACATATCTAGAAATGAGCTCTCCATCTTATCTCTAACTTATTCTTCTCAGCCTTCATTCTGATCTCTTTCAAACTATTCTACACATGGCCTCCAGAATGTTAATTGGGAAATTCAAATCAGATTATGTCACTCTTCAACTTCAGCTCTTTGGATGGTATCCCAGCATTTAATCAAATGAAGTTGTTTCTGCTGTTTTTGTTCATTTGTCTCAGTGTCTTTTTCGCATTGTCCCTTCTGTCTAGAATGCAGTTCCTGTGTTCTTTACCTGTTTAATTTGTATTACTTGTCTAATGTTCAACTCAGAGCCTTCCTCAAATCTCTACTCTCAGCTCTTTCCCTTCCTCCATTAGATTAGATATTGTTCTATTTCTATAATATTCTTTGGATAATTTTATCACTGGATTTACCACATTGTGTTGCAACTTTCTTCTTAAGCATATGTCTCAATTAACTGAGAGTCTTTGAAGAGATGAGCAATCTTATATTTATCTATTGTCCCTGGAGTCCAGCATGAGATTGACACATGAAAGGGCTCAATGAATGTTAGTTAAATGAATGAATGAATCAGTGAGTGATTACCTAACTTGGCACGGCTTTTTCCCTTGTGGCTCTTCCTTGCTTCCCCCACACTCTGCTGAATTTCTTTGCAGATGGACCTGGGCCTCATTCAACTCTGTGCTTCCCCACCCCTCTCCCAGCAAAGGCACCCAGCAGGACATCAGCAAACGTCTGCTGAGTCAACAAGGCTACTGCTTAGACTCCATGACTACTGTAGTAACGGAGACAAAAATGAAAGCCGAGCAACCTATCTGTGCCTAGTAGAAGGAAGGCAGTAAGATTTTTCCTGTGAACCTAATGGTTGGACTCATTCACATTAGATTTGCTATGAAATAGACTCAATGCTCTCTTGAAACTTTAATTGGTCCTCCTCAGAAACCATGCAAGCAAGAAGAGAGTGAGTTAAATATATAATGTTGAGAGAAAAAACCCACCAACCTAGAATTATGTACCCTGTGAAATCAAACCTTCAAAAGTGGAAGAGAAATAAAGACTTTCTCAGTGAAATATAAATTTAGGAAATTTGTCGCCAGTAGGCCTGCCTTGCAAGAAATGTTAAAAGAAGTTCCTTAAAGGACAATAATACAGGTTGGAAACTCAGATATACTTAAAGAAGAGCAGTGAAGAAAGAATAAGTGAAAATAAAATTAAAATGTTATTTTACTTATTCTCAGTTGATCTATCAGATAGCAGTTTATTCAAAATGATAATAGCAAAATTGTATTTGAAAATATAGATATATAAAATATACATGCATGACGCTATATAAGCAAAATAAATGACAGAAATGTTACAATGAACAGGAAGGAGGAATTAGAATTATTTTGTTATTATAAGGTACATGCACTACCTATGAAGCAGTGTAGTGCTGTTTGAAAGTGGTCTTGCTTAGTTGTAAACATATATTATAAACTCTAGGTCAACCACTAAAAAGAGTAAAAAAAAAAAAAATAGTACAACTGATATGCTAAGAGAGGTAAGAAAATGGAATATATATATATATGTATATATATAATATAAAATGCCCAATTAAAGCCATAAAAGGCAAAAAAAAAAAAAAAAGGAGTAAAAGAAAAAACAGGAAGAACAAGGGCAACGAATAGAAAATATGGCAAATATTATTATTATGATTATTACTATTACTATTAAGTCAGAGTCTTACTCTGTCACCCAGGCTGGAGTGCATTTCAGCTCACTGGCACCATTTCAGCTCACTGCAAACTCCGCCTTCCAGGTTGAAGCGATTCTCCTGCCTCAGCCCCCTGAGTGCTGGGATTACAGTCACTCCCACTACGCCCGGCTAATTGTATTTTTGGTAGACACAGGTTTTTGCCATGTTGGCCAGCCTGGTCTCAAACTCCTGACCTCAAGTGATCTATCCGCCTCGGCCTCCCATACTGCTGGGATTATAGGTGTAAGCCACCACACCCAGCCAAAATATGGTAGATATTAAACCAACCACATCAATAGTTGCTTTGAATGTCAGTGGTCTAAAGGCATTAAACAAAAGAGAGATTGTCAGAGTGAATCAAAAAACAAACCCAATATAAGCTATGTACAGGAACCCACTTTAAATATAAAGACACATATGGATTAAAAGCAAATGGAATGAAAGAGATTACTGTAGTAACATTAATCAAGCTGGAGTTGCTATAATTATTTTAAATAGAGCAGACTTCACAACAAGGAAAGTGTCAGAAATAAAGAGGGGCATTAGATAATAAGAAAGAGGTCAAATCTTCAGGAAGGCATAATACTTAAAATGTATGTGCCTAACAACAGACAATCAAAATATGTGAGGCAAAAAACTGATAGAACTGCAGGGAGAAACAGATTAATCCACTATTACAGTTGGGGAGTTCAACACCCCTGTATTGGAAATGGACAGATCCAGCAGGTAAATTATCAGTGAGGACAGAGTTGGACTCAACAACACTATCAATCAACTGGATATAATAGGTATCGATAGACCACTTCGTCCAATAACAACAGAATACACATTCTTCTCAAGCTCACAAGGAACATTCATTCACAAGAATAGATCATACTCTGAGCCATAAAACACACCTTAACAAATTTAAATGAATGGAAATTACACAATATTCACTCTCAGACCACAGTGGAATTAAACTAGAAGTCAGTAAAGATAGCTGGAAAATGTCCCCACATAATTGCAGATTAAACAACATGCTTCTAAATAACACTTGGATCAGAGAAGAAATGTTAACAGAAATTTAAAAATATTGTTAAGTAAATGAAAATGAGGATAAAACTTTAAAAAATGTATTAAATGCAGTAAAAGCAGTGCTTAGAAATTTGCAGTACTCAATGAATATATTAGAAAAGAAGGAAGAGCTAAAATAAATAAAATAAGCTTCTACCTTGGGAAACTAGTAAAACAAGAACAAATTAAATTGAAAGTAAGCAGAAGAAATAAAAATCAGAGCAGAAATCCATTAAATTGAAAACAGGAAATCAATAGAGAAAAGCAACAAAATCAAAAGCTGATTATTTGAAAATATCAATAAAATTGATAAACCCCTTGTCAGGTTAACTAAAAAGAAAAATAGAGAGAACACAAATTATTAGTATCATAAGTAAAACGAAGGGCATTACCTCAGATCCCACAGACATTAAAAGTAGAATCAAGGAATACTATGAACAAATCTGTGCCCACGAATGGGATAATCTAGATAAAATGTACCAGTTCCCTGAAAGATAAAGTCTGCCAAAATTCATACGAGAAGGAATAGACGATCTGAATGGACTTGTATCTATTAAAGAAATAGATTAAATAATTAATAACATTCCGCAACAGAAAGCACCAGATCCAGAAGGATTAACTGGTAAGTTCTACCAATTCAAATTGAGGGCTATAGACTTTCACTAAAATTCATCAATATTACATCAATATATTCTTGTACTCAAGACAGAAATCCTGAATACCAATGAACTAAGATAATTATTCATTTGCTTTATCTCACCATGTATGGTGGACACAAGTCTTTAGATAACAGACAGCAACACTACCACAAACAATATGTTTCCTAAAACCTGTCTAAGATTTTTATTTGCATCTTTTTGTCCTTAGAGTTTATCCCACTAAAGTTAAATGACTGTGTTTTAAAGTTTTTGAAATAGTTTCTCTATGCACAGGTAGGCCACCAGTGCAATACATAGCTAAGTACAGTTGTTTTATTTTGCTTTCACTTTTCAGAGCTTTTTTATTTTCCAAATATAATTTTGTTTTGTAAATGTTCCAAAACATTTACATGGTGTCAAAGGCAAATTTATAAAACCAGAGACTTTCTTTTTTTTTCTTTTTTTTTTTTTTACAATTTTATTTAAGATCTGGGATGCATGTGTGGAACATGCAGGTTTGTTACATAGGTATACATGTGTCATGGTGAAAACAAAAGACTTCTAGGCAGGTAGATTTTAACCTTGTCTCCTGAACCTTGTTTCTTCTCTCCCTCACAGTAAGTTGTACTTTTTTTGAGTTTTAAAAATTATTGGCTGGGCATGATGGCTCACGCCTGTAATCCCAGCACTTTGGGAGGCCAAAGTGGGTGGCTCACTTGAGGTCAGGAGTTCAAGACCAGCCTGGCCAACATGGTGAAACCCCTTCTCTACTAAAAATACAAAAGTTAGCCAAGCGTGCTGGTGCACACCTGTAGTTCCAGCTACTCCAGAGGCTGAGGCAGGAGAATCGATTGAACCTGGAAGGTGGAGGTTACAGTTTGCCGAGATCATGCTATTGCATGCCAGCCTGGGTGACAGAGCAAGACTCCTTCTCAAAAAAAAAAAAAAAAAAAAAAAATTCTTCTAATTTTAATATGGGAAAATAAATGCGTGTATTTATATACTCCTATACTTTGAGAAATAGTAGCATACTACGCATAATTTTTTAAATTTTCTTTTTCTCTCAACCATCTACCCTGACGTTTGCTCTGTAGCAGTATATAGGGATATTCTTGTATTTTTTCAATTGCAGAATATGTGTGAAATATAGTTCATTCAATCAACAAATTACTGATGGATATTTGTGTCTTTTTAAAAACAAGATGCTACAACAAAGACCTTTGTGCATACATCTTTTAGAATTTTTACTAGAATTTTAGAATTTAGTTTTTGTAATAAATGAGTTTCAGATTTTGTCAAATGCCTTTCTGCATAGTGGAGATATTTACTGATTTTTTTTTTCTTAGTTTTGATAGTATGATGGGTTATATAAATGTTTTTCCAACAGTGAACCCATCACATATATAGACTATATCATTCTTTGCTACCATGATTTTTAAAAATATCCTATTAGATTCTGTTTAATTTTGTTTTATTTAGGATTTTTGCATCTGCATCCGAAAGCGAGACTGGTCTGTGGTTTCCCATTTTGGTTCAACCTTGGTCAGGTTTGGGGATAAGTGTTAAACCCATGTTCTAGTTTTAGTTGCCATCCGTAAACTGAGCTCTCACAAATGTTTACCAGACCTCCGCCCCGACTTCCAGACCCCTCTGTCCAGCCATCTTTTTCACGTCCTTCCCTGGATGTGTGACAAGCACTTCAAACCCAGCACGTCCAAAACTGAGCTTGACTTTCTCCCCACACTTGTTCCTCCACAATCTCAGCATCTCCAGAAATGTCAATTCCATTGTTTTAGTTACCGGGGCCATAAGCCTTGGAGCTCTCCCTGGCCTTTCCTTGATTCCACAGCAGTTCCATTGGCAACTCCTGTCCATTCCACCTGAATGTATCCGGAAGATGATATCGTCACAGCTGTTGTGCCATTGAATCCTTCCTCACAATCCACTGTCTCCTCCTCCTTGGATAAGGAGCTTATCCTCCTTGGATAAGCTCACCTCCTCATTTTTCTCTCTGCTTCTGTCCAGAGTATTCTCAACACAGCAGGAGGGTGATCCTTTTTAAATCAAGTTCCATGATGTCTTTTTAAAATTTCAACTCTCCAGTGGTTTCCCAACTGATACACTCACTCTTTGCATTGAACTGCAAGGCCCTATGTGACCTGTTCTTTGTCACCTCCAGATCTTTTCCTGGACATCTCATGTCCACTTAGCTCCAAATGCACTGCCATATCCTTCCTGCTACCGCTCAAACACACCAACTCCTCTGCCCAAAAGGCTCTTTCCTCTTCTGTCCACACAAGCTCTGTTCCTCACACCCTTAAGATGTTTGATCAGATGCTGCTCTCTCAGTGGGATCGTCTCAGGCCAACCCTTTCCTTGTAGGGTCATCTCGGGCCAACCTTCCTTGTCTCCCCTGTTTCATTATTCTCCAGAGCATTTATCCTGTGGGGCTGGACTATGGATTGTATTTATGGGTTCACGGTCTGCCTTAGCTCCATGTAGGCAAGGGGGTTCATTTTGTTCATTGCAGCATTTCCGGGCACCTAGTACAATATTACTCACAGTAGCATTCAGTAAATATTGATTGAACTTGCTTTCCAGGGATTAATCCATGTGAGTCATTATCTCATTTATAATAATTACTCAAATAAGTTTGCTAATACGTTAAGAATATTGTTTCTATGCTCATGAGTGGAATCAGTCTATACAATCTCTCCTTATGTGGTTCTTATTTGGTTGTCAAAGGAATTTGAAAAATATTTCCTCTTTATCTACTCTTTTTGAACATTTTGCAAAATATTGGAATTGAAAGTAAGACACTTGGGCCCGGTCTTATTTCTCTAGGAAGATTTTTAAATAAAGATATACTTTAAATCTTTCTCTTTTTTTATGAGTAGTTTAGCAAATATATTTCTCTACAAATGTGTTTTTAATTAAGGTTTTATATTTATTGACATACTCATATGACTATTTAAATTTAATTAAAATTAAATAAAAATTAACAACTTAGTTCCTCAGTCACACGAGCCACATTTCAAGTGTTTGACAGCCACATGTAGTTAGTAGTGACCATGTCAGACAATACAAACATACAAGGTTCCTTCATCACAGAAGTTCTACTGGCCAGCACTGGCTTATAATATTCTACCTCGATATTTTCCTAGATGGATCTCTTTTGCCCATCACATCCTAGCACAGATATCTCCACCTAAGAGAATCTTCTGACTACTCAGTTTGAGGTAGCCCCCATAATCCACAATGACATCACTCTTTTTTATTTTCTTCATGGCTTCCCACCTTCCAAAAGGATCTTATTTCTCTGTCTCCCCTTTATTGACATATACAGTCCATAAGAACAGGGACCTTTCTGACTTGCTCACTAGGAATCCCTGAAGTACAGAACAATGCCTTGAGGTGTTCAAAATATATATTAAATGAATAAAGTAGATAGAGTAATTGGGAAATCTTCCTAAATAAATAACACTACACCCATGTTTTACTTTCAATTCCAGTCTTACACAAAATGTCAACAAAGAGTACATAAAGAAGAAATACTTCTTAAATTCCTCAAATAAAGTAGATTGAGCAATTGGGAAACTTCATCAATGGCAAACTAAGCTTAAAAAAGTAATAAAATTGTACATAATATTATAATATTTTCAGTCTCTTAAGTGTCTCCTCATTTTATTTTTCATTTGTTTTCTTACTGTCTTATTTTTGTCATATTAATCAGTTTCATCAAATGTTTGCTTATTTCATTAGTTTGGTAAAAAACGTAATTTTGATTTAATTAATGATACCTATTATATATTTGCTTTTTCTGTCATTAATATTGGCTTTTTTATTATTTATTTTCTTCTGCTGTCTTTGACTTTATTCTATTGATCTGATGCTAATTTTAAAAAACTTGGCCGGGCGCGGTGGCTCACGCCTGTAATCCCAGCACTTTGGGAGGCCAAGGCAGACAGATCACCTGAGGTTGGGTGTTCAAGATCAGCCTGACCAACATGGAGAAACCCCGTCTCTACTAAAAATACAAAAAATTGGCCAGTCATGGTGGTGCATGCCTGTACTTCCAGCTACTCAGGAGGCTGAGGCAAGAGAATCGCTTGAACTCGGGAGGTAGAGGTTGCGGTAAGCTGAGATCGTGCCATTGCACTCCAGCCTGGGAAACAAGAGAGAAACTCTGTCTCAAAAAATAAAATAAAATAAAATAAAAAAATTTAGATCAATAATGTAAGGCTTTTAATTTTAATATAAAGAGTAAAATTTATATCTCTTTTGAGGTAATGCTTCACTGGATACTATAAGTTTAGATATGTTGTTTTATTTTTACTAATTTTCAGACTTTGAAATATTTCCATGTCTTCTTTGACCCATGAAGTAGTTAGAAGTTTTTCTGGGGGGTGTGGATATTATTATTTTTATTACAAAATGTATGAAGTTGCTTCTGCATCAGATGATTTTTTCTGAATGTTACAAACTCTGGAATTTGCTGGAACTTGCCTTAAAACCTGACACTTGGTCAACTTAAATATATATACACATATATGTGTGTGTGTATGTGTGTGTATATATATATATGTATATTTTTCCATGTATGCTTAAGAAAAAATGTTGATTCCATAATCATTGGGTAGAGAGTTCCATACATCCATTGAATATTTAATTGGAATTTATTATCACTGCTCACCTAGAATTGAGACTGGGATTACCCTGATAGGAAAGGAAGCAGCAGTCAGGAGGAAGCACATCTTCTTTTCCAGCTCTACAGCCTTCCTGAAGCTTCATCTATTGGCAGAGCCCAAGAGGGAGCCGCTGGCCAAGGAACAACGCAGTTTCTGAGTCCCTGCCCCAGCCTTGCAAAGATAGATGGATGGGTTTATCCGCACCACAAGAAATGGTGAGAAAAAAAGAGGGTGGGTTCAGAACCAAGAGACAATGTCTCAATAATTGTCATACTTGCCAAGAAATAAAAATTGTTATTAGCTTATTTGTGTGCATCTGAGCTTCCAAAATATTGCTACAGATAGCATCAAGCCATGATAAATCCATTGTAGTAGGGCCAAATCTCTAATCTGGATTTGTTAAAACAGTGCCTGAAGGAAACGATTGTGTGGTGACTCAGTAATTCTTTTGAAAATATTTTTCTTTTCTCATGTTTTATCTTCCAAGTATCTCTGTTAGCCTACAGATATCTGAAGTACAGTCATGTGCTGCTCAACAACAGGGATCCATTCCGAGAAATGTGTCCTTAGATGATTTCTTTGTTGTGTGCACATCACAGAGTGCACTTACACAATCCTAGAGGATACAGCCTACTACACATGTCGGCTGTGGGGCATAGCTCCTAGGCTACAGCTTGTACAGCGTGTGACTGTATGTACTGAATACTGCAGGCAATTGTAACACATGGTATTTGTCTATCTAAACATACCCAGACAGAGGAGAGATACAGGAATAGATAGAACAGAAATTTTTCAGTTCCATTATAATGTTATAGGACTATCATCCTATACGCAGTCCATCGTTGAGCTAAACATCATTATGAGCTGCATGACTGTATTTCACAGTCAGTAATAAATAACCCTTACTCCAAAAAATATATAGGATTTCCACAAGAGGGAAGAGTCACCAACACAGTGGGTTTGGATTTGTCTGTGGGGTCTGTACCATCCTGTCCACATGGTATTTCTTGTATTTCTTGGATCTCATTGATGGATGTTACTGATCTCAGGCACTCATGGCTAATGAACAGAGCCATTGCCACACTTTGTGAACTACAACAAGAGATATTTCCATTATACTCTGTTAGGTGCACTGTGCCAGGCATGAGGAGTGGCAGAGACAAAGCAGAACCTGCCTTTAGGGGTCCTACAATGGAACAAATGAGACAAGACATGCTCAGCACTGACTACAATAGAATAACTTCCATTGCTTTCCAAGGTACCATCATATTTCCATGTTGGTTTGGCCGGAGATCTCCGAGTTACCCAGCTCTCCTGCTGTCTCTATAGTCAGCTAGTCATCACATGTAGCTTATTTTCATTACAGTACCTTCAGGAAGCCCCAGGTATTTTGTTGCCAACCACCCCTTTAGAAAGCCTCATCCACCCAACCCTAGTTCTCTCTTTACTTTCTGGCTCCCTACTCCTCAGCAACCCCCATCACACTACTTCCTGATTAATCTGCATGACCCAGAACTTTCATAGTGTTCCTTCTTGCAACAGAAAGCCTCAGGGGCTTTTCCTTGACTTGAGTAGCTGACCCATGTCTTCCCTCCCACCAGCATAGCCAGAGAAGAAAAAAAAATGCTGTTTAGTAATTTATACATCTTTTGGAATACGTATTTTTAGGAAACTAATCCCTTGGGATCCTTGCATTCACAAAGGTCTTACCCTGATTATCTCATCCAATGTTATGATTTTTGACTTCTATAATGATTTCTACATGAAAGAACTTGCTTTCTCATTCTCTGGAAAAAAAAATGCATAGTCATTATTACCCACAATTCCAAAAATAAAAACCCATATATTTGAGAAATGCTTCCTTGGATATTTTACATCTTTTTCAAGAACACTTGCATAATTTTCAGGGTCCAGTGCAAAATAAAAATGGAAGACCTCTGGTTCAAAAATTATTAAGAATTTCAAGATGACAACACAGAGCATTAGGATTTCTGAGTTTGGGGCCTGAGGCAGCTGCCCACATTGTATGCCCATGAAGCCAGCCCCGATCCCTCTGTTATGTTTAGAGTTTATTCCTTGGAGAATAAGAAAAAATGAGCTAAATGCAATTCTGAAACACATGAACTATATTACCTAAGACTTCTGATATCTCTGACAGTAGCAGACAATCCTCTTGGTGAAGGGAACAACCTGGGAACAAGATTATGTGCGTATAATTTTGAAATCATCACTTCCCAGAAGGTTACTTAATTTCTCTTTGACTCAGGTTCCTTGTCTGTAAAGTTGAGATACTAATAATAGCACCCACACCATAACATAGGATTCTTAAATGGATTTAATGAAATAATACACGTAAAGTGCTTAGGACAGTGCCTGGACAGAGAATGCTCTATCACAGTTTGGGCTATTAAAGTTATCTCTTTCTTTACAAAGTTTTCTGATTTCTGTTTTTATTCTTAAATTATTTCAACATGTAGCTACACTTTATTATAAGGCATGAAAATATGAATTAGAAAAAAACATGCAAATTACAGGAAACACAAATCTACTTAGGGTACTAGGATTGTGGCATAAACAAAAAGAAGCATGTAAACCTTGGTGCCAAGTTTAATCAATTGATTGGTTGATTTGAGTATTCATTCTTTCAGAAAGCCTTCACCTTTGCCCATTAGTTTCCAAGGAGTTGGAAAGGCACAGATTAACAGATTATAGTCCCAACTCATATTACAGGGTCATGCAGTACCACAAGAAAAGTAAGAAAATACAGTTTGGGTTGCTCAAAGGAAGGAAACTTGATTAGGTCCTGGATCAGGGTATGGTGGAGAGAATTTGGGAAATTGTTTTAGAGAAAGTGATGATTATCTCTAGAAAGATGAATAGGCATTTCCTAAGGTATGAAAGTATATTCAAAAGGCTGATGATGCAAAAGAATAAGTCATGACTGGGATTCTCCAGAAGTTTAGTGTAGTGGAAGTTTAAGCTACAGGTAGGATGGGGGCAAAGAAGTGAGACAAAAAATTGTCAGCTAAGTGGTTTCCAGACCTCAGGAATAGCTTCACACTCTACATTCAGGAATCTGTCTGCCATCTCATGCACCACGTGGAGCCTGAAAGGTTTGGAGCAAGAAGGAGGGGGGTGCAGGGTTGGCAGTGGGATACAGCAATGTGATTGCTTGGAAAGCAATGCTCTCCCCTTGCCTAACAGTGTCGTGAGACTCTGGGACCCTGTACACTGCAGGTGCCTGCTTCCCTCCTCTAAACAAGTGCTCTTGTTTGGTGGATTTGATTTAATTTTTGCAATAAAGGAGACACTTATTGCACTAGATCCAGTACCAAATAAAATTTTGAATTAAAATAACCATTATAATTGATGTTACCATAGTATGAAAACTAAATTAAGAAAATTAATTTTGGTAGATTGTAAATGATATTTTCTTTTTTGATCATAGAACTTGAACAGGAATTTTGGCCTGGAATAGTAGAAAGTGATGTTGTGTGATGTATATGTGCATTAGAAACAGGTAAGTTTGTTTTATTTCATCAAATAACAACTATTTGACTATAAGTGTACATTGAGTGTTGTGCTTAACAAATTAGTTAAAAGAAAAAAAGGAAAGAGTGAGTAGAAGAAATCCAATCTTTTTGCCAAAGATGGATGATTTCTACTGTGGATTTCTACTCTTGCTCTCAACTCCCTGAGAGCTTCCACGCTGGCTGTAGGCCCCATTGATTCAGTTTTCAGTGGACAATTCAATACAAGGCTACCTTTTGGGTTTTGGAATGGTTTCCAGTCCACATCATGGTGATTTCTGTCGGAAGAATGTCATCAAATACTGCTGTCAGAATCAGGCGAAACATCATGTAGCAGGGCCAAGACCTTATGGGGAATTAGGTACCTGTAACATAGGTGATCTTGCATATCATGATCTCAGAGCAGATGAAAAGGGAGTTGGGGGTGAATTATGGGTGCTGAGTTCTTTTCAGTGTGATCACAAAAGACCCCTGCCAAAGTCTGCAATATCAAGGCCTTGCTAATGTCAGGTTTTGTACACCTTGGAAATCACAGATTAGTTGGAAATTGCTGTTTCTTATTAAATCAATTTGGATATTAGTTGGGAAAAGTCCTTTATGGAGTGCCTTTGTACTGGTCATGCCAAATGCCCATGGGATTAAACAGTTGCACATATATCTGGCTATATAGATATATGGATCCTGTATGTATAAACAAGAGATAAGGATCCTGTACATATAAACAGAAATCCAGTTTTCAATTATTTTTGACAGAGTTGTGGTGAAGCTAATACAAGTTATTTATGTTTGCACTTAGTACATATTAGATAAACTTCTGCATTTGTGAAGAGGGAAAAGCTTGCATTTGAATGCCAACACCTACATTGGATCACTTGCTTTACTGCTTCCCAGCTTTGTGATCTAAATGTCTTCATGTTACAATTTCATCTGTGAAATATGATGTTTTGAAGGTTAAAAGACATTAGGAAAGTTTTTATTTTAATGAATCCTAATTTATTAGATTTTTCTTGTGTTGTGCTTTTGTATTCTACAACATTTTTGCCTAAACCAAGATCACAAAGATTTTTCTCCTAAATTGTATTCCAAAATTTTGTAGTTTTAGGTTTTAGGTCTATAATTCATTCCAAGTTCATTTCTGTATGTGGCACAAGGCAAGAGTTAAGGTTTTAGTTTTGCTTTGTTTTCTTCCACAGAGTTGGTCATCTATTCTGGCACCATTTGTTGAAAATACTATCATTTCTCAATTAATTACCTTAAATTTTTTGTTGAAAATCAATCTACTGTCTATTCTATTTCATTGGTCTATTCATTTATCTAATTTCACCTTGTCTAGATTACTGTAACTCACAGTAAGACCTGAAATTGGGCAGAGTGAGTCAACTTGGCTCTTTAAAACAATATTACTGGCCAGGTGTGGTGGCTCACGCCTGTAATCCCAGCACTTTGGGAGGCCAAAGTGGGTGGATCACCTGAAGTCAGGCGTTCGAGATCAGCCTGACTCTACTAAAAATACAAAATTAGCTGGGCGTGGTGGTGGATGCCTGTAATCCCACCTACTAGGGAGGCTGAGGCTGGGCAATCACTTGAACCCAGGAGGTGGAGGTTGCAGTGAGCCGAGATTTTGCCATTGTACTCTGGACTGGGCAACAAGAGTGAAACTCCATCTCAGAAACCAAAACCAAAACCAAAACCAAAACCAAAACCAAAAAAAAAATAGTATTAAGAAAATGAAAAAGGCTAGGAGGTGACTCACACTTGAAATCCCAGCACTTTGGGAGGCCAAGGTGGATGGATCACTTTGAGCTTGGGAGTTCGAAACCAGCCTGGCCAACATGGTGAAACCCCATCTCTACAAAAAAAAAAAAAAAAAAATTAGCTAGACCTTGGTGGCACGTGCCTATAGTCCCAGCTACTTGAGAGGTTGAGGCTGGAGAATCACGTGAGCCTGGGAGGCGGAGGCTGCAGTGAGCCAAAATCACACTACTGCAGTCCAGCCTGGGTGACTTAGTGAGACCCTGTCAAAAGAAAGAAAGAAAGAAAGAAAGAAGGAAGGAAGGAAGGAAGGAAGGAAGGAAGGAAGGAAGGAAGGAAGGAAGGAAGGAAGGAAGGAAGGAGAAAGAAAGAAAGAAAGAAAGAAAGAAAGAAAGAAAGAAAGAAAGAAAGAAAGAAAGAAAGAAGGAAGGAAGGAAAGAAGGAAAGAAAGAAAGAAAGAAAGAAAGAAAGAAAGAAAGAAAGAAAGAAAGAAAGAAAGAAAGAAAAAGAAAGAAAGAAAGAAAGAAAGAAAGAAAGAAAGAAAGAAAGAAAGAAAGAAAGAAAGAAAGAAAGAAAAGAAAAGATAAGCCACAGACAAGGAGAAAGTATTTACAAAGCACACATACAATAAAGGGCTTGTAACCAGATTATACAAACAACTCAGAACTCAGTTAAGACAAACAGCCCAACTAAAAATGAGGAAAAGATTTGTATAAAAGAGATAACAGATGGCAAACAAACATATGAGATGCTCAATATCATTCAACATAAGAGAAGTGCAAAAGAATTATAAAATGAGATACCTCTACATATATGCATACCTAAAATTTAAAAAGACTGGCAATACCAAGTGCTGTCAAAGACACAGAGCAACTGCTGGAATGTTCATATACTGCAGGTGGGAATGTATCTATACTTACATAAGATCAATGTTTTTCTCTCTTTTAATGCTTGGGGAAATTCTGTTTTGAAGCCATTTGAGTATAGAGTTTTCCTGTAGGTTCAATGTCTTTACAAATGTTCATAAAAAATTCATAAAAATTCAAAAATTCATAAAAAATTCATATTTCCTATTTCTTCTTGTAAATTTATTGATTTGTTTTATTTGTTCTTCTTTAGTAACTTGTCTACTTTATCTAAATGTTCAAATTTACTGGAATAACATTTTTACAATAGTCTCCTATTTTTAATGTCTTATGAACTAATGATATCCAATTTTTCACTCAATATTAGAAATTTGTGCCTTACCTCTTTTTCTTTTTAATAATTTTCAGGTGGTTATCAATTTTATTTTCCTAATACCAAATTTTGGCTTGGTTAATTCTCTCTGTATTTGTTGTTTTCTAATTAGTGTATTTCTGCTATTATTTATTTTATTTCTTTCCTTTTACTTTAGGTTTATTTTGGAGTTTTTTCTAACTTTGTAATATTTTTTCTTAGATTGTTAATGTTGGGTTTTAACTCTACCTTTTAAATGAATGCTTTTATATTGCTTTTATTGAATACAATGTTTTGTAATAGTGTTCATTTATTATTAAATTTAACATTTTCTAATTTCTCTCATTATTCTTTCCTTGACACGTGAATTACCTAAAAATGCACTGCTTAAATTTCAAACACTTAAGGATTTTCTTTTTGCTGTTATGTTGCTTAATCCCACTCTGGTCTGTATAATTTCAACTTTGAAATTTCTGAAATCTTGCCTTATAATTCAGCATATAATCTTTATTTTAGGAAGTGAAAAATAATTTGCATTCTGTATGTGCTGGGTGTAGTGTTCTACATACCTTAATCAGGTCATGCTTGATAATCATTTGTTTATGCATTATTTATTTATTTATTTATTTTTTTAAATTTATTTATTATTATTATACTTTTAAGTTGTAGGGTACATGTGCATAACATGGTGGCTTCTGCTACATATGTATACTTGTGCCATGTTAGTCTGCTGCACCTATCAACTCGCCATTTACATCAGGTATAACTCCCAATGCAATCCCTCCCCTCCCTCCCCATGATAGCTCCCGTGTATGCTCCCTTCCTGAGTCCAAGGATCTGTTCAGTTCCCACCTATGAGTGAGAACACGCGTGTTTGGTTTTCTGTTCTGTGATAGTTTGCTGGTTAAGAATGATGGTTTCCAGCTGCATCCATGTCCCTACAAAGGACACAAACTCATCCTTTTTATGGCTGCATAGTATTCCATGGTGTATATGTGCCACATTTTCTTAATCCAATCTGTCACTGATGGACATTTAAGTTGATTCCTAAGTCTTTGCTATTAGGGAATAGTGCTGCAATAAACATATCGCGGTGCATGTGTCTTCTATAGCAGCATAATTTATAACTCTTTGCATATCCCCAGTAATGGATGGTTGGCCATATGGCACATCTAGTACTCATCCGACAAAGGGCTAATATCCAGAACCTAAAGAACCTAACAAATTTACAAGAAAACAAACAACCCCATCAAAAGTGGGTAAAGGATATGAACAGACATTTCTCAAAAGAGGACATTCATACAGCCAACAGACATATGAAAAATGCTCATCATCACTGGCCATCAGAGAAATGCAAATCAAAACCACAATGAGATACCATTCACACCAGTTAGAATGGCGACCACAAAAGTCAGGAAACAACAGGTGCTGGAGAGGATGTGGAGAAATAGGAACACTTTTACACTGTTGGTGGGATTGTAAACTAGTTCAAGCATTATTTATTTTTAACTGAGTTATTTTATTCTGCAAGTTTCTCGAAGACATATAGCCAACTCCCAAATAGTCAAAAATCCACCTATAACTTCTAACTCTTCCCAAAGTTTAACTACTAATAACTTACTGTTGACTGGAAGCCTTACTGATAATATAAACAATTGATTAACACACATTTTGTATGTTATCTGTATTACATATTGTAGTCTTACAAGAACGCAAGCTAGAGAAAAGGAAATGCTATTAAGAAAATCATAAGGAAGAGGAAATATATTCACTGTTCGTAAAGTGAAAGTTGGTCCTCATAAAGGTCTTTGTTCTCCTCATCTTTACAGTTGAGTAGGCTGAAGAGGAAGAGGACAAGGAAGGCTTGAACTTGGTGTCTCAGGGGTGACAAAGGGGAAAAGGTGAGGAGAAGAGGCAGGAAAGACTGGGAAACTCCATGTTACTTTATGGAAATACATCATAATTTCTGTCTTTTTTGAGTTTTCATTTTTTAAAAAAATGTTTTTATACAGCACCAATCCTTCTTCTGCAGTTTACTTTAGTTTCACTGCCTGTATCATAGAAAGGTCCATGTCATAAAAGAAGTCAAAAGCAGTCTTGACTTGTTGGAATGCTCCTGCTGGATTGTCTAAGGTCTGTTTGTTTCCTAGAACTGCTTCTTTTTGCCGTCTTCATCATCTGGCATCAAGTTGTCTTCTGTTAATTCCTCTGATGTGGTGTGTATTAGCTGTAGACTTTCTCCAAGAAATCTTGAAATCTTTCACCCCATTTCCCCGCCACCACCCTTTTTGCCATATCCACAATCTCTTTCATGATTTCCTTGATTGGCTCTGTCGTAAATTCTGTGAAGTCATGTGCAACATCTGGACACAGATTTCTCTAGCAGGCATTTATGCTTTCAGGCTTGATGGCTTTCACAGCTTTTTCTATAACAACAAGGACATCTTCAGTGGTGTCATCTTTCCATACTTTCTTGATGTTCTCTCTCTCTAGGTTCTCTCCCATAGCTTTGACCATCCTTTCCATAGAGTACCATGTGTAATGAGACTTAGAGGTCCTTTTTACTTCCTGATCTAGAGACTGAATTAGAGACATTAGGTTTGGGGACAAGTAGTCCACTTTGATGCCTTCAGTGTCAAAATCATGGGGTCCTAGGTGGTTGGGGCGTTGTTCAATATCAAAAGAACTTTAAGAAGGGTCCTTTACTGGCCAGGTACTTCCTGACTTCAGGGACAAAGCATCAATGTAATCAATTCAGAAAAAGTGTTCTCACTGCCCAGGCCTTCTTGTTATATGATCAAAAGACTGGCAGCTGGTGTTTCTTTTCCCTTCAAGACTTAAGGGTTAGCAACTTTATAGATAAGGCCTGTCCTAGCCATAGGCCTGACTGCATTTGAACAAAACAGTAGAGTTAGCCCAACCCTTCCTGCCTCAAATCCTGGTGCTTGCTTCTCTTCCTCACTGATGAATGGTTTTTATGGTGGCATTTTTTTCCAAGAATAGAGCACTTTCATTGGTATTCAAATTCCGTTTAGACAGATATCCTTTCTCCTCAATGATTTTCTTAATAATGTCTAGGAACTTGTCTACTTCCTCTTAGTTAGCAAAAGCTACTTCTTTTGCTATCTTGACATTTTTTTTTTTTTTCCATTTCAGATTTTATTTGCTATTAGTTCTTCCATCAGTCCATGCAGATTTAGCCCACAACATAGCTGTAGATTAGTCAGGGGAATGGTCTAAGTTGCCTATCCAAAGTCAGGGAGGATTTATTCTGCTTTCACCCTTTATTATTATTATTTTTAAAAATTTATTTATTATTATTATATTTGCTGTAGGGTACATGTGCATACAACGTGCAGGTTTGTTATATATGAGTTACTTGTGCTCATGTTGGTGTAAGCAACCCATCAACTCGTCATTTACATCAGGTATTCCAATGCAATCCTCCCTCCCCTCCCCATGATAGGCCCCGTGTGTGATGTTCCCCTTCCTGAGTCCAAGTGATTCATTGTTCAGTTCCCACCTATGAGTGAGAACATGGTGTTTGGTTTTCTGTTCTGGTGATAGCTCGCTGGGTGAATGATGTGGTTTCAGCTGCACCCATGTCCCTACAAAGGACACAAACTCATCCTTTATTATGGCTGCATAGTATTCATGGTGTATATGTGCTACATTTTTCTTAATCCAGTCTGTCACTGATGGACATTTGGGCTGATTCCAAGTCTTTGTTATTGTGGGAATAGTGCTGCAATAAACATAATGGTGCATGTGTCTTTATAGCAGCATAATTTATAATCCTTTGGGTATATCCCCAGTAATGGGATGGCTGGGTCATATGGTACATCTAGTTCTAGATCCTTGAGAACCCTACATGTTTCTATAATGGTTGAACTAGTTTGGCAATCCCACCAACAGTGTGCGCCCTATTTCTCCACATCCCTTCCAGCACTTGCTAAGCTCTCTGACTTTTAATGATCGCCATTCTAACTGGTGTGAGATGGTATCTCATTGTGGTTTTGATTTTGCATTTCTCTGATGGCCAGTGATGATGAGCATTTTTCACAAAATCTGTTGGCTGCATGAATGTCTTCTTTTGAGAAATGTCTGTTCATATCCTTTTGTCACTTTTGATGGGTTGTTTGTTTTTTCTTGTAACTTGTTGGAGTTCTTTTGTGGTTCTGATATTAGCCCTTTGTCAGATGAGTAGATTGCAAAAATTTTCTCCCCATTCTGTAGGTTGCCTGTTCACTGATGTAGTTTCTTTTCGTGCAGAAGCTCTTAGTTTAATTTAGATCACTTTGTCAATTTTGGCTTTTTTACGTCGCTGTTTTTGGTGTTTTAGACATGAAGTCTTTGCCCCATGCCTCTATGTCCTGAAATTTGGTACTACCTAGGTTTTTCCCTTTCTAGGATTTTATGGTATTAGGTCTAACATTTAAGTCTCTAATCCATCTTGAATAATTTTCAGATAAGGAGTAAAGGAAAGGATCCAGTTTCAGCTTTCTAATACTTATGGCTAGCCAATTTTCCCAGCACCATTATTAAATAGGGAATCCTTTCCCATTGCTTGTTTCTCTCTCTAGTTTGTCAAAGATCAGATGGCTGTAGATGTGTGGTATTATTTCTGAGGACTTGTTCTGTTCCTACTGGTCTATATCTCTCTTTGTTTTGAAAACAGTACCATGCTGCTTTGGTTACTGTAGCCTTGTAGTGCGGCTTTAAAGTCAGGTGGTGCTGTGATGCCTCCAGCTGTTCCTTTGACTTAGGATTCTCTTGAGATGCGGGCTCTTTTTGGTTCCATATGAACTTTTAAAGCAAAGTTTTTCCAATTCTGTGAAGAAACTCATTGGTAGCTTGATGGGGATGGTATTGAATCTGTAAATTACCTGGGCAGTATGGCCATTTTCATGATATTGATTCTTCCTATCCATGTATACGGTGTTGTTCTTCCATTTGTTTGTGTCCTCTTTTATTTCACTGGAGCAGTGTTTCAGTTCCTCTGAAGAGGTCCTTACATCCTTTGTAGGTTGGATTCTAGGTATTTTATTCTCTTTGAAGCAATTGTGGAATGGAAGTTCATTCATGATTTTGGCTCGTTTGTCTGTTATTGGTGTGTAAGGAATGCTTGTGATTTTTGCACATTAATTTTGTATCCTGGAGACTGCTGGTATGGCTTATCAGCTTAAGGAGATTTTGGCTGAGACAATGGGGGTTTCTTTAAATATAATAACCATGTCATCTGCAAAGAGGGACAATTTGACTTTTCTTTTCCTAACTGAATACCCTTTGATTTCTCTTGCCTGATTGCCTTAGCCAGAACTCCAACACTATGTTGAATAGGAGTGGTGAGAGAGGGCATCCCTGTCTTGTGCCAGTTTTCAAAGGAATTTTTCCAGTTTTTGCCCATTCAGTATGATATTATTGGGGCCTGTCATAAATAGCTCTTATTATTTTGAGGTGCACGCTCTATCAATACCAATTTATTGAGCGCTTTAGCATGAAGGGTTGCTGAATTGTCAAAGTTTCTTTCTGCATCTATTGAGATAACTGCGTGGTTTTGTCTTGGGTTCTGTTTATATGCTGGATTATGTTTTATTGATTTATGAATGTTGAACCAGCCTTGCATCCCAGGATGAAGCCCACTTGGATCATGGTGTGATGTTTCTTTTTTACGTTGAATCCGGGTTTGCCAGTATTTTATTGAGGATTTTTTGCATCGATGTTCATCAGGATGCTGGTCTAAAATTCCTTTTTTTTGTTGTAAGGTTCTGCCAGGCTTTGTATCAGGATATGCTGGCCTCATAAAATGAGTTAGAGGATTCCCTCTTTTTTCTATTTACTACTTCAGAAGGAATGGTACCAACTCCTCCTTATACCTCTGGTAGAATTCAGCTGTGAATCCATATGGTCCTGGATCTTTTTGGTTGTAGGCTATTAATTATTGGCCTCACTTCAGAGCCTACTATTGGTCTATTCAGGGATTCAACTTCTTCCTGGTTTAGTTCCTAAGAAGCGTCCAGGAAATTATCCATTTCTTCTAGGTTTTCCAGCTTCTATTTACAGAGGTGTTTATAGTATCTCTCTGATGGTAGTTTGTATTGTGGGTCGGTGATATCCTCATCATTTTTAATTATGGCCGATTTGATTCTTCTCTTTTCTTTCTTTTTTTATTAGTCTTGCTAGTGGCCTGTCAATTTTGTTGATTCCTTTTTTCAAAACCAACTCCTGGATTCATTGATTTTTTGAGGGTTTTTGTGTCTCTATCTCCCTTTCAGTTCTGCTCTGATCTTAGTTATTTCTGCCTCTGGCTAGCTTTTGAATGTGTTTTGCTCTTGCTTCTCTAGTTCTTTAATTTCATGATGTTAGGAGTGTCAATTTTTGATCTTTCCTGCTTTCTCTTGTGGGCATTTAGTTATAAATTTCCCCTCTACACACTGCTTTAAATGTGTCCCAGAGATTCTGGTATGTTGTATCTTTGTTCTCATTGGTTTCAAAGAACATCTTTATTTCTGCCTCATTTTTATGTACGCAGTAGTCATTCAGGAGCAGGTTGTTCAGTTTCCATGTAGGTTGAGCGGTTTTGATTGGAGTTTCTTAGTCCTGAGCTCCTAGTTTGATTGCACTGTATTGTCTGAGAGACAGTTTGTAATAATTTCTGTTCTTTGCACATTTGCTGAGGAGTGCTTTACTTCCAATTAGTGGGTCAATTTTGGAGTAAGTACTGATGTGGTGCTGAGAAGAATGTATATTCTGTTGATTTGGGGTGGAGAGTTCTATAGATGTTCATTAGGTCTGCTTGCTGCAGAGATGAGTTCAATTCCTGGATATCCTGTTAACTTTCTGTCTTGTTGATCTGTCTAATGTTGACAGTGGAGGCGTTGAAGTTTCCCATTATTATTGTATGGGGAGTTCAAGCTCTCGTAAGTCTCTAAGGACTTGCTTTATGAATTCAAGTGCTCCCTGTATTGGGTGCATATATATTTAGGAGAGTTAGCTCTTCCTGTTGAATTGGATCCCTTTACCATTGAAAGTAATGGCCTTTGTCTCTTTTGATCTTTTGATGGTTTAAAAGTCTGTTTTATCAGAGACTAGTATTGCAACCCCTGCTCTTTTTTGTTCTCCATTTGCTTGGTAAATCTTCCTCCATCCCTTTTATTTTGAGCCTATGTATGTCTCTCATGGTGAGATGGTCTCCTGAATACAGCAGACTGATGGGCCCTGACTCTTTTATCCAGTTTGCCAGTCTGTACCTTTTAATTGGAGCATTTAGTCCATTTACATTTAAGGTTAATATTTTTATGTGAACTTGATCCTGCCATTAAGTGATATTAACTGGTTATTTTGCTCAAGTAGTTGATGCAGTTTCTTCCTAGCCTCGATGGTCTTTACATTTTGGCATGTTTTGCAATGGCTGGTTCCGTTGTTCCTTTCCCCAACTTAGCTACTCTGCTTATCTGTGCCGATTTTATTTCTCCTTCACTTATGAAACCAGTTTGGCTGGATATGAAATTCCTGGGTTAAAATTCTTTTAAGAATGTTGGAATATTGGCCCCCCACTCTCTTCTGGCTTGTAGAGTTTTCAGCCGGAGAGATCTGCTGTGAGGGTCTGATGGGCTTCCCTTTGTGGGTAACCCGACCTTTCTCTGGCTGCCCTAAGATTTTTCCTTCATTTCAACTTGGTGAATCTGGCAATTATGTGTCTTGGAGTTGCTCTTCTCGAGAGTATCTTTGTATGCTTCTCTGTATTTCCTGGATTTGAATGTTGGTCAGTTCTTACTAGGTTGGGAAGCTCCTGGATGATATCCCTAAAGAGTGTTTTCCAACTTGTTCCATTTTCCTCACTTTCAGGCACCCTAATCAGACGATTTGGCCTTTTACATAATCCCATACTTCTTGCAGGCTTTGTTCATTTCTTTTTCTTTCTTTTCTTTGTTTCTTCTCGCCATTTCATTCATTTCCCCTGATCCTCAATCGCTGATACTCTTTTCTTCCAGTTGACGAGTCGCTACTGAAGCTTTGTGCATTTTGTCACGCCATTTCTCGCGGTCATCATGAGCCATCTCTTTCATTTCGCGACGCATCTTTCTCTGCATTAATTACTCTAGCCATCAATTCTTCCACTTTTTTTCAAGATTTAGTTTCTTTGCGCTTAAGTACTTAATTCTCCTTTAGCTCTTGAGAGATTTCTGATGACTGAAGCCTTCTTCTCTCATCTCACAAAGTCATTCTCCATCCAGCGCTTTGATCCGCTGCTGGTAATGACAAGCGCTTTCTTTGCCGAGATGTAATTTTATTTTTGAATTTCCAGCTTTCTGCCCTGCTTTTTCCCCATCTTGTGGTTTTTATCTGCCTCTGGTCTTTGGATATGATGTAATTGATGTTTTAGTGTAGGTGTCCTTCCTGTTTGATAGTTTTCCTTCTAACAGTCAGGACCCTCAGCTGTAGGTCTGCTGGAGATTGCTTGAGTCTCACCAGACCCTGTTTGCCTGCATCAGCAGCAGAGGCTGGTGAAGAATACTGGAACAGCTATGTAGCTGCTCCGATTCTTTAAGCTTGGAAGCTTCCTCTCAGGGGTGTACTCCACCTGTGAGGTGTGGGGTGTCAGACTGCTCCCTAGTGGGGATGTCTCCAGTTAGGGCTACTTCCAGGGGTCAGGGACCCACTTGAGCAGGCAGTCTGTCCCTTTCCTGATCTCAAAGCCCATGCTGGGAAGATCCACTGCTCTCTTCAAAGCCATCTGATCTGGAATGCCTGCAGAGGCTCTCTGCTGCTTTTGTTGTTGTTGTTGTTGTTGTGTAGCTGTGCCCTGTCCCCAGAGGTGAGCTCACAGAGACAGGCAGGTTTCCTTGAGCTGCCGTGAGCTCCACCCAGCTGGAGCTCCCAGCAGCCTTTGTTTACCCACTTAAGCCTCAGCAATGGCGGCTTCTCCCCCAGCTCCTCACAAGCTGCCTTGCTGGTAGATCACAGACTGCTGTGCTAGCAATGAGGGAGGCTCCCCATGGGACCCCTCCCGCCAGGTGGATATGATCTCCTGGTGTGCCTGTTTGCTTTAAAGCGCAGTATTGGGGTGGAGTTAACGATTTCAGGTGTTGTGTGTCTCAGTTCCCCCATAGAAAAAAGGGATTCCTTGAGCTTCCCAGGTGAGGCGAGGCCCCAGCTTCAGCTCTCACATCGGCTGCAGCAGCCGACGGGCACGATCCTCCGGGCACTCCCCAGTGAGATGGTCCTAGCAATTCTCCGTTGAAAATGCAGAAATCACCGGTCTTCTGTGTCGCTCGGGCTAGGAGTTGGAGACTGGAGCTGTTCCTATTCGGCCATCTTGCTCCGCCCCCTATCTTGACATTTTTTAAGCCAAACTTTTTTTCCTATAATTATTAAACCCTCTTTTTGCTGGCATTAAATTCTCCAGAATTAGATTGTTCCCTTCCCTTTTGCTTTAAGTTGTGATATGATCTCTCCACTTTTTCTTCAATCATATGAGGGTCTACAGGTATGGCTTTCTTATAGCAATCCTGCATTCACATTAAAGCTGCATTTTCCATACTAGATAAAAAGGTATTTCGCAAAGCAAGTGCAATGTTTTTGCATGTGCTGGTGTAGCTGCAGTGATGGCTTCACAAACCTCCTTTTTTTTAAAAAAAAAAAAAGTTATCCTTATGCTCAATTCATTTATCTTGAAATAGTGGGCAACCACAGCTGCAGACTTCAACCTATGGTACATAACAAGCAGTTCAACTTTTTCTTGTGATGTCATGACATTTCCCTGCTTTCTGGGAGCACTTCCAGTATTACCAGTGGCACTCTGCATAGGTCTCACGGTGTTTTTTAAGGTTTATGATGTTGCACTAAACACGATGAAAAGTACACAAGAACTGCAATAAATCACTATTTACTGTGATACCAGATTTACTGGAAAGACAAAACTCCTCATGTGGAAGTGATTTAATGTCACGGGGCATTTAAGCAGGTACTTGCAACACTGCTCAGTGCAATAGCAACAGAAGGTGTTTACAAAATTATTACAGTAGTGCAATATGTACTACAGTTAATTTCTGCAATTATTATTTAATACTGATGGCATCTTTACACTTGTTTACATTTCCTTGACTGCAAATGGTTCTATGTATAGTCTGTGTATAGTCTGTGATTGTGTGTGTGTATGTTTTGATAAATTTTAACTTTTATACTAGATTTGTGTATATTTTATAATAATAAATGGTAAAATAAACTAATGTCTATATATATTTTATTATGGCATACTTAACTTTTTCTTAATATTTTTATAGTTCTAGGCTATGTAGTTCATCTGTGAATTTTTTCAAACTGTCACAAATCTCCAAAAAATGTTCCAATGTATTTACTGAAAAAAATTTGCATGTAAGTAGATCTGTGCAGTTCAAACCCATGTTGTTCAAGTCAAGTGTATTTTAAAATCTTCCACTATATTGCTTGATTGGTCTATTGCTTCTTTTAGTCCAGTTAACTTTTGGTTTATATATTTTGAGGCTATGTTATTAGATCCATAAATGCCTTGAATTCTTACATTTTTTTTACTTGTTTAAATGTTTTAAAATCACCTTTAAGTGTATTATCTGCAGTAGTGCTTCTTGCCTTAAAGTCTACATTATCTGATACACCAGCTGTCTTTTGGTTAGTGTTTTTATATGTCTATTCTTTCTTTTCCAATTTTTGTTTCATTATATTTAAAGTGTTTTTGAGCACTGTGCCATTGGATATTATTTTTTCCTTGCCTGACAATTTTGGGCTTAAATTGAAGTTTTTAGTTAATTTACACTTAATTCCTGAAATGTGTGTAGTAAAGCCTATTGTTTTAATACTTGTTTTCTACTCCCTCTATTCTATTACTTGTCTACTCCCTTTAGTCTATTTCCCTCTCTCTTTCTCTCTTCTTGTAGATTAAGAAAGTATTCTTGTATTATTTCATTTCCCCGCCCCCATTAGCTTGTCAGTTCTGTATTTTTTTAATGGCTTTAATGTATTTTTTTCTAGAGATTAAAATATAAATCACTAGAGTCTAAAATAACTTAGTACTTTTATACCACTTACCAGAAAATTGTAGAGGAGGAAACTTAAAGCCCTTTAACTGCATTTACTTTCCTGGTCTCTAATACTAATGTTGTGTACTGTATTGTTTACATATAGTTTAATTTCTACATGACATCAATTTATATATTCAACATTAATTTATAAATGTTACTATTCTTTTATTCTTCTTTTTCTCCTGCATTGCTATATCCTCATCTAGGATCATTTCACTTCTTTCTGAATAACTCCCTCAGTATATCTTTTTAAGTGCAAATCTGCTGGTGACGACTTCTCTTTAGTTTTGTTTTCTGAAAAGGTCTTAATTTTATCTTCATTTTTAAAGATTATGGCTGATGATTTAAAAATTCTAGGCAGACAGTTATTTTCTTTATCCTCAAAACTATCATTTCATTGTCTTCTGGCTTCTTTAGTCTTTGTTGAGAAACCCTTTGTCAGTCTTACTGTTGCTCCTCTGTAGGTAACATGTTTTCCCACTTCTCGCTTGTTTTAAAATTTTCAGTTAATTATAATGTTTCAGTAGTGTTACTATGATGTGCCTAGTGGTTGTTCTGTTTATGTTTAATCCTTATTGTGTCCTTTGTAATTCTCAAATCTGTAACTTAATGCCTTTAATTGTTTTAGAATATTCTTGGTCAGTATTTTTCAAATAGGGTTATTATACCATGTTCTTTCTTCTTTCTGGTTTTCAGTTGCTGTGTGGCAATTCATACCTTAATCCTATATTTGTTTGTGCTTTTGTTTGGATTACACCTTTTGAGATCTACCATGTTTTAATGTGTATATTTCCTTCTGACTTATCTTCCATTTAACTAATTGTCTGCTTAGCTATTTCTAAAACGCTGTTGAATTCACTCCTTGAGTTCTTAATTTCTGATATTTTATTTTTCATGTCTAGAATATCAAAAGTAACTATTTGTAGTTTTCAGTTCTCCAGGTTATTACTGAATTCCTTGATCATAGTAGTCACATTTATTTTAAGTTTTGTGTATAATAACCATGAAATTTGTATCTCCTCTGGCTATCTATTTTCTAATTTATTTTCTCTTTTATCTGCTCTTGTCTGTTTGTAAGCTTCAGCATTTTAGACTTAATATTTGTCTTTGAACAGTCTAGAGACAATTCAAAGCTCTAGAGATTACTACCATCATCTAGAGAGGATTGCTTTTGTTTCTTTGGAAAGCTAGGTAAAGGTTTGATCATCTTAATGACAATTGCAAATGCATGTTTTAAATGTGTTCATCTTTTTAAGTTAACCTCAGTGTAGTTCATCCACGAGTTATCTGGCTCTCACTGGAAATGTTATTCCCCTCTTTAGTGTCCTTTTTTGTGCTCAATTCCTAGCTCACTTATTTTTCAGACTTTTTCCTAATATAATACTTAAAGATAAAAATTTCCTCTCTATTACACTTTCTGTGCACTAATATTTTCTGATATCCTATATGATTTCTTCTTTTACCCTCACTTTTAAAGATATGCTTACGTTTTACAAATACATGAAGTTTTTTATCTTTCTGTCATTGACATCTCAATTCATTTTATTGTAATTAGAACATGTACTCTAAGCAGTAACAATTCTTTAAATATGTACTGAGAATTCCTTTCTTGTTTTTAAATTTTATTTTAGATACAGAGTCTCACTCTGTCATCTATCCTGAAGTGGTGCTGTGGCATGATTATAGCTCACTGTAGACTTGAACCTCTGGGCTCAAGTGATCCTCCCATCTCAGCCCCTTGAGTACTCCTGGCTTCATAGGATCCTCCTGCCTTGGTCTCCCAAAGTGCTAAGATTACAGACATGAGCCACCAAGCCTGGCCAAGAATCTATTTAGTGGTTTGGCACGTTGTCATTTTTAAAAAATTATTCTTACGTTCTTAAAAGGAATATAAATTCTCCAATTTGGGGGTGTAATAAGTCTTTTAGGTCAATTAGCTATCTGTGCTTTTCAAATTTCTATACGTTCAATATATACCAGTAGATGTTCAACATTATTAATGATCAAGACAAAAAAATCATCCATACAATGAAGTATTATTTTAACTTTATTCCATGCTAAATTATTAGAAAGTCTGGATAGGGTATTGTTCCCCAGAATCTCTTCTGCATTGATAGCCATGTAAGTGCATGCACCCACTTTGAAAAACAGTCCCTCTTTAACTTTCAGAGTTAAATATTCACATAACTTCTTACACATAATTTTACTCTTTGTATATCTTTAAGCAAAACTTTCACACAAGAAATTTCATAGCAGTACTATTTACAGAAATTATAAAACAATCCAAATGCTTATCAACAGGAGAGTACAGGAATCAACTCTGGTATGCTTACATAAAAAAAAAAGTAAACAAACTAGAGAGCCATGCTACATACACTATGAATAAAGCTCAGCTATATCCAGTTAAATGTAAAAATAAGCCCAGGAGATTATATATAATATCATACTACTTTTATAAAGTTTAAAAAATGTAAATACAAAATATAACTTCATGGCACACATAGGGATGCAATAAAACTGTACAAAAAGGAAATCATACAAGCAATGGCCTTTGACAGTGGGTGCAGGGGGCAGCCTGGGAGTACAGGCATCTGCTTCCTGCTCACGTGGTTCCCACAGCCCTAGTGGTGCCAGTGCACAGCCACTGTGGGCTCTTGGAAGCTCCATATGCATTTGTTTCTCCAGCTTCATGACTGAAATAATCTCATGTAGTTTTAACATCAGGATTAACGCGCTTTTCTCCTTTTGTTACTCTATGTCCTCTACCACATTTGTAGCCAGTTCTCTGGATTAAAATTCCATCCTCAGAAGTGCGTAGAAAAGCTTTTGCTTTCTAGATTAAACATTTTCTATACAAAGAGTGTAAAAAGACATTTCAGGAAAATTCTAACCAAAAGAAAGCTTGTGCTGAAAAATGGACTTAAAGTAGTAAAAATTATTAGGCATCAAGAGAGTCACTACGCAGTGATGAAGTGTTCATGTCAAGATGATATAAGAATTTTAAATATACCTACACCTAGTGTAATGGTCTCAAAACGTGGAAGGCAAATATTGATAGAATTTCAGGGAGATTTGAAAAATCATCCATATATTATTAACTTCAAAATGCTTCTCTTAGTTATAAATATGTAAAGCAGACAAAAAATAAGCAAGAATATTGAAAATAAAAACAACTCAATTGAGCTTATATTCAACATTTAGAGAATGTACATTATTTTCAAGCACACAAGGAATATTAGAAATTTGATCAGGCACTATCTTATAAAGCAAACAGCAATAAAATCCACAGCATATGCATTACAGACTTCATGTTTGTTGAACATAACTAAATTGAAGCTAAAATAAAGTATCTAAACTTAGAAACCCTGCATATTTTGAAATTTAAAAAAGCTAACAACTTCTGGTTTAAATAATAAACTATAATAGAAACAAAATTCCTAAAATTATATAATAAGTACACTGCATATCAACATTTAGAGATCTACCAGACCATTAAAGGAGTAAACAATGAAAAAATCTGTTTTATTTTTATTTTTTTGAGACAGGGTCTTATGATGTCGCCCAGGCTGGAGTGCAGTGGCGCAATCATAGCTTACTGCAATCTTGAACTCTTGGGCTGAAGGGATCCTCCCACCTCAGCTTCCCAAGTAGCTAGGATGACAGGCCCACGCCATCATGCCCAGCTAACTTTTTTTTTTTTTTCACTTTTTGTAGACATGGGGGTCTCATTATGTTGCCCAGGCGGGTCTCAAACTCATGGCCTCAAACAATCCTCCTATCTTCACTTCCCAAAGTGTTGGGATTACAGGCATAAGCCACAGAGCCTGGTTTAGGTTTTACTTAACAGTCAGCAAGACTTATCAATAAAAATAAAAATAAAACATACAATATTTTAAATATAAAGAGAACATAAATAATCTGAATTGAATAATATGACAGAACTATCAACAAGCAGATACCAGCAATGTAAAAAACATTTCAAAAATCATAAAAATATAACATTAAAACTGCCACTAGAAGAAATAAAGCATAACAAAATTGAAGCAAGTTATAAATCTTCCGAAGAAAAAAAATATATACTGAAATAATTTTGGCTATAAGTCCTACCAAGCTTTTCAGGTACAAATTGTCTCAATCTTTTACCAATGATCCAAGAAATGGATTGGGGGAGTCCCTGTCAGCTCACTTTTGTTGTTGTTGTTGTTTTGAGACGGAGTCTCACTCTGTCACCCAGATTGGAGTGCAGCGGCGCAATCTCAGCTCACTGCAAGCTCTGCCTCCTGGGTTCACGCCATTCTCCTGCCTCAGCCTCCCGAGAAGCTGGGACTACAGGGGCCCGCCACCACACCCAGCTAATTTTTTTGTATTTTTAGTAGAGACGGGGTTTCACTGTGTTAGCCAGGATGGCCTCGATCTCCTGACCTCGTGATCCACCCGCCTCAGCCTCCCAAAGTGCTGGGATTACAGGGTGAGCCACCGGGCCCAGCGTCAGCTCACTTTTTAAGGGTAGCATGACCTTTATACCAAATCCAAACACTAGCAGTTGAAAAGAGGTAAGTTATCATACTGCTTGCTCATTAATATAGATTCAAGAACATTAAATAAAATATTAGCAAACTGAATCACACCTTATAAAAAGACAACCAAACAAGATAACCAAAGGACACACCACTCGTGTATAAAGCACATATTTCACCATATTAATAGCTTAAAAATCATACAACCATCTCAATAGATTGAGGAAACCCTAAAATACTATCCAACATACTTTCATGATTATAAACTTTAGTAAACTAGGAGTAGAAGGAAATTTGTTAAATCTAATAAAAGGTACCTATAAAAACACTGTCATATATTTTTGTCATACCAAATGAGGGAAAATTATCAGTCTTCCCATTATTCTTACTTCTACTTGGCATGGATTTTCTCAATAGCACAATAATTAATCAATATATTAATTGTTTTTAGTAATATTATAATTAATAATAATTAAGTGAAAAGTATTAGGAAAGAGGAAATTAACCAGCCTTTATTTCCAAATGATGAAATCCTTTACACAGATAAATCAAAAGATCATTTAAATGAATTAGAAATGATGGACAAAATTCATTTATCCATTTATTTTATTATTTGTGTTTAAATTGCAAATATCTATCAACTACCAAAAAATAATAAAAAATGTAATTTAAATACCATTTAATAGACACAATAATAAATGAAAAAGGGGATATCACTACTGACCCCACAGAAATACAAACTATCATCAGAGAATACTATAAACACCCCTATGCAAATAAACTAGAAAATCTAGAAGAAATGGATAAATGCCTGGACACATACACCCTCCCAAGACAAAACTAGGAAGAAGTCAAATCCATAAATAGACCAATAAGAGGTTCTAAAATTGAGGCAGTAATTAATAGCTTACCGACCAAAAAAAGCCCAAGACCAGACAGATTCACAGCTGAATTCTACCAGAGATACAAAGAGGAGCTGGTACCATTCCTTCTGAAACTATCCCAAATAATTGAAAAGGAGGGACTTCTTCCTAACTCATTTTATGAGGCCAGCATCATCCTGATACCAAAACCTGGCAGACACACAATAAAAAGAAAACTTCAGGCCAATATCCATGATGAACATCAATGTGAAAATCCTCAATAAAATACTGGCAAACCGAATCCGGCAGCACATCAAAAAACTTATCCACCATGGTCAAGTCGACTTTATCCCTAGGATGCAAGGCTGGTTCAGTGTATGCAAATCAGTAAACATAATCCATCACATAAACAGAACCAATGACAAAAACCACATGATTATTTCAATAGATGCAGAAAAGGCCTTTGATAAAATTCAACACCGCTTCATGTTAATAACTCTCAATAAACTAGGTATTGATGGAACATATATCAAAATAATAAGAGCTATTTATGACAAACCCATAGCCAATATCATACTGAATGGGCAAAAGCTAGAAGCATTCCCTTTGAAGACCAGCACAAGACAAGGATGCCCTTTCTCACCACTCCTATTCAACATAGTATTGGAAGTTTTGGCCAAGGCAATCAGGCAAGAGAAAGAAAGAAAAGGTATTCAAATAGGCAGAGAGGGAATTAAATTGTGTCTGTTTGCAGATGACATGATTCTACATTTAGAAAACACCACCATCTCAGCCCAAAACCTCCTGAAGCTGATAAGCAACTTCAGCAAAGTCTCAGGATACAAAATCAATGTGCAAAAAGCACAAGCATACCTATACTCCAACAATAGACAAGCAGAGAGCCAAATCATGAATGAATTCCCATTCACAATTGCTACAAACAGAATAAAATACCTAAGAATACAACTTACAAGGGATGTGAAGGACCTCTTCAAGGAGAACTATAAAACCACTGCTCTAGAAAATGAGAGAAGATACAAACAAATGGAAAAATACTTCATGCTCATGGATAGGAAGAATCAATATCATGAAAATGGCCATACAGCCCAAAGTAATTTATAGATTCAATGCTACTCCCATCAAACTACCATTGACATTTTTCACAGAATTAGAAAAAAACTACTTTAAATTTCATATGGAACCAAAAAAGGGCCCGTATAGCCAAGACAATCCTAAGCAAAAAGAACAAAGCTGGAGGCATCACACTACCTGACTTCAAACTATACTACAAGGCTATAGCAACCAAAACAGCATGTTACTGGTACCAAAACAGATATATAGACCAATGGAGCAGAACAGAGACCTCAGAAATAACACCACACCTCTACAATCATCTGATCTTTGACAAACCTGACAAAATCAAGCAATGGGAAAAGGATTCTCTATTTAATAAATTGTGCTGAGAAAACTGCCTAGCCGTATGCAGAAAACTGAAACTGGACTCCTTCCTTGCACCTTACACAAAAATTAACTCAAGATGGATTAAAGACTTAAATGTAAAACCCAAAACCATAAAAATCCTAGAAGAAAACCTAGGCCATACCATTCAGGACATAGGTATGGGCAAAGACTTCATGAATAAAACACAAAAAGGAATTGCAATGAAAGCCAAAATTGGCAAATGGGATCTAATTAAACTACAGAGCTTCTGCACAGCAAAATAAATTAGCATCAGAGTGAACAGGCAACCTACAGAATGGGAGAACATTTTTGCAATCTACCCATCTGACAAAGGTCTAATATCCAGAATCCACAAGGAACTTAAGCAAATTTACAAGAAAAATCAAGCAACTCCAGCAAAAAGTGGGCAAAGAATATGAACAGACACTTCTCAAAAGAAGACATTTATGTGGTTAACAAACACATGGAAAAAAAGCTCATCATTACTAATCATTAGAGAAATGCAAATCAAAACAACAATGAGATACCATCTCATGCCAGTCAGAATGATGATAATTAAGAAGTCAAGAAACAATAGATGCTGGTAAGGCTGTGGAGAAATAGGAACGCTTTTATATCATTGGCGGGAAAGTAAATTAATTTAACCATTGTGGAACACAGTATGGTGATTCTTCAAGGATCTAGAACCAGAAATACCATTTGACCCAGCAATCTCATTACTGGGTATATACCCAAAGGAATATAAATCATTCTACTATAAAGACACATTAACACATACGCTTATTGCACCACTCTTTACAATAGCAAAGACATGGAACCAACCCAAATGCCCACCAATGATAGACTGGATAAAGAAAATGTACATATACACCATGGAATACTATGCAGCCATAAAAAAAGAATGAGGTCATGTCCTTTGCAGGGACTTGGATGAAGCTGAAAGCCATCATCTTCAGCAAACTAACACAGGAACTGAAAACCAAACACCACATGTTCTGTCTCATAAGTGGGAGTTGAACAATGAGAATACGTGGACACAGGGAGGGGAACCTCACACACCTGGGGCCTGTTGAGGGATGGGGGAAAGGGGAGGGAGAGCATTAAGACAAATACCTAATGCATGCAGGGCTTAAAACCTAGATGATGAGTTGCTAGGGGCAGCAAACCATCATGGCACATGTAGACCGATATAACACACCTGCACATTCTGCACATGCATCCTGGAACTTAAAGTAAAATTTAAAAAGTAATAAAACAAACAAACAAAAAACCTTCATGTTTATTATCGCCTGTAAATGTTGGAATTTGAAGTAAAGGCAAATGTGTGTATCAATGGAAATTCAACATGAATAGAATGTTGTGAATCCTTGCCATATTTGTAAGAAATTGCTTGCTTTATCAATTAACTTAATATTTCAAATTGGGATACTCACCAAATCAAATAATAAATGCACGTCAAGAAAAAATAATTTAAATGCCATTTAAAGTGGTAAAAATAAGAATAGCAGAACCTAATAATAATTCTAACAAGAAGTATAATCTTCCAGGCGAAGATTCTAGATGGCACTGAGACATTAAAGATGGCCTAACTAGAGATATATATACGGTGATTACAACAATGAAACAACTCCTTGACTGTCACTTGTTTAAAAGTTAATCTCTAGATTCATTATGACTCCAATCCAAGTCCCAACAGGATTTTTTTTTTAAACTTGACAAACAGATCCTGAAATTTAGGTGAAAAAATAAAATTCCATGAATAACCAGGATATTTCAAAAGAATAGTGAGAGGAATCCTGTCCTCATCAGTATCAATCCCATAATAACTGAGGCAGTGTGGAATGGGCCCCAAAATATATTAGCAAAAAGAAAAAAAGTAAAAACTCCCAAGGAGATCTATGCCCATAGGAACTCTGGTATGGGAGACAGGTAGTGAGCAAACCAGGCCAGCGAAGGAGAGAAAGGGGGCTGAAAAATGGTTACCCAAATAAACGAAGGTAAAATTGTATCCTGATCTCACATCACTTCTGTACATAAAAATATATTTCAGAATAATACTTTAAATGTCTAAAAACGAAACAAAATTTTAGTAGAAAATATAGTTGAGAAATTTGTCGACATCAAAGTTTAAACAAGAACCAAAACATACCATTATACAAAAAATGACTGAAATCTTGGACTAAATTTTAAAATTAGAAGTTTTTGATCATCAACGGACACCTTAAGTGAAGTAGTTTTAAACAGGGAAACAATATTTGTAGCATGCACAACCGACAGTATCAACATAGATACGTAATGTATAGAAACGCCTTTAAATCTACAAGAAAAGTCCATATCACCGTATTTTTCTTAAAGGAGAAAAAAAATCATGAATAGGCTCTTCACAGAGCAGAAGGCTCTTCTGGTAAAAAGCTCATATGAACAGATATTTACATTCTTTAATGACCAAGAATACACAAAGGAAGATGAAGTAAAATACCCTGTTACACCGCACAAATTCACAAACGCCCAAGTGCAGGGGTTTGAAGCCAAAAGCCTCTTTAGGGATAAAATTTGATGGGAGAATCGTATTTTCCTAAACATTTACCTTGTTTGTTTAATGGTGGTTAACGTGAAAATCATCCTGTGTCCAACTGCCTGTGTGTCCCCTGACGGGAAGGTCCTTTCTCAAGACACCCTGCTCTGCCAGGTACAGTTCCCTGTGTCCGTCCTAGGCCACCATTCCCTTCCTCCGCTAGCGCCTCTGGCTCCCGCCAGGCTCCAAGCAAACCACGCCCACCGGCCTCCCGCCCCATCCTGCCCACCGCCACCTCTCCTTCCCTTGCCCCTAGGCTCTCGTGTCCCTGGCCACTGCCCATCCCCCTGCGCCCAGGCTCTCGCCCCTGCCTCCCCTTGCCCATTTTCCACCCACCCTCTTCGCCCAGGCTCTCTGCCGGTCCCACCCTCCCCATTCCCACCCCATACCCCCATACGCCCATAACCCGGCACCCAGGCTCTTTCCCCTACCTCCCCGCCCATTCCACTGCCTCCCCTCTTCCCCAGTGCCCCTCCACACCCAGGTTCTCCCCCTTGCCCCCCGCCCATCCCCCACCCACAGGCCTCCCTGCCGGTCCCTGCCATGCCCAGGCTCTCACCCCTGCACTGCGTTGCCCATTCCCCTTGCCCATCCCCCGTGCCCAGGCCTCAACCCCCCTCTTAGTCTATTATCCCTGCCTCACTTTCCACAAGGACATAAATCTTTGGGGAACCAAGACTAATAAATTTGGACTTAACAGAGGGAGCAAGGAGAATCTGGGGCTTGACCACTCTCCTGCTCGTGGGCGCTCCCATCAGGGCCATCGTGCTTTCACCTTTCAGCTTGTGGCTGTTCAACGAAGTCAGCGTTTCCTGGGTCAAACTTGGCAGATTTACATTTTTGTCAAAAGATTTTATTTTTCTATCACTTTTTAATTAGTAACATATTACACCACGGATGGTAACATATTATACCATGTTTCAATTAGTAACATATTATACCTATTAGCAGCTGGGGCTTTTACTTAACGGGGGTGGATTTTTCTAACAATATTCATTATTAATTACTTAAAAATTAACTTAGGTTATGTTACTTCTTAACAAACCCGAGTGTCAGATTGAGCAATTCTGCCTTAGACAGACACAGAAAGGCTCAGTAAGAGATCACAAAGGCGGAGAAGCTGCAAATGTTCTGGAGTCCTTGTTGCTAAACCCTTGAATGCTTGGCAGGGTCCCAGTGGGGGCCTAAATACTTCCCTTTGCATGAAAACGTGCTCCTTCCCGTAGCGCTGCCCAGTAAGTTGCAGTCAGGATGCATCTGTCCGGTGCAGCTTATAGTCTCCTCTCCTAGGAAGCCCTGCTGCCAACCTCAAACAGAAGGAGACAGGAGGCTCCCTGGCAACCTCTAGCAGAGGCCCGTGGGCCAGCCTCAACTTGCAAGGGCTCTGAGTGATTGTGCTGCTCTTGAGAATCTGTGAAGCCTGCGGCCAAAACCAATCGCTGCAAAAAACATAATGGAACCCAGGTCCCCTTCCATTGGTGCATTCATTTATTCACTCCTGCGTGATGCATTCTGACCGTCACTCAACAAGAATGTAGTGAGTTTTACAGCATGCTGTTGTCAAATGCGGCAAATGGAGGGGATATGCCACAATACCAAACCTCACCATGCTTAATTAATCAAACCAAGAAGTAAATCTATTGAATTCCCAAGGAGCCATGGAGAGCAGAGCAGCCACCAGGATTCTCTTTGTATTAAACTCTCCAAGAACCTGTGATCAAAGTGACTCAGGGGACAGAGAGCACCCTGCCCAGCACAGGAAGCCCACAGCATTGAGTGGTTACCTTCAGTGAACTAGGGAAACTCCAATCACCTCCCCTTCTCCTCCTCTCACAACCAGGATACCCAGGGGCGGGAGGTACTAGGCCTAAATGCCTTTTGATGCTTAGAAAAATCCCTTATAAAGCTATTCGTGTGTGTGTGTGTGTGTGTGTGTGTGTGTGTGTGTGTGTGTGTGTGTAAATCGGAGTTTAATAAAAGTCTGTACAACAGCCAAACTATCAAAATGTTAGGAACCCACAAATAAGTGGCTTACCTCCTAGAGTCTTTCTTCTGTTTTTCATTTCACTGACGATTGAGATGTTAGAATCACCAAGCTAAATGTGAGAGACAGCCATGGTACAGCCGCTCCCCAGCTCCCCTGTTTCTCCTACACTCCCCACAGAGAAGGGCTGTTCCAGGTGCTGAGCAGGGCCCCACACCCAGGACATGTCTTTCGAGATTCAAGTGCATTTATTTACTAGGGAGCATCCACTTTTACTCACTGATTAGAGTCAATAGGAGACACAGAAGTGGGTGGCTGGGGAAGCTCCCTCTCCCGCCCCTTCCCATACATCTCTCCTGGTGCCTGGTGCTTGTGTCTCATCCTGGCCAAGGCCATGGTCAGCTCTCTTGTTCCTCATTTCAGCCTTGGCTTGCCCAGGCCTGGCCCACTGATCTCAACTGGGGACTTAAAGTCCTCCTGGCGACCGCAAGTCTCTTCTGGTACCTTACCCCCCTTTCTAGTTTCTTCTCGCACTTCTATTATTTTTTATCTAAAACCAACTATACTCCCTCTTTCAGGAAGCTCCTCTTTAGAAAGCAGGGAGCTTTCTAAAGGGAACAGTGAGCCTTACAGGTAGGATGCTGGAAGATTTGTTCACTCCAGTTCCAAAGCTGTGGATGGGGCTGGAGATGGCTGTGCCTGGCAGGAGGATCACAGGTGGAGAGCACAGACTTCTGGGGAGCCCAGTGTATATCAGCAAGGAAATGGCACAGTGGAAACAGGACTCTACAAGAAGATGGGGGAGAGCTGCTAAGCAGGTGTTCAGATGTAAACCTTTAGGGAGAAAAAAGTTGTCTCAAGAGAATTTTGGGAAAGGTTTTCAGTGCAGTGTGCTATGTAAAATCTATGCTCTCCCTTCTAGATAACTTATGATAAAAAGCCGGATCGTTCTCATGGTTTGGAGGAATATCAGATAACCTCTTTGGTGTACACAGCAGACGACATGGTCTTCCTTTCCTCTCCCCTTCTCTCCTCTCTATTCCCTCCCTCCCTCCCTCCCTCCCTCCCTTCCTTCCTTCCTTCCTTCCTTCCTTCCTTCCTTCCTTCCTTCCTTCCTTCCTTCCTTCCTTCCTTCCTTCCTTCCTTCTTCCTTATTATTCCTTCCTCCACACTTTCTTGTAGGATTACTACATTTTCTTGCAATCTTAAGAAAGCAGCAGTGGAGAGTTGGGGTTGGGGTGACATAGCTGAGACCCTTCATAACATAATTCCTGAGATCTTGGCAAACCAGAGACAGTAAGACAACTGTTTTCAGTTCTAGCCCTGCACCTTGCTTGCTCTGTACTTTTTAACAAATCACTCACCTTCTCTAAGCCTTAGTATCTTCAATTTAAGTGAGGATAATAAATGTCTCTTTACATTGTCACTGTGAGGGTTGAATAATACAATAATGAGTTTGTTTATATAAATTATGAAGTGATTATATTTTAACTGATTCTTATAATTCATCAGAACACCTTTTCTGAAATTCACTGATGCAATTTGCAGAACACATTTTTTTAAAGAGCCACCATGACTGCAATGCTTTATTCTAGGCTCAGTGAATCTGTGTCAAGGCATCAGCCCAGCCCGTCTTCGTTGTCTGGGCCCTTGGTGCTGCTGCTGTGTCTGGCACATCAGGAGGACCAGGGGAAGGAGGAGAGCTCCCGAGCATGGTGTGGAGGCAGGGAGCACTGCCAAAGCCATATGCTCAGGGGAGCCAGAGGCCACAGAGAAATGTGGTTTTACTTTTCTGAGCTACGAAGTTTTAGAAAATAATTTCCCCATTTTTTTGATGTGATGCCTGAAGGAAAATAATAATAAAACAAAACTGGAGGAGGGCGGATTATCTGCCAAATGACATTTTCCCCTATTCTTTCTGCTTCTATTCCTAGAAAAAAAGAAATTGAAAACTGCAGGGAAAGTGTTGGCAGCATCCCAGACTTTCTTGTTTTGCTGCTAATCACTCTGACAGCAGATTTCTTTTTCAGAGGATGAGAGGCCAATGCCTCCACCCTGCTGCTGTCTTTAGACAATGAGGAAGGATGATGATGGTGACATTTATTAGGTGCTTGCTACGTGCAGGCAGCATGCTGAATACCTTGCCAGAATGATGGTGATTTTCCTTGCAACAGTACCATGGACCTGGCCTAAAGTGAGGACCCCAGGCTCAGCATGGAAGTGATACAGCTAGGATGCAGACAGGGCACACTCAGTCATTCTGAAGCATGATGTTGCCTTCCTGATTTGGAAACTGCAAAACAATTTTAAATCTTCAGATTCAGAGTTTCAAAATGCGCAACCCCGAACCATAGATACAAAAGAAATGGAAGCCACAAGAAAAGCCCTTCAGTTCACCTTCTTACTTTACTCCAATCACCCAGCACTGTGAAGCTAGTCATGTTTGAGCACAGGAAGCTAATCCAAATCACGAAAACTCCTCTGAAGATCTGGTTTCCAATGGATAAAAATAAGCTTATGCTGAAGATCCAGTAGCACTCCTTCAGACTCCTTCAGTCATACCTTGCATACTTAAAGAGTCTTATTCCTCTTCCTGGTTTTTGAAGGAATGGAATAAGAAGTGATTTGAGGATAGGATTTGTTAATGGTCCAAACTCATTGAAACAGGCCAAGGAGAACCAGAATTCTCTGCCCAAGGGCAGCTACCTGATGTTGATCCTTTGGCCACCCTACCTGCCTGAGGATTTCCTAGGCCAGCCTGTCAGAGATGGCTCACATGGCTTTACGTGGAGGAAAGCCATGATTAAGTATTATAATAAGAATGTGTGCTGCACTTCACAGTTTGTAATGACTGTGGATATCATGGAAACGCTCCACCATCTCCATTAGGCCCCTTCCAGATGGACACATTCTCCCTTCTCCACAGCTCATCCTGGCAGCCGCCCAGGGCAGGGGAGCGCTGCCAGCATGACTTCTCGCACGACTGTCTCTCTTCCTCGCCAATTCTGTATGTCTTTACAAGGGCCACCTGTCTTCTTCCCCATACTTGATTATGCCAGTTGTACTTAGATTAATTATAGAATGTAATACTTTGTAAACCGATGAAGTAGGGGGTAAATGAAATGCATGTGAGGAAAGAGATCTTTATCAAATTTAAGACATCATCGGTTTTAAGGCAACCGACAATTTTATGTATCACTTAGAAAAAATACCAACAATTAAAGCATGATATGTCATAGATTTTAAGAATATTCCTATTACAGAGAACTTAAAATGTGGGCAAAAAGTGCATGTTAGAATTAATGAACTATGGAACCAGGCATGATGGTTCACACCTGTAATCCCAGCACTTTGAGAGGCCGAGGTGGGTGAATCACGAAGTCAGGAGTTCGAGACCAGCCTGGCCAATATGGTGAAACCCCATCTCTACTAAAAATGCAAAAAATTAGCTGGACATATTGGTGGGCACCTATAATCCCAGCTACTTGGGAGGCTGAGGCAGGAGAATCACTTGAAGCCGGGAGGCAGAGGTTGCCGTGAACCAGTATCATGCCACTGTACTCCAGCCAGGGCAACAGTGCGGGACTCTGCCTCAAAAAAAAAAAAAAAAAAAAAAAATAAATTAAAAAAAAAATTGAAAAAACTGCAAAAAAAAAAAAAAAAAAAAAAAAAAAAAACAAGAAAACAGAAAACTGTTAAATGTAAAACAAACATACAGTTGACTATTCACATATACTGTGACCACCAATTAAACCTCAGGACACATCCCCAGAGGAATACTTACATATACACCAGAGGAGACACATGCAAGAATGTTCATAACAACACTGTTTATAATAGCAAAAACCTGGAAGCAATCCAGTGTCCATAAGAGGAAACAAGATGAAAAAAATGTGGCACATTCACAAAGTAGAATATTATGTAGCAGTCAAAATTAAACAATTACAACAGCGTGAGTGAATCTTAAGAATATAATATTAGGCAGGGCATGGTGGCTCATGCCTGGCCTCCAAAAAAAAAAAAAGAATATAACATTAAATGATAAAAGTTACCTCCAAAATTATTAACAACATGATAATTTTCTTCTGAAATTAAAAGTAATTAAATGAAAAATAAACACACACTTTTGGAATATGTATTGATGCTATCAAGCCAAAGAAAAAGAAAACTAAGAAAAAAGGAACATGGTATTTGGGATGACAGCTAACCAGTTGGAGGAAGTAGGGAGATGGGAAGGGGGAAGAAGCTATGGGTATCCATAGGTAGGTTAAAGTCAAAATTATTAATGAGTAGTTGTATGAATGTATTACATTATCTGGTGTAATGATGTATTACATTATGAAATATGTGAAGAATTAGCTGAATAAAGGAAAGTCATGCACTGATCAATGATGACAGTATATTTTGGAGCAGAGATTATGAGAGATGTAATTCTGCGCAACTGAGGTTCAATGAAAAGAATCAGCATATAGGCCAAGTAGATTTTTAAGTGCCCTCATTTGGAAATTGAATTTAAAATGTCTTTTGTTATTAATTTATACAGTTTTAAAAATATATTTTGGATACAAGTACTCTGTTGACTACACGGGTTTTAAGTATCTCATCCTACTCTGAAGGTTGCCTTGGATGAACCAAATTCTTAAATTTTAATAAAGACTGATTTATCACATTTTTGTCCTTTTATGGCCAGTGGTATTTGTGTCTATTTTTAGGGGGAAAATTTTTTTCCCTATCCCAAGATCTCAAGTAGTTATTATTATGTTCTCCTACAAATATTTTTATTTTTTACACTTCGCATTTAGATCTGAAGTCCATCTGGAATTGATATTTGTGTTTAGTGAAAGGGCATGGTCTAGTTCCATTATTTTTGCGAATACCAGTAGCTATTCTATGCCCAGGACATTTTTTGAAAAGACTATTGTTTCCTTCAGTGGACTTCAGCGTCACCTTTGCCATAAATATATGTGTGTTTGGTTCTGGAATCTTATGCATTCTACTGTTTCACTCAGATCTACTCTACTGTACCTCCTGATATCTGGTAGTATACTGTATCTGGTAGTAGAAAGTTTTCAATTTTATTTTTCTTCTTCAAGATTGTTGTAATTATTCTAGACTTTTTGCATTTCTGGATGATTTTTAGAATCAGTTTGTCAGTTTACTCTCCCCACTTGGTAATAATAATTTTTTTTATAAAACCTGACTCTTGACAATAAGCATGCTATATTCTTTCATTAATTTAGGTCTAATTTAATTATTCAGTAAAGTTCTTACTTTTGGTGTAGAAGTCTTTTGCATCTTTCTAAGTATTTCCTATTTTTTATGTTATTATAAATTACATGTAAAATTTAATTCTGGATTTTTGTTGTTGGTATAGACAGACAATTGATTTCCATAGATTAATCTTATCTCCAAAGATATCACTAAATTCACTTACTAATGCTAATATAATTAATCAAATTATTCTAACAGATTTTCTCTACAATCTCTTGAAATTTCTAGGTAAACAAGATCATATTATCTGCAAATAATAACTTTATTTATTCCTTTTCAATTCTTAAACTATTTATTTCTTTTTCTTGCTTCATTGCACTGCCTCCAGTACAATGTTGACTAAAAGTGATGTAGCAGCACCACTTGTTTCCAATTGCATGAATAAATTTCCCATTATTTTGCCATGGAGTATAATTTTAACCAGAGATTTTGTAGATTCTTTATCTGATTAAGCAAATTCCCATCTATTTCTAATTTGCTAGGAATTTTTTAAATCATTAGTGGACATTGAATTTAATACATGCTTTTTCTGTGACTATCAAGGTGATCATATAATTGTTCTCCTTTTTCTATTAATTGGTTGCATGTTTTGATTTTGTGTTGGCAAAGCATGCATGCATACCCAGAATTGTTCATCTAGTCATAAAGTATTATGTTGTTGGATTGTACTTGCTAATATTTAGTTAAGAATATTTGAATCTATATTCATAAGAGTGATTGGTCTGTAGTTTTCCTATCTCCTAATGTCTTTGTCAGCCTTCAGAATCAATAGTATACTGACTTCATAAAAAGCATTAGGACATGTTCTCATCTGTTATGGCACTTCTGTGGAAGAGTTTGTTGCAAAATTGTTATATTTCTACCTTCAATGTATGGAAGTATTCACAGGTGAAGCCATCTGTTGCCAGGGATTTCTTTCTGGAAAGGAAGATTCAATTTCATGTATATCAGAATATTCATATCAGCATATGCAGAACTTATGTATGTCATAATTTACAGATATCTATAATATGTGTAAGAATGATCCTTTTTTATTCTGTAACTTGTGTTTCCCTCTTTTTTTTATCTTTGTCAGTTTTCTGAGGTTTAGTCAGTTTTATTAATCTTAAGTCGCTCTTAGGTTTGTTGTTTTTCCACATTATGCTTGTGTTTTTTTTTGTGTTTTTTTTTTTTTGATATATGCTCCTATATGTATTATTTATTTCCTTTCCCTTTCCATGGGCTTGCCTTATGCTTTTTCCCTTTTTGAAATACAGTTTTAAATAATGGATTTCAGGATTTTTCTTTCCTAATATGTGCATTTAATGCCACATATTTCTATATGAGCACTTATTTTCATCCCATAAATATAGGTAAGTAGCCTTCATTATAATTTAGGTTAAAACATTTTCTAGTTTCCCTTTTGGATTTTTTTCTTGGATCCATAGAATATTTAGAATTGTATTAACTTCCCTATAGTTGGGGTTTTTATAATTATCTTTCTGTTAGCAATTTCTAGCTTAATTCCATTGTTGTTTAAAAACATACTATAATTAATTTCAACCTTTTGTCTGATCATATAGCCATCATGTACAGGACTTTTACCCTTATAACCTTCATTTAGTCCAAGTTCTGCCTGAAAACCTACATTTAATGTTCACCCTGAATCTCGTTGTCAATTTATATCCAGGCATTTTGTATCGTGGGATCTTGTTTTGATTTGCATCTCCCTAATGAAAAATACTGTTGAGCTCTTTTCATATGCTTATTTGCCATTTGTACATCTTCTTTGGTGAGATGTCTGTTCAGTTCTTTTGCTCAGTTTTTATTTATGTTGTTTTCTTATTGTTGAGTTTCAAGAGTCTTTTCTGCATTTTGAATATCAGTTCTTCATCAGATGTGAATATTTTACAAATATTTTCTTTCAGTCTGTGGCTTGTCTTTTCTTTTTATTAACAGTCTCTTTGACAGAGGATAAGTTTTTAATTTTAATAAAGTTCAACTTAAGTTTCTCTTTCTTTCATGAATCGTGCTTTCAGTATTTTATCTAAAAACTCATCACCAAACCAAGGTTACTAGATATTCTCCTATATTTACATCTGGATATTTATAATTTTGTATTTTACATTTAGACATATGATCCATTTTGAATTAATTTTTGTGAAAGGGCCTAAGGTTCATGCCTAGATTTACATCTTTCTTACAGATGTTAATTGTCCAAGCCGTTTGTTGAGTAAATCTTTTCTCCATCGAATTGTCTTTGCTCCTTTGTCAAAGAACAGTTGATTACATTTGCATGGGTCTATTTCTAGGTTTCCTATTCTCCTCCATTGATTCATGTGTCTATTTATTCTTCCACTAACCCCATGATTAGTACAACTTCTTCGTAAATCTTGAATTCAGATAGTATGGATCTTCCAAGTTTGTTCTTCTTGAGTATTGTGTTAGCTGCCCTAGGTATTTTGCCTTTCAGTATAAGCTTTAAAGTCAGTTTGTCAACAACTACAATGTAATTTCCTGCAATTTTTATTGGGATTGTGTTTATAGACCAAATTGGGAAGTATTGATATATTAAGAATATTGTATGTTCCAATCTATGAACATAGAATATTTCCTTATTTATTTAGATCTTCTTTTATTTCTTTTGTCCGAGGGAAATTGTCAGCTTATCTCAGAAATTTTCTCCCATCTGGAATTTTGGCTCATATACTCTCTCTTGTTTCCATAGCTCTCTGAAAGGTATTTAAATATTATCGATAATAATTTATCTGTTTTTTTTCTAGTCGCTGTGGCTGGAGTGTTGGTCAACCCAGAAGCAGGTAAGGAGCCACTTGTATTTACTTTGGGGACTTATATTTCCATTTAAAAACATATACACAAATATATATACATATATATGTATGTATGTATATATATATATCTATGCCTTTCTTCAGTAAACAATGGCACACTATATGCATTTTTTCTGCAAATTGTTTCTTCCCCAGTTTGTAGTAATTCCTGGAGTTCATTTCACATTATATGCAAATATTCCTCTCTTCTTTTTACAAGTGAATGTACCACAGTATGTTCACTAGTTGTTTCCAGTCTTTTGATAGCGAGTACAACGTTGACAACCTTGTTTAAAGGTTTTAATTTCCTGGCAATAAAAACCATTACATTTTTAAAATAAATTTATTTTTATTGCTCAGGAAATTTTGTTTGTATTTTTTTCTGTTCTTTGAAATGTGTAGAAGAGTTCTTATTGCCTACCATATGGTCAATTTTCATGTGTACTCGAAAAATTGGAATGTCTATTTTAAGAGTTCAGAGTTAGTGATAGATAATAAATTCTAGTTTATTAAATGTTTTATTTGATCTGTTTTGAAGTGACAAAGTAAGTTAAAATATCTACTATTTATGTGATCCTGTTTTCTTTTGCATCTACTGAACTTTCTGCTTTTTCAACATTGCTATTTTGTTGTAAGATTCAAGAATATGAGTAACCATTATGTATTCATTATGAATTACATGGTCATTACATAAGATATCCTTTGTTGTTTATTTTAATCCTTTTTATGTGAATTTTACTTCATTAGGTATCAGGATTGTGACTTTTACTTTCTTTTTGTTTATGGTTGGCTAATATGTTTTTGCTCATTAATTTTGTTGTTGTTGTTAACACTCAGAATTTCTTTGTTTTAGGTGTGTCCTTTGTATACAACTTATTATTTGATTTAGTTTTGTTAGCCAACCTAAAAATCTATAAATTATGTCAATTTATGTTTGTGTAAGATATATATGTCATTATTTATTTCATGTCCCATACTGCTGATTGTACATGTGTGTATGACTTCTATTATCTGGCCAGTTTCTTACCCCTTTTCTCTTTGACTAATACAATACTAATATTCAGGGTATTTTTTTTTTCAGTTTTTCAGTTTTACTGCTTTGATTTTCTTCTTTGGAGACTCCTATCAGCATATATCACATTTTTGTTGCTTATCTTCTGTATCTGTCACTTTCTCTCACATAATTTTTATACATTAATTTCTTCCCATCTTCTTCTCCTAAGGCATAACCTATGATAGTTCCTTATCCTTGTGTTTCTTCTAGTTTTGTATTTGTTTCTGAAATAAAATTAATGTTTAATTCTGAAAAAAAAATGTTTTTTTCCAATTATTTCCTGACTTCTGGTAGCTATCTTTTAAAATCTTTTCTTGAATTATTTAATAGCTAAGTTTTCCTTAATCTTGACTTATACTATTATTTTACATCATCTATCATTTTCTTAATATTTTTAACAAAATTGCATTATTAAGTTAGATCGTTTACCTATTTTATGGAGTTGTTAATTATCTGCAAAGACATTATTTGATTTCTTATATCTTTTTTAAAAAATATAACTTTCTGTGAGATTTGACAACACTTCTTTTCTACTTCTTCTATTTAAGTGAGATGAGTTTTACTCTTATAAGGAAAGGTAGGCACTGGGATGATTTCCTTAAGTCCTTAATACAAGAGTTCTTTCATCTAGTTTTTAACAAAAGTTCAAAACTTTGCACCACCTTCTGGTTTTCTTCCCTTGCCCTGCTCTTCTATTTGAATCTTGTCTTTCCTTTGACCCTTTTGTCCCTTTTCTCCGTGATTTTGATTGTACTCCTTGGTTCAAGCACATCTTGGAAGGGAGTATTTTCATTAGTCTGAGACTGCACAGGACCCAGAGCCCTTCATCAGCCATGTGACATTCCTATGGCCTCTTCACTCATCCTTGGATTAGAACCTGCAAAGGACCCTTCCCACTTTTGTTGGATGGCTTCAGAATAGCCTATGATTCATCCAGTAACATCTGTTTATAATTGAGGGAGTTTCTAGTTGTAAAAGTTATTAGAAGTCCCATTGTCCTCCTTCTACTATCACATATGCCGTTCTAATGACAGAAGAATCTTGCCGCATTTGGCAGTTTGTCCTCACCCACTAGTATTCTGAGACATGTGGGGATATCTTCTCACCAAGTATTGGGATAGAAGCTGTCTGAGGCATTTTGGTTTTTGTGTCCTGGATGTCCAATGACAATTCAGATGAATGACTCAATACACTGCACTCACAAAGTCCTAACCTCTACAATTCTCTAGGAGTCTCAGCTCCATCCCACTTCAGGTGTTTACACCAATGGCAAAACTTGTTTAACATCCAGAAAGGCTTTGTGACTGAAGTTGCAAATTAGATGTGATATTTGCATCCTTCTCACTCTCTAGCATCCGCACTCCCTCCACAGCTGTGGTTTAAGCTTTCAGAGACCACCAGGCTGTTGTTCTTTCCATGTTCTCCCAGTTAGTCTTCTTTCTCTCTCCCTCTCTCCCGCCCCTCCTTCCTTTCCTCCATTATCGCTCTCAATCTCTCTTTTAAACTGGCTTAATTTATTCTTTTTCCAGCCTAAGCCTTCATGATCGCCTGATTTTTTTTAATCAACATTGTCCCCATGTCTCTTGTATGAATGTCCTATTATGAATTAATTCATACATTATCAATCCTATGTGGATCAATCCCTATCTCATCTGTAGCTTTACACTGAGGCTGGAAATTCCAGAAAGACATAGTTACTCTTTGTCCCCAATAACTGACATAAAGCTGGACACATCAAGGATGCTAAGCAAATATCCATTGGATGAGAAAGACTATTTCACAGCATAGATGAAGGCCATTGTGCAGATGTGGCCTCCAACTCAGCTGGTCTCACATCTGTACTGTTATTGCTTTTTGTTTGCTTTTGGTCTATTTCATCTTTTGTTTTTCTCAGTAGTTATTTTAAACTTTCAGTTTTAAAGTAAGTGTCTTACCAATGACTCATTATCAAGCAATGTTATTTATTTATTTTTCTACTTATTAATTCAACACACCAAGTGCCAGAAACTATGTTTGGCATTGGGGGCCCAGTGGTGAGCCAAAACAGACATGGTTTATACCATGAATTATACCAAAGAATTACAATTTAATGGGGGAGACAAACCTTAATCAATTAATCAAGTGAAAATTGCAATTACAATAAGTGCTCTGAAGGAAAGAGACTTAAGTTTTGAGACCAACAGTCAAACAAGTTGACCTAGGTAGAAACATTCCAGAAGGCTTCTCTGCAGAGCTCCAAAAGGTATGTTGAAATTAACCAGAGGGAGGCGGGAGAATAGCAGAGAGCATTGCATCTAAGTGAAGTAGCACTATCAAAGCCCTGGAGATTTTCTTCCATTCACACGCCTAACAGAGATCAAAATATGCAGTCCAAGGATGCCAGTTACCTCTTTCCCCGGTCTATCTATTAGTCTCTACTGACCTTGCTGATAGGAATCTGTCCTGAGAGATGGGTGCTTCTCCAAGCCTCTTTGCCTCACCTGGTCCCCTCTGATTTCAGCATACCTTTTTTCCCTAACATCTATAGTAACTAAACAGATTTGGCTTTGTAAAACTCCGTGTACCTCTCCAGGCCTCAGTTTTCTCACTTATCACATGCGAGGTTTAGATGAAGGGGTCCCCATGACTATTCTCAGTCTCCACAGCCTCTGAAGGAGTTCTCTTCACTGGCTGGAAGGCCGTGCCCATTTACACAACAGCCCATAGAGAAGGGGCATCGCTGTCTCATGCAGATCCGCCAACAACGCCTTTTGCATTGTGTCATGGGTCTTCTCTGGACCTACAGCCCCAAAGTCCTTGTGACACCTCATTCTTTCCTAGAAGTACAGGACAAATCTGGTATCAACAGAAATCTGCCAAATATATGCCCTTTTGGGCAGTGGGAAGTGAAGGAGGCCCCTTTGGGTACAACTTACTAGACTGAGGGACCGACTGGAGCCAGGCAGAAGAAGACACATGAAGAAAGGAGTTGTGAGACTCTCCCCCGGGGTCTATGAAGGCACATCCAGGGCTGGTCTTCTCCATCAGCTTCTTGGGTTTTCATGTTCCCTGGTTAAAACACCACCATCTATGTTAAAACAAACAGCTCTATTGCCAGGTATCATTAGCCCAGCAACAAAAGCAAAGCAGCTACTGCTGTCTGTTAATTGATTCCAGGGATCAAATATTGTACCCACTTTTCCTCAGGATTGAGGACTGAGGTCACAGGCAACTGGGAAAACCTGTTTTGGCACCATGGAGTTTAACCAGGAGGAAAAGCTCTGCATTTCTGAGTGTTCAAGACCCTTTGTCCCCAAGTCCCTTTTCCATCCCCACCTCCCCTCATGTGCCCCCCGGTCCCTATCATGCACATGCACATCATGGCTTGGCCCTCAAGTACCCAGTCCTTTCCTCATGCTGGTCCATGCTCCATGCCTTTCCTCCCACTCGCTCTCGCTCTCTCTCTCTCTCTCTCAGTGACCGTCTTTATATCTCTTTCCCTAATCCTACCCAGGCCTCCAATCACTCTCAGACCTCATCTCTCTCTCACTTTTTATTTGTATCACATTTTATTCATCACACACACACACACACACACACACAAAGCCTTGCCATTTTATGTAGTGGTTCACTGTTTACTCATCTGTCTCCCCTACCAGACATTGATCTTGTCAAGGGCAGGAATCATACCATGTCTTTCCTCCTCCACACTTAGCACTGGACCCAGGACATCATGATCAGAGTTGAATATTTGCTGAATTGGATCATTCTTACTCCTTCAGCCTGGGAAATGTTTCAGGAGCAGCTGCTCCCTTAGTGCATAGATGGTGTTTTGGAAAAGATCAGCAGACAGGCCTGCTGCACTGTGTCCAGCTATAGGCTCTTTGGGACGCCCTGACCTAAGTGTGGAGGCAGAGCCCACAACTCTGGGCCCAGCTCTTGCCCAGGATGCAGCTCAAATCCTAGCATGGGCCCCTCTGAGGCTACTAGGCTTATTCCTGCATCCCCGGTTCTTAAAGAGCATCTCAACACTGTTTCAGACCGAATGGCCTCTGCAGATGGAGTGGCAGGACAGGAAGTGAAGAGCATTTCCCAAGCCCTAGACAGAGTCCTGCCTGTAGAGGAAGGAGCCTAGCTTCAGGCCCTGCTCAGCTGCCAAGAGGCTGATATTGGGAAGGGGGCTGTGTCATGGATGGTGAGGACCGGGGGAGGGTCATGGGGTTCTAGAGAGCTGTGTCATGGAAGGTGAGGATGGAGGAAGGGTCATGGGGACCTAGGGGGCTGTGTCGTGGAGGTGTGAGGAGACAGGGAGGGTTGTGGGGTCCTAGGGAGCTGTGGCGTGGAGGGGTAAGTATGGGGAGAGGGTTGTGGGGTCCTAGGGGACTGTGTCGTGGAGGGTTAGGATGGGGGAGTGTCGTGGGGTCCTAGGGGGCTGTGTTGTGGAGGGGTGAGGTTGGGGGGAGGGTTGTGGGGTCCTCGGGGGCTGTGTCATGGAGGGTGAGGACGGCAGGAGGGTCGTGGGGTCCTCATGCAAGTTGTTCTGCTCCCCTGGACTCCGGATGTGTCATCTGTAAAAGAACAGTCTTGTTCTAAAATTAGAATCTAAAATTCTAAGATTCTAACCCAAATAATTGTATTTTCATACGTAAAGTTGAGATAACTTCTATCCTGATCTACTTATTCTAAGATGATGTTTTCTTAATGGACCAGAAAGCATATCCAAAATAAATCCACTTGCGTGCTTGCAATCTGCATTGCCAGAAGCAGGTGAGAGAGCGCCCTGTCTCCCAAGTGTAGAAAACACAGACAGGCAGCACAGTCTGGCCCAGTGAAACCAGCCCAGTTCCCAGTCTGCCAGTTACTATCTGGGTCAAATCAATTCATGTTCCTGGACCAGTTTCCTCATCTATGAAGTGGCCATAATTGTACTACTTCATGATACAGTGCAGATTAAATAAGACAACTTATATAAAGCTCTAGGCCCTGGTACATAAATGTGCCATAATATTTTAAATCCCTTCCCAGACCCTGTCCCTGCCCGATGTGGTATTTTACAGAAAGTGATAGGAAAAACCTCACCACCCTATGTGACTTCTCTGTAGTTAAGAAATGTGTGTGGTCACAACTATCTCCTCAAAGCCAGGAGAAGCTAGAGTTTGCTTTAGGAATAATTCAAATCCTGCACTTTCTGCTCCCTAGCACTAGACCAATGTACAGGGTGGCCTGCTCTGTAATGGCTTCATTTCCTGACGTTCACAGGGGATCTACATGTCTGCCTGGAATCACCACCAGGCCCTGAGGCCATAAAGATGACCCTAGGGAGGGAGAGGACATTTCCATCTGTGGAAGGTAAAGGACCAAAAGCATGCAAGAACGGGTGCCCCAGAAACACCTCTTTACCATGTGTGTGTCGAGCTACAGCAAGCTCAACAAATACTTTCTATAGAATAGAAAGTCTCATGCTTCACTGTCTCCCACAGAAAGGTCAACCAGCTACTACCTACAAATGGGAACATCCTTTTACAAACCTCAGAACTTAGAGATAAGCCTGAGACGCTTGAGTGGTCCACAGAACTGAATGATATCCAAATTAAAAGGGTAGGAAGAATGGTCTTACTCTGATTGTGCCACCCTCCACCTGCAATCAGCACAGAGAGGAGATGGATGTCAAATGGAGACGATTTCCCTGGGGCCACAGTTTCTACATGGGGGGAAGAGAATGAGGGGCAGTCATCCAGCTTCCCTAGCATTCTGAGACAGCTCCAGGAAGCCCACTTCAATCTCACCTCACAATAACACTGGGAGTAATGGCATAGCTAGACCACCTAGGGTCAGGTAGAAACAAAGAAAGGAGGCAGAGGTTATAGTGATGTTGGTGATACCTCTGTGTTCCTGATGTCACAGGATCTTTAGGGTGTTGCTTCTCCAGCCAGAAACCTCTGTGGCCAGGGGAGCCTCTGCTTGAGTTTTGCTTGTGCCCACTGGGCTCGTTCCACTCACTCATCCCAGCAGGCTTCACTCAGCTCACACTACTGGCTTGGGCTTCATGCCTGCCAAGGATGAGCCAGGAGCAGAGCAGCAAGGGGTGTGTAAGCGAACGAGTGTGGGGTCTGGCCACTGCACATAGCCAGGCACACCGGTTGCTGTGGCAGAGCAGGCAGCTCCAGGTGCCAGCAGAGATGCTGCTCCATGCAAGACTGTGGCTGGACCAATGTACTACAAGCGGCTTCTGTTGAGGACACCCACATCTGGACAAGGGGAATGCAGTGGTATCTGAAAGCTTAGAGATGCTGGGAACCACAGAGTCCCAAAGAGAGTGTTACAGCATGTCTTAGTCCTGGCTCAGGGAGCCCTAAGTTCTGGGCTCCCAGAAGGGCCACAGCTGTTCTCTCCTTCTTGTTACCCACAGCATGGTGAGTGAAGGGTGGGGAGGGGGAGTAGGGGGAGAGGGAGAGAGAGAGGTAGGGAGAGGGGGAGGGTGTGTTTCAGGGAAGGTGTGTTTCACCCTGTTTGTGTTACAGCTCTTTCAGTCCACCACCCTGCTCTGGCCTGTGGCTCCTGGGCTGGCCTGGCCCCACCGCTGCTTCCCGTCACATGGGGTGGCTGCCTGGCACCAGCAGAGGGCAAGAGGGCTATAGTGTTACAGAAGTTCTGGCTCAGGGAATCCCAAGTTCTGAGCCCCAGAAGGGTCACCACTCTTCACTCCTGCAGTCTGGGAACATGCCACTGTCCACAGCTTGGTGAGCTGGCCAGGAACATGCTACAGCTTCTTTCACTCCCACCACTTGTCAAGTCCCAAGTTCTTGTCCTGTGTCCAGAAAGAATGAGGTTATACTGACAACTGGAAGGTGAGGAAAGAGGAGATGAGTTTTACTGAGCAACAGAACAGCTCTCAGGAGACCCGAAGTCGGTAGCCCTTCTGCAGGCAAGTTGTCCCCACAAGTGTCTGAGTCTGACTGAGTCTGGTATTTTATGTGCTCAGAATGGAGGAAGTGCATGCTGATTGGTCCATGGGTAGCCATGGGTGGGCCTGGGAAAAGCACCATCCAGTTGGCCAAAAGGCATCAGTGAAGTTCTAAATCTTTGTTAGATAAACACTTTATCTAACAAAGCTGCTGTTTAGAAATGAGAGAAAAATAAAAACTTCTCTGGACAAACAAAAACTAAGGGAATTTATCATCACTAGACCTGTTGTACAGGAATTACTACAGGGAATTAAAAAAATTGAAACAAAAATCCATTAATTAATAACATGAAACATATGAAAGCACAAAACTCAGTGGCATAAGTAAAACGGAGTTATATTCAGAATGCTCTAAGACTGAAATGATGGTGTGTAAGCAGTTTTATTCCTAGTACAAGAGATAGAAGACAAAGATATAAACAATAACTGTAGCTAAAATAAATTTTCAAGGGAAACACATTAAAAATGATGCAAATTCTACCATCAAAAACATAAAATGTGTGGAGAGAGTAAACATGCAAAGTTGTATGCACTCAAAGTTAAGTTGCAATCAGCTTTAAATAGGATACTATAAGACATTCTATGTAAACCACATGTAACCACAAAGCAAAAATCTTTAGTAGAAGCACAAAACAAAAATAGAAAGGACCCAAAATATATCACCACAGAAACCCTTCAAACTATAACAGAAGACAGCAAGAGAGGAGGAAAGAAACAAAGTACTTACTAAAAAACAAACAAAGAAACAAACAAACAAAAAAACAGAAAATAACTGGCAAAATGGCAATATAGTCCTTACCCATTAAAAACTACCTCGAATGTTAATGGATTAAATTCTCCAATGAAAAGACCTAGAATGATTGAATGGATTGTTTTAAAAGACCCAACTATATTTTGTCTATGAGATACTCACCTCATTTTTGACCAGGCATGGTGGCTCATGCCTGTAATCCTAGCACTTTGGTAGGCTAAGGTGAGAGGATCCCTCAAAGTCAGGAGTTTGAGACTAGCCTGGGCAACAAAACAAGACCCCGTCTCTACTAAAGAGAGGGAGAGAGACAGAGAGAGAGGCTCAGGCTCACCTCACTTTTGATGATGCATATAGATTGAAAGTGAAAGGATGGAGAATGAGATTTCATTCAAATAGAAACCAAAGGATAGCAGCATTAGCTATATTTATGTCAGAAAAAAATAGATTTTTAAGTCAAAAACTGTAAAAAGAGACAAAGAAGGACATCATATAATGATAAAAGGGTCAATTTATCAAAAGGATATAACAATTATATATGCACCCAAAATTGGATCATCTGAATATATAGAACAAATATTAAAGGATCTGAAGGAAGAGATAGATTGCAAAGGAATAATAATAGGGATCTTCAATACTTCACTTTTCACTATGTCAAGAGATTATCCAGAGAGTAAATTAATAAGGAAACATTGGATTTGAACAACACTTTAGACCAAAGGAGCCTAACAGATATATACAAAACATTATATTCAATAGCAACAGAGTACACATTTTTCTCAAGCACGCACAGAATATTCTTCGGAAAAGGTCACATGTTAGGGTAGAAAACAAACCTTGGCAAATTTTAAAAGACTAAAGTTTTGTCAAGTATCTTTTCAAACCACAATTGCTACAAAATTAGAACTTAACAGAAGAAATTTTGGAAAATTCACATATACATGGAAATTAAACAATATACTTCAAAACAACAACAAAAAAAACTGGTCACTAAGAGAAAAAGAGAGTGGTCTCAAATATACAAAATCAGAAATGAAAGAGGAAACATTATAAACCAATGCCACAGAAATACAAAGGATATCAAGAGAATACTATGTACAATTATACACCAACAAATTGGATAACCTAGAAAAAATGTATAACTTCCTAGACACATGCAACTGAGATTGAACCATGAAGAAAGAGAAAATCTGAACAAACAAATAGTAAGTAAGGGGACTGAATTAGCAACAAAAGGTCTCTCATCAAAGAAAAGGCTGGGACCCAATGGTTTCACTGGTAAATTCTACCAAACGTTTAAATAAGTACTAATACTAATCTTTATCAAACTCTTTCAAAAAATTAAAGAAAAAGGAATACTTCCAACCTCTTTTTACAAGGTCAGCATTATCTTGATAGCAAAGCCAGATAAGGGCGTTACAAGAAAAGAAAATTATAGGCCAATATCTTAGATGAACATAGATGCAAACTTTCTAAATAAAATACTAGTAAACCAAATTAAGCAACACATTAAAAGGATCATCCACTATGATCAAGTGGTTTTTAACTCTGGATGCAAGGATAGTTCAACATAAGAAAATCAACAAATGTGATACATCACATTAACAGAATGAAAGAAAAAAAGAATATGATCATCTCATTAGGGATATAAAATACATTTCACAAATTCAACATTCTTTCATGATAAAAGTTCTTCACAGAATAGAAGGGATGTACTTCAACATAAAAAAAGGCCATATGTGAGAAGGTCACAGCTAACATCTACTTAATGGTGAAAAATGAATGAAATTGGATCCTTATCTCATACCATATACAAAAATAAATTCAAATTGATTAAGGACTTAAACTTAAGACCAGAAACAGAAAGAATACTAAAAGAAAGCATAGAGAAAAACCTACATGACATTGGTGTGGGCAATGAGTTTTTGGTTTTGACTCCAGAAGCACAGGCAACAAAAGCAAAAATAGAAAATAGGAATATGTCAAACTAAAAAGCTTTGCATAGCCAAAAAAAAAAAAAAAAAAATTAACAACATACAGAAACAATCTATGGATTGGAAGAAAATATTTGCAAGCCATACATCTGATAAGGGGTTAATATCCAAAATATGTAAGAAATTCAAATAACTCCATAGTAAGAAAACAAAGAGGGTACCCAATTTAAAAATGGGCAAGGGACCTGAATAGACATTTTTCAAGACATACAAATGACTAACAGATATATGAAAAAATGCTATTGTAATATATGAAAAAAATCAATCATTATAGAAATGTAAATTAAACCCACAATGATATATTATTTCATACTCATCAGAATGACTGTTATTAAAAAGACAAAAAGAAAAAAACAAGTATAGGCAAAGATGTGGAGAAATGGGAACTGTCGTACACTGTTGGTGAGAATGTAAATTGGTACAGCCATTATGGAGAACGGTCTGGAAGTTCCTCAAAAATTAAAAATAGAACTTCTATAAGATCCAGCTATCCCACTTCTGAGAATTTCCCCCAAAATATCTGAAATCAGTTTGTCAAAAAGATATCTTTGTTCCCATGTTCACTGCAGCACTATTCACAGTGGCAAGTTATAGAATCGTTGTAAGCATCCATCGACAAGTGAATGGATAAAGAAATGTGGTATATATATATATATATATATATATACACACACACTGAAATACTACTCAGCCTCAAGAGAGAAGGAAATTCTGTCACTTGCTACAATAGGGATGGAATTGGAGAACATTATTCTAAATGAAAGAAACTAGAAATGATGAGACAAATAGCACATATTCTCCCTTATAGTGAAATCTAAAACAATATAATGCATAGAAGCAGAGAGTAGAATGGTGGTCACAGAGGCTAGGGCTCGGGGAATGGGGAGATGATGGTCAATGGGTACAAAGTCTCAGACAGGGGAATATGGGTTGTTTTTTTTTTGAAATCTATTGCACGGTGTGCCAAATAGAGTTAATAATAGAATATTGTACATTTCAAAATTGTTAACAGAGCAAATTTCAAACATTCTCACCATAAAAAGGATTACATATATTAGGTTATATGTTAAGTAGCTTGGTTTAATTATTCCATATTATATTCATAAATAATACTTTATACTTCATAAATGTATACAATTAAAAATTTTCAGTTTACATTTTTTGAAAAATGAAAATAAAGTGTGTTGAGCAAGTTAGAGTTAATGCACATCTTGCTGATGTGGGCCATGAAGAAGGAAATACCCTATCAACTTCTGTTAGCACAATGGATGCTTTTCAAATGAAGCATAGCATGACAGTGCAAATAAAGTGCTATCTCTTGAAACACTGCAGACATTGTTTTTAGAAATATCTTCAGTGCTTACATCCCAAGGGTCACCCATACAAGGGTTTAAATAATTGAAACTGAATAGGAGAAATGACCTTCAAAATCTAGATGGAATGTCCAGCTCAAAGGGCCAGCCACTTTACATAGAAGTAACAACATTCATGGTTGTTATATAGAAGTTAAGAGAAGATTAGATAGAAAAATTCACTGTCTTGGCAAGAACTCAGTCTAAGTGAGAGAGGAAGAACCGGTCTTGACTCCAGGTACCCTCCCCTGCTGCATGTGCACCTGCTCTACCTCATTTATGGGCCCTGGGACACTCTGTGACCAAGGGCTTTATGAGTATTTCAGAGAATTATCAGACCGGGCTGCCCTGTTTATGCCTCGGCTTGGCTGTGGGTCACTCTAGAAGAGGCTGTGGCCTTCCTTCTTGGCTGGGGACGGCCTTTCATGTGCCCCTTGAGAGGTCATGTAGAACAATTGCTCCTTTCTGCCAGTGATCTGCTCCAACCCTCCCAGAGGTACTTTGGAAAGATTTTAATTTTAATTCCTTGGATGCTGTATTGCTATGACTTTTTGAATGAATTTATACAGGAGAATTAAGTTACTCTTGTAATATGTGTCTATTCTGAATAATTACATGGGTACATGGGTAGAGCATTTATACTGGGCAATGATATTATTTTGTTAACATCATTTTAGTATTGCTGTTATAACACACTGATTTTCTTTAAAAGATGTTTTTCATAAGGTTTTGCTATTGTTTTCCTGGCAATGTTCTTACCCATCAAATCCCAGGCATAAATACTCTCATCATCTCTAGGAAATCTCCCAGATGTTGTTATCTAGAACCAATTGCCTTCCCTCTGTTCAACAGCAATTTGTTCAGACTACTCTATAGGACTGATATAGTAATGATTAGTAGTTAATATAACTTTTCCCTTAGGAAATTAGGCAGTGAGCTTGCTGAGCATAGGCAGACTGCCTTTAACCATCATGGCCTTAGGGCTGACCTCAGTAGTCAGTGCTAAGTACAGCCACATTCTTGCTAGAATTGACTGCATGATGGTGTTCTACAACAAAGTATACTGCTGTTGTTATCTACATTAACCACCATGCTGAAATCTTTTCCTCTTTTTGAGGCTGGCTTAAAAAGCACCAACCCAATCAATATCTGACTTTTTACATGAGTTCTTTCATTTACAGGAAAATGAAAAATTTCCAACTTAAGCAAACAAGTATGGAATCCAGTGTCCAAGAAATATTTTATATTAACAGCCTGGAAACACGGGGCTGGCAAGACATACCAAGTGCAGCTTCAGGAATGTGCTCCTACTTGTAAAAAAAAATCCTTAGCACACAATGGGTGGTCCTTTACACATGTAACAACTTAGACCTTAAGATACCCAGCAATATTTGGAACCTTCTTTTAAAAGAACTATAAAATGAATGCTTGGCTAGTATACTTCACGGGCCACTTGGGCAAGAGCCAACTGTCAGCCATAAATGGGTCCTATTATTTCAGTGCATATTGGAGGTCAAGTGCCCCCTAACAGTCACTACAATCCCTGGCTAACGGCTTCCCACCGAGGGAGTAGGGGGAGAAGATTTCTTTGGGAAGCTCCATATTCCTAATTCTCAAAAAGACTTATGTTCAGGAAGTTGTTGCTTATCCCTGAAACGTTTGCAGAGGAGTGCAATTATACTCAGTTTACTTGGCAGTAAATTTGATTTTGGCAGTACAAGAGGTGTTTCCATAGCATTTCATTACTTATATTAGTGCTATTACTACCATTGTAACTATAATAATATTAATAATTACCATCATTGGATTGTGAAACATCTGCCAAGTCCTATGCGTTTTCTTGCAAATGAAGGAAGATATTCTTATCATTTGTGGTTTATAGATAGGGAAACTGAAGTTTAAAAAAGTTAAACACTTTAACAGAAGTCAAACAGCAAGCAAGAGTGACAGTGTTATAGACTAAATATTTCTGTTCCTTCAAAATTTATATGTTGAAACCTAATCCCCAAAGTGATGGCATTTGGGGATAGGGCCTTTGGGAGGTGATGAGGTCATGGCAGTGAAACCCTCATGAATGGGATTAGTGTCCATATAAAGGGGACTCTTATGAAGACAGCTTTCTCACCTCTTGCATTATGAAGGGCACAGTGATAAGCATGGCCTCCCTAGATACCAAATCTGCCTGTGCCTTGATCTTGGACTTCCCAGCCTCCAGAACTGTGAGAAATAAATGACTATTGTTTAAGCCACGCAGTCTATGATATTCTGTTACAGCAGCCAGAACTGACCAAGACAGCTAGTGTTTGCATGAAGGCTATTTACTCTAAATATCACACTCCTGACTATTATGCTACACTCCTTAAATGTGTAACAGCTTCAGGGAAAATTTGATGGGCCCAGTGCTACAAAGGTGTGAGTTATATCCACCAGACACCAAGACATCACATTCTAACCCATAGTCCTAGCCTGTCTCATCTGCCACTCACTAAATATATGATATCATTTGTCATAAGAGAAACCAGACAAGAGAATACTCAACAAATGCACTATGGGAAAACATAATATTTCTGACAGTGTGAGCGAATATCATCTTTTTAGACAAAGGGCCAAATCAGTTGATAAATAAAATGGTAATTTACTGCCTTTATACAAGGCTTTACAGTTTGTTATATAAATTTGGATTTGTAGAGAACATGACAATGTAAACTGTGTTACTGAAATCCACCACTTCCAGATTTCCATAGAAAGGATTAGCAGAACATAAAAATAGAAACATTCTACCACTGACAATGAAATGGATGCCATTTATGCATGGAAATTTCTGCTAGGAATAGGACAGATGGGTCTGGCTTGAAAAAAATCAGAGAGTGAACAATTTCCCTCCTCTAAAATAAGACATCGGGGATAGGCCCCTAATGTGTCCCATCTCAGAGGGGTTGGCTAGAAGGAAGAGGGCAGAAAGCCTACTCTATGAGGCTTCCTTCCAGAACAAAGGGCAGAAATCCAGAAAGCAAAGCCTCTTTTTCCATGAGTAGTTTGGGGGATATGAACCCAATATGTATTTCATGGTTACTTGGACTCTCCAAAATCCTCAAGGAAGAAAGTTATGAGAAAGATTAGATGAGATCTGATATTAAAATAAAGAAGGTAAATTTTGTTTGAAATTTGTGCAGGGTTGTATGGGAAAATGTGAGACCCTGATACAAACAAAAATCATTGAACCTACGAAAGCGGCCTCAGATCCCTCCCTGAAGAGTTAGAAACACTGCCTCTCCAATTAGGGAAAAAGAAATACACTTCTCAGTCATATTCTCAACAAGGTCTGAAAAGTTATTGAACCTATAGAACTAGATTTAGTATTCCTGAATGAAGAATAATCTAAAGTATATTTTTAAATTTTACATGGAAATGAGAAGTATACAACAATCCTTTCATTTCCACATTCAGAGAGAACTTAGTAGTCTAAGATAGAATTAATTTGAGAAATGCATCCAGAAATCAGAGAGAAATAACATATGACAATTTGACTAAATATGAGAAGGTTTTGGAGTGAAAGATGCAGTTGTCTCTCCTGGGCAGCCAGTTGGTTTGGATGACACGGACCCAACCCACCACTAGTCTCATTCTTTGTTCCACAGAGATTACTTCTGGGCTGAGTGTGTGACACAAGTTCACCTGAATGGAGGTATCAGGACTTGTTCAATGATTGTGGGAAGAGATATGCCTGGATGTGATTGAGGAAGACTATACCTGTGAATGAGGCTAGAAGTCATCTTGATGCAATGAAAGAACCAGCCTGAGTTAAGGCAATACAAGGAAGCGTCTAGAGTCAAGGGAAGTTACAGAAACATTGTCAGGGATCCTACTTGTTCTTTGCCTAAAGTATGAGCTCTCTCTTTATATTTAAAACCAGAAAATTCTCACCCTCACCAGAAACACTGAACTGACACAAGAGCAGGAAATAAGGCTTTGTTGTGTTTAGCCACTGAGAATTTGGAGTTTTCATCAAAGAAAGTAGCTTACGCTGACTAATAAAAGCATTTATCCCAACATTATAAGGATAGCTTAATATAGGTGGGAAATATATATAGGACATCACAGCAGGAAATTAAAGAGAAAGAAAAAAGCCACAAAATTATTTCAATAGATGCAAAAAAAACCTGATAAAATTTAATATTCATTACTGATTTAAAGTTGTTTTTAAAAATTCAGAGAAACTAAATAAATGGACACATCCTTCAAATTGGTAGCAAATACTTGATTAAAAGCTATATTCAAACCAATTGTTTAATACAATGGTACAATTCTAGAGATATTTCAATTAAAGACAAGATAATGGTGACTAAAAAACTCTTGTCATTATATATGACAAGAAGCATAAAGGTTGTAATCATTGGAAAGAAAAAGATGAATACATCATTCACATATGCTGAAAACCTATAATTAACTGATGTATTTGCATTAATAATAAATTCAGCCTGGTGGCTAAATACAAAACAAATATACAAACTTCCTGAAGTTTCTTATGCATCAGAAATGATCAATGAGAAAAATCCTGTACTAAAGATCCCCTTTAGGAAAGGGAAGAGATGAAAAAGAAGGCAGAAAGAACTTGAGATGAATACAGAGAGGCAAGGGAAGGATCTACATACGAAAAATGTAAATCATTAGTGAGTGACACAAAAGAAAAATAGACTATGTCAAGAAACATGGCATGCTCAATTCTAGTTAAGTACAAGAGCACATAATTTCCAAATCTCCTCAAAGAATATTCATAATACCATATGCCAAATTTTCTCACTGAATGGTAGGATTATTGCTAATTATATTTTTTCCTAATGCTTTTTACATTTTTTCCAAATATTTTTTTACTGAAGATTCATTTTTAATTCATTTTTTAATTTTTAATTTTTTATAGATTCAGGGGCACAGGTGCAGTTTTGTTACACGGAAAGTGTATTTTTTATCAGAAAAATTAAACAAATCTTAAAGAAAAGTTTAGAAGAATAACTAATAGCATGTAGATATAAAAGCTTTTGGGAAAATACTGTTTTTGATCTGGCTAACTTAAGAGATATTGCTCTGACTCCACTCCGTGTCCAAGTAGCAGCACCCCAATGTCCGAAGAAACCTCATAGGCCAGTGGGTGTTCCCCTTAGGAGTATGGCTCATTGACTTTGTTATCACTTCCTGGGTTATTTTATTCCATTTTCCTAATCAAAGGGAATGCAGTGTGCTGTTTCCTAAGAGCTCTTTGAATTCTGACATGTCCTTAATTCCACATTGCATGAGTCTGTCACACCAATCCCACTGCATCAGGCCAGGCATTGTCTGTCCTTCCAACAGTCTCTGCCTTTCTTTAGAAAGCAGATGGGTTACGAGACGAGAAAGAGCAGCCATGGAACAGGGAGTCTCCACTCCTGCCCAGGTCTCAAGAAAGTTGCACATTTGGCAACAGAAGGATCCTGAATATAAGCTTTGGCCAAAATCAGCTTTTACTCTCAACATCCTAAACTTCTTTCAGTGGAGTGTTCCAAGATGGATTATTCTGATTTCTGGGAAAAATCCTCCATGGCCCCTTTACATACCTACCCTGCCATCAACATCAGTATGTGTTCCCTTCATCCTGACCCAGGAAAGTATACCAAAATAAGCAATGACTTCATTATGAGTTGAACTGTATGGCTTCATGGTATAGATACTTAGCTAAATTTCACAATGTGAATTGCCTGGATTACTTGCTCTGCTGAGAGTAGGTGATCCACAAAGCAACTAGACTTTGCATCCAGAATAAACTGCATTGTGATTTAGTATTACATTTTAGTTAAGTTCTATATGAATATATGTTTTTGGCATGCTAATACGCTTGAATGGTCCTTTCATAGAATTAGAGGCATTTTAGGGCTGCAGGGGGATTACAATTTTTTGCCCATCCTCCCCATTTTCCAAATGAGTTGACTATGGCTTGGAGAGGTTAAGTGACTTTTCCAGAGCCACACAATGAGTGTCAAGCCCCACTCTGTAACATCAAAGGGTTGTCCCATTCATATGGAGGGGACTCCATAAGTCATGGACAAGAGGAGCATCATGGCCACCACGGTCGTGATATTGTCCTAGATGCAGGCTGAGCAGCTTATATATTTCTCCATCTTTGCTTGGCCTGGATGTAACCCTCATTGTTTTTGCTCCCACTTTTCCACGGAAATGACCTGTCCAGGATGGAGTGGTTTTTCTGGGAACATTACCAGTGTCTCAGTTCCCTGGTCTTGGCTTGTCTCCTTCCCCTGGCGTGCTGCTTGCTTTAGTTTCTAATCTTTGTAAGCCACCCGTTCCACATGGCTTGGACCCCTCTCTCTATAGCTCTGAGGTTGGGGCTGGGCTCTAAATTGCTGCAAAATTTCAGTGCTGAGGTTAGACCCTAGGCCTCTTAATTTTTAAAGCACCGTTATCTGTTTACATCATACTATTATCTTCAATAAAACCAGTTATAGACTTGAATCTCTGGAATGAGACTTTCCAAAGACCAGTGTTTTGTTGCATTAGAAATAGTTTAAAAATAGTCTTCCCTGACTGCTAATCTAGGGATTTCTTTCTTCTTACAGCTGCAACTACAATTAAATTAGTGTCTTCTATTAGGACTAGTTGTTTTGGGTTCACAAAGGTGATGACTATCAGTCACTAGTACAGTAGCCCATAAAGGGTGTTCCTCAGGGAGGGGTGGGAATCCCTCAAGGCCTAATACTACGTTCCAGGGGCTAGTAGATGAGCATGGAGCCATGCTTAATTACTGTGCAGTCACAGGTAGGGTGTGGGTGAACCCATCACAACGTCATCATGCCAAAGAACAGAAGCCCATGCAGGGCAGGACTCTGGTTGATGAAGTGAAATTGAAAAGAATTCTAAGATATGCCTGCCAATCTTGCCCCATACACACACATACATGGAGCTTGGACACTGAGAGTCAGTCAATGACGACTTGGAAGGACCAGCTCACTGAGGAGTATCTAGCTGATAAGAAATAGAGGAGCAGTTGGAGACCAATGAGACCACCAGGATTCACCTCGCAACCCTGGAATGTCCATTCACTGCTCACAAGACATGTTGCAGTGGCCTGTTGGGACTTGGAACTCTGCACGTAAGTGCTCCTGGCTGCTCCTAACCAGCTGAGTGATCCACCCAACTCAGTCCCTTCACTAGTCTCACTGCCTTTCAGTTTTTGTGCTGCTGCCTAAAATAACAGTGTGAGGACCTCCAGAGTCCTTTATTAACGTGCAAAGACCACAGGAGGGTTATAATTTACAAAGACATTGGCTGGAGACTTAAGTTGAAGCTAGTTAAGCATGTAAGAGTGGTGTAAAAGGCATGGTGTGAGGAGAGCATGCTGGTGGAAAGCCCAGAATATAAATCTGGCAACTTCTCAGCGTTTTGGATGAGACATTGACACCAGGCTGAATATATTCACAGATGTGTCAAAGCAGGAAGCAGGGAGAATGCAACAGATGACAGAACCGAATGCAAGATGGAGTCTGAGGCCTGGATAAAGATTTAAATGTAAGATGATAAAATTTCACAAGGTAGAGGGACGCTCCCAAAACAGAGATAAGTATCGAACGATATGAGTTGGGACTGTCCTGAGAAAAGGAAGATAAAACAACTGCTGTTTACCTGCACTAGTCAGACCTAGGCTGAGGTTGATATTGCTAAAAATACCCAATAAATAAAAAATAAACTGAAGAATGTACAGAAAGGGGGCATGAAGAAGATGGTGTCTACTTTTGAAAATAAAATACTCACAAAACATGAGAGGAGATAGCTGAGGGTTAGATTCTGTGGTCAGCCAATGAGTCAGTGGTGTGTGCTGCACCCTCCCTGCCCCTGTGGCCAGATGTGGCTGGTGGGCCCCAGGGTTCCTCCTAGGGAGCCCTTGTGGCCAGTCATGGCCTGTGGACCTCAGTCCTCCTCCCAGTGAGCCACAAAGTGGCCTCCTTGCCTTCATCACCATGCTCCAGGCAGCCACTGCCAGATCAACAGAAACTGAGACTTATCTTCCATTCCACGATGAGCATCGTCTTTGATGCAAGTGGAAAGAACTAGGATCAAAGGTGAGATTCTATGGGGAGGCAGATTTTGCTCAAAATGAAGAAGACCTTTTTTTTAAAAAAAAAAAAAAAAAAAAAAAGAAGAAAAAAGAAAAACAAAACAGGTGAATTTCCCAACAGCAGAATGAGTTTATTTTGTGAAGTAAGGAGTCTCTGACTTTCCTTTTCAAGGAAAGGTTGTTTGGTCATTTGGCGGAGGGAGTCCTATTTGGGCAGGGTATTGAAATACAGGTGACTTTGAATAACGCGGGGCTTAAGGGTGTCAACTCTCCTCACCACAGTCAAAAATCTATTTATAATTTTGACTCCCCCAAAACTTAACTACTGCCTCTTGTTGATTGGAAGTCTTACTGATAAGATAAACAGTCAATTAACACGTATTTTATATGCCATAGGTATTAATACTGTAGTCTTACAGTAAACTAGCGAAAGGAAAATGTTATTAAGAAAATTATAAGGAGAGAAAATATGTTTCCCATTCAAATGGAAGGGATTATCATAAAGATTCACACTGAGGAGGAGGAGGAGGAAGAAGAGGAGGAGGAGAAGAAGGAGTTGGTTTTGTTGTCTCAGGAGTGGCAGAAGCAGAAGGAAATCCACATGTATCAGTGTACTCGCTCAATTCAACCCCCTGTTGTTCAAAGGTCAACTCTGTCACCATCAAGGCTCCTTCCAGACTATAAAACGTGCCTATCTCTCTAATGAAAAAGAAGAAAATATAATCTGCTTGCAATTCCAGCACTCAGAGGTCCAAACCTCTGGACTTCAAACAATGTGTCTCCAGATCCACGTGCCCAGAGACCTGACAGACGTTCCCAGCTAAGAGGGCTTGACACTCTTGAAAGAGGACCCCTTATTGATCCTACATGCCTTGAAGCAGAGAAGGCCAAATTATAGAGAAGAAAGATGAATCAGTGTGTCCTGGATTCTTCTGAGCTACAAGAGAATAAAGTTATTTAAGTGCAAGATGCACAATTAAAATTAGCTGACATTCATTGAGTGTTTTTCTATTTACTGGCACTGTACTGAAACTTAATTCTTGGCAGAGAGCCAAATGCAGATGCTAGCACTGCTGTAATTTACTAAGGCCACAGAGTCAGCTGCTGGGCCCAGATCCAGCTGACACTTGAGCACCTTCTGGTGGTAGGACCAGAGAGAACAACACCACACAGCTTGGATTCTAGAACAGGACAGGCACTTGATTCAGCAGACCCTGGATTTGGGAGTGCAGATTCGAAAAGTCACCATAACTATCTCTCTCTGTCACATGAACCACGCCCTCTGCTCAGCTGGAGCTCCCTTGCAGTAATCACCTGCAGTTCACTTCTCTGTCCTTGGTATGCACTACAGGCCTCAGCCCACAGCAAAGGGGAAAAGACAAAAGGGGTTTCCAGTGACTTAATGCATGTGCCTAAGTCCAGTTTTGCATTTTGGAGCAGATAGTGCTGGAACAGAGATGACAGGGAGAAGGGCTTTCTCTGCACTGACGTGGGGGTTTCCTGAGTGAAGATGGCAAATGTGCATCTCTGGTCGTGGTTGTCCACACTGGCTGCATGTGAAATTCACTGGGGTGAGCTTTTGAAGATATTCATGCCAGATCTCTCCTACAAGGTAGATTCCAAGCATGAGTATCTTTTTTATAGCCATGCCAGAGACTTTTAAAGCACAGAACTACTGTAAGGCCAGCTATCCCAAGGAGAGCAGACTTCTAGCCTGGGCTTGCTCGCTTCAGCCCTGGAGCACATCTGACTTTGCATACAAAGAAGGAAGGAAGAACACATGAATCAAACAAATGAGAGAAAAAAGGTCGTATGATTTTAAAAGGTATCATTAACATTACTTGTTGTGCCTTCAAATTCAGGAAGAACTTTGAGTTTTACTGTTCTTCACTCACATTCCTCTTATTAACAGAGTCTGTCTGGTCTTGGAACCTTAAACTGGCCAGCAATATTTAATTTCCTGTAAGATTTTGTTTTAAATTACTAGAGAAAAGTACAAAATTTAATGTTCTCTTTAATGATCTCAGTGGATCTTCAAGACATCTGAATGTCAAATGCCTGTTGCAAACTGATATTCTTATCACTTTGGAGAAACAAATGTTCCCCTAAAGGAATAGAGTTTTGGCAGCTTTGACTCAATTATATTTTTCCACAAAATAAAAGTTAAGATGAATATGAGTGGGGATGCCTGAAACAAGTCAGAAACAAGAACTCTGGGGTCCTGGTGCAGCATTCTGGTCATTTTTCTGTTGTTCACTTTCTCTGTTAACTTGTCCAAGCCACATGAACTCTTGGGACTTTAGACCCCTTTAAAAAACGAGGGAGATCTGGGAGCAGATGATGTTGGAACCTTCCAGCTTTGACGTTATGAGATCATGAATCTCCATTTCTGAAGAACTCATATGAGTAATCAGGTGCAATATTTAAGGCATGTTGAAAGTAGGGGAGAAAACCCACTGGATTGGAAGACAAAATAACTGTTTCTGGCCATGGCTAGATGACCTTGAACCAACGTTTGCTTCTACTTCACATATTAATTCAATCATCTACACGAGGGTGTGTGAGAGTGAGAAACTGACTAAGAGGTTTTTTGAATCTTAAGTGAATATAGACTAGAAATTCCATTAAGATGTTGAAGTCGCTCCCTGCTTCCTAAATGACCGTGAGGGAGTTTACTCCATTATTTGAGAAAGTCCTTGATTTGGAATAAAACTAGAATTATCCTTAACCTGAAAGCAGCTGTTTTGACAGAAAGGCTCAGGGCCCTATTTGGCAGAACAGATCAAATGTTGCATTTCTGTAAACCTTTTTGCTTTTTGGGGTGGGGAAATTATTATGTATTTTTATATGGATCTAGATGGTGCTGGATAATTGCTTATTTTTGGAGAGGGGCAAGCATGTGTATGTGTATGCGCATGTGCTTGAGCAATCACATATTTATGTTTACATGGGCAGCCTCAGAAAACCCATGCAAATGAAGCTGCGTGATGTGATATCCACGCCTGGTCCCCACTCCCCGATTACCCAAAGTGGTGGGCAGATCGTAAACAAGTGTGCAGGCTTGCCACACTTCAAACTGGACTAATCTGTCTCCAAATAAAGGTGTTTTAACTCAGTTATTCTTATATACCATTTTGGGACTCTTACGGTCTTAGTATAAAGTGTACCAGGTTACATTCCTGTGGTTAACAAAATAAGTTTCTCTTCCAAAGTGCAGATATTTCCCAGGCTAATCACCTTAACCAATCTTTGCTCCTTTGTCAAGGGCATAGGAGGCCATGCATATTTAACGGGAGAGACTTTAGACCATGATACCGAGGAAGGTACTTGGGAAATGGCCGTAGCACCACAGAAGTCAGCTGCTACCAGAAAATCTAAAACTGAGCTCAGCCCTGTTATGCCTTATGTCAACACCAGCTGACTTCCTCAGGAGATCAAGATCCTGCCAGATGCATGAATATACAACTTATTTTCTCCCAAGTCCAGCATGCCCACATGGAACCAGGTGAACCAGAGTTGGGGGTGGGGGTGATCTAGTGCACACCCTTCACAGCAGGGCCTGGAAGACCCAAGCCTTGGCAGATTTTTGACTCATGAGAGCCAGGACTAGAACTTGCTTGTTGGGGTTTCATTTTAAAATGCCTTTTCCTAAAGCTGTCCATGGCCAAAACTCCTCATTTGCCCTGTGCAAGAGGAGACAAGACCCCTCAGGAGAGACTTGCACAAACTGTGGACCTGTACCTTCATTCTCCATGTCAGAAAATGGGCTGTGCTGCTCTCATGCTCCTGGAGGTTGCTGAATTTAGGACCCTGTTAGAAACCATCTCCTGAAGCCAATTTTCTTCCTGGAGTCTAGAGCATGGGAAACAACACAATTTGAAAAATGTGATTATTTTCAAAACTAGTTGGGTTATCTCAGCCTTAATATAAAGATGATTTGTAAAACATCTGTGCTTCACATAGACAAAGCCAGAGAAAATATTCAACTAGAAGCTACATTCATTCCACATCTGCAACTAAAATGCTCTACTATTATGCTCTCTCGGGAAGAATCCATCCACGTGGCCACACGGGAGAGTTGAATAAAATATATTGCACCTTCTTTTCATATTATGCACTTTATTTTCATTAAGTCTGCATATAACTCATGATTTGTTGAATGACCTCCATAGTTCTGAAAAGCAGACAGCACTGTGGTGTATTTTGTCCTCTTAGTTGGATAGATAAGGAAACCGAGACATATAGACTAACAATTACCTCTCTCAACATGATTCCAGTGATCTGAGGCAAAACCCTAAAGGAGCTTCCTGCTCTCAGGACAGTTGTTCCATCTATTTCAATGTCAAATGCAATCTCATGTGCATAGAATCAAACAGTAGAGAACGTGGGTTCATACTACATAATAAATTTGTGAGTTTCCTAGCAGGGGCCTGGCTCAGCAGTTATGAGTGAATGAGCATGTGCTTAAATGAGCTCAATGCAAAACCAGTTTTATTGCATGTATTAACCCTTGTCATAAATCTACATGAAACAGGTATTTTTTCAAAACCATCACAAAATGCAGGATCCAGTTGCTTAGAGACATTCCAACAGTGTTAAATATCAGAGGACAAAGTTCTGAGATGGCTCTCTCAAAGCTTCACACACAACCAGCTGCCTATAATTTAGAGAGTTTATTGAGGAATATTTCCACATAATTCATCAACTTTCTTTCATGAAACAGTTTCAAGAAGAAAGTTTATCAGTATTCACATTTGCAGTTAGTGCTAGAATAGCAGTTGGTATTTACTGAGTACTTCCATTTTTTTCATTAATAACCTTATTTCTTAATCATGGCAACCATATGGGGGAGTGGGGTAGATTGCACTCATGAAGTAGTTTGCATAAGATCCTAGAGCTAGAGAAGCCAGGATTTGAATCTAGACCTATCTGACTTACTTAAATTCTATGTCTGCAGTCCCCAATACCATAGCTACTAGCCCCATGGAGCTATTTACGTTCAAATTTAACCAAAAATTTCAGTTAAATGTACATTCAAATTTAACCAAAAAAATTCAGTAGCCATGCTAGCTACACTTTGGAAATAAATACATTAGCACATCCCAAATCCTTCCTGTCCTCTAAGGCAACATCCTCTATGATATTTCCCTGAATTCCCCCCACTCCAACCAGAGAAGGATAGAAGGGATGAGAAATAGAAACTGATATGTATAGATTTCCAAGATGGGCACACACAGTCTCCTTTAGTTTCTTCAATGGTGTCTATGAGGAATATTCTTATCCCCAATTACAATGAGAAAAAGAACTTGAGTTACTTGTACAAATTTCCAAATATACCCTGATATATCTCAGAGCACATTGAGTATTAATATCATCAAACCCAGTGTTCTTAATCCTTCCCACTCCTCAGTGCACACAATTAGCATTCACTATGTGAGAGCTGATCCCAGGAGTTTGTGCAGGCTGATTACTCAGAAATATAGGGGATAACTTTGCTTTTTCCTACCACTCAGGAAAGTACATTGAAACACTGATGAGTTGAAATAGCATTACTATAATGCTAATACATTAAAAAGGTAAATTATTTATAAACTCTGTCTTATTAACTGTATGATCTTGACAAGGAGCCACAAACTGAATGTCAAGAAAGATTGCGTAGGAAAGGCAGATGAAAGCCAGGAAAGGTAGATGCGTGGAACAGACTGCTATGAGCAATTGCTCACAAAGACGAGCAACACCTGGGAACGTGTTAGAAATACCAGTTCTCAAGCTCTGTTCCTGGCCTACTGAAACAGAAATCTGGGGTGGGATCCCACAACCTGTGTTTTAACAAGTTCTACAGGAAATTCTCATTGAAGCTGAAGTTCAAGATTCCCTGATAAGCAGTAGAAATTGGTAGACAGCATGATGAATGAATGCATACCCCATCCAAACGGCTCAGCCCCCACCCTTCTTCATCCACTTTTTGCTTTATTGGAATGAAGGTCTGGGGTTGCCACATCTTTTATGCCCCAAACGTCGTCAACGTGTGTGTGTGTCAGAGGGTGCCAGGGAGGGATAGCCACATGTCTTAAGGTATATATTGCAACTTAATGATTCTGTGCTATTCTATTTAGTAAACTAAATGATACATTTATGCTAGTGCTTATTTTCTCATTATCTCTAATATTTGAAGCATACCATCTTAACAGTGTCACTGCAATTCTTAGTCTCCTTAATAAATTACAGTTAGATTCTATTCCAAATTTACTATTTTTTAGCACATTGTTTTCAAGACTTCAATGGTACCACCAGTTAATAAAATAACAAATGATGTTGTTATAGGATATAGAAAATATGTCATAGTGTAACATTGAATGTTTAAATAAAAACGCCAATATCCCTACAGTCTCTCACAGAAGTTCTGGGAAGTGATGTTCTGAAAGAGAATGATGGGAATTTCCGTTTGTCAGCTGAAGTCCCAATGCTATGAAACAACAAAGTAAAAAGATAGTGGTGTGTTTGGCGCCCCCGTGTTAGAAATTATTTATTTTTTGATGTTCATTAAGACTTTGGGGTTCTCAGTACTTTCAATATTACACATAAACTGCAGCTTTATTAATATTTTTAGTAACATTGTTTCAAATTGGCCTAGTGATTGGACTGAATGAGAATTTTCTTTTATAAAAATTGTATGAAATGTTTCAGGTTTGCAAAACATGTAAAGATTAACGAAAATAAACATTTATATATTAATCATTCAGGTTAAAAAAAAAACTGCAAATAATATTGAGCCCTTTTGTGTACACATCCTTGTCTTCTCCCAGAGGTGACTGCTGCTCTGAATGTAGCATTTATCCTTCATTTTATTCTTTTACATTTTACCGCATATATGTATTTGTCTCCAGAGTGTATAATCTTGTTTTGTATATTTTTAAACAGAATCATTCTATACATACATTTTTGTAACCTGTTTTTATTACTCACTAGCGTGATTATGAGATTTATGGTTGTTGATAATCATAGATCTAAATCATTTGTTTTCATTGTTGGGAGCCATTGTATTTAAGAGTCCACCAAAATTTAATTATAATTTATCTTGTTGATGTACCAGTTCTTTTTTGTTTCAGTTAAATATGTATACAGATGTTTTTCCAAGTTATGTAAGCAGCAGAGGAATTGGTAGGCCAACAGCCATGAGTTAGTTTCTCATTTATTAGATATTGCCATATTGTTTTCCAAATGGTTATAATCGTTTATAGTTCTATATTAGGGTGTGACTGTTTCCATTTCTACATTTATTTGCCAATACTTGGCATTGTCAGACTTTGAAATATTTTTGTCATTCTTATAGCTGTGAAATGGTGTTTTTTTTTTTTTTTTTTTTTAAGTGTAAATAAACAATGCTATTATTTACATTGAAGTGGAACTTTCATCTGGGGGCTAACCAATTTTACCATAACAAACTTTGTAATGAAGTTAGTTTGGTGCTTTCTTACATGACATGATAGAAAAAATATTCCCTATTTTATAAAAAAAACCTTAAGCTCTGTTATGATGCTGCTTGCACAATAATCCAATATGTTCCACCTAAAAAATAAATATTATCCATTTTATATTGAGTAACAAAACTTGTATATTTTAAAATATTTTTAATGCTCTGAATATTTTATTCTTTGCTAGCGATCTAGGAGCTTAGAAAAGTAAGCCCTATAGTAAAGCATTAAAACTACATTTCTTTTAGGAAATGAAGAGAAAAAGCAGTTTATTTTCCCTCCTGGAGTCCTTTCCCAACCATCGCCATTTCAGACCTGCCCATAGATGGCTTTATGGTAAAGTGGCCTTTTCTTTCCACCCTCTTAAAGCACCAGAAAGGACAGATCAATGGCAAATACCCAATAAAGACCACACAATGCTTTAGTACACCTCTGTCTTGCCTAATCTAGGGCAAAGAAAAGGAAATAGAAGTAGGTAAATACCCTTAAAAAGGATTACCACAGAATGTTCCTTTATATAAAGTTCAACACTGCAGTTTGTGATTCATGAGAAAGTGCCTGCTACACCCACAAAAGGATGGAGGAATTGCAGCAGCATTGGTCTGGAAGTCATGAGCGCCCCTCGTGGATGCCACTACCATAGGCAGGGAGAGGGCCTCCTTTCAGGAGTGCTGAGGAGGGCTCTGCGTGTACCTGGAGGGAGTGTTTGACACTGTCCCACAGTTTCTGAATCTCTGTCCATGTTTCTTCTGCATTTTTCTCTTCATTTTTTACATCAGATAATTTCTATTTACCAATCATGAAGTTCACTTCAAATATTCTTTTGAAACCATTTAGTGAGTTTTTCATGTCAGCTCTTAGAATTTCCATGTTTCTTTTTTCTTTTTCTATAATTTATACTTTTATGGAGTTACCCTGTTTAAAGAGTTTGTGAATTTTTACGTCAGTTATTAGAATTTCCACCTGCTTCTTTTTTATAATTTGTCTTTTTTTATGGAGATATCACATTTATACAGTTATTATTATATTTTCCATTTATTCTGTAAACATAAATTTATTTTGTCTTTTAACATATAGCAGCCAAAAGTCTGCCTGCCCAGAGCAACATGGGGGACCACTTGGAGTCAGTTACTATTGACTGTTTTTTTTTTTCTTTTATTTTTTCCTGAGTGTGGGACACACTTTCCTGTTTTTTCACATCTTATAATTTTGTTGATGTTGAAAATTGGAGCTTTTACATAATATATTGTAGCAATTCTGGATTCTGAAAGTTTTTGGTCTGACAGTTTTCTGTTTGCTTATTATTAATTACTTGCCTGGACTTACCTATGGATCTGACTCCCTGACAATGTGTGACCAATGATGGCTTCCTATGGGTTGCCTGAATAACTTAAGGATCAGCAATGATTGAGACTGTCCTCAAATGCCTAGAGACATGTAGAGTGTAATGCTTCCAACCTCTGTACATGGGTCTGTGTGTGGGAAGGGCAGCACATTCAAAGCTCAGGCAGTTCTCAGGCTTTTGTCCTAGCTTTTACATCCTCCTGGGCCCTCTAGGGTCTCCCATGTGCCTGCATAGTTTTCTAGTCTTTCAAGGATGTGTATAGAGCTTATCTGACCCTTCTATGACTCTCTAATTTTTAAGGTATTCCCCTTAAATTTCAGGCTGGTTTGACACTCATTGCAACCAGGAGTAACAACCTTAGGCTAGCAGACTTACAAGTTTTCCCCTATATTTTTGCTAGTTTTCTAATTTTACTGAAAACACCATCAGCCACGAGTTTTCACCCTCTACTCCAAATTGAGTGAGCCGCCTCTGGCAGCAAAATTGCTGGTTTCCATGGCCAACCCTACCCTGGTAAAACTACTGCAACTGAGCTAGGAGTAGGAGGAATGAGAGCAGACCCTGGCAAACAGCCTCAGACTCCCACTGATTTTTGTTTGTTTGTTTGTTTGTTTTGTTTTTTTCCAGACAGAGACTTGCTCTGTTGCCCAGGCTGGAGTACCGTGTCACCATCTCGGCTCACTGCAACCTCCACCTCCCAGGTTCAAGTGATTATCCTGCCTCAGCCTCCCGAGTAGTGGGATTACAGGCATGTGCCACCAGGTTCTAGCTAATTTGTGTATTTTTAGTAGAGACGGGGTTTCACCATATTGGTCAGGCTGATCTCGAACTCCTGACCTCAAACAATCCACCTGCCTTGGCCTCCTAAAGTGCTGGGATTACAGGTGTGAGCCACCACATCCAACCATCCCATCACTTTTACCAGAAGTTCCAGCACATCTTCATTTAAAAAATATCTCCCACAGACACATGAAAAAATGCTTATCATCACTAGCCATCAGAGAAATGCAAATCAAAACCACAATGAAATACCATCTCACACCAGTTAGAACTGCAATCATTAAAAAGTCAGGAAACAACAGGTGCTGGAGAGGATGTGGAGAAATAGGAACACTTTTACACTGTTGGTGGGATTGTAAACTAGTTCAACCATTATGGAAAACAGTACGGCGATTCCTCAAGGATCTAGAACTAGAAGTACCGTATCACCCAGCCATCCCATTACTGGGTATATACCGAAAGGATTATAAATCATGCTGCTATAAAGAAACATGCACACGTATGTTCACTGCGGCACTATTCACAATAGCAAAGACTTAGAATCAACCCAAATGTCCATCAGTGACAGACTGGATTAAGAAAATGTGGCACATATACACCATGGAATACTATGCAGCCATAAAAAAGGATGAGCTTGTGTCCTTTGTAGGGACATGGATGCAGCTGGAAACCATCATTCTCAGCAAACTATCGCAAGAACAGAAAACCAAACACCACATGTTCTCACTCATAGGTGGGAACTGAACAATGAGATCACTAGGACTCGGGAAGGGGAACATCACACACCGGGGCCTATTATGGGGAGGTGGGAGGGGGGAGGGATTGCACTGGGAGTTATACCTGATTTAAATGACGAGTTGATGGGTGCTGACGAGTTGATGGGTGCAGCACAGCAACATGGCACAAGTATACATAGGTAACAAACCTGCACGTTATGCACATGTACCCTAGAACTTAAAGCATAATTAAAAAAAAAAAAAACTCTCCATTTGTTTTTTGCTTTGGTCACCCTCCAGAGGCCTGAAATGTTTGTTTTTGACAATTTTGTTCAGTTGTAAACTTGGTTTTGGGGCAAAACATTTGCCATTCTCTTTGCCATAGCAGTAAGTCTCACCTGTTTTCAATTACAACATAGGCAAATTTACGAAATTTCCCCTTTATGGCTTGTAACTTCGTGGTTTTCTAAAAGAAATCCTTCCTTCTCTACCTCAGGTGTTAAATATAGCCTCCTATATTTTCTTCCAAATTGAGACTACTTTTAAACAAATTATTTAAGTTTTAATCCACTTGAAATTGACTATTGCATACAGCATGATATGGGTTCCAGTTTTATTCCTTCCTTACAGATAAGCCATTGCATGTTTGTATACAAAATTTTGGACCCAATTGGCATGTTCCGTATTTTGCTAAATTCTTTAGAAGTCTTTATTTTTGGTAAAGTACATTTTCCACTTTATTCTCTTCTAAATATTTTGGTTATTTTGGCTATATGCTTATCAAATCTGTAATAAATTCTATTTGGGCTTTTTAACAAAATTGCATAAATCTATAGATTAATCTCTTTAGATTAATCTATATTTTCATAATTTATATATTTAAATTATTTTAAAATTTTTATGTTATTTTTAAATTGACAATAATTACACATATTCATGGGGTACATAGTGATGTTTTACTACATATAATGTACAGTGATTAGATCAGGGTAATTAGCATATCTGTCATCTCAAACCTTTATCATTTCTTTGTGCTAAGAACATCACTATCCTCTTTCTAGCTATTTGAAGCTTTATAACATACTGTTGGTAAGTATAGTCATCCTGTAATGGTATAGAACACTAGAATGTATTCTTCTTATATAACTATATTTTTGTATCATTTAATAAATCTCTCCCTGTCTCCCTCTCCTTCCCAGCCTCTAGTATCCTCTGTTCTACTTTTTGCTTCTATGAAATCTACTTTTTTTTAACTGCCACATCTAAGTGAGAATATGCGAAGTTTAATTTTTTGTTCCTGGCTTTTTTTTACCCAACATAATATCCTCCCATTCCATTCATGTTGCCTTAATGACAGGATTTTATTTTTAATGGCTGAATAGTATTCCATAGCATATATACATCTCATTTTCTTTATCAGTTCATCCATAGGTTGATTCCATATCTTGACTATTGTGAGTAATGAGGCAATAAACATGGGGGTGCAGATGCCTCTCAGATATAACAATTTTCTTCCTTCAGATGAATTCTCAGTAGTGGGATTGCTGGATCATGTGGTAGTTCTATTTGTAGTTGTTTGAAGGACTTCCGTACTGCTCTCTGTGGTAGGAGCTGTATGAGTTTAGGCTCCCACCAGCAATATATAGGGGTCCCCTTTCTCTTTGCATTTTCTGTATTCTTACCAGCATTTGTTATTTTTTGTGTTTTTGATAATAGCCATTTTGGGGTAACTATTGTAAGTGGGATTACCCTCTTGATTTCTTTTTCATGAAAGCTAGTTTGTCCTTTGGGTATGGAAATGATACTGATTTTTGTATGTTAATGTTGTATCCTACAACTTTACTGAATTCGTTTATCAGTCCTTACAGTTTTTTGGTAGTCTTTAGGCTTTTCAATATGTAACATTATGTTATCTGCAAACAGGAACATTTTGACTTCCTCTTTTTCATTTATTTATTTATCTTACTTAATTCCTCTGGCTTTAACTTTTATATCAGTATTATAAAATCCTATCTAGCTAGCTAATTTTGACTGCTTATCAATATCTAGTTTAAGAAGAGGACTTTAATGAAATTCATCAACCTTTGATAACAATACCGTCTCTGTGTAGAATTTTGTGTGATGTACTTTTTAACATTTATTTTTGTGCTTTTCAGTTTATTTTCATTTTATTTTTGCAATGGGTACATGTGAGGGTTTTTTTTTTAAAGATAGTTGTTAATTTTTTAAATGTGTTCAAAGGAAAGCAACTTAGGAGGTAGACCAAATCAGCATTGGTATCTTCTATAATGTGGACAAAATATGCACATGTGGTCATGTCTCTTCCAATGTGGCAATGTTCCCAACTAATAAAGTAGGTAGTTTTGTGGCTCTGGTGAGTCATACATTTTCCAATGAAAAATAATTGGATTCAAATACTGATTCTCCCACTTACTCTATTTTTCTTTATTCTTTTAATCTTCAATTTCCTAATATAGGACTAATAATCTCTAATCCCATTTATTGTTTATTGCCGCTTTATTCACAATAGTCAAGATATGTATTTTTGTCAATTTTAATGAAATAAAATAAGTCAGCTTTATTCTACTTAATTTAAAACCTCAATTCCACAGCCTGTGGAAGTCAAATCCCTCCCCACAATTTCTGCCAATGCCGTAAATATAAACTCTTATGCTGCTACATTCGGTTCCCATTTTGCTATCTCTGTTTTGTCCCTACATCAATCAATCCAGAAACAAAATTGCATTCACTTATGAGTTTTCATGCAATTGAGCCATACCTAATTTTATGAAGATTTAGGAGAGTCTCAGAGTGTACTGTCTTCTGTCATTTCTGTTTGTTTCCTAGGCTCTAAACCTTGTTTACCTCCAAACCAGCTGGATTGGCCCCAGAGCTCAGAGCTCAACAGTATTTTGGTGCCTGCCAAAAAACAAAACAAAACGAAACAAAAACTGAAAACAAAAAGACAAATAAAATGGAAAACAAACACACAAAAACCCTCTATTGCCTGAATTTACCCTAATGGGAAGGAGGTTGACATTACAAAATTGGGGATATGTGTGTGTGTGTGTGAGAGAGAGATTGGAAAGAGGTTGACATGATAAAATTGTGTGTGTGTGTGATTGGAAGGAGGTTGACATTATAAAATTTTTGTTTGGTGTGTTTGTGTGTGTGTGTGTTTGTGTGTGTGAAATCTAGCACAGTGAGTATCTAAACACTAGCTCGATAAGTGTTCCCTTTCTTTCTCATTAGGTCATCACCTTGTAGCAGAAGTGATTTCAAGAGCCCACCCCACAGAGATTCCTCTTAGATAAGTTTCAAAGCCCATGTCCTGGCACTGTTTCTCTTCTCATGCGTCTCATTTTTACCTTGCTGGGGGCAGCTAGTGGAAATAACTTAGTTCTGCAGAAGCATAAACACATTCCCTGGTCATGCTCTGTTTCCTTTCAGCCATCTTCCTCAGTCCCAGCTCACACTCACAGGGACTGGAGAGTAAAGTGAAAACAGAATTCAGGGTTTACAAAACATAACTACATTTTTGGAGACAGTGTTTTGCGGTCTTTGCCTTGCCAGCCCATCTGTTCACCATTAGCCTCCATTCAAATGAAGTCGTCATGTTTTCTTCCTAATGAAGCACTGTGGGCAGAACAAAGCTTTGCGGGTTTCGTCATTCTAAATGGGCTTGCTCACCACAGAGGACATCCCTCAGTGGGTGTCAATGTTAACAGTCCCCAGGTTCACTTAGAATCCCCTTCTGTGGCTTCACAGAGACTCAGGCCCTGGATGCATCGCAGATCCTCTTCTTTGACCACATGTAATGACTGAGCTCTACAAAGGTCCGACTGACAACCAACAGCTACCAACTCTTTCTGGAACAAATAAAATTAGAAAACTATCCTTGCTCCTGGCTTCAAGTTGCAAAACAACTACTTTCTATAAGGCTATTTAATGAGTGTGTACTGGGTCCCTACTGCTGTGAAGCATGGTTTATAATATTTACAGCAAACTCATAAGATTGTATTATTAGAGCCCTTTAGAGCTGAGGAAACAGAATCTCTGAAATTTTGAAAAATGTGCTGAAAAGTGCATAGCTAATAAGTGACAGAGGTAAGATACCACCCCACCAAAGCTTGCTCTCTGACCACTTCCCATGTTCCCTGCTGTGGATACGTTGTAAACAAGTGAGCAGTTTGCCTGCCCTCTCTAACAGAAGGGATATGCTGGACTCAAACTCACAGAGCAAATCAGTGGGCTTGTTTGGACTCAAGCCCACAACCTTTTGATGAATGCTGAACTGAAGCCTTAAGTAGGAGATGGTTATTTTCTGCATTTGTTGAGCAGGTTTGGAAAGCAACTGGATTTGGCTTCAAACCTCAGCATTTACGAGCTGTTTGATTTTGGATAAATCACTTTGTCTGAGTGTCAGAATTCTCACTTGTAAAATGAGAGTAAAAATGAGAATTCTAGGTACTTACATGATCGTTCTCAGGATCCAGCTTCTTCCGCATTAAGATGACATTCACCAATTGCAAGAATGCCAGCTATGTTTGAGATCAAATGAAATAACATGGGTCAAAAGTCTTGGTAAAATAGCCAGGTGTGGTGGCTCACACCTGTATTCCTAGCACTTTGGGAGGCCAAGGTGGGTGGATCACTTGAGGTCAGGAATTTGAAACCAGCCTGGCCAACATGGTGAAACCCTCTCTCTACTAAAAATACAAAAAAGTTAGCCAGGCATGGTGGTCGGGCATCCCAGCTACTAGGGACGCTGAGGCAGGAGAATCGCCTGAGCCTGGGAGACAGAGGTTGCAGTGAGCAGAGATCACACCACTGTACTCCAGCCTGGGCAACAGAGTGAGACTCTGTCTAAAAATAAATAAATAAATAAATAAATAAATAAATAAATAAATAAATGTATTGGTAAAATGATGGGAATGGTTTTGTGGTTTTATGTGATGAACCATAGGAATTGCTTTCTGACACAGCCATAAGAAACCATAATTTTTATATAATTGTCTATGTCCAATTGAATCTGGGAGATCCCTTATTCTTGGTCATTTTGTTGGTAAGATCACTCTACCCTCCCTGGCGTTGTTTGGGGATGGACCTCTACTTTCTGGTCAACCATTCATTCCTCTGCCATAGAGATGCTCGTGTCTGGTTCTCTGGTGTAGATCCCCTTCACTGGTCACCTGCCAGGCCAGCCTCAGTGGCTGCCCTCTTCACAACACTGCAGTGCTCAGCATCCAGACATCTGAGTTCCTGGCCCTGCTATTTTGAACTGGCAGTCCCTTTGTCCTTCATCTTTTGGAGTCCAACTCCCTCCCAAGGTTTGCCACACCTATGTTTTATCCTCGAAGCACAAAATCATTCATTTTTTCCACTTTTGAGACCGTTCAGACACATCCTTTTGGGTAAGCAGCCACTGATCCAAGTGCTTACACAGATCGAACAGAAAATGTAACGGACTGAAACCGCAGGGTGGGAGCACATGGAGCCTGCCTGGAGAAGCAAGAAGGTGGCTGTTTGGGGAGGCATCCAGCCTTGGCAGCAGCTGGTCTATTTCTTGGGAGAATGTGGCCCCATGTTTCCACATCTTCCAAGTGCAAAAACTGCTAACTTGGATTGGGGAAAAGGAGTCCAGGACATGAATTCAAAGCCTCACTGAACATCCCATGGGAAGAAGAGGAAAATTAGTTTTCACTCTTTCATTACTTAAGACCCTGCATTCAAAAGGAAAAAAAAAAATTCTACCCAACCAATAAAAAGATAATAAAAAACATCAATTGCATGGCAATTCATTTTCTTACAAAGATTATTTAGGGTAGAAGGAAAATTATTTTTCTGAACTTTCACTAGTTCTTATACCCAGTAACTATGTGAGAGAGGAGCTCTGCGGCCCAGTCACTGTTACTGCCAATCACTTCTGCCAGGAAAGAGAGATCCAGAGGAGGTGGACATGCGGGTACTGGCAGACTTCCCTCCATGAGATCCCCGGGGTGAACACTCTCTCTGTGCAATGTTCAAGAGCTACCTGCATAGGCAGGCGGAGGTGTCTTCACCAGAAGTACCTGTCTCTGCTGCACATCTAGATTCTCAGCATGGAACATTGTAGTGTACGGATAAACTACGTAGGTCTTTGTTTTTTTGTTTTCGTCTACCTTGATGATTCTAATGAGCAACTGGTGCAGAATTATTATTTTATGATAAGGCTGTCTGATCCAACGTCTCTCTCGTACATGCCCTGCCTCGGGCTTAAAACTGACACTTCTTCTTTCTGCAGGTACACGGGAAAGGGAATAGAGTTAGGGACCAGCAGAGTTGAGTTTTGTCCTGATTCTATCACTAACTGGTTGTGTGATTTAGAGAGATGACCTGAGTTCTCTGGGCCACGGTTTCCTCCCCTATAAAATAGGGACATTCATCCCTACTCAGCTCCCTTATAGCTCAGGGCTCCTGGGAGAATACAGTGGGATGCTGGGTATAAAAAAAAAGGAGAAGAGTGAGTCAAAGAGACTCTCATCCAGACAGCAAGAAGCTGTTGACAAACTTTCTCTGCCCTGCACAGTCCCGTAGGTGGAAAGGTTGCTCCCTCCTCAGATTCCTGTCTCCACCTGAACAATGAAGGAGTTATCTACATGAACCCTATGTAATTCCTTCCAGCTCGTACATTTCATGACCCCAAGATTCCCAGCCCAATGTCCAGGCTGCCTAGGAAAAGCTGGTATAGGCAGGTCTGGGGGAATAGATTAGGGGAATAGAGGTGGCTGTGATGCAGAGTTGGGTGAGAGGTAATGGGAGGCACCCCAAGTGCCCTCATGAATGAGGTGCTTCACATTTATCTACTCATTTCATCACCAGACAACACAAGGAGGTCAGAAATAACATTATTATTTATAGAGGGGGAAACAGACTCAGGGATATGCTGCTTCTGAGGGGTGATAAGGGAATTGAACCCAGGTTAGTCTCACAGTAAAGCCTCCAGTGCTATTCACCTGGGGGCAATCTTGCCCCCAAGGAAACACGTGTTCATATCTGGAGACCTTTTTGGTTGTCACAATGGGGAATTTGGGTGCTACTAGAAAGTAGTTGGTAAAGACCATGGATGATGCTAAATATCCTGCAATGCACAGGCCAGACCTCCTACAACAAGTAATTATCTTGCCTAGATGCCAATAGTGCCAAGGCTGCAAAACACTGAAGGAAGTCCAAAGGAAGGTTCTAGATAGCTGGGCTGCCCTTAACTGTGCCCAGCACCTGTCTCCCCATCTCTCACCCCCATTCTGAGCTAGATTTGCATCAGTTAGCTACAGAAAAGGCACATTGTTTCCCATTGATAACCAAAGATGCAACTTGACTTGAGAAAAGCCCACAAAGTTGTAAATTTGTATGAAATTAAAGGCAGGAGAAGTCATATATGAGCTCAGGTTGGTGGCTTGGAAGAGACCCTTTATAGAGCCATCCCCAGGGGAGGAGGCAGGAGGAAGTATGGGAGGAGCCAGGTTACCTGTCCACCACTTCCACAGGGATAGTTTTACTGTGTGCAAACTTCTCCTGAAGTCCTGTACCTGTTCCTCTCTTTCCACCGTTTTTCTGAAGACAGCTCTTTGCGCAAGCCAGGAACCCGTGCAGTTGCCCAGTATGAGCCCCCGGGAGACCTCTTTCTGTTCTACTATGATGCGTTTGCTTTCCTGGGGTAAGACCTGTTTCCCATTCCTCCATTGAGCCCTTAAAGGATTCCTCTCATTGGACAAGGACTTACCAACTTACCAGTTCAGGGCTTTTCTAACTTTCTTTATGACTTCTTTGACGAACTGGTTATTTTGAGAGTGTGTTGTTTAATCCCACATGTTAGAAAATTTCCCAAATTTCCTTCTCTTGTTGATTTTTAATTTTATTTCACTACAGTCTGAGAGAATGCTTTGCATGATTTCAATTTTTTTAAACTATGAAGGCTGATTTTATGGCTCCACATGCAGAAGAATGTTGCGTAAGACCTTGAGAAGAAAGTATATTCTGCTCTCATCAGGTAGAGGGTTTAATACATGTCTGCGAGACCTAGTTGCTTTATGGTTGTTCAAGTCTTCTGTGTTCTTGTTTATCATCACTAGTTGTTCTATTCATTATTCAAAGTGGGATATTAAAGTTTCCAATTATTATGGTTGAATTTTCTATTTTTCCATACATTCTACCAGGTTTTGCTTCATGTATTTTGTAGATCTTTTGTTGGGTGTGTATATATTTATATGTGTTATATCTTCCTGAGGGATTGAACTTTTGTCAGTATACATGCCCCTCTGTATCTCTAGCAACTTTTTAATTTTAAGGTCTATTCTCTCTGATATTGTTATAACCACTCTGGCTCTTTTATGTTTGCTATTTGCATTCTACTCACTCTTCTATCCTTTTACTTTAACTTATTTGTGTTATTGAATCTAAGTGCTTATGTAGACAGCATATATTTGGGTCTTGGTTTCAATTTTTTAATCCAGTGTCATAATCTCTTCCCTTTGGTTAGATTGTTTACTCCATTCACATTTAATATTGTATTAGTGATATGGTTGGATTTATCTCTGCCATTTAGCTTTACATTTTCTATATGTCACATGAATTGCTTCCTGACCTTTTGACTACTATCAAGTGTAGTGTATGCCACATGATTTTTAAAGACCCCTGTTTTTCATTTACCACCTTCTTTTTGTACTATCTAGTATAACTAATTCCAATAATGAGATTTTACTATATCTTTCAGTTATTTTCTTAATAGTTGCTCTAGGGCTTACAATATACATGTTAACTCATCAGAATCTACTTCAAATGTGTATTAACTTAATTCCAGTAATATATAAAAGTTTTATTCATATGTAACCACAACCCCCTCCACTACTATTTTTGTGCTATGATTACCACACATCTAACATCTATGCAGGTGACAAACACAACAATACACTGCCATAATTGTTATTTTATGTAATCTTATATCTTTTAAATAAGCTGAAAGAAAACAAGGAGAGAAAGTATACATTTAGAAAGTTTGTTTTATTAAATTTTATTTACATTTTTGGCTCTGTTTAATTATTTCTGTGGATTTGAGTTACCATCTAGTATCACTTCCTTTCTCCATACAGTTTTGCTCCCACTGTCTTCTTTGGGCTGTTACCATTAATATATTACATTTCTATATATTATAGGAACAACATATAAATTTATACATATGATTTGATGCAATTACTTTTAAAGTCAGTTTTTAAAAAGGAAAATATATCATTATATTGTCTTTATATTTACCATTATCAGCATTCATTTTTTTAAAATGTGAAATCTATTTACTGTCTGGTGTCACTTATATTCAGTCTGAAGAATTACTCTTGAGAAAAGCCTGCTAGCAATGAATTCTCTCACTTTTGGTTTATTGCAGAATGTCTATTTTGACATCATTTTTGAAAGATAGTTTTTGGTTTTGCTGTATGTAAGACAGAGGGAATTTTTGTTGTTTATGTTGTTTTTCCTTTAGACACTTTGAATACATCACTCCACCATTTTCTGGTCTTTGTTGTTTGTGATGAGAAGTCAGCTGTTAATCTTACTGGGGTACCTTTGTGCATGATGAGTCATTTTTCTCTTGATGCTTTTGAGATTTCTCTCTATATATGGCTTTCAAATTTCAACTATGATATGTCTGGGTGAATATGTCTGCGTGTATCCAACTTTTTGTTTGTTGAACTTCTTAGATGTGCTGATTAATATTTTCCATCAAACTTGGAAAGTTTTCAGCCATTATGTTTTTGATTTTTTTAATTCTATTTCTCCTTCCCTTATGGTAATTTTATCACACATATATTGCTGTTTCTCATGGTGTCAGATTTCTTTAAGATTCTGTTTTTCTTTATCCTTTTTCCTTTGTGTCCTTCAGATTGCACAATCTTTATTGCTCTGTCTTCAGATTCACTTATTCCTGATTGTGCCAGTTTAAAATGTACTGATGAGTTCCTCTAGTAAATTTCTCATTTCAATTATTTTATTTTTCTATTTCAGAAAAGCCCATTTGATTCTTTTTTCGTAACTTCTATTTCTTTGTTGATATTCTCTGTGTGAGAAGATATCATCACCATAATTTTCTTTATTTCTAAACAATTTATTTTGGTTCTTTGAACATATTATAATAGCTAATTTATGTCTTTGTGTACTAAGTCCAACACTCGGGTTCCCTCAAAACTAATCTCTACTGACTATCTTTTTTACTATCTATGAGTCACACATTCCTGTTTCTTTGCATATCTTGTAATCTTTTTGTTTCCAACTGGACATTTTAGACAATACATTGTAGAAATTCCAACTGATTACATTGCTGTTACACCCATACCCAGGCTTGTTCCCTCTCCCACTAGTCATTTGTTGATTTTTAGTGATTTGTCTAAATTAAATCTGTGAGGTTTATTCTTCCCCTAGCCTTACAGTATGCAGCCTCTGTTGTCTATCCTCATAATTTTTTCCCCAGTTTTTATCATTTAGCCTAGTGGTCACCCCTGGCTCTGCATTAAGCTGCTTATTGGTCAAAGGTTGTGCTTAAGCCCTCATTAGTCATTAAATTTGTACCCATTGCCATGGATGTATATTTGGCTTGGAAATTGCTTTCACAGTTCAGGAAAGTTACAATTTTTTCCCAAGATCAAGTAGGAACTAGTAGTTTGAAATATTCCTCTTCAGTTACTCCTGAGAGGACATGGCCTTGGAATGCACACAGTCTTCCAGACTTCAAATGGTAAATGTGATTTTCTGTTTAAGGTTGGCTTTATAGGAGTCTCCTCTGGAACAGAATAGCTTTTTGTTAAGTCAGTTTTTGGTCAGAGCATGTGCTTAAGTGTCATGTGCCAGGGAAGCGTCTGTCCCTTTTTGATGAATTTGTGTGTGACTTGGGTACTGTTTCTGTCCCATTCCCTACTCTAATTTTTTTCTAACTGAATGCAGACAAGGCTATGTGAATAGCTTTGCCAATACATAGATTTGACCATGATCCCAGGAGGATCTTTCTACACTCTTTCTTTTCTGGGTTCTCTCTGTTAGACTCTTGGCTGTTCTGCTTTTTCACTTGTTACAAGTCTCATGGAACTACAAGTCCCCTCTTAGTGGCTTTCCACAAAGATCTCCATTGTTTTTGACAATACCCTTAGGCATAAAATTCTTTGCGCTCTTTTCCAAACAAAATCAATCCTCTCAGGAACAACTGTGGAGCTACCCATGCTTGAGGCTTGCCTCTTCTCCTCTACAGAATCCCTGTGCCATTGGGTGGGACATATGGGCAAGAACAATAGTCCATGTTTCCCAAGGGGATATCCTGCTCTGTGAGTGGTCACTGGTCAGAGATGGTAGCCCATGGTCTTCTAGGATTGCCCCTACTGCTGTGGAATCTTCATCCATTGAACAAGCTGGGTCATGGACAAAAGTAGTCCCAACGTTTGACTTGCCATGCCTGGGGTGGAACTTCTTTTACATGAATGGGAGCTGGGTGAAAAAAGTAAATGCTCTTAGCCACATGCACCCAAAATAGATCTCCTGCAAGAAGAGGGGTATGAGAAAAGCTGGTATTCTGCCTCTTTCTGCATGAAGCCAAAGTCATAGACTGGAAACTGGAAGGAGAGGGATCCTATGCCTTCTTGGCTGAACACATCTGGAGTAAAGTCCCTAGGGTAGAGCTCTTTTCACATGAAGCTGAGTGTGGGCTGAACATGGGAGCATGGTTCAAATGGTTCAAATGTCAGTATCTTGCTATTTTTATCAAGATGTATTAGATTTTCTCAAGTAAATGTTTTTCCATTTGCTGCATGCTGTTGAGACAATTTTTAGAGATGAAATTGTTTTTTTGTTTTTATTCGTTTTGTTTTTTGGGATAGAGATTCATTCTTGTTGCCCAAGCTGGAGTGTAATGGTGCAATCTTCGCTCACTGCAACCTCAGTTTTCCAGGTTCAAGCAATTCTCCTGCCTCAGCCTCCTGAGTAACTGCAGTTACAGGCGCCCACCACCATGTCCGGCTAATTTTTTTATTTTTAGTAGAGATAGGGTTTCACCATATTAATTGCTTTGTTTTTATAATTTTCACCAGTTAAATTTCAATGAGAAGAAGGTCAGCAGAGCTCCTCTTACCACACACCATTCATTCTAATACAGTGCACTATGTACAGACAAACACTTAAGCCAAACTGAAAAATGTAAAGAGGCAGCTTTAGACTCAACTTAATTTAATAATTTCCTACTTTTGATCAATGTCTCAATTTTAAGAGGTTGACCAAAACTTTAGGCATTGAAATCACTCTGTCTCCATTGTAAATGTACTGATTTGGTCTGAAATCCTACCAGGAAATGAAAGAGGAGTATGTTTTGTAAGGTGGGAACAAGGAATTCAGGTTTTTCTTTTTTTTCTTTGGTAAGGGTTACAGTAGAGGGGGCCTCCTTGTGCTGGAATCTCCTGTGTACATAAAAAATACAAAATCTGGTCTGTTTTAGGGCCTATCTGTTTTCTTAAAGTTTCCATTTGATTATGTGGCATTCAGCATGAAACTTTGTTTTGATTTTCTCAGGTCTGTTGGGGCCTAGTGTACCAGCTCATTTCAAAACAATAGCCTCCCATAATTCTGTTTAAACATTCCCCTCTTTTGATCAGGTTCTTACTTAGGTAAGAATGTGACCAAAACTTAGGGCTTCAGCACCACTCTCAGTTACCATAATTTGCCACCCACCATTCTTGATACACACATTTTAAGGCAAAACTTTTGTATTTTATTCTAAATTATAATTTTCACATTTGGGCATTGTAGCCTGACTTTCAGATTCACATATCTCCTATTGCTCAGCAAACTAAACTGATGGGACCAACAGAATTTTGTTTCCATGGGGGCAAAAGGTATTATATACCCTTGAACTATAATAGAACCCATGTCAGTTATGAAGGTGGAACATGTCTTGTATATGTTGGGATGACTTAATGTTTTCTGTAAGGGGAAAGAATCCTGGAAGAGAACTTTTCCAAAGTTGACCCAGGGACAGGTCAGGAACTCCTTTTCAAACACAGGGGAGAGGCTATGCTACATAAAACCCAGTGCTTGTTGCTGGAGTGTCATAGCCCAGTGCCTGCCATACCCATGCGTGCACACAGAAATGTACCTCGGTAGTACAGGACACTACAGTTTGGTGATTCTTGGCATAGTCTTAACGTCCCTAGGAGGAAATTATTATACCAGATAGAGCAGGAGGAGGACTATAGTGACCCAAGGAGAAGTGGGAGCATCATGTCAGCGTCTCAGGGAACGCTAAGCTCCAAGAAGTCAGAGTTTTCTCCTCAAGGCAGGAGCTTTCTGGTACTCAACAAGCAGCAGCTGAGAACTGAGGTGTCGGAGAAGCAGTGGTCTCACCCAGAGGGAGGGAATTTGGTCATGAGCTTATCAGAAACACCTCCAAGATACCCCCAGCAATGCTGAAGAGGGAAAATGTAGAAGGCTGGCAACCCCCATCAGTGGCTCAGATGATGTGTCAGTGGATTGTGAATGATAGGTTTCAATAGGACCTCATCAGTACATTTAGGGTGGTGGGTCCTGTGGAAATTCTGTTCATCGACCAGGTTTCTTAAAGTAAGATCGACCTATACCTATGCTGGAAAATGAAGTTTATGTACCACATGCACCCACACAAATACAATTTAAACTCTGTCCCCTGTCTTCAAGAATAAATGGAAAGTATGAGTCCTGATCCCTTTATTGCCTCAGATTCATTCTTCTTGGCCATGGAACAAATCACAGTGCTGTGGCTGTGGCCCACATTAGACCTGACTAGCATGGAGTGATTCAACACTTAGTCACCATTTGTGCAGATTCTCCTCAACTCCCTCAGACTCTCTGGGAGATTCTCCTTGGAAACCAGTGAATAAAAGCCCATCTGATGCCACATCAGTGGTGACTCTAGGACTAATAAATTGGGATGGCCAGAGAAGATCTGCCGTGATAGAGTTGTTTCACCTTGTTTGCCAACTTCACTCAATGGCTGGTAGATGACTAAGACCTATTCAGGGCCCAGAAGGAAAAACTAATGCAATGACCAATTAATGGCAATAACTTTGTGCATGAGAGGAGATAGAGGTGGGACTTGTCCCACTTATCTGCTGTGCCCATTTACAACAATCTTTTAATATTTGTATCTGGAGGTAATCAGAGAAAACTTAGGTTAGACCCTAAGGAGGAAAGCTTCAGGGCACAACCAGGCACGTGCAACTTCTCCCGATTCTCTGGAATCTGTGAAGACAGGACTACACGAGTAGTTAGGACAACAGTCCAAGCAGAGAAGGGTGGCATCAACCTTTGTGTCCCCACTCTAAGGCCTGGGCTCTGATAGGGTGTCCGTTTTTCTCCTCCACCTACACTAGGCAACTCCAATTCCCAGGGGACACCTGGACCGAGGCTTGGGCTCTCTGGGAGCCTCATTTAAAGTTCTCTCTCTAATCATCAGCTCAGCCACTAGAGCTGACAGGCATAAACACAAAGCGAGCTTGAGAGGGGTGTATTCCGGAGTCGAGGGGCTGCCATGTTCTCATCGTAGCTCTCACTTCTCCTTTGCTGTATCAGCGAGGTCGCCCTTTTGTAGCCTGGTGAGCATTTATGGCATCTCTGCGAATTGATTAGGTTCAGCTGGTTCTGTTTTACCTCTTCAAAAAGATACATACAAGTTTTCACACAATTTTTTTTAATCTTTCAACCAGAAGACGAAGCAAACTGGAGAAAAAAAAAAATGTGGTCCTGGAAAAAATCAAAGGATGTTCTCTAGTGCTGCGGAATGCTCTCATGATTCAGTGTGCCCTGGGGATGTCTCTTTATGGCATCTCACTTCCAGAGAGTGAGGAAAGGGCTGCACGAGGAAAGAGAGATGAAGGACTTGACTTGTGCCCAAGCCCATAAAAAGGTTGAAGGAAAAGAATGGGTTACACTACAAAGATATAACTGGCCACCTGAGTCCTGCACTAGGGGAGCCTGCTAAGTCCTCTATGAGGTGTCTGCATTGAAGCCTGGTTGGGGCCCTGATTTATCTTGGGGGATTGGAGGGGTTCATACCCTGACCTGGGGAAAGCTCCCCTCTCCAGAGAGACGTGCTGTAGAAACACAGTGGAGGACATTTCCAGGGTTAGTGAGCCAAGGAAAAATAAAACAATACTAACACTGTAGTGATAATTGTAGTATTAATTATAGGTAACAAGTGCTTAGTATGTGCTTGATGATCTGATAAGCCCTTTACTTACATGATCTTATGTAATCTTCACAATGGTACTATGATGTAGTAGGTATTAACATTATGTTTATTGTATGAGTGAAAAAATGAGAATCTGTGTCATTAAGTAACTTGCTCAAGGTCATCATTTTTTGTCCTAGCAGGACTGGAAGTCAAGCCATGTAATTTCAGAACCAGACGCCTCAAGCACCACACTGCAGGGCTGCTAATTAATCAGTACCACTAATTTGTGAGATGTGCAAAGCCTGCAGTCGACTGCAAAGCTCTCACCAGGCCAGAAGTGGGTGCAGCAACATCCGTGGGAGTCTGCTTGTCAGCTGCAGACCCACTCCTCCGGCGAGCCCAGCTCACGGCCAACCACTCGTTGAAAAGCCACTCTCCTTGTCTCCTTCTGGTACTGGAATGGTTCCAGGCTCTGCTTCCTACTTTTCTCTTTGAACTCGCTCTATCCTCAGCCCCCATCCTGCCATGTCTGAGACCTGACTCTTCTCTGCCTGGGGTATAGCCCACCTCATGCCCAAGGCTTCTGGGTCCCCTTCACAGAAACCATGGTGCCAGGGAACACTGGGGAGGCCAGTTGTAGAAGAGATTACATGCGAAGGTGCAGACCCAGGGACCCCTTGGTCTTGCATGTGATCTCTTCTCCACCTGAAACACTACCTGCTCTTGATTGAATTTTTATTTGTTTTCAACCTCAGCTTCTGAGCCTGTGAGCTGGGTTATTTGGCCTTGCGTGAGATTCCTACACTCACCTCTACTGGCTCACCTCTACTTTTACTTGTCACGCTCTATGAAGGAGCAATAGAGGACCCTCTTGCAGACAGGGTTCAGGCTTTAGTGCCTCAAATCCCAGCACAAGCCTGGACCACAGTGGGTACTAGCTGGATCATTGTTTAACAAATGAACAAATGATAAAGCATGAAATAATTCTGCACTCCACATCCAGCCTCAGAGCCAAGAGCCTCTACTGGGCTGAGTTGTCGATCAGCCAAGAGCTACACTCCTTCATCTACTCACAGTCTTCCCCAGAGGATGGGGGAGACTCAAAGGCAAGGTAGCCCCTGCTGGCAGGCAGCCTGCTGCATTCTGTAATCTCAGCACTTTGGGAGGCCAAGGCAGGTGGATCACAAGGTCAGAAGATCGAGACTCTCCTGGCTAACACAGTGAAACCCCATTTCTACTAAAAATACAAAAAAAAAAAAATTAGCCAGGCCTGGTGGCATGCGCCTGTAGTCTCAGCTACTCGGGAGGCTGAGGCAGGAGAATCACTTGAACCCGGGAGGCAGAGGTTGCAGTGAGTCGAGATCATGCCACTGCATTCCAGCCTGGGCAGCAGAGCAAGACTCTGTGTCAGAAAAACAAAAAACAAAAAACAAGAAAAACAAGGAGTTTAAGTTCATGGTCTACATCTGCCGGATTTTTAAAATTTTTTAAATTTTAAAGTAATTATAGAATCACAGGAAGTTACAAAAAATGTGCGGGAAAGTCTTGTGTGCCCCTCACTCAGTTTTGTTCAGTGTTAACATCTTGCCCAGCTACAATACAACATCAAAACCAGGACACTGACTGTGATGGAGGCCACAGACCTTATTCCAATTTCACCATTTTGCACACATTCATTTCTGGGTGTGCGTGTGTTCTCTGCCATTCTGCCACGTCTGCACATTTGTGTATCTACCACCACCATACGCAGGACCGTTCCACTGCTACAATATAAACAGTGCATCATCTCTTTAAAGTCACATTCACCCCTCTCTCACAGCCTCAATCTCTGGCAAATTAGGTAACAATTTAGTAAAATTGTTCTCCATCATCATATTTTTTTAAATTTTGAGACCATCATGTAAATGGAATCATACAATACGTAACCATGTGAGATTGACCTTTATCACTCAACATAATTCCCTTGAGATCATCCAAGTTGTGGCATGTATGAAGAGTTTGTTCCTTTCTATTGCTAAGCTATGGTCCATCACGTGGAGGTACCCAAGTTTGTTTAACCACTCACTGCACAAAGGACATCTGGGTTGTCTCATTTCGGCTACTACAAGTAAAACTGCTATAAACATTCATAAGCATGCCTGTGTGGAACCATAAGATTTCATTTCTTTGGGATAAAAAATCAAGAGTGTAATTGCTAAGCCATATGATACTTGCATGGTTAGTGTTTTAAGAAACTGTCAAACTTTTCCAGAATGACTGGATCATTTTACATTCCCACCAACAACGAGTGGATGATCCACTTTCTCCACATCCTCACCAGCATTTGGTGTTATCACTATTTCTCACTTCAGCCATTCTGATAGGGGTGTAGTGGTATCCCATTGTAGTTTTAATTTGCATTTCCCTGATGACTAATAATGTTGAACATAATTTCATGTATTTATTTACTCTCTACATATCCTCTTCAGTAAAATGTATGTTCTCCCTTTTTTTCCATTTTCTAATTAATTTTTTTAATGTTGAATTTTGAGATATCTTTATGTATTATAAAACATTGTATGTCAGATGTGTGGTTTGCAAATATTTTCTCCCAACTTGTAGCTTGTTTTTTTTTTTCCATTTTCTTCATGGGGTCTTTCACTGAACAACTTTAAAAAATTTTTATTATATATAGTTTATCAATTTTTCTCTGTATAGGTTGTACTTTTAGTCTCAAGTTTAAAAACACTTAACCTAGCTTTAGGTCCAGAAGATTTTCTCCTAAGTTTCTTTTTCTGAAATATTGATAAGTCTACCTTCCATATCCATGATCCATTTGAGTTAACTTATACAAAAGTTGCAAGGTTTAGATTGAGAATCTTTTTTTTTTTTTTTTTTTTTTTTGGCTAATGGATGTCCAATTGCACCAACACCAGTGATGGAAAAGGCTACGTTTTCTCCATTGAACTGCTTTTGCACCTCTGTTAAAAATCAGTTAGCCTTTTTAGTGTGATTATTTCTGGATTCTCTATCCCATTGATCTATGTGTCTATTCATCTGCCAGTACTACGCTGTCTTAATTACTGAATTATTTTTGCACTTCAGTCTTTTTCAAGATTGTTGTAGCTCTTCTAGGTCCTCTGACTTTCCATATAAAAGGGAGAAGAAGCTTGTCTGTCTCTGCAAAAAATATTGCTGGGAATCTGGTAGAAATTACATTAAGTTTATACATCAATTTGGAGTAGGGCTGTTATTTTGCTCCATTTTCCTCCAGGTCTTTTTATCCATCCTTCAAAGGCAAGGAGTTGGGGCCATGTGGGCAAAAGGAGAAAAACCTGTTCCCCTTTTGAGGACGTTCTGCTGCTGCTCATTCTGTGCTGGGAGCGGACTGGCCACAGCACCCCAGACCCTAAAAGTGGCAGCATCACTGCACTGTAATCCGCTCCATGTCTCCCTGGGCTTGTGCCTGGGAGTGAACTGCATCTGTATTGGTGTATAAGTCCATATTGGCATTGCTATAAAGAAATACCTGAGACTGGGTAATTATAAAGAGGTTTAATTGGCTCATGGTTCTGCAGGCTGTATAGGAACTACAATGGCTTCTGCTTCTGGGGAGGCCTCAGGAAATTTCCAATCATGGCAGAAGGTGAAGAAGGGCCAGGTGTCTCACATGGCAGGAGCAGGACGGAGAGAGGTTGAGAGAGAGAGGAAATGCCACAAAATTTTAAATAACCAAGTTTCATGAGAACTTACTATGGCAAAGACAGTATCGAGAGGAATGATGCTAAACCATTCGTGAGAAATACACCCCCATGATCCAGTCACCTCCCACCAGGTCCTACCTCCAACACTGGTTATTAGTATTGAAGACGGAGTTTGGGCAGAACACAGATCCAAACCATATCATTCGGCATCGGCTTACCTGTGCCCACCACCCGTAGCCCTAGGCTGAAGTGTGTAGTGACCATCCTTTTGTTCCTTACTCCTCTCAGCAGGTGGAACCTCTGACCCCTAAGTACTATGTGGGATTAACTAAGGATTACAAACACTAGACCATGAACGGATCTGTGACCACCACAACAGAGTGACATGGAGAGGGCCCTTTTCTCATTTCTCTGTCATGTTGTAAGTCTTTCCCACCCTGTGAGCCCAGAGGACACAATTAGGCAGGTAATACACTGGGCTATGCAATGTAACTAATTCCTAAATGAACCAGGCTCCACTCAACAAAGATGTCTTTGTTGCTTCCAGAAAATTGGATGTGGATCTGTTGGCCTGCTTCTATGGCCACCACCATCTGGAAAGCATGGTTTTGAAGCTTGCTGGGACAGCAAAGAGATAGTTGGAGGGCAGAGCCAAGACTTCATACTACCTCAGCCCAGAAACGGTGCACAGCACTCTTGCTTGTGATTTGTGGCCCTGTCTGGTCACATGGCCCCAGTTACGAGAAGCAGGAAAATTCTATTGCGGGGAGCACTAGGCATCTCTGCCAGTGAGAATGAAGATTGACTGTCTTCCACCTGAAGGTTAAGGTGAGTTTGTTTAAAGGAAATAAAGTAATCTGATAATGCCTATGCACACATTTATGGGCTGATTGCATACCCTGTCGTATGTTGTAGACTGAGCTGCTCTAAACTGACGGATATGAATGATGCCACTTGAGCTGCTTAATGCATGCATCAACACAACACTCACCTCCACTCGTCACACTAACACTTCTGCTTTGTCTTCTTTAAGGCCTTCAAAAGAGGGAGCTATGGCCACAAGAAGGATCAGCCCCCACATAAAAGTCCAGTTTCAGGTACTGACTGTTCTCTGGAAAGTGTAAATATTATATTCCAAGACTGCCAGGCTGGCGTCTCCTCTACTCCATTACAAAGTGCACCAGATTCTGAAACATTGTACATTAACCTCGGTTGCTGGATTCTAACCCAATAAATTCATTTTTCTGCAAAACCCTCAATGGGTGTATTTAAGGCTATGTCAGTGTCTTTAAAGAGCTGGATATGATCAATACAATCTCAGTCTATTATTTTAGCAAACTTCTTGCATTATTTTCAGAGTTGTTTTGCCTAATTTCTCTGGAAATAATTGGTTAGGCAAATAGGGGAAGGCTCAGGGGAGAAGTGAAGCTTTTGTACATGAATTCTTCCCTCAGTGCCAGGAACTCAGAGGATGACAACCTGCATGCACCGTGGGTGCCCGTGGTCTTGGCTGTTGGCAGGCATTCTGTTCCAGAAGGCAAAGATTGGCAGACTGCGCAAACTCCAGGTTATCTCCAATTATCGTTTCTACTTTTACACAAATTTCCCTTGTTTGGAAGGTATCTGATTTTTTCCCTTTTCTTAAACGTACTTTTTAGTGTTATTATTCCTCGGTGTGATACACAAAGTCTCTGACTGTGGAGCTCATCATTTTGACAGGCGAACATACGTCACTGCTGGAGCAGGAAGAAAGCAGGGAGCACTTTCTTGGGGCTCCCCCCGTGACCCTCTCCTGTGATCTGTTTCCTTTCAGGGACAGCATTTGAATGGCAATAGTTGGAGGTTTCAAATAAAAACGTGTCTAATAATGAAGTACAACAGTTTATTTGAGGGTCAGCACAGCACTCACCACAAGGGGCCAGGACTTGGCCTGCTTCATTCAAACCTCCAGGTCCCAGGTTGGCCAGGGCAGTGCTCTCTGCTCAGGAAGCTTCATTCTCAGCACAGTCTCTCTCATGCAACACGACAAACGTCTCTACCACAGGCTGGCTCTGAAGCTGTTGGATCTTCATTGCTCAGCTCTCAAAGCCGAGCAGTCACACCAGGAGGAACTGGAGCGAGTGAACTTTGTGTCCAGGTTTCAGTATGCCTCAGCCACTGCCAGTGAGTCCATAGAGAGCCTGAAATAGGTAGTGAGTGTGTGCATGGGTACATACGTATGTACATATGTGTATATATGCATATATGTGTGTACATGTGTGCATGTGTAGGCATGAACAGTATGTATATAATCTATGCATGTGCATAAATGCATGTGTGTATATATAAATAGGTGTATGCATGCATGTATGTATATATACATGTGTGTAGGTGTGTATGTATAGATATAATACAAGTGCATATATATACACACAGGCACATATATATGTGTGTGTATATATACTTAACAGAAATCATATGGCACTTTGGCATATTTCTGTTTCCTTTGGATTTCAAGGCTGAAAAGAGCATGTTTCCAATCATGTGTGCAGAGGGGCTCTGTGGAGCTTATGAACACAGAACTTGGAGGCAAGCGAGTGAGATTGAGAAAACAGGTTGGCCTCTTGTGATCAGTGCCTGTGAGCCCCGAGGGCACTCCACATTCCACCAGTGAAACACAAACCCCAGAAGTTCCGTCCTGTGGCTAGAGACCATCCCCACATCCCTACTCCGGGAAGGCGATTCTGCGAAGCACAACAGGAGTACGGAGGCCTCGTGTGGAGATCTGGAAAGGGTTACCAAGCTTACATTGATTCTCTTCTCCTCCACAACTAAAACCTCAGAGGGAAATCCATACAAGGAAATCTCTGGATATGTTCTCCTTGGAGCCCAAGCTTCAGCCAGATCCTAGGGTGGGATGTGAAGGATCACACTCAACTGCGGGACCAGTCAGTCCCAGGGTCCCTGGGAACTCTGGAGCTATACTGGGGTACAGGGAAGATGGCCCCCACAGCCCACTTCCAATCCTAGTTTTTCAAAGACACATAAACTACTTTTCTTTGAATTACCTTCACATACTTGCTGTTTGCAATTGCAAGGGTCCTAGCCCTATTATTTGTGCAATTTGGCCCGGAAATAGAGGGCTTAGCCCTTCAGAGTCAGCTCTGTGTGAGTGCTGCGCTGCATACCTCACTTCTTACTTGTTTTCATAAATTCCAATGTTGTCAGCTCAGGTTTTATGTGGGGGAGGTAACACAGGCAGTGGGCAGGAAGGAGCGGAGTGAGCCAAATTGTTCATCCGAATCTATTTAGCATCTAATACCGAGAAGTGAAGAAACAGACAGGGGGAAGGAAGATGAGATGCTCTGGTGGAAACCTGTTAAACATTGAGAGTACTTGGCAGGAGAACCTCAAATAAATCACGAGTGGTCTGCCCCTCACAGGGAGACCCTTTGGGCCCTAGAAACCTCAGTGGGGGGTGAGACATGAGAGAGAGAAGCCAGTCAGTTCTCAGAGAATGTGGTGAAAAGACAGGCATCTCCAAGGTCCTTCCACAAACTTCCATCCTCTGCACCACTCAGGTCAGCAAGCCACAAAACTCTCATCTGTAACCCTGGCTGCCACTACTGAGTTACTGGGTTCACACAGGCTGTCACTGCTAGCTTCCATGGACCCAAGTTGATGCTTTGCAGTCCTGCTGCTGGCCAGGCTGCCTCCAGAACCAGCAGTTCCAGGAGCCGTTTTCCCTGAGTGCAGAGCACGCCACTGAGTCTAGGAACACGTCAGCTGTGTGTGCAAGTGAGATGATTCTCCCTTCTGAGGCACAGATAATCCTACAGCCTCCCACTTAATACAGAGATAGTAACAGTAACAAAACTAGCGAACTTTTATTGACTTCTATATGCTCACCCCTGTGTAATTGAATATAAGTTGTGTCCCTAAATACTCATAGAAATCTTGTGATTTCCTAGAACTTTTCCTTGAAATTCTAAACAGATTGGGAGGTCTTCACCTGCAGTGTGTGGCACAGAGTTCACCCTGCAGTAGACCTGATTACTTAAGAAGTGGACACTAGAAGAGGACTGCCCCATAAAAACAACAGGGAGACACATATGTAATTCTAAATTTTCTAGTAGCTGTAATAAAAAACTAAAAATAACAGTGGATTAACTTTAATTACATATTCTGTTTAACCCCATATGTAAAACAGTATTATTTAATCATGTAATTAATATCAAATTATGAATAAGTAGTTTACATTCCTTTTCTGTACCGTATTTTATACTCAAGTGCGCCTCCACGTAGATGAGCCTCATTTCAATGGCTGGGTAGTCACCTTTGGCTGCTGGCTACAGTATGCGCCGGGCTAAGTGTCTCTGGGCCCCATATGCACAGCAAACTCCTGACTCTCTAGAGTTTACTGGAAACAGAATGAAAATCTGGAAGAACTCACACTAAAGGTTCTTCTTATTTATCCATTAGTGAGAATAACAGTAACAAAAACAATAGCAACTTTTAGGATGTGTGTCTTATTGTAGATACTCTGCTAAGCGCTTTACACAACAGCAATGAATTCCGCCTGTGGGAGACCTCCACTATTGTAATGTCCTTTATTGCTGAACAAGTTCAGGCTTGGAGTAGTTCTGTAACTTCCTCAAGTTTTATAGTTAGTACCTGGCCAGACCAGCTCTGAATCCAGACCACCTGATTCACTCCCCCCTACAAACAGAGACACAGGAAGGAAGGCTAGGAGGTGATTCCATAGGTCTTCATGCTCCTACGTTGGATTTGGGGAAGCAGAATGCCAGGGGAACAAGACTGTGGCTTAATGAGGCACTGAAGAGATGAGGACATGCTGGCCTGGACATACTAAAACTGGAAGGAAAAATCTAAAATATTTATACCACTAAAAGAAGGAAAGCTAAGGAGAGCCTGGACACTCATTATGAATCCACGCCTAGCAGAACTTGGAGCGGGAAAAGAAAGTTGACAGCATTTGCAATCTAGAAATAGAGATATACGACCTCATTTACGCCGTGTGAGCACTATAAAAACAGGAATCAGGCATTCAATCAACTTGAACCTCAGTTTCCGTATCTGAAACATCTAATAAGACAGAATATGCAGGAGTATTACTTATGTTTCTATTAAAAGTCCTAAACATAGCAAATAGTAAAATTATAGACATTATTTCTCCATTTTGTAGTATTGGCTAAAATTATCAATATATTCAAAAGAAATAATATATAATTTACAAATAATTAAATCAGAAGATTTATTAATAATATATAGGTTACTTAGATCCACTCCTAGCCTTTTGAGGTGGACATTACAGAAAATAGCCATTTATAAAATGAGATTTGAATTGAATGTAATGATTTTTATCCCTATATTATTGGAGAACTGAACCCTCATACACTCTCAACCCCAATCTCCAACACTGTGTGTGCATTTTTAATTAAATTAGTGCTATAGTTATTATATTTTACTAAAACAGTGTTTGCCAGATTCTTAGTTATTATATTATCTTTATGAATTTAGCTTTATCTTCTCACCTGTGTTTCATCAATTTAATATTTTTATGTAAATTGATTTGATAATCTCCACCTATTAATGAGTTTTCAGATGAGTTACATCTAATGGAATTACATTAAAATAATAATGATAATAGCAATTATTATTATAGACATTACTAGAATAAATCTGCTATTTTGTTTCTATTGTTTTCTTCTTTGTTCTTTTTTTTCTTTTTTTTTTACTTTCTTCTGGATTAATTGAATAGTTTTCATGATTCAGTTGTATTTCTATCATTCCCTAATTAACTATACCATCTTTTAATTTTCTTAATGGCTGCTCTAGGTTTTGCAATATGCATCTTTAACCTACTGCAGCTTTCCTTCAAATAATATCATACATATTTTTTCACATATAATGTAACAATCTTATAATGGTATACTTCTACTTCTCCTATCCTTTGTGCTATTGTTTTTATATCTTTCACTTTCACATATATTATAAACCCCACCATACATTTTCATCTTCTTATTTTTTGCTTTAAACAGTAAATTTTCAAAAGAAGCTTTAACAATAAGAATAAAGTCTTTTATACTTACCTACATATTTATTATTCCTAATGCTCTTTATTTCTTTGTATAGATCCAAGTTTTTATCTGGTATCATTTTCCTTTGCCTAATTAACTTTCTTTAACATTTCTAGAAGTACAGGTCTATTGGCAATAATTCCTCCAAGCAATTTTTTTATCTGGAAATGTTCATATTTCACATTTACACTTGAAATATATTTATACTGGGTATAGTATTCTAGATTAACAGTTCTATTTTTACTTTCAGTACACTAAAAATGCTGCTTCATAGTATTTTGGCTTATATAGCTTCTGACTAGAAATATGTTATTTGTGTGTTGGTTCTGCACATGTAATGTCTTTTTTCTTGTTAGTTGCTCTTAGGAATTTCTCCTCATACTTAGTTATGTGCAATTTGATTATGATGTGCTTTGGTGTTATTTTCTTTGTGTATGTCCTGTTTAGGGTTCATAGATTTTATTAGATCTCTGACTTGATGGTTTTTGTAAATTTGCAAAATTTATATTTTTATTTATATTTTTATATTTATATTTTCAAATATCTTTCTGTTCCCCACTCTACCTCTTTCCCTTTTGTGATTCCTACTATACGTTAGATTGCTTGATATTGTACCACAACTCACGGAATCTCTTTTATTTATCAGTGTTTATAACCTCTGTATGATTCAGTTTGTATTTTTATGTTGTTTGTCTTCAAATCTACTGATATTATATTCTGCAATGTCTGTCACCATTTCTCATGACAGACAGATGAGATAGATAGATACAGATAGATAGGTAGATAGATAGATAGGTAGGCAGATAGATAGATTTTTCTTCTAGCTGTGGGTCACATTTTCTGTTTCTATACATATCTGGCAATTTTTTATTGAGTATCAATCAGACATAGTAGGTTTTGTTTTTTAGTTCTCTGGATTTTGTTGTATTCCTCTAATGAGTGTTACTTTTTTCTGTAAGGCAGTAAACTACTTACAGTGTAGCTTAATCCTTTCGAATCTTATTTTTAAGCTTTTCTAGGGCAGGTCTTGGGGACTTAATCAGGCTACTTTATTCCCATTACTATGGGATGATGTTTCTGGGATCGTCACTAAATGCCCCATGTATCCACCAAGACCCTTTCACACTGGGTAGTGAAATATTGAATGATTCCAAACTGTGCAAAATTTAGGAATTGTTCATCTTACAGGTCCACTGTCTATGTTATTTTCCTAGCAGTGTTCTTTGGTCTTGTAAAGTTTTGCCATATGGACATTAAAATTGGTATTCAGGTCGGGCACACTGGCTTATGCCTGTAATCCCAGCACTTTGGTAGGCTGAGGCAGGAGGATTGCTTGAACCCAGGAGTTTGATACCAACCTGGCCAATATATGAAGATCCAATCTCTATAAAAATTTAGAAATTAGCCAAGGGTAGTTGCACACGCCTGGGATCCCAGCTACTTGGGAGGCTGAGGTGGGAGGATCACTTGAGCCTGGGAGGCGGAGGTTACAGTGAGCTGAGATTGTGTCACTGCACTCCAGCCTGGGTGACAGTGAGACCCTGTCTCAAAAAAACAAAAAAACAACAACAACAAAATTGTACTCAGCCAAATACTCAGTTCAGCTTTTTGGAGCTTTTCCACTGTGTAATTAAGTCCTTGCTTTATGGTACTTTGTCCCACCAATTCTAACTGCCTCATCCTTCTTAAACTCTGATCTATGACATGTGAACTCAGAGGGACCCCAGGCTCTGTTTGAGTTTCTGCTCCCTGTGTTGTGGTCCAGAACTTACTCCTAAGTAGAATACCAGGAGGATTACCATGGGACTACCTCCTGGTAGTCCTGTCTATTGCCCAGTGTTTGAAAGCAGATGTTTCATCTATTTTGCTAAGTTTTCTATTCGTTATTGTTGTTATTTTACTGTCATTACCTTCATAAGAGTCACTTCTTCGTGGATGAATGCAAAAGTAGTTTTTACTTAAATTAAACTCTCTTTAAAAGTTATCCAAGTCAGTTAAATTATCATTTTAGGCACTAGTTACAATTTTGTCATGCATGTTAAAATAACTATACATTTTAAATAATGACATAATTGTTAAAATAAAAGTATGGATTTGTATACCATTTTAAATCATCTTGAGGCTTTCTAGGGACACAAATATCATGCTTTGGGAAACTTTGTATAAATATTTATGTAAGAGCAGGATCTAAATCAAAGGATGAAATGACACCTGAAATCAGTCATTTAGGAAAAGAAAAAAGGATTTCTTTTGTTGTTTAGAAGCAGAGTGACTCTGTTGCCCAGGCTGGAGTGCGGTGGCATGATCATGGCTAACTGCAGCCAAGACTTCCTGGACTCAAGGGATCCTCTTGCCTCAGCCACCCAAATAGCTGAGACTATAGGCCACACACCACACCCAGTTAATTTTCTATTTTTTTTTTTTTGGAAACAGGTTCTCACTATGTTTCTCAAGCTGGTCTGAAACTGTTGGTCTGAAACTCTGGCCTGGGATGATCCTCTTGCTTCAGCCTCCCAAAGTGCTAGGATTACAGGCATGAGACAGTGTGCCCAGCCAGGAAAGAAAAAAGTAAGTCTTAGGACAGAATAAAGAGGTGAGAGATGGGATCTGTCTTCTATTATTTTCAAGGAAAAAGTTAAGATCCCTCTTCAGCTGCTCCCTAGTTTTATTATGTGAGTCAGACCATTTATTAGGACATAAACCAAGACAAAAGGCCTGCTAGTAGTCACTGAGAGGAGAGAGCAGGCCTGTCTTGGGACAGCGGTGGTAAATGTTTGGCTTTCCAGGAGGAATACCTGCATTTCTCCTGTGGTTTGTATTTATCCCCCAGGTTCCCCTTTAGTGTTTTGGAAAGATGTTTTCATGAACCAGCCTTCCTCAGCTATTTTTACAAAATCCCAGGTGTGGGCTTGCTTACAGGTAAAAAGGTAACATGGGCCAGCTGTAAGAATAAGAAAGGGTTCCAATGATCCAATCGGCCAAGAGATACAACTGGAAAAATGCAGTCACCTATCCCTCCCCACCTCGAGCTCTTCCAGGTTTAGTGAACCTCAAAGGTTCTGAGTTAAATTATTAAGCAGGAATTTCCTGTTGTCAGCAGTGCACTTCCATTCTTACAGTTGACTGTAATCCTCTTGAATACTTACATACAAGTCCATAAGCACAGCTTCAACATGTGGGGATGGAGGAAGAGAAAGTCAGCTTCAGGTATATTGGTAAAATGTAATATGTCACATATTCATCTGTAAAAAGGCAGGTTTTCTATGGAAGTTTAAGAAACCTATCATCCTGAGGAAACAAAGGTCTGAGAGCTACATCTGAAGAAACATGTGAGGTGAGCTCTCTCACCATGCTGTAATCTTCACAACAAAATTCCCCCTAAATATTTCAAGCATGGGAGAAATAGAGTGATAAGCTGGTCACACCATGAACTTTGGAGTCAGGAACAACCCAGTTTAATGTTGTGTTATTTCTTAGTTTTCCACTCAACCTGTTTTTACATTCATAAATGGGAACAATAATGAATGGCTCGCTAAGTTATTCAGAGTTTTAAAAAATAAAATAAAATAAAATAGTGTATGGATCATAGGAGATATCCAAATGTTAATTCTCTTTCTCAGAATTCCCTGCTTTCTGAGGGAACATCTCCTATTTTTGGATAAGGTATTAGTTTTCTGTTGCTGCCATAAGAAATCACCAAAAATTTAGTAGTTTAATAGTATACATTAATTATATTACAGTTCTGTACAGATGAGAGTCCAGCACAGGACTCACCAAACTAGAATAAAGGTATCAGCAAGCTGTATTCCTTTCTGGAGGTAGACTTTCTTTTCTGTTTCTGCAGGCTGTTGGGAGAGTTCAGTTCCTGTGGTTATGGGACTAAGGTCTCTATTTTCTTGCTGGTTATAAACTAAGAGGCATTCGCACTTCTGGAGGCCACTGCATTCCTGAGCTTTTGGTCTCTTTCCTCCATCTCCAAAGCCAACAATGCTGGCAGGTTGAGTCTTTCTCACATTCCATCTTTCTGAACCACTCTTCTGCCTCCCTCTTTCACTATTAATCATGTAATTAGATTGGGCCCAACCAGATAATCCCAGGTAGTCTCCTCATTATAAGATCCATTATCTTCATCGTATCTTCAGAGTCCCTCTTGCCATGTAACATAACATATACACAGGTTTCAGGGATGAGGGTGTGGCGTCCTTTCGAGGAATTATTCTGCCTACCATGGATACCCATCTGAGAGTTTCATCCATTGATTTTACCTAAATTCTTTGTTGTTGCTTCTGTTGCAAGGCAACGTTTTGTGTGTGTGTTTGTGTGTGTGTGTGTTGTGTTTTGTTTTTGAAACAGAGTCTCACTCTGTCACCCAGGCTGGAGTGCAGTGGTGTGATCTCCACTCACTGTAACCTCTGCCTTCAGGGTTCAAGCGATTCTCCCACCTCAGCCTGCCAAGTAGCTGGGACCACAGGCACACACCACCACACCCAGCTAATTTTTTGTGTGTTTATAGTAGAGACAGGGTTTCCCCATGTTGACCAGGCTGGTCTTGAACTCCTGACCTCAAGTGATCCGCTGGCCTCGACCTCCCAAAATGCTGGGATTACAAGCATGAGCCACCGCACCCCGCAAGATGTGCCTGACACAGTCTCTTCATTTCCTCCCCTCTCCCACCAGTGACATGGCCTCTTTTTGCAATATTTATTCTCTACGTTATCAATTTCCCTTTGGAGTAATACATTTTATTTCCCGAAGTGAAATATGTAATGGCAATGGTGACAATAATAGCAACAATAATAAGTGCAACTTATTGTGTGTTTTATTTTGCACCTTGCATGCTGCCAGGCATCACATATGTATTGATGTAACACATGACACACACAACCTAACCCAATTCTCATGACAGCCCTATCAGGTATGGTCTCATCATTGTTTTATGGATGAGGAGACAGCCAAAGAGAGGTGACGTCAATGTCTCAAGGTTTTATGGAACCTGCACTCTTATCTTGCAAGCACTGGAGCCTTTGGTCTCTTCCTTGCTCAGCATTCTGACTCATCCTCTGCCTGATGCTCTTCTTCTTGGACCGTCCTCTTTTCCTTGGGATTTCCTATTTTAGCTTCATCTCAGCTGCCCCTCTTCCCCAGTCATCTCAACCACCTTGCAATCTTTATTAGTGACAATTACCTAAAAGGATTCTCTTTCCCTCCCCTAGTTGTGGCCTTGTGAGGGCAGAGTAAATTTTAATAATTGATGATCATGAAGGAAAATAAACTTTCCCAGAATAAGCACTGTTATGGACGATAAGGTCTAATACCCTTGATTTGTGGCTTGCACAGATTTTCTCTTACTTCTCTTTTTCTACCACAGGTCATAAGCATTAGCTTTTTGTTGCTTGAAAATGTTGGACTTCCCTTGAAATACCATACAATGAAACATTGCAAATTTTCCTACCATTTCACATTTCATTTTACATCTTAGGAAGAGCTTTCTTTTTCTTTCTTTCTTTTTTTTTTTTTTTTTGGCTTGTAAAGACCTTGGCCTGCAACTCAAGGAGTGGAGTTGTTTTAGTTCAATTTAAATAACGTTTCTCCACCACTTGGGACAGCATAATTCAAAGGAGAGACATGCTGTGGAAATGAACTTGGTATTGCAATGTGAGAGTAGTCAAACATATATCAAAAGGTATCCCAAATCCACAAACAACTGGACGATACTGGGACCAATGTGGAGCCACTGGAGCAAAACCTCCACCTCTTCCTCAGGGCGGTAGGTCAAGGGAAGGGTGTCAGGAGGTGCAGCCCAGAGCCCTTCTACTCATTTCTCTTTTCCCTGAAGCTTTCCCCAGACACCTCATCTATTTCAAACTGAGCTCTTTGGGCCAGAAATCACAGTCACGGTGTCCTTCTTAGAAAACAGCTTATGACTTAATGGCTGCCAAACTCAGCTCTTAGGCTGGAGTGTTCTCACAGAAAGCCCTGGGGCTTTTGGGAGGATGGGAAGGAGTAAGTATCAGCAGGGTGATGGGAGTTCTCCGGGCTATTTGTGTGACTCCTAAGGTATTAAAAATGTAAGATAGTTAAGCTTTAACTTTTATAATAATATTTTTTATAAAAACAAGCAGGAATTGATTTGAGCTAACCTTTACGTGGCCACAGTGATTCCAGGCATGGGGCCTCAATTACTTTGCATTTGTCTCAAGGTCCCCAGGGTTCTGAGTCAGGGAACCAATGCACACAACCAAACTCCCAGGATACTGACTTTTCACAAACTTGCCAGTTTATTAATGTACGGAGGTGAATATTTCTTAACAGAGAACCTGGAACACAAATACAATATAAATGTGGAGGAATTTAGACCTCCACATTTATATAATATAAATGTGAGTGGTATTTCATATAGGTCTTAGTGAGGTCCAATCATTTCTGTCCCAAAAGAGCAAGAATATGCCTAGTCATTTAGTCTTTTTGTTTGAATGGCTGTCTCCCTTAAATAATGTAGCGGTTTTAAAACATGGCTACAAATTCTTTATCTCCTCCATAAAGATGAGATGACCTTTGTTCTGTCTCCTTGAATTTCACTGAGTTTGTGACTTCTTCAAACAATAGAAACTAGAGGAAACACATAATATATTACACCTTCAGAAGCTAGGGCACTGCTGAAACATTCAGTCTTGGAGCCCTGAAACTCCAAGCTGGAAGGATGCCCAAGCCACATGGAGATGCCACATGAGGTCCTCCAACCAATAGTCCCAGCACGAAGTTCAACTTTCAAGTCTTCCCAGCCCAGGAACCAGACATGTCCATGAAGAGGCTTCCAGATGACTACAGCCTTCGGTTATTGAAGTCACCTCCAGCCTTTTGAATCTACCCAGCTGAAGCCCTGGACATTGTGGAGCAGAGAAAAGCCATTTCCACAATAAATTCTTCACCCATGGAATCTGTGAGTCTAGGTATTTTGTTGGTGTGAATGCGTCTAAATTGGAGTTGGATTGTTATCCAGCAACAACCAACCAGGATGAAACTTTTGGGGTATTAGCTATCTAACTGGCCCTTACGCTTCTTTCTAGTCACAGTCTTTCTAGATAGGATCTGCTCAGTGCTCAGATTAGCAAAGTTGACTCATTTCTGCAGTTTCCTGTGTGAAGTTATTTGAGGCCATGTGGATTCTAATTTGAGTTTTTCCAAAACTGTCTAGTCAAATGTGTAAATAATCTCATTTGCTCCCAAAGATCACAAATCGTATTAATTCTATATGTGCATTGTTAATTTAAATTGGAAATGTAAACTCTATTTCTCTCACTTGCCACTGTTTGGACTGCACCTTCCTGTGACTTTCAGATTTCCAACAAGCCTGAAAAATTAAAAGGAGACAGCAGTTAACAGGAGAGTAAATAGAATTCAGCCCCAAAATAAAATCTCAACTCAAGGGACAAGTCATTATTACTTCTGAAAACCAACAACAGTAAGGATGTAACTTGTACTTTATAGAATCAATCTGCTTGTTGTCAAGGTTTTATTCCCATGAAGCCTCTTTTATTTTGTGCAGCCTTATTGAGACATATTTTACAGATGAAATCCACCCAATTTAAAGTGTGGACTTTAGTGCTTTCTAACTGTATTCATAGAGTTGTGCAACCATCACCACGATCTAATTTTAGAATATTTTCAATTCTCCAAAAATAAACCCTGTGCATATTAGTAGTAGTTCTTCATTCCTGATCCCTCCCTTCGCCCACCACCCCACACTCAGGCGATCAATAATCTACCTTCAGTTTCTATGGATTATGGGTGTTTTATGTTAATGGAACCATATATTGTTAGTCTTTTGTGACTGGCTTTTTGCATTTAGTGTGTTTCCAAGGTTCATTCACATAGTGGCATCTATCGACACTTCATTCCCTTGTATGGCTGAATAGCATTCCATTGAATGTATATATAACACACTTTATGTATGCATTTATCAGTTGATAAACATTTAGGTTATTCTGACTCATTAGCTATTATGAATAATCATGTGCAAGATTTTCTGCAGACATATGTTTTCATTGCTCTTTATCATATACCTGTGAGTGGAAATGCCGAGTCTTATTATAACTCAGTGTATAAGGAGTCCTATTTCTCCACGTCCTTATCAACACAGAGTATTCTGTCTTTTTATTGTGTTATTTTTAGCCATCCTAGTGAGTGTAATGTGGTATCTCCTTGTGGTTTTGATTTGCATTTCTTTAATGCAAATTAATGCTAATTATATTAAGCAACTTTTCATGTGTTTATTGACATTTGCATATTTTCTTTGGAGAAATGTTTATTCAAACCATGATTATTTTTTAAATTAAATTGATTGTATTTTTATTGTTAAATTGTAAGAGTTCTTTAGATATAATGGATACAAGTCCCTTATCAGATATGTAATTTCCAACCACACTCTCTCATTGTGCGAGTTATATTTTCACTGCATTAATCACGTCCTTTGATGAACAAAAGTTTTTTGTAGTTTTGATGAAGTCCAGTTTATCTATTTTCTCATTTGCCTCTTGTGCTTTTGGCGACGTATAAGATAAACTATTGTATAACCCAAGATCATGAAGATGTACTCCTGATTTTATCAAGGAGTTTTATAGCTTTAGCTCTTGCATATAGTTATATGATCCACTTTGGGTTGATTTATGTGTATGGTATGAGGTAAGGGTAAAAGTTCAATTTTACATATGCATATACAGTTGTCCAGCACCATTAGTTGAAAAGAATATTCTTTCCCCCATTAAGTTGTCTTAACATCCTTACTGCATATCAATTGACCATAAAAGCAAGGGCTAATTTCTGGACTTTCATTTATATTACAACAAACTATATGTGAATCTTTATACCAAAAAAAAAACAAAAACAAAAACATTATTACTATAGCTTTGCAGTATATTATTATAGCTTTAAAGTATATTGTTTTTAAAATGGAACAAGTGAGTCCTTCTTTGTTCTTCTCCAAGATTGCTTTGGATATTCTGGGTCCTTTGCATTTCTATAAGGTTTTTGGAACCAGCTTATCAATTTCTATAACAAACAATAACAACTCAGGGATTTTGACATGGATAATCTTGAATCTGTAGATCAATGTAGGGAGTGTGCAATCTTAACAACATTAAGTCTTCTAATCCATAAACTTGGGATGTTTTGCTATTTATTTAGAACTTTAATTTCTTTGAATTATTTCTCATGGTTTTCAGTGTGAGTCTTGAACTTTTATTACATTTATTTTTAAATATTTCTTGTTTTTCTTGCTATTTAAATGGGATTGCTCTCTAATATCATTTTGAATTATTTATTGTTAGTGCATAGAAATGCAATTGATTTTTGTATATTAATCATTCATTCTGCCACATTGCTGAACCTTTTTTTTTTTTGTTCTAAATTTCCCTTTATTTTTGTTGGTGATTATTATTGTTTTTAATTCCATGGAATCTTCTACCTATAAGATCATGTCATCTGTCCTCTGGAAATAAAAATAGTTTTACTTCTTCCTTCCCAATCTGAATGTCTTTGACTTTTTCTCTTGCCTAATTTCCCTGGCTAGATCTCCAATAGAATGATTAATCATGTTATGAGTGGACATCCTTGTCTTATTCCTCATAAGAAAAAAGAAACCAATCTTTCACGTTAAGCATGATATTAACAGTGGGTTTTTCATAGATGTCCTTTATCACATTGAGGAGATTCTCTTCAATTCCTAGTTTGTTGAGCTTTTTTTTTTTTTTTTTTTTTTGTCATAAAGAGGGGTTGGATTTCTTCACATGCTATTTCTACATCTGTTGAGACGATCATGTGGTTTTATAGTTTATCCTATTAATACAGTGTATTGAGTTGGTTGACCCAACCTTGCATTCCTGATACAAATTCCAGGTGGTCATGGTGTATAATCCTTTCTATATGGTGGTAAATTTGCTTTGCTGATATTTTCCTGAAAATTTTTGAATCTAAATTCATAAGGATATTGCTCTATAGTTTGCTCATAATGTCTTTGTCTAGTTTTAGTATTATAGAATGAATTAAAAAACGTTACTCATCTTCTCTTCCTTGGAGGAACTTGTAAAAGATTGCTTAATTCTTCTTTAAATTTTTGGTAACACTCACCTGCAAAGGCATCTGAGTTCAAACTTTCCTTTGTTGAAAGTTTTTAAATTACTAATTAATCATTTTTCTTATTATTTAGGTCTATTTAGAGTTTGTTTCTTCCTGAGTTAGTTTCAGTTGCTTCTATATTTAAATTATCTAATTTAGCATGCATTTGGTCATATTCCCTTATTATCTTTTTTATTTCTGTAAGGTCAATAGTGATGGCCATCTTTCATTCTCCTTCATAATAATTTAAGTCTTTTTTCTTGATAAGTCTTTCTAAAAGTTTGTCACTTCCTGTTATCATTATTTATTTCTACATCAATTTTCTTTTCTCTATTTTATTTATTTTCATTATACCTTTATTATTTTCTTAAACCTTTGCTTTGGGTTTAGTTGGTTCTTCTTTTTCTAACTTTCTTAGGTGGAAAATTAGATTATTAATTTGTGACCACTCTACATTTAAAGTAGATGTTTATAGTTATAGATTCTTCTTTAAGTATTACTATAAATGTATCCCATGTCTTGTTTTTATTTTTATTTAAATCATAATTAGTTTCCCTTGTGATTTCTTCTTTGACCTATTAGTTATTTAAGGGAGTGTTTAATTTGCACATATTAGTGGAAATTTTTTTTTTAATTTCTAATTTTATTCCATTTTGGCCAAAGAAGATACTTTGTATGCTTTCAGTCTTTGCAAATGTACTGAAACTTGTTTTGTGGCCTACCATGTGGAGAATGTTTCATATGCACTTGAGAAAAATATATACTTTGCTGTCATTGCAGGGTGTGTTCTGTAGATATCTGTTAGGTCATTTAGTTTATAGTGGTAAGTCTTCTATTTCCTGTTTCATCTTCTGCCCGATTCTCCTACCCACTATTAAAAATGGGCTATTGGCATCTCCAGCTGTTATTGATGAATCGCCCATGTCTCCATTCAATTCTGTTAGTTTTTGCTGCATGTAATTTAGGGCTCTGTTATTAGGTACACATATGTTTCTAATCACTGCACCGTCCATGGAATGACCCTCTTATCATTATAAAATATCCTTCTTTGTCTCTAGTATCAATTTTGCCATAAATTCTATTTCATATGGTACTAATATAGGCACTTCATTTCTGTTTTGGTTACTCCTTACATTGTACATTTTTTTCTACCCTTTTATTGTTGGCCTATTTGTGTTTTTTTACTCTGAAGTGTGCCTCCTGAAAATAGCATATAGCATTATCTATGTATTCTGTCAATCTCTGCCTCATTTAGGTGTCAAAATCATTTACATTTCATATGATTACTAATAAAGTAGAATTTAGATCTGCTGTTTTGCTATTTGTTTTCTATATGTTATGGGTTTTTTAAATTGTTTTCTTTTGTCTCTGTTCCTTGATTATGGTCTTATTTTGTTAAATAAAAATGTTCATTGTAGCTGTTGAACTCTCATGGTTTGTTTGTTTGTTAGTTATTTGTTAGTATATTCTTAGGTATTGCCCTAGGGATTACAATTGGCATATTAATTTATATAAATCTCATTTTAATTAATACTAAATTAGTTTTAATAGTGTATGAAAACTGCTTCAAAAAACTGTTCTCTTCCTCTCTTTCTTCTTATTGTCTCAGAGATTATTTCTTTTTATGTTTATAAGCCCACCAACACAGTTTTTTTTTTTTTAATAATTGTTCTGAACAGTTGTCTTTTTAAACTGATAGGTGAAGAAGAACCATATACAGAAAAATATTTATATTGTTATTGGTCACATATATGTAGATAACATTACCAATTTTTTTTTATTTCTTCATGTAGATTCAAATTAATGTTCAGTTTTCCTTCATTTCAACCTTAAGTATTCATTTCAGATTTCTTATAGGGGAGCTCTAATAGTGGCAATTTCAGTTTTTCTTTATCTGGAAATGTTCTAAGTTTTCCTTCACTGTTGAAGAAGAATTTAGATGGATGTACATTCTTGCTTGATAGTCATTTTCTTCCAACATTTTGTACACAGCACCCCTCAAATTTCTAGCCTTCATGTTTTTCATGAGAATCATCTGTTACTTTTATTGATGTTTACTTGTTCATAAGTTGCTTCCTCTTGCTGCTTTTGAAATTTTCTTTTTGTGTTTAACTTCTGTCAGTTTGATGATAAATTTGTCTACTGGAGTTCGTGAATGTTCAAGAGTCTTTAATGTATAGATTAATATTGTTCATTAAATCCAGACATTTTTGGTAACAACTTTTTCAAATATTCTTTCTTCCCCTTTATCTTTCTCATATTCTAAGGCTCTCATTATGTTTTTATTGTTACTGTTGATGATGTCCTGTAGGCTGTGTTCACTTTTCTTCACTCTTTCTTTTTTTTTCCTTTTGTCAGCTCAAATCTGTTGTTGAGATTGTCTAGTGAATTTATCATTTCAGTCATAGTAACTTTCAATTCCAGGATTTCTATCAGATTTTTTATTATGATTTCTATATCTTTATTGTTATTTGTATTAGGTGAGACTTTGTGGTTCTATTTTTGTTTAATTATTTAAATATGATTTTCTTTAATTTTAAAAAATATTTCTAATCACTAATTTGAAGTCTAAGTCTACTAAAAATATTTTATGATAGCTACTTTTTCTTTTTTACTGTGTATGTGACACACCTCTTTCTTTGTATGTCTTATAAAAAATTTTGTTGAAAATTGAACATTAGTTAATATATGATGACAATTCTGGTGCCACATTCTTCTACTTTGTTCCTCAACATCTGTTGCTATGGCTGATTTGTTCCTGGTTTTTTATTGCTGTGGTTCTTTTTCATGTTGTTGAGTATTTATTTTTTGACATTCCTGGATTAGTTCTGCATATCCAGGACTGTGTAGCCTCTGAATTTGCACCTGCATTTTTAAAAAATTATAACTTCTTGTTTTTAGTTTTTAGCCTGGTTTCCTAGAAGTCCCACCAGGGTCAGTACTGTACAATTTAGTGGTCAATCCAGTGATCACTCCGAAGAGTTTTTTATTAAAATGCTTTGCTTGTATGTCTTTCACCCATTGCCAAAGCTATCTGTGAGAAGGCATGCCTTAAAAGTTCGGGCAGTTTACAAGACAGCCTTAGCTTTCACTTTTACTTCAGCAAGGCTTCAAGGTCACTCAGGGGGCATGTTACCTTCTTTCCCTGGTCATGCACACAGCTTTACACATATGCACAGTATTTTATGTCCCCAGGAACATGTTGGAGCTTTTCAGAGTTCCCTAGGGCTGTCTTATTGTCCAGCATTTCCTTTTAAATTCTCATCCTGGCTCTAGTTTGCCTCAAATGAGATCACAACTTTAGATAGCTGAGATGTTGGCAGCAGTTTGTTCTTGTTTAGGTAATGTCCTGGGGGTAGGTCCCCCACCAATTTCCCTGAGCTGAGCTCTGAGTCAAATCATTTAATCCCCCTCTCTGAAAATCCAGACTTACCAGGAAACTGCAACTTTGGACAAAATCTTGACTGCTTTCTGTGGATAATACATTTAGTAAACCTCCAGATGCTGTCAAATATTTTTTGTTGTTTGCAAAACTGCCAGATTTTGGTTCCTGTGCCTCTGAAAAGTGTAGCAAGGCCAGATGACAATAACTCAAGTTAACTGTCACAGGCTTCACTGTTTACCTAGGTTCAGCTGTGACTTCACTGTCTTACCAAGACATGGTAGTCTCTATTGGAAATACAACTTTGAGCCTCATCCATGATTTTGGTTAACTCCCTGAGTCTGAAATGGTTGATTTTCGTTGTGTTGCCTTAATTTTTATTATTTTAGAGAGAAAATGACTTCACCTAGATTCTCACTCCACTGCTCAGGAAGTCAAGACCTCAACCTACATTTTTAAAGGGAGTTATTTTTGATCTATAATATGAATTTGATTTTTAATCACATAATTTTCTGAAAAACTGTGTGATGTGATGTGGAGATTGGGAAAGTGGTATGGCAAGTTCTTGTTAAATATTAAATTATAAAAGACAAGCTGTAGTTTGTCTTTGGAGAGGAAAATAAAGGATCTTTCTTTTCTTCTTAAGTATTTATTGAGAGCTCAGAATGAGTCTTACAAGGAGAAGTTACAAAGACACAATGTCTGGTTTCTTAAGAGCTTGTTATTTTGGTGGGTATAGAAAATCATGGAAGGATGATATGTTAAACATCCAGTTAATTATAACACAAAGAACAACAATCTCAAGGCCATAAGAAAGGTATAAAACATAACTAATTAAAGAATAGTTATAATAAAATAATAATTATTTAAATAAAGATTTCACAAAGTAGAATCCATGCCATGACAAAGGTAAAGAAATTAATCCTATCAACAAATTTAGATTAAATACAGGAGAGGTATTTTGCCAAAATAATATTTTCAAATTAAGGATAACTTTCTTTTTGACTAGTCACTAAATTTTACCAATATTTGAAATTATATTTAGTTAGATAGAGTAAGATAGCCTGCAGAACAGACTTTTGGAAGAGTCTGGAAAATTATATACACTGGGCAATCACTGTACCTGACTGTTTTATAGCTGCCTCTGCAAGGAAAATTTGTTCTTTCTTCTGGCCACCTCTCATTCTGTCAATGCCTCATAAAATACAGACATGAAACATAAATATTCCCCACCATTATGTGGTGATTCCTCAGAAAACGGAATATGGTGAAATTATATTTTGACATTTCTGCCTTGGCTCCAAAAGTGGTCCACACTTACAGGCACATCTGCCTTGGCACCATGGACCATTTTTTCTTTCTAAATCCCTCATCAACAACTAATGACAATTAAAATTTACAACGAAGAAGACATTTTCCAAAACAGATTGACTTCAAATTAGGCATTAATGTGCATGTAGGTGGTATAAAAATGCAATGATCCAGAAGGCAATTTATATATTTAATGAATTCCAGCGTGTATAATGAATTCTATGCATTGGCAAACTTTAATGTGAGGTTTTTGAAAAAAATATATTCAAGAATGTCACATCAAAACTACTGAGAATCTGTCTTGGAATCCTTTAAGACTACTTTAAAGATGATATTAGTACTCCCCGTTCTAACCTCCTGCAGACAATTTAACATACAACTCAAGCACTATGCTAGAAAATCCTTCCTTCTCCAGCCAATCTCATTTGAAAGAATAGGGAACTAGCCCAGAATATCTCTTTAGGGGCAAAAGAAAAACATGTGTAACTATTTTTTCATCACCTTAGTCATCTGAGACTCCCACTGAGAATGCTTGTAAGGGGAAGAGAAAAGAATAATTACTATCTCTAAGCACAAGAAAACAGCACATCAAGATGGGTGCCTTCTTTCCAATTCACTCCTAGAGACCTTAGCTTTATGATAAATGCTGCCAGACATCTATTTCATTAAGGAAATCTAGATGAGGCTGTTTCCATCAATCTCTCCACTGAGTTTCTTCTGTAATACATACACACAAACATGCATACATACACACACACACGCATTGACACACCGTTTAAATGTGACATTTTGTGTATTGGCTATTTTTCCCAAACACTGTGATATGGGGATTGGGAAACTAGTATGGCAAGTTCTTCTTAGATATTAAAATATAAAAGACAGACTGTGGTTTGTCTTTGGACAGGAATATAAAGGATCTTTCTTTACTTGTTAAGTATTTGAGAACCAAGAATGAGTCTGACACAGTGAAATTACAAAGACAAAATGTCTGGTTTCCTAAGAGCTTGTTATTTTGGTGGGTATAGAAAATCATGGAAGGATGATCTGTTAAACATCCAGTTAATTGTAACACAAAGAACGAATAAGACAGGGAGAGAGTTGTCAGAGTCTTTGTTCTTCTTTTTGCCACAATCTTTCTAAACTTTGCACTCAGCATCCTCCTGCCAGTCATCTTCCCTGACTACCAGGTGGACATTGCTTGCTTGCAAGGGTGGCTTTACCAGTTAGAGTGAGCTTTTTCACCCTCCTGTTTTGTCTTTGGATAAATAAGGACAAATATTTTGAGTTGTCTCTTTGACCTTAAAATAGATTCTGTCACTGGCCAGAGAAGCAAGAATTCCCAGTTTATAAAACTCATTGCATATGCATCAATCAGACAACTTTGTGAACATTGCTCCAGCCAGTAATTCCCAGCTTGGGGGCTCTAACATGGTGAGAAAGACCTGCCTGAGGTTTGACAACAGGAACCAGAATTGCTCTGGGACTTCCTTTCTGGCCCACCAAAGCCTCACATATGCAGTCTTCTTTGACTGCTTTGGATGAATCTGCACTCCTTGAGTATGAGACTCTCCTTACACTCACAGGGAAAGTAACAATCCCTTCTTCTGAGAACCCATTGTAACCATTATGGTTAACATATTATATGCCTTGTCTTATATTATTTTTTCATCCACTAGACTATAAGTCCATCAAAAGTAGGGATTTGTATGTAATTCAGATTAATACAATAATGAAAGCAATAATAACAGCTTATATTGAATTCTTACTGTGAATCTGCACTGTGTCAAGTGAATTACACACATTGTGGCTGACATATTGTAATTTCTGAAGGTGGTCAGAATATATTCCCCCATCCTACATGCACGTTATCAGTGTGCTATCGCCATTACCCCCATCAAGGGTGGGATCAATGTCCTTTCTTTTCAGTCTGAATTGGCCTTAGTGACTGACTTGCAACCAATTGATTGTGGCAGCATGGATGCTCGTGTCTTCTGAGGCTGGCCCTGAATATTTACAACTTCAGTCTCAGTCTTGTTAAATACTCCCTATTGGGGTGCCCCCTCTTAGAATCCAACTCCCATTCAATGGGAAGTCCAAGCCACATGAGAACGCCACATGTAGACACTCTAGTGCAGCAGTTCCCAACATTTTGGCACCAGGGACCGGTTTCGTGAGCAATTTTTTCATGGATGAGAGGGATGGTTTCAGGATGAAACTGTTCCACCTCAGATCATCAGGCATTAGTTAGATTCTCATAAGGAGTGCACAACGTAGATCACTTGCATGTACAGTTCACTTCAGGTTCCTGCTACTATGAGAATCTGATGCCGCCACTGATCTGACAGGAGGCGGAGCTCAGGCCATAATGCTTGTTTACCTGACGCTCAGCTCCTACTGTGCAGCCCAGCTCCTAATAGACAGGTACTGGTTCCTGGCCTGGGAGTTGGGCACCCCAGCTTTAGTGGACAGCTGAATCTGAGTCCACCCTTTGAGTAAACCAAGTGTAGGTGCCAGTCCTGTGAGCAAAGATACCTTCAGAATTTTCCAGCCCCAGCCATTTAAGTCTTCCTAGCTGAGGCCTTATCTGCTGTGCCCTTCCTGAACTCCTGACCCACATCTCCTGGGAGCACTAAAAATGCTGTACATTTTATAACACTAAGCTGGGGTGGGTTTGTTACGCAGCAATAGATAACCAAAACCCTTCCCAGTGCTATGAGGCAGGTGCTATTATTATTCCCAACTTCTGTGTAAGTACATCAAGGCTGTTAATGGTTGATAAAAACAATAATAACAAAAGATATTTTTTGAGCCCTTCTTTGTGTCAGGGACTTTATGTAGAAGATCTTATTTAAGGAACATGAAGTTCTGTGAAGGAAGCAATTTTTTAAAATATTGAATTTCTGTAGGTACATAGTAGGTGTATATATTTACAGAGTACTTGGGGTGTTTTGATACAGGCATGCAGTGTATAATAATCACATTATGGAAAATGAGGTATCCATCCCCTCAGGCATTTATCCTTCATGTTACACACAATCCAATTACACTCTTACTTATTTTAAAATGTACAATTATTATTGACTATATTCACCCTGTTGTGCTATCAGATAGTAGATCTTATTCATTTTTTCTATTTTTTGTACCCATTAACCATCTCCACCTTCCTCCACCCCAGCCCCTCACTACCCTCCCAGCCTCTGGTAACCATCCTTGTAACTCTTTATCTTCATTTGTTCAACTGTTTTGAGTTTGATTTTTTTGTTTTTGTTTTTGTTTGAGATGGAGTCTCTCTCTGTCGCCCAGGCTGGAGTACAGTGGTGTGATCTCGGCTCACTGCAACTTCCACCTCCCGGGATTCAAGTGATTCTCCTGTCTCAGCCTCCTGTGTAGCTGGGATTACAGGCACCTCCCACCACCCCCGGCTAATTTTTGTATTTTTAGTAGGGACGGGGTTTCATCATGTTGGCAAGACTGGTTTTGAACTCCTGACCTCAGGTGATCCACCCGCCTCGCCCTCCCAAAGTGCTGGGATTATAGGCATGAGGCACCATGCGTGGCTTATTTTGATTTTTAGATCCCACAAATAAGTGAGAACATGTGATGTTTCTGTGCCTGGCTTATTTCACTTAACATAATCATCTCCGGTTCCATCCAAGTTGTTGCAAATGACAAGATCTCATCATTTTTATGGTTGAATAGTAGTCCACTGTGTCTATGCACCATCTTTTCTTTATCCACTTATCTGTTGATGGATACTTAGGTTGCTTCCAAATCTTAGCTACTGTGTAAAGAGCTTCAACAAACATGGGAGTCCAGATATCTCTTCTGTATACTCATTTCCTTTCTTTTGGATATATACCCAGTAGTGGGATTGCTGGATCCCTTTAAACTGGTCTCCATGGTGGTTGTACTAATTTACATTCCCACCAACAGTACACAAGGGTTCCCTTTTCTCCAAATCCTCGCCAGCATTTGTTATTGCCTGTCTTTTGGATAAGCCATTTTAAGCGGGGTGAGATGTTATCTCACTGTAGTTTTGATTTGCATTTCTTTTATGATCAATTATATTGAGCACCTTTTCATAAGCCTGTTTTCCATTTGTATGTCTTCTTCTGGGAAATGTCTATTCAAATCTTTAGCCCATTTTTTTATTGGATTATTAGATTTTCTCCTATAGAGTTGTTTGAGCTCCTTATATATTCTAGTTATTAATCCCTTATCAGATGGGTAATTTGCAAATATTTTCTCTCATTCTGTGGGTTGTCTCTTTACTTTGCTGATTGTTTTCTATATTGTGCAGAAGTTTTTTAACTTGACGTTATCCCATTTGCCCATTTTTGCTTTGGTTGCCTATGCTCAAGAAATTTTTGCCCAGACCGATGTTCTGGAGACTTTTCTTAACGTTTTCTTGTAGTAGTTTCACAGTTTGAGGTCTTAGGTTTAAGTCTTTAATCCATTTTGATTTGATTTTTGTATATGGCAAGACATAGCAGTCTGGTTTCATTCTTCTGAAGTAAACAAATTTTAAGGCTTATATTTTACATGTGAAGGAATTGATGCTGAAAGAGATTATTAACTGACCCAAGAGTATATATCTAGCCATGAGAAGGTCAAGATTGGAACCCAAGCATTCCCTTCCGAAGAGTGAGGCATTTAACCGTTATACCACAAATATATGCTGTAATTAACTGGATAAATAAAATAGTTGCTGTGTGGCAGAGTTTGGGCAGGAGCACAGACCTGTCTGATTCTATCACCATATGTGACATGGTGACTGAACTGAAGAATGATCCCTTAACATATCTGGGTATAAATATCATAAGAAGACAAAGAAAATGGGTGTTTTTATTTGTTTATTTGTTTGTTTTTTCCTTCTTTTTTGTCATTGCAGATTATATACAAAAAAAATGCTCAGCCGTATGACCTCATAAACAAGATAACATTGTCAGAATATGTCTGATAGCAAATATATCTGTAGTATTTTAGGGAACAAAGAGAAATGCTTCCTATTTATGTATGAATCTTGAAAAAAATTAATCTACCTGGTACCAAAGGGTAATTTCAAATAATAATTATATCCAACAGGTTAACAGTCTTCTCATTACAAACAAATTTTATGGAGATGAAGAAACAAGTATTATAATTAAGAGCAAATGTAATCAATGAAACTGACCAAATTTTACCTAGACTGACTGATGAAGAAAAAAAGAAATAAAATGCAAATCACTAAAATCAGAAAAGAAAGTGGTGACACCGCTACTGACTTTACAGAAATGAAAAGGAATTATAAGAGAAGACCATAAACAAATGGACATCAAATTAGGTACCCTAGATGGAAGACAAATTGTTAGAAACATACAATTACCAAAAGAGACTTGAGAAGAAATAACAATCAAACGTCTCCTAACAAAGAAAAGTCTAGAACTAGATGACTTAACGGTGAGTTCTACCAACCACTTAAAGAAGAATTAACATCAGTTTTCTCAAACTATTCAAAAAAGTTGAAGAGGAGGGAATAACCCTAATTCATTCTGTGTGGCAAAAATTACCCACAAGGCTAAGCAAAGACACCACAAGAAAAGTGAACTATAGACCAAAATCCCTTATGAATATAGATGCAGAAATCCTCAACAAAATACTAGCAAACTAAATACAAGAGCACGAAACGATTATACACCATGACCAAATGGGAATTATCCCAGGAATACAAGGTTGATTAACGTTTAAAAAATCAATGTACTACAGTACACTAATAGATAAAAACAAAACCAAAAAAAAACACGATAATCTCAATTGGCATAGAAAAAGCATTTCACAAAATCCAAAACTGTTTATGATAAGAACATGCATAAAACTAGGAATACAAGGGAACTTCCTTGACTAGATAAAGAGCATTTATGAAAAACCCACAGGTAACAACATACTCAATGGTAAAAACTGAAAGTTTTCCTGCTAACACCAGGAATACAACAAGGATGCCTGCTTTCACAGCTGCTTTTCAGCTTTGTACAGAAAGCTCTACCCAGCATGCTTAAACAAGAAAAAGAAATATAAAGCACCCATATTGGAAAAGGAACAACACTTTCTCTACTTGAAGATGGCATGTTCTATATATAGAAAATCTCAAAGAATCCACAAAAATTTACTAAGCTACGAAACAAATTCAGCAAAATTGCAGGTTGCAAGATCAACACAGAAAAATCGGTTGCACTGATTTCTGTCCACACCAGCAATTGACTATCCAAAAAAGAAATTTAGAAAACAATATCATTTATTATATATCAAAAATAATGAAATTTTTATGAATAAATTTAACAAAAGAACTCCAAAATTTGTTCCCTGAAATCTACAAAACATTACTGAAAGAACTTAAAGAAGACTTAAATGGAAAGACCACCCACCACGTTCATGAACTGGAAGACAGTATCTTTAAGATGGCAACACTACCCAAAGTGATCTACAGATTCAGTGCAATTCCTGCCAAAATTTCCATGGCCTTTTTTGGCGGGGTAGAAATGGAAAATTCAATCCTCAAATTCATATAAAATTATAAGAAGCCCTTAGTAGTCAAAACATTGAAAAAGAAGATCAAAGTTGAACAACTCACATGTTTTTACTTTAAAACTTACCACAAAACTACACTAATCTAAGCAGTATGATAAAGGCATAAGGCTAGACATGTAGACCAATAGATTTAAGAGTCCAAAAATAAATTTATACATCTGTGGTCAACTGATTTTCAACAACAGTACTGAGACTATTGAGAGGAGAGAAAAACAGTCTTTTCAACTAGTGGTGCTAGGACAACTGGATATTTACATGAAAAAGAATGAAGTTGAAACTTTACCTCACATTATACATAAAAATTAATTCCAAATGCATTAAGGGCCTAAATGTAAGAACTAGAACCATAAAACTCTTAGAAGAGATAACAAGGGTAAATTTTTATGACATTAGATTTGACAATAAATTCCTTGATAAGACACTAAAAGCACAAACAACAGAAGAAAAAATAAATCAGACTGTCAAAATTGAAAATATTTAATGACATTGTCAAAAAAGTGAAAAGACAATCTATACAACGGAAAAAATATTTGCAAATCATACTTCTGATAAGAATTTAGTATCCAGAATATATGAAGAATACTTAGAACTAAATATTAGAGAGATAGCTGGAAAATCTCAAAATACTTGGAGATTAATCAAAATACTTCAAATAACAGATTAATCAAAGAAAAAAATCTCAGGAGAAATTTTAAAATATTTTGAACTAAATGAAAATGAAAATAGAAATTATCAAAATGTGTGAAATATAGCAAAAGCAGTGCTTAGAAGGAAATGTATAACATTGAATGCATGAATTAGAAAAGATTTCAATTCATAAATCTAAGATTTCACTTTAGAAAACTTAAAGAAAATAAAATCCAAAGTAAGCATAAGAAAAGTAAATTTAAAGCAGAAATCAATGAAATTGAGAATATGAAATTAACAAAGAAAATCAATGAAAGCAAAGGTTGGTTATTTGAAAAGATCAATACATTTGATAAACATCTTTCCAGGCTAACTAAGAAAAGAAGAGAAAAAACACAAATTTCTTATATCTGAAATGAGAGGGACCATCACTACAGATTCCCCTAAATAGTAAAAAGCTAATAAAAAAATACTATAAAAAACTCTATGTCTCAAAGTTTGATAACTTAGATGAAATGGACCTATTCCCTGAAAGATAAAATCTGCAAAACTCATATAAAAAAGAAATAGACACTCTGAATAGGTGTATATGTATATTAAAGCAATTGAAGCAATAATTAATAATCTTCCAAAAAGGAAAGCACAAGACACAGATGGGTTAAATTCTAGCAAGCATTTAGGGAATAAATTATACCAGCTCTCTGAAATCTCTTCCACAATATGGCAGCAGAGGGAACACTTTCTAATTCATTCTATGAGATCAACATTGTGCTAATATGAAAACCGAGCAGACATTACAAGAAAGAAGAAAATTACATAGAACATAATGCAATATTCATTTTATGAACAGAGATGCATAAAAATTCCTCAACAACTGAACAACAAAAAGACAAACAACTCAATTAAAAAATGGCAAAAGGACTTGAGTAGACATATCTTCAAAGAAGGTAAACAAGTGGCCAATAAGCAATGCAAAGACGTTCACCATCATTAGTCATCAGGGAAATGCAAATTGAAACCATAACATAACACCATTTCATACCCACTAGGATGGCTATCATTTTAAAAATGAAGACAAATATTGGTGAGGATGTGAAGAAAGTGGAACTCTTGTACATTGGTGGTGAGAATGTAAAACATTCAGCTACTATGAAAAGCACTTGGCAATACCTTTAAATATTAAACATAGAATTACTATAAGACCCAGCAATTCCACTTTTGGGTATGTGCTCAAAAAGAAATGAAGATATGTACTCAAACAAATAATTGTACGTGAATGTTCATACTAGCACTATTCACGATAGTCAAAAGTAGAAACAATGAAAACAACCCAAATGTCCATTAACAAATGAATGGATTTTTAAAAATCCTGTAATATGATACATATGATATACATATGAGTATTATTCAGCTATAAAAAGGAATGAAGTTCTGATATATGCTATGGCACGGATCAACCTCAAAAGCTAAACAAAAGAGGCCAGACAAAAAGGTCACATCTTTTATGATTCCATTTATATTAAATGACATATCCAGCATAGGTAATTCCACACTGACAGAAAGCAGGTTGGTGGTTTCCAGCAGCTGGGAAGAGGAGGGAATATGGAGTAACTGCCCCATGGGTGTGGGGTTTCATTTTGGAGTGATGAAAATGTTTTGGAACTAGATAGAGGTGGTGGTTGCACAACGCGCAAATGTATTAAATGTCAGTGAGATATTTACTTTAAAATGATTAATTTTACGTTGTGTGAATTTCACTTTAAAAGAGCAAGGTGGCAGTTGCTGTGATTTACAATGCCACATGAGTTGCACGGTTTTCAGCTTCATATACCTGTCAGGATGCAGGTGGGGAAAGAAAATGGAAACTCCTAACACTACCATCAAACACTGAAACTGACAGCTTGTGGCCAGAATCTGGGAGAAGCTAACTTTAAACACAAGGAGGTTGAGGGTAGACCGAGAAGAATGATCTGTAGTCCACTGATAACTTACCTCATAAACTAGAGCAGTCCTGCCCCTCTTCAAGAAGATAATGAAATACTTTGTTGGAAAACAGAATCTCTAACAACTTGCAACACTTAAAAGAGCAAAACAGAATTTTCACTTAAGAAAATGACTATTTTAAGTAAATAAGTTGAGAAGCTTTAGAAGATTTTCTTAAAATGCAAAAATAAAATAAAGAATGAAGAACAATGAACTGATGACTAACATGGAGCACAGAAAACAAGTCTAATGTAAGAATGATAAGAATTCTCCAGGAACAAAACAAATGAACAACAACAAAGAATAAAAGAATACAATTGTAATACAAAGATAAAATCAGAAACAAAATCACCATTCTTTTTGCTGAAAAATAAAACTCTCTCTTAGACACAATTGAATTGATAAAAAGCAAAATTTTGCATGTAAGATTAAATTTAAAATCCCACTTATATCCAGAAATTAAAATAGGTTACTATGAAAGAAACAATAGTAATAACAAAATCCACAGAATCCTCAGATGACTACTCTGCAACAACAAATTGAAGTAAACAATAAAGTTTTAGGTAGTGAGCTTTGAGGAGAAAATATTTTGACTCAGGATTAAACAGTCAAGTTGTTTATTTATATATTAGAGACCAAAAGATATTTTCAAATATGTATAATTAACAAAGCATACAACTCATGGATTCTTCCTAAAATTCATTGAAAGATGAGTTACGAGTCAAAATAATGAAACGAAGCCAACTTAAAGTCAGTTAAACAAAAAGATTTAAATAATTTAAATTTAAATAATTTAAATGTAAATAACTTACATTTGAATAAAATCGCTTTATAAACCTGATTAGTAGTAATCATACTTTCAAAATCATGAACGTAAAAGTGACTACCTAATATACAAATAGTAATTAATGACAATAATTTGGAGTTAAAGTACTAGATTGTAATAACAAATACAGAGAATGGGATGTTGGTGTATCACACAGTGGTAAAGAGAGAAGGCTTACAGTCAGATTGACTGGATTAAAGTTATTGAGGTAGGAGATGGGACTCAACTTCGGAGGTGAGGCTCAGACACGGAACCAAATTGAGGGCTAGCTAAGACAGGGAGGGGGTGGATGCAGCTTTCTGTAAGACACACCCACCAATGTGCTGTGTCAGTTTACCATTGCCACAGCAACATTCAGAAGTTACCACACCTTCCCATGGCAAAAACCAGGTAACCTAGAAGTTACCATTTTCTGGAAATTTCTGCATAATCCACCCATTATGTACGTAACTAAAAGTGGATACAAGTATGACTGAGGGACTGCCTCTGAGCTGCTGCTCTGGGCACACTGCCCATGGGGTAGCCCTGCTCCACAAGGAGCAGTGCCTTTGCTGCTGCTGTGCACTGCTGGTTCAATAAAAGTTGCTGTCTAATCACACTGGCTTGCCCCTGAATTCTTTTCTGAGCAAAGCCAGGACCCCTCCCAGGCTAAGCCCCAGTTTTGGGGCTCACCTGCCCTACATCAGCCTCTTTATTAAAATTACTTAACTGCTCTAGGATTTAGTTTCCCAATATATAAAAAGTAGATAAAACTAGTATTTACTCCATAAAGACTGACTTAGCTAGTTGAGTTTTAACTTTCTGTTAAACTAATTTGAGAAGGACATGAGGCTTTCTTAGTGCGTACTGCTTGGTTTCATCCAGATTTGCTCTCTCACTAGGGAGTTACATTTGAGAAGTGTTTGTAAGTCTGAAGTTCTTCAAATATATACTGCATTGTTTCATCTAGATCCCCTCTAAAGGTTCTGTGAAAACTTACATTTGAGATGCATCTGACTTTCTATTCATGAATACTGCCTGGATACATATAGATTTTCTCTAACTCCTGGTGAAAATGACATTGAGGAGTATCTGATCTTGTATTTTTGGATACATCTTGACCACCCTCAAATTTTGTTTTACTCCCTGAAGAAACTTATATCTGGGAAGTGTCTGAGCACTGACTCACAGTTACTGCTTTTGCTCATTTGGATACCTCTAACCCTCACTGGGCATTACATAGGAGAATCGTGAGTTTGCCTTATATCAATTGTTATATCTAGATTGTAACTCTCTTCAAATAGTTACATTAGAAAAGTATCTGAGTTTTATTTATAGTTGCAGCTTGTTTCTATCTAGATTTGCACAGTCAGATAACTATTTTTTTGTATAGATTTAAGGGGTACAATTGCAGTTTTGTTATATAGATATATTAAGTAGTGGTGAAGTCTGGGCTTTTAGTGTAACCATCACCCAAATAGTGTATATCACACCCATTAATTTCTCATCCCTCACCCCCACCACCCTTCCAAGTCTCCAGTGACTATTATTTCTCTCTCTGTCCATATGCACATATTATTTAGCTCCCACTTACAAGTGAGAACATGTGGCATCTGACTTTCTGTTTCTGAATTGTTTCACTTAAGACAATGTCCTCCAGTTCCACCCATGTTGCTGCAAAAATATATTTCATTCTTTTTTATGGATGAATAGTATTCCACTATATATATACCACATTTCCTTTATCCAGTCATCTGTTGATGAACTCTTAGGTTGATTTGATATCTTTGCTATTGTGAAAAGTGATAAACATATTGTGATAAATATGTAAGTGCAGGTGTCTTTTTGATACAATGATGTCTTTTCTTTTGGGTCTATACCCACTAGTGGGATTGCTGGATTGAATGGTATTCTCTTTTTGGTGCTTCCAGAAATCCCCATACCATTTTCCATAGAGGTTGTACTATTCAAACCTGACATTTCTAGTCCTCAGGAAGGTATGTTTCTCAAAGTAAAAGAACAGAACATATTTCATTTAGCAGCTTATTTATAGCTTGATGTATACCTTTTAAATATTTACACTTACAGTACTTGAGGCTCCATTTGTATTCTTGCTCTGAACTCCACAAATATTAGAGTAGATCAAAGAGGTTGGGGGTAGAAGAAAGAGAAGAGAGATAGAAGAAAGTAGAGGAACTTGAATGTTCTTATCTCAGAGAGTGAGGAGTCATAAAATACTCTCTATTATTAAAGGGGGAAATGATGAATTTTCATATTTATATTATTTGTATTAATGGAAGGAATTGCCATTGGAATCCATCTTGCTAATATTAGTGGATTTGCAAGAGAAAGTTTGAGTAATTGGACATGGTTTAGATCAGCAAAATTCTCACTCATAATAACAGGAAATTGTTTAAACTGATTTAATCAAGAAATAACAGTATAAAGCGTATTTAGAAAAATGAAATGTTTAGATCTAAAGACATAAACACTTAAAAGTTGTCACCTTTTGTGAGTAGTATCAGAGTGGTGGGGTCAAATAGAGATCCACAGATTTTTATTATAACCATTTATATTGATTTTTTAAAAATCACGTATACGTATCATTACTCAACTCTACCTACCAAAATAATCTTTCATGTTTAATTAAGTATTAAAATTAAAGTATTAAAATAATAGATGAATATATTGAACATTGATCTTATTTCAGAATGGAAAAACTTTCTAAACATGAAATAAAAAATTACAACATGAGAAATATAGATGGGATTTGACCAATAAAAAGTGAAAATCCACAAGATTGAAATGCAAATGATATATCAAAACAAAATGATACATAAAATGTTATTCTTTTTTTCCAACTTATATTTTAGGTTCGGGGGTATGTGTGCAGGTTTGTCACATGGGTAAATTATGTATCACATGAGTTTGGTGTACAGATTACTTGGTCACGCGAGTAATGAGCACAGTACCCAATAGGTAGTTTTTCGATCCTCACCCTCCTTCTGCCCCCCACCCTCAAGTAGGCGTCCATTGTGTTTCTTGTTCCATCTCATAAAGTGTTACTCTAAACATAGAAAGGGATTAGAAAGTTTAATGAAATGACAAATCTCATTAAACAAGTAAGGAGCATGAATAATAAAGTTATTATTACACATACACAGGAAAACTTAGTAAACCAAGCAGTGGAAATTAAAACTGCAACCTGATTCTATTTTCTCAAATCAAGTTACCTAGACTTATATACTAAAAGTTAGTCTTGGAAGTGTTAATATAACTTTTTCACAATAAAAATTATCATCATGTATTACGAATTTTAAAACCATTCACCTTTTAATACAGTAACTTTGTTTTTAGGAACTTAAGAAAGATTCTTGTTACAGACACAGATACATATTTGTAAGGATATTTTTACCATATAATTAAAACCATTCACCTTTTGATCCAGTAAGTTTGTTTTAGGAGTTTGTCTTAAGAAAGATTATTATTACAAACATAGATACACATTCGTAAGGATATTTTTATCATGTAATTTATTATAGTGTAAAAGTTTCGGCCAGGCGCAGTGACACACGCCTGTAATCCTAACACTTTGGGAGGCCGAGGTGGGTGGATTGCCTGAGCTCAGGAGTTGGAGACCAGCCTGGGCAACATGGTGAAATCCTGTCTCTACAAAAAAAAAAAAAAAAAAAAAAATTCTCCAGGTGTGGCAACGGGTGCACCTGTAGTCCCAGCTATTCCGGAGGCTGAGGCAGGAGAATGGCTGGAACCCAGGAGGCGGAAGTTGCAGTGAGCAGAGATCACACCATTGCACGCCACCCTGGGCGACAAAGCAAATTCCGTCTCCAAAAAAAAAAAAAAAAAGGCATGGGGGCTCACACCTGTAATCCCAGCACTGGCCAACATGGTGAAACCGAGTCTCTACTAAAAATACAAAAATTAGTTGGGCATGGTGGCTGGTGCCTGTAATCCCAGCTACTTGGGAGGCTGAGACAGGTGAATCACTTGAACCTGAGAGGTGGAGGTTGCAGTGAGCAGAGATCCAACCACTGCACTGCAGTCTGGGCAACACAGTGAGACTCTATCTCACAAAACAAAACAAACAAACAAAAACAGAAATTATCAATTTAAAATTGTCAACGAAAAGAGTCAAACTCTGTGAGAAGAGATTTATTCTGAGACAAATGAGTGACCATGGCCTGTGACACAGCCCTCAGGAGGTCCTGAGAACATATGCCGAAGGTGGTTGGGGTGCAGCTTGGTTTTATACACTTTAGGGAGACATGAGACTTCAATTAAATACAAATATATTTAAGAAATACATTGGTTTGATCCAGAAAGGCAGGAAAACTCAAAACTCAAGGGAGTTGGGGCGGGGGTTGCTTCTAGCTTATAGGTACATTTAAAAATTTTCTGATTGACAATTGGTTGAGTTTCTCTAAAGACCTGGGATCAATAGAAAGGAGTGTCTGGGTTAAGGTAAGAGGTTGTGGAGACCAAAGTTCTGATTAGCAGATGAAACCTCAGGTAGCAGGCTTCAAAGAGAATTGGTTGTTACATGTTTCTTATCAGACTTGAAGTCTCTGTTGATGTTAATGCCAGAGAGGTATAATGAAGCATGTCTGACTCCCACTTCCCGTCATGGCCTGAAAGTCTCTCAGGTTAAATTTAGAAGAGCCCTGGCTGAGGAGGAAGTCCATTCAGATGGCTGGGGGTCCTTAGAATTTTATTTTGGTTTAGAAATTTTAAACAGTAGTGGAGACCTATAATAGAATATTTTATGAAACTGATGAAATGTTAAACAGCCCTTAAAGATCATATTCTCAATAAAAGCTTAAGTTTAAAAATATAGTAAGACATAGACTAGCGTAAAAAATAGACTGGGTGTGGTGACTCATGCCTGTGATTCCCAGCACTTTGGGAGGCCGAGGCAGGCATATCGCCTGAGGTCAGTAGTTCCAGACTAGCCTGGACAATACGGTGAAACCCTGTCTCTACTACCAATGCAAAAATTAGCCGGGCATGGTGTCACAAGCCTGTAATCCCAGCTATCAGGAGGCTGAGGCAGGAAAATCACTTGAATCCGGGTGACGGAGGTTGCAGTGAGCCAAGATCACACCACTGCACTCCAGCCTGGGTGACAGAAGAAGACCCTGTCTCAAAAAAAAAAAAAAAAAAAAAAGCATAAAAATAGCACCAACAAAAAGTACGAAGTCAGTTTAGTTTCCCAGATAATATTATCACAGATTTTTATATTCTTTACTTTTTTCTGCATTTTCCAAAACAAGCATATATCAGTTTAAGGAACAGAACCACAAAGCACATAAGAAAAAGGAGAGAGAAGCATGTTTTGGGATTAACCACCTACTATTTACCAGAGTTAATTTAAGCATGAATATGTTCCCAAAATTATAATAAAATACATATTATATACACAAAAAAATTGTGATTCTGGTGTTAACTATTTACTTCCTTAAAACATTAACAAAGCACTAAGCTAAAGAGGCCCCAGGGAGTATCAGAATTCCAGTCTGGTTCCAGGTCCCCCTCCTCTTATGCATCAATTCTCTTTCTGATTACAACCCACCCAGTGCACAAAGAATCCTGAACTGATCTCTTCTTTAAATCAGAGCTGTACAACCAATTAAGAAAGCTTCAGACTGCTACTGTGCAAACCCTCCATTCTCAAAATAAATACTGCATTCCTCAACCATAAATACATATGGGAAGAAAAGTATCCTTTAGTAGCCAACAGCAGAATTTTTCCCAGGGATAGATTGTGTTACTGAGGAACACACTTTATGGATGTATTGAATTATGAAAACAATTCACTGGTCATTTATTAATTTATTCCACAAATAGTCATTGAACCATACCCTGTGCTGGGGATTGAGAAAGGCTCTGTGATAAAGCAGCAAACAAAAACAATAGAACCCTGGTTTCAGTGAAGTTCACAGTCTACTTGAGAGGTAAACATTCAACAAAGAAACAGGCAGTGATTGCCTGTGGTGGGGAAGCACATTAAATCCCTGGATGGCTTCATCTAAATATGGTTGCAGGCAGAGTTTAGAAGGATTGTTCTACATAATGAACAGGCCTCTTTGGAGCCAAAAGCAACTATATTCACACAGCAACAAGGGACACACAGAAAAGGAGGTCCTGGAGGCCAACCACAGCGTTTAGGATGTCAGTATAGTGGGCAGCAGAGCCTAGAAGAAGAGACACCACTCAAAGCTTCTCAGAGACAAATGTCTGCAGGACTGTTAATAACAGGGAGGTCTAGTGTTCAAGTTTCCATTGCTCAATGTGCTTTTGTCTGCTGTAACCTTTACTAGCGCCCCTCCTTTGGTAAAGTCACTTCATATACAGCCTGGATGTGGTGGCACTGGGGAAATAAAAGTATTTGAATATTGTCCAGTGAGGTGACATTGATGCAGGATTTTTCTCAGCCCTTTCATTGGATTCGCAACAGGGTGCCCCATTTACTCAGCCCACTGCACTTAACCCCTTGCAGGAGGAAGCATTTAAGTGAGTGAGTGCAAGATTCAGCCAGCTGCTCCAGGCACCAGCGGGAACAAGCTCCATGCAGGGTCCACGGCTGCACCCAGGTGGGGGTGCCTGTGACTCCAAAGCCCCAGAGGGAGTGTTGCAGTGCTCTCCTAGCTCCGCCATCTGCAGATGGCAGTGTGTTAACAGCTTAATTGGCCCCTTGCCTCATTGCATGAGGGGTGCTTCCCTCTGCCAGGGGAGAACAAAGGGCCAACATGACAGCCTTTTGGGTACCCATCCTCAGTGGGTCCCAAGCTCTTGTCCAGTGTCCAAGAATAATGATGTCATGCAGACACCTGAAGGATGGTGAAAGCAGATAATTTTATTGAACAATGGAAATGGCTTTCTGCAAAGAGGGGAGCTGGGAAGGGGATGGGAAGGGCAGATTGTCTTCCCCAAAGTCAGGTCATTTTTCCCTGAAGTCTGACTGTCTCTTCCCTGAAGTCGAGCCATCCCTCTTCCCCAAAGTCAGGCCATCTCTCCTGTCTATCTGAGTCTAGGGTCTTCGTAGGCACAGGGTAGGGGCAGGGTGGGCTGTAGGTAGTTTTGGAAAAGGCAACATTCGATTGGTAAAAAGACATTATTCAGAAAGAACCAATTAGGAGACAGTAGGCAAACAAAAATAGAAGTTCTCACTTTGGGCTATGGGTTTCAGGCTACTTTTGCTTGAAGGTGGAGTTTCACTGGAGACCCATCCCTGTCTGCCTAGAATTTCTCTGCCTCCTGCCTCTATCAACATGATGTGGGAAAAGGAGAATAGAGGCCGGAACTCAGGGCCAGTTGTGAGAGAGGAGGTAGAGTAGCCCTGAATACCTTGAGATGTTGAAAGAGACATAAATGGTGTGTGGGAGCCCAGGGTGAGTGAGTTTTATTTAAGAATGAAGAGTGGAATTAATTTAGTAGCTGAAAGACTTGGTTTTGCCCAGTAGCTAGTATCTGGGTTATCTGCCCAGATACAGTTTTTTTAAAATTAAATTATGTTGACTCATTCCAGAGATATATGTTTTAAGAACAAGACTACAAAACCCATGAAGCCATCGCTTGGGTTAAGAAATAGAACATTATGAGTACCTTAGAAGCCCCCAGTGTGCCAGAGGTATCCCTTTTCCCAACAATATATAAGCACTATCTTGACTTGTGCATTAATCATTTCTTCACTTTTCTGTGTTGTATCTTTAAATAACATATCATCCAGGTGTGAAAACTGAGTAGCAGCCTCTGGCCAGCTATTTAAGGGCACATGGCCCCCAGCAGCTGAAGGCTCTTAGGAAGAGCTAAGATGAACAGTTTCCATTCAGTGAATGACTGCTCTTCTCCTAAGCATTCACTGGAATGCCTCTTGGAACAGACTTCTCCGGGTATGGTCTTGGACCAAGTACTTGATCATGCAGCACTTGCCTCATCCAGAGTTCCCAGCAAGGCTATCACATGCACCTAGAGCTGGACTCCAGCAGAAATATGATGGGAGGGGTGCCTACAGCTACTCTGAACACAATCTGTTTTCGTTCTTGTATTAGTCTGCTTTCACACCACTATGAAGAACTACCCAAGACTGGGTAGTTTATAAAGGAAAGAGGTTTAATTAACTCGCAGTTTAGCATGGCTGGGGAGACTTCAGGAAACTTATAATCATGATGGAAGGGGAAGAGGAAGCAAGGCAACTTCTTCACAAGTTGGCAGGAAGGAGAAATGCTGAGTGAAGGGGGAAGAGCCACTTATAAAACCATTAGATGTCATAGGAATTCACTCACTATCATGAGAACAGCATGGGGGAAATTGCCCCCATGATCTAATCACCTCCACCTGGTCTCTCTTGAAACATGAGGATTGTGGAGGTTATAGGGATTACAATTCAAGATAATATTTGTGTGGAGACACAAAACTTAACCTTAGCGATTCTGAAGATTATGTCTAAGCAGAATATTTCTGTCAGGGTAGAAGAAGCATTCTTAGATGATTCTCAGGGTCTGGAGGTGAGAAGAGGAATCCCATCAGCACATAGTGGAGGCCAATTTCAGGCCTGGCTCTGGGCTACTCACCTGTGCACTCTGTCCTGGAAACAAGAGTGACATATTTCTATGGCTATCTGAGAGAAGTGCAACAGTCGGAAATGCAGGAGCCACAGCTCTTCTGACTGCAAATGCACTGAAAGGACATTCCACAAAACTGTCCAAGTGGGGCCAGTCTTTAATCCAGGTTGAGGTCCTAAGAACTGAGGCTGAGGCTGGGCTACTGTTCACTGTGAATGTGAGGCCGAGGAAGCCACAAGAGAGAACAGGGATCTGGGAAGGAAAAAGGCTGCTTGAAAGGAAGCGACCCCACAGGAGACCTCAAGGCAGGGTGGCACAGGGTAAAGTTCCACAGCAGTTAATGAAACAGGTGTGGCCACATGGACATGGAAGCAAGTGATTTACTACTTAGACTGACTGAGCAGAGTCCACAGAAGGGAATGTCCAGGCACCTTTAAACAAAACTGGAGGCCCCTCCCTGCTTTCCTTCCCATCCAAGATGGTCCGCGTGGTCTTACTACTCACCTTGTTTCCTAGGCCCGTATTTAGTTCTCTCCAATATGTCATGATAGTAAATGGGCTATGTGCTCCCTTTCCAGGATATTTTGTGTCAGTAGCTGGAGTTAAGCTGACTTATCTGCTTCACTTGTTCTGCTTCACAGCAGAGGTCTCTTCATCTGATTCTGTTTTATGTGTCTACTTGTTTCTAAAATACTGTGAAATGTGAGACCTATATTTTTGTATTACTTTTTCTCTATATGCAATGCAATTCTTGAAATATTTGGATTATTAACAAATTTTGAATTGTTTTCTAATAACTGTATTTGTGCTTTCTTTCCCCCAATTTTTCTGCTTTCTCTGGTTTTAATTGGGCATTTTATATAATTCCATTTTATGGCCTCTCAGTGTGTGAATTATAATTCTATTTTTTATTTTATAGTGATTGCCATAGGTTTTCCAATATTCATCTCTATCTAATCTAAGTTTACCTTCAGATCACACTATACAGCTTCATATGGAGTGCAAGTACCAGAATATTTCTAATTTCTCCCTCCCACAAGTTATCACATTACTGCCATTCATTGGTCACTGCCAAGGGCTGGAGGGAGGGGTGACAGCTACTGGATATGGGGTATCTAAATATTTTGTAATTATTAATAGATAAATGGTAATTTGTTAATAATCCAAATATTTCAAGAATCACATTGCATGTAGAGAAAAAGTGATTTAAAAATGTAGGTCTCACATTTCACAGTATTTTAGAAACAAGTCAATAACCTGGTTTCATGTGAATACACAAAAAACCTCTGAATCACACACTTTAAATGCTTAAATTTTGTTATGAATTATATATCAATAAAGCTATTGTTAACAAAATCTGAAATATTGTATGATCCTGTGTATATAATATTTTGAAACGACATTATAGAAATGGAAAACAAATGAGTGGTTCCCAGGTATTATGAATGGGGGAGGGAAAGGGGACACAGGTGGGTGTGGTTATAAAAGGGCCACAAGGTGATCCTCGTGGTGCCAGAGATGTCCAGGAGTCTCTGTGACAGTGGATACATGTGGTTATAAATGTAGTAAAATTAGATACAACTAAGTACACCCACAAATGAACACAAGGAAGACTGGAGACATTTGAATAAAATCAGTGGGTTGTATCAATGTCAATAACCTAGTTGTGACATTGTATTATAATTTTGCAAGTGGTCACCACTGGGGAAAACCGTGTGGGGGGTACATGGGATCTTTCTGTTATTTCTAACAACTGAGTGTGAATTTACAATTATCTTAAAATAAAATTTTAATTTAAAAAAGGTATAAATCAACCAAGATGTCCTAGGTGAATAGATAAATATGCTGTGGTACATCTATATGATGGGCTACTATTCAGGACTAAAAAGAAATGAGCTACCAGGCCACAAAAGACATGGAGGAAGTGTAAAGGATATTATGAAGTGAAAGTAGTCAATCTGAAAAGGCTCCATACGCTATGATTCCAACTATCTGACATTCTGGAAAAGGCAAAACCATAGAGGCACTAAAAAGATCAAGTATTACCAGGGCTGGGCAGAGAAAGGAATGACTAGGTGGAGCATATGGGATTTTAGGGAAATGAAACTATCCTGGTATATTCATACTATAATGGTAGATACATCACATTCTATGTTGTTAAAACCCATAGAACGTACACCAGTGAAGTCTAATGGACTCTTGATGACAATGGTGCATCAACGTTGGCTCACCAATTGTCATGAGTGAGCCCTCTGGAAGAGAATGCTGATGGTGAGGGAGGCTGGAGGGTTGCAGTGGGTGATGTGTGTGGGAACTCTCTGTACTTGCCACTCAACTTTGCTGTGAACCGAAAACTACTCTAAAAACTAAAATCTATTAATTTTTTTAAATATAGAGTGAAAAGTAGCCCACCCAGGTTTTTTCCTTTGTTTCTTTCTTCTTTCTTTCTTTCTTTCTTCCTTCCTTCCTTTCTTTCTTTCTTTCTTTCTTTCTTTCTTTCTTTCTTTCTTTCTCTCTTTCTTTCTTTCTTTTCTTTCTTTCTATTTCTTTCTTTATTTTCTTTCTTTATCTCTCTTTCTTTCTTTATTTTCTTTCTTCCTCTTTCTCTCTCTCTCTCTCTCTCTTTCATGAGCACTACCACAGTGGAAGCTACCTTACTAATGCTTGAGTCAACGTACTGAATTGATTAATGCTTCCCATTCTCTCTTCAAATATATTGAACAATGTATATGGCAATGCAGAAAACTTGGGACTAGAAAACCATTCATTAGCATGTGTACAAATTTCTGCACCTTCCTGTACTGTTTGCCTCATTTATATGTTATTATGTGATAGTCAAATATTATTAAATTGATATACCAGTATGAAAAGAGAACTGTTGAATATAATGAAATTAAGCTGGATATTTTGGAAGAACTCTATACAGCCAAGTTTTTAAGAAATTCTTCTCCAATTGGGAATGAGAGAAACAACAGCAAAGTAGTTTATTTCAAAAATTTCAGCAAAATTCTGTACCTACATTGCTTTGCAAGAGTCCTGCTTTAAATAACTACACATTATTATACGTATGGTTTATGCAAGAAAGGTGATGCAGCACAACTTGGTCTCGTTCCCCTGTTTGAAGTTGAAAGAAAATGGTTACAGTTAACATGTTAAACTTTATAATTTCAGAATTACCTCTGTATTCTGATGAGCCAGCCCTAGTCATGATAACTGTGAGAATTTGTGCTTGATATTTTCTACATGGTTCAGATACATGGAGGACTAGTTGTGCTGAAATGCAGATGTGCCGTACCCACAGATGATGCCTTTAGAACTCTGTCAACCTGTGTCGAACCTTTCTGAGGAGAATCTGAAGAATGTCATCTGAACCACGGGTAATTCACAGTCTATGAACTCCAGACCATTTTCAGTGTAGGGCCCTTATTAGAAGACAGGGCATCAGGCCTCAAAAACATCTGTGAGTCAGGTCCTGTGGGGTTTGCCACTGTCTCCAGAACACAATTGAAAGATGAGATAGTATGTGTCTATGTACACACAGAAGGGGCAGTCATGGAGAGGACAAGAAAGGCTTATTTCATGGCTTTGTAACACTATTGAAGTTTTTTTGTTTTTTTTGTTTTTTTGTTTTTTTTTAACAACATCTTTCTACAGGTTTCAGAGCCATGGAAACATGATCCATGGTTCTTTTCAATGTTCTTTTCATTGTGCTTTCCAAGGACTATTGACATTTCATCCATAACAGCAGGGTATGTTTTTAATGGGCTGGTAGAAAACATCACTCATATCCAAATATAGGGCCGGTGGTATATTTGTCTTGCAACTTGGCCTTGCAGTTAGAGTTGAAAGCTGCTGCTGTCAAAGGAAATGTTTGGGTGACTCAGCCAAGAAAGCAGTTTATTGGTTTTGGCAGCAGACAACAGGTGAATATTTCATGGAGGAGAGAGGTTTTAATAGTTGTTTATACAATCTGCCCAGCCATGGCCAAGGTTGTTTAGATTGGTAAATTGAACAATATTTCATTCCTCATGAGCCTGCTGACTTCTGTTGATGGGTTGATGATGCTACTATTCGCTTTACATGATTGGGGTAAAGTTCTCACTTCACCAATATAGTCTCCAGTTCCCTGGAGGAGCAACATCTAGGGTTTGGGGCATCTGTGCTAGACAAGCTCCTTTAGTCCTCTGCCAATTTGGCTGAAGCCTACAGAAAATTCCTGCTGCACCTTTTTAATGGTCGTGGAAGTCTACATGGCTCCAGTGACTCTGGTTAGAGTGCATTTTATCACAAGAGCTTGCCTGTGTGTGTGAGTAGATTACAGCATGTCGGATACCCACTTTCCCAGGGAGGCTGGATGCACTGGATATGCACGGTAAGAACACCCTGGTCTACGGTGCTGGGAAGGTCAGATACATCGGTGTGACATGTCAGAAGCCATAGCATGTACAATTATAATATGCAAAACATGCTCACACACACACAGACACAGAAACGAGTCAATGGGTCTGAGAAGCCATGAGGTATATTTTAAAAGGCATTTCCTTAAAACACAGACTGTCAGGATTCTACTATCAATATTTACTACCTTTGTGACTTTGAGTAGCTCCCCATGTAGGAAGGAACCTCAGTTTCCAGTGTATGTTAGGGGGTTTGGAGAGCTGGCTTTTAAGTCGTCATCCAGACTTGACATTCTATGATGAAAAGAAAAACTCTGAAGCAAAGTGATTGATCATAGGACTAAAAAGAGTAAGATTTAGATGGAGAAGGTTTTAGTGAAATATCAGAGGACAACAGGCATTTGTGTTCTACAGAATGAGCATAAGCTGAGGGGCAGGAACAGCCCCACTTTTACTGGCCATACGGCCAAGCGCAGGTCTGGGTCAATGAAACCAGAACCACAACGCCGGAGTCACCTGGACACAAGGGACTGGCGGAGCTCATGAGTGAAGACACACTCTGTAGAGGAGAAAACACTGTGCATATATGAGAGGAATGTATTTGCGTATTTGCAGGACCAAAATGGTTTACCCAATTCAGTCCATGGTGATTCATGTACCCTTTATCATCTTTTTAAAAATTATTATTATACTTTAAGTTCTGGGATTTATGTGCAGAACATTCAGATTTGTTACATGGGTATGCATGTGCCATGGTGGTTTGCTGTACCCATCAACCCGTCGTCTAGGTTTTAAGCCCCACATGCATTAGGTATTTGCCCTATTGCTCTCCCTCCCCTTGCCCCCCACCCCTGACAGGTCCTGGTCTGTGATGTTCCCCTCCCTGTGTCCATGTGTTCTAATTGTTCAACTCCCACTTGTGAGTGAGAACATGCGGTGTTTGGTTTTCTGTTCCTGTGTTAGTTTGCTGAGAATAATAGTTTTCAACTTCATCTATGTCCCTGCAAAGGACGTGAACTCATTCTTCTTTATGGCTGCATAGTATTCCATGGTGTATAGGTACCAAATTTACAAGAAAAAACAACCCTGTCAAAAAGTGGGCAAAGGATATGAACAGACACTTCTCAAAAGAAGACATTTATGCAGCCAATAAACATATGAAAAAAAGCTCATCGTCACTGGTCATTAGAGGAATGCAAATCAAAACCACAACGAGATACCATCTCATGCCAGTTAGAATGGCGATCATTAAAAAGTCAGGAAACAACAGATGCTGGATAGGATGTGGAGAAATAGGAACCCTTTTACACTGTTGGTGGGAGTGTAAATTAGTTCAACCATTGTGGAAGACAGTGTGGCAATTCCCCAAGGATCTAGAACCAGAAATACTATTTGACCCAGCAATCCTATTACTGGGTATATACCCAAAGAATTATAAATCATTCTACTATGAAGACACATGCACACGTATGTTTATTGCAGCACTATTTACAATAGCGAAGACTTGGAACCAACCCAAATGCCCATCAGTGATACACTGGATAAAGAAAATGTGCCACATATACCATCTTTTTCTTTTTATTTCTTTAAAACAGAGTCTCACTCTATCGCCCAGACCGGAGGGCAGTGGCACAATCTCTGCTCACTGCAACCTCCGCCTCCTGAGTTCAAGCAATTCTCCCACCTCAGCCCTCCTGAGTAGCTGGGATTACAGGTGCACACCATCACCAAGCCTGGCTAATTTTTGTAGTTTTAGTAGAAACAGGGTTTCACCATGTTGGCCAGCCTGGTCTCAAATTCCTGACCTCAGGTGATCCGCCTGCCTTGGCCTCCCACACTGCTGGGATTACAGGTGTGAGTCTCCACGCCTGGCCCTGTTACCATCTTTACTGGGAGTCATTATATAGAATACTGGCACTTCTAATAATAATAATCTAATTATCTTCTAGGAACGATTTTCTAATAATAATTCTCTTCCTGTAATACTGGTACTTCTAATCGCTCCATTTATTGTTGCCTGACATGTGCTAAGCACCTGCCAAGCATTAAATTCATTATTTCATTTAATCCTCACAAGCCAACAAAGAATGTATCATCTACCACACTTTGCATTTGAGGAAATGAAGACTTAGGAAGGCTAAGACACTTGTGTAAGCTTTTCCCCTAACTGGACTCAGTAGCTTAAGTCCCACCTGGGTCTTTACAAAGCTCATGAAGTTGAACATATTCTCTGTATTGAAAAGAGTGACTCTGGAGCAAGAAAAGCATTCATACTCCTGGATTAGACTCCTTTTCATCACCTCCCATATCATTTTAATAGTGGATCTCATTTTCTCAGGACCCCACAGTTATTGAAGTTTTGTGAGGAACTGCTTCAAGGCCGTCTCTCTCTCACCTCCCCTTCTCCTCCATCCCCCCAACTCTTCCCATCCTCCCTCACCTCCCATCTCCTCCCACCCCCCTCACCTCCCCACCACTCCCCATCTCTCCTCTCACTTCCCATCTGCCCCTTGGCCCCCATCCCCTGAGACACCTCTGGCAATGCTGCATGGGCTGTGGACAGGTGGTGCAGGGCAGGGGAGCCCTGAATTAGTTTGACTCTCATTTGCTCTCCACAGCAACCCTGTGACATGAGCAGGGCACAATTTTTAATCCTATTTTTAGAGATGGAAAATTGGAATTCATAGAGTTTTCTTTTGATATCTCCTTTCTCCTTCCTGAATGGAGTCAGTTGCTGCCAATTTTTGTTCTGTGGGAAACAACTTTGTCTTGCGGGTGTGGAAGAGTAAGTCATCCAATGGCCCCCACTGACTCACCCACTGCACCCACTGCAGTCACTCCAGGGACCCTTTAGAGGGGGAAGTGCAATTTTGGAATGAGCCAGATCAATTTAGTGATTTCCATTATTCATTTTCAGTTTAGCTTAGTCATTCCCATTATTCATTTTCAAAACATCCTAGAGTTCTGTACTTTTCCTGAACTTAACAGTGTAAATTTCAGCTCTGAAGAGTTGTCTAAGTGGTCAAGATATGAGGAAGTCACTCTTTCTCTGTCTCAAGCACTGGCTTGCCCTAGTCCCCTAGTACCTGCCTACGAAGGGTCATCTGGCTGTGCCCCTGCTCACCTGAGTGACTTGGCTACCTGTGTAGGCACCCCCTGTACACACTCTACGACACTGCCATGTGTCATACATACACACATACATGTGTTCAGAAGACTACTTGACCATGAGATGAACAATATTTTCAATCATAATGATGTTTTATGTATATGTGCATGCGTGTGTGTATGTGGAGGTGTGTGTGTGTGTGTACGTGTGTATGTGTATGTGTGTGTACATGTATGTGTGTGTGTGTGTGTGTATATATATATGTATTACAACCATGGCACCCTTGCATACATCCACATAGGTCACACACACAGGTAAGGTTTGAACTGCTGAACTAAGTCTTGGCAGAACACCTTGTCATCTTCCCATCTCCCCTGTCTCTCTTCTCACTTCCCCATCTCTCCCATCCCCCCCTCACCTCCCCATCTTTCCCATCCCCCTCACTTCCCCATCTCTCTCATCCCCCTCTCACCTCCCCATTTCTCCCATCTCCCCTAACCTCTGTCTTTCCCGTTTCTCCTCTCACCCCCATCTCTCCCATCCCCCTCTCACTTCCATCTCCCCCATCCCCCTCTCACCTCCTTCTCATCCTGTCTCTCCTCTCACCTCCCTATCTTCCCTGGAGGCTGTCATGAGACTGTTTCTTGTCTTCTCCCTAGTTCTGATGAAGAGAGACCCTGCAAGCCCTCAGCTGTAGTCTGGGCCTGGCTCCTCAGCCAAGGTGTCTGGTCATTCAGGCTGCTCATCTGATCACTTCTGTCCCAGTGTCTCCCGGGTTAGGCACAAGGAACTGACACCTTTGGCTGCTCTTCCTTCTGCTGTTCATGCGAGTAATGAGCAGTCTTTACCTGAAAATAATTCCTTGTCCTTAGAGGTTAAATCTGCCAGGCCTTGGTCCTGGCATTTGCCTGGTGCTTGTCAATGTGTATGTGCATGTGTGTGTATATGTGTGTGTGCATATGTATACATATGTGTGCGTGTGTATGTGTGTGTGTACATATGTATATATGTGTGTATGTGTGTGTCCATGTATGTGTGTATACGTGTGTGTGTATGTATATATGTGTGTATGTGTGTGTGTTTTAAACAAAAAAGAGACAGTCTCACACCCCATCCCGTACCCCTGCCCAGTCCTTTTTCTTAAGGCTGTCGTCTTTAGCCTTTTCTGTGCTTAGTGTATCTCTTCATAAACCTAAGAACATGAAAATAGTTCCACGCCTAGTTCCCCAGCTCCAGGCCAGTGCCTACGAGGTGTGTGAGGACTCAGCTCCCTGAACACAGCACTCCTGACCCTCCTGGCGCAAGCCTTTTCCAAAAGGTCACAGCTTATTTATCAGCCATTTACATAGTGCTCACGATTGCAGGCCCTATCTGAGAACTTTACAAATGTTAACTCATCTCATCTTCATAACAACCTCGAGGTAGACGCTATTGCTAATTATCCTTTATAGATGAGGAGGAAAAGCGACAGAGAGCTTAACTAAGTTGCTCAAGGCAATGAAGCAAGTAGGTGCCAGGGCTGGGATTTGAACCCAGGCTGGCTGGCACCAGAGTATGGGCTTGGAACCACTCACCTACAGAGGATATCTTCCTTGTTCTATGGTTTTATTCATTAATTTAAATGACATATGGTTACCTCCACTGCTTGTATTTTCATTAGGTTTTCCTAATGAAAGATGAAAATACTTCTCTCTCATTTCTACCTTTTGCCTTTTGTCAGTTTTACTTTTTGTTGAGGTTTTAACAATTTCAGTCTGTTTTGCAATCATAATTATGTCTTCCATACTTTATGGTTGGATTCAAAATTTTAAAAGTAATAATATTAACATTGTTATGACTGAAAATATTGCACATTTCATGGTAAAGTAGTCTGCCAGAATTATATCTTTGTATGGGTGCATGATATAATCCCTGGATGACAAATGTTCATAATGTTCAGATAAAATATATTGTTTTCTCATTCTGCATCAGTTGCTTAAAATAAGGCATATTTGACGTTGCTTTTGTTTGGGCCACTGTTTTCAGCACTTTCTTGGAGTTTTAATTGCCTTTCTTGTTGCTATTGTCAAAAAAATAATACTGTGCCTTCAACACATCCTCAAGGTCCTCCCAAGCCTCAATATAACACTAACAGCATGATATGTTCTGTCTTTCCCCCCAAGATTTCCTTCCTGGAGTCTTCTGATTTGCTGCTATAATCTCAAAGGTTGTTCTCTTGATAAGCTGCAGAGCTGTCATCCTCAGACTTACTTACAGCCTCTCTGGGTTTGGCTTCCTGTTTTCAGGATCTCGTTTCTTTTGATGTTTCTGGCTACTTACTTTCCTGGAGTATCCTCAAGTGGCGCTGGCTGCCAAGGGTGTCTTCAGTCCTCTCGGTGTGGAGCTGCGGTTCAGATGCCTCCTCTGGATCCCCGGTTGCTCTGCACAATTGACAGTATTTACTTTTTTCCTCCAATAAATTGCTCTTTCACCTTTGTCAGAAGTCAGCTGGGCATATTTGTGTGAGTCTATTTCTGAATTCTCTATTCTGTTCCATTTGTCTGTTTCAGAGTGTGTCCTCATTCCCAGTCTCCATTAGTACTTCATGTCAGGCTGAAATCGGAGTTGTGATTCCAATTTCACTGACATAGACACTAAGGCTGAAAGGGCTTCAGCGATGTGCACTTCACCACGCGGCCAGTCTTGACACGCAGCAAGTCAACAGGGCATATTTTGTTACACATTCACATGCTCATCCCATGTTCATTCTGCAGCATACAAATGCCAGCTGTCCTCTGATATTTCAATAACTCTTTCTTTAATAATGAACACACAATGTTAACAGCTAGAACAGAAGATACAAGGAGACAGGATAACATCCCACAGTCAACTTTGAATCCTGAACTATGCATAATTGCAGATAACATTTGCTGCAGAGTTTGAACAGGAGCAGATACAAAATTCTCAGTTTAATTGCTAGTTGTGCATAAACCCAAAGCACATTCTGATATTTTGACCAGTTCGGAGATGTCAGCATGCTCATTTTAATGAGACTGGCATCTAGAATTCTGTTGCTATAAGTGGGCAATAAGTGACATGGAGGGACAAGACAAAGCGCTTAGCCCAACATCCTTTCCCAACTTCCGTGGAGAAATCCTAGAAACCAAGGAAGCTGCTCCAGCAAGCATGGGAGTGCCATGTGAATCAGTTCTTTCAGCAGTGAGCAATACTGATGACGCAGGCAGTGGGAAGAAAGAGCTCCCCTGGCTGAGGTTTATTTTCTGCTTATCTCCGTTGGTAAAGTCTAAAAACAAAACACAGGCTAGTCTCACTGTAGGGAAGAAGAGAGAACACATGAGAGTATTTTCCTTTTAATTACTCAATTCCAGTGGCAGTTGGCGCAAATTATACTTTTCCTTTGATTAATGTTATTTTCCATTTGGATGGATTGGCTTAATTTTGTCCTCTTGATTAAAGAGAAGATGTAAAGTTTAGACAATTCCTTAAATAGCTTTGAAATTGTGTTATAAATAGATACAGAATCTAAAACCAAGAAACTTATTGTTAAGAAACCCTCTGTTTTACCTGAATTATAAATGGAAAAGCAAATAGTGACATACAGATTGTTTTAATCTAGACATTAGCCAGTGTTCTCTGGTTTACTTACACTTTTAAGTTTCTCAAAGCAAGACATGTAAAACAAATGTGAAAATCATATATTATGCATTCTAACCATGGAATGTTTTTATATTTGTGCATAATAAAAGCTTTATGTGTGTATTTTTTGCAGTCTGGAAAGTGTTAATATATTAACCATTTGATACTAGTTCAGTTAAAAACGATGTATGTGTTACAATTCAGAAATTTCTGCAAGATTCCTTCTTGAATTACCTGACAGTCCCTAATTCACACCTTGAGGCCAGATGATTCTAAGCTGGGCAGGGTCCATACCACAGCCAAACCATGAAGCGTGGCTCAGTACCATTAATGAACCCTATACCTCAACTTCTCATGCCACTGTGAAATTTTCTGCAAGTCTAATTTTATGATCAGAGATATATCCCAGATTTTCACTTTTGAAGTAAACTTCCTTATTGATTTACAGAGCACACTGCCAAGAAACTGAGTTCTAATGCATTGTCATCCTTAGGGGCCAGCCTTGCTTTGGGAAATGTCCACTAAAGGATGCTCTTAGAGGAATTCAGACATCTTTGGATCTCTGGATCCCATCCAAGTTGCACATGGGCCCATTTGGCAATGGTCTGCTCCGGCTTTCCCACAGTGCTCTGGAAGGGCTCCAGGAGCTCATTTAGGCTCTACCTCGACACAAGAGTTTGCATCAGAAAGGAATCATGAAAGAGACCAGTCTCAGGCACCAGAGTTGCTGAAGAGAGCTAGAGAAGATGGACAGGGATGAGTTTGTCTGCCCTGGAGTTCGACCCAACCACCTGGGAAGCACGCTGGGGCAGGGAGCCTCAGTTCTTGGCCACAAGGAGGGAGGGGCCAGGCATTCAGCAGGGGCTCCCAGGTGTGGGTATTTATGGCCCGCTGAACACCCAGCTTCCAGAGCACTCCGTAAACAGATCAGGATTGCCACAGAAAACAAGAAACATAATGTGTGTTCATCTATGTGCACACATACAAAAGAAATTCATAGAAAGAGGTGATTTCTCTCAACAGCCAGTTAGGGAACAGATAGAAAGAAACCTGAATTGTAATTCCCTGACACCAGTTTATGGTGCATGACCCTTTGCAAGTCTCTGATATCCTCTGTGCCTCAGTTTCCTCATCTGTGCAGTGAGGGTACAGATGAGGAAGCACCTTAAGTCTCATCTGGATCTTCCATTTATCTAGATGTAAGAACACTGGGAGGGAGTCACACTTCGACTGCCATGCCAGTTACAAAGCATTGGTGACTAGTAGATCATTGGAAGTAGAAATAAGTGGTAGGGATATGTATCCAAACATATGTGCACTTTCCTTTTAAGGAAGGTAAATTGTGACTCTCAAGCCTTTTCTGCCCCTAGGCTGCAAGCCTTCCTTCAGGGAGTATTAGCAACTGCAAAATGTAGGTTAAAAATAAGGAACTCAATAAAGTCAATCATTTGAAAACAAAATTACTAGCAAGTCAGTAAGAAAAAGTTGAATATCCAAGACAATGATCAAAATGAACCGGGAATTTACCAAAGGTGCAAATGGCCAATTAGTATGTAAATATTTACTCTTAATAACTATTATGTCAATGCTAATTAATAAGATATTATATCCTTAGGTTGTCAGTGAAATGAATAAGCCAAGTACTATAGAACTGTAAATTTCTTTTTCAATTTTCAGAGAGAAACTAGGCATTATAAAACAAGAGCTTTAAAAGTTTCAATGCCCTTTGACTTGGAAATTCTGTTTTTCAAAATGTATTCTGAGGACACATTCACATATAATGTTCATAATAATAAAAACAAAACAATTTAAATAATTACATTTATTTTGACACACCCAAATGTTGTCATTAAAAGTTTTGCTTTTGAAAAACTTTCAATAATATTGGAAATGCTACAATGTAAAATGAGATTAGAAAAATATAGACATATCATATATATATATATACACACACATATGTAGCATGATCCCAATTCTGCAATTATAAAGACTAATACGGCATGTGGTTTTATTTTATTTTACTTTACTGTGTTTTCCAAACTCCCAACAATAAATACATATTTCTATCACAACAATAGGAATTATTTTTAAATGGATCAATATTGGAAAACCCTTTGACTGTATCTCCTCCATCTTAACATCCACCCCATCTATGACTGAGCAAGTCTACTCCTAGCCATATGCTCAGCCAAAGTGCATACATACGCTCACCAAATCTCATATTCTCAAACATTCACAGCAGTGTTATTTATAATACCCTAAGGCCGAAAACTATCAAAATGCCCATTAGTAACAATAAATTAATAAATGGTGGTCTATTCCCACAACAGGGTACATATGACAATGAGAGTGAGTGACGTACAACTGTGTGGAATGACACAGATCAACTAACCAATAGCGTGTAAAGCTCAATGACAGAAGCCAGATAGAAAAGACACGCGCTTTATCATTCCATTTGTATAAATTACAAAAACTGGCCTAATTAATCTAAGTTCCTAGTTTCTCTCAGGAGACAGAGACTGCAAGAAATTGCAGGGGCTTATGGGGCATCATGTACAGTGTCTCCATCTGGGTATACGCAGTTTGTAAAAATCCACGCAAATGTGCATGTCTTTGCCCTTTTCTGTGTGCTTATCATACCTGCACAAGAGGTTTTAAACTGGATTAATGAAATGCTCAGCTTACATGAAGAGGGCAATGGGGAAAGAAAGGAGGAAGGGGAAAGGACCAACGATGAGGCCCAGTGCATTGCCTGGGGCCTGAGAGCACACCCCTTACACATGAGGAAGGGAGAGGCTGGGGCTCACTACCTGTCTGGGGTGGAGGCAGAGAAAGAAGGCCCCAGGAGCAGGATCCTGCGGTTGGCACAGAGCCCTGGCTCCTGCCCTGGCCCCACTGCCACACACTTGCCTGAGCTCATTCACCTTGAGAACCCTTATCTCTGCGCTTTCACCCCACCATTCCCCGTATCTGGAAGACTTCTTTTTCCCAAATTGGTATGTGGCTCACTCCATTCAGGCCTTTGTTCAAGTATCATCTTCTCCAAAGTGCCATTCACTGATCACTTATTTAAAATAAAGAAGCTGCCACCAACCTCACACTCGTGCACTAATTCCTAAACCTACTTTATTTTTGTTCATAAGAATTATTGCTATATGTAAAGTGTGGACACACAGATACATATATACATACACATATGTGTATGTATATATGTATATGCATGTATAGGTATATGCACATATATATGGTAAAGCAGATGTATAAAGAGTAGACATATATGTATACATAAATATGTATACACACATATATATATAGATGTAGACATAGGTATGAGTGGTATAGGTAGTACAGGCAAAGGAGTAGAGAGAGATATATAGATAATAGTTATAGAGACACATATATACACACCTTCCTAGAGTGTAAGTTTTACAGGGACAGACATTTTATCTTCTTCCATCATCCTTTACCTAATGCCTTGAATACTTTCCAAAACATCAAAGTGCTCATTAAATCCTTGTTGAAGGAATATTGTTGCCCTTGTCCCCATTATTCCTAAGCCACACTGGTGAAAGTGTTGATGGCATCATAAATGTAAATGCCCTCTCTTGGTGACTCTTTCGTGTGTACTTGATCTCTCTCTCTCTCTCTCTCTCTCTCTCGCTCTCGCTCTTGTGCTCTCTCTTTCTCTCTCCAGGACAGTCCAACAGCCCAACAGCATTCTGAGCAAAGGGTGAGGGCACAGTTGCAGCTTCCCAGGATAATTGGAAGCAGACGCAGTCACAGCACACTCTAAAGTTGAGAAAGTGGTTGTTTGGAGAATGGTTGAGCCCTAAGTGCCTTTGTATTTTTGTAGAGCAATCTGAGCTGCTGGGCACATTTTTACACAAAGGGTCAGATCCACACTTTTCAAGAACTCCACTTGAGAAATAGTAGATGAACAAGGGTCAAGATAATTTGAGTCCATATGGACCTCCTCAGTATGCAGAACTGGTGTAAAATGTTGTGAAGCATTCTCATGGGCTTATGTGTAGTCGAGATTCAGAAATTCCCAGTGTTTGGTTCACATGTGATTTCCTTACTTATATTGAATTACCGAAGCTCAGAGGCAGCATTCGGAAGACCTGGTTGCAGCTGGCTGAGCGCAACTGATCTGTCTCAGTTCTAGGAGATAATGTTAAAAATTCACCTATATGCCGACTTTGTGGCTCTAATAACTGCCTCATTTGGCTTTACCACAACCCACTGAGTTGGACAGGGAGGGCTCTATGAGCTTCCCTTCTGCCAGTGTGGAGCTGAAGTTCACAAGTAAGGGATGTCGTTTGCCCATTTGTGTCCCTGTCAGGACAGTTGCCCCATAGGGCCAGATACATTCTTGGTCCTCACCTGTTGAGATCAGAAGACTAATGAATGGTGCAGTTGGGCCTCAAATCTTTCCATTTTAAGATTACAACGAAATCTTTAATATTCTGCATGTTTTTCCTTTTCTCACCCACTCTGTCCTTCCACTTCACAATCCGTTCCTAGACTCTGCACGACCGTGCTTTAAGAGCTCCTATCGTTCCCATTCTTAAACAAGACAAAACCCAGGCTGAGAACACAGAGAATCTCACTTCTTAGGAAGATTCCAGCCTTATTCTTAATGAGTATATCTGGGCACCATTTATTTTTGTGGCTCTGCCCAACAGCTCTGTAGTTAATAAATAAATGTAAATGCCCTCTCTTGGTGACTCTCGCGTGCGCTTGCGTTTCTCTCTCTCTCTCTCTCTCTCTCTCTCCAGGACAGTCCAACAGCCCAACAGCATTCTGAGCAAAGGGTGAGGGCACAGTTGCAGCTTTGGTAGCTGCAACTTGTGGAGGAGTTGATGAAGTTACCCAAAGTCCCTAAAATCTTCATTAGTTTCCACACATTTGGGGTGTGTTTGACTTGATCATGCACATTTGGGTTCCTAGACTGTGTATATAGACTTGCAACATTTCAATAATAAATTTCCTTAAAAGGTCAATTCTTTTTTTCTTATTCCCCAGGCAGGCTGCAGTGCTCACCAACCCTGCCCCTCCCCCCACCCCCGCACTGCCACCTGCCCCACCCATGTTTTATCTGCATCTCCAGCTCACTGCTCTGCACTCCTGAGGCTGTGTCCCTGTCTGGAGTCTGGCTCCAGGAGATGGCCTGTGCCTCCCCCTCTCTCCTATTGCCTACCAGGCCAGGCCTAGTTTCTCCACACCCCATTTGGACTTTGTCTTGGCTCAGGGGACTCCTTGGCTTCTATTCCTCTTTGCCCAGATTTCTGTTCACGGAAGCCTCACCTCCCCTTGCAGCATCCCCAAGCACGGTCCAGTGAGTCATGCAGGCTGAGCATGTGGCGAGAAGTCACTGCACTGGGCAGAGAACCAGTGTGGACACTTTCACTTACCACCTGCAGCATTTGTTCTTTCCTAATCACAGCACTTTCCTCATTACTACTTTTGTCATCTACTCACATATCCAGCACTTAGCACTTTGTACAAAATATTCCGGTGAAGAATATTCAGCTTTTAAGTTTATTCCCAAAGGCCAGATCCTGTGCTTGAGAAAGACGATGAATTCAGGATGTTGTTATCTATGGATTTTGGCCCATTAAATATGATCTTTTTATTATCCTTAGTAAGGCAGAAATAAACAAACACATGTCTGTTCCTACTTCAAGCTGGATGGCTGGTCTCTATAAAATAGCCCAAAGCAATCCTTCTTTTACTACGCATTAATCAGGAAGCGCTGAGGCATTTCCCTATCATTAAATCCAACTGCCTGATTCCTCCCACGGGTCTGCAGGGCACAGTAGAGGCTCTGAAGGGGAAACTCTCTTCTCAGTCCTAATTCTATGCTCATCCCATCTCTACTGCATGCACACGCATAGGCCATCCATAGGGGACATGGTCTCCTGATACGAAGGGTGGGTGAATGGATGCCACTCATTCAAATAAATGCAATAACGGACTGTCACTGTGACTGAGTGCTTCAGCTCACATGACCCACCCTCAGACTAAGATATCTGTGGCTTTGGAGATAAGAGGGTGCCAATAATGCCCTCATGTGTTGTTCCCCAATTCCCCCCACCCCATGCATACTCACACAGACAGGCCCAGCTTTTTCAGATTTCTGACTCTGTGACCTTCTTATCCTCCTGTTTTTGGCCCTATCTCTGCTCTTTAATTTGGCTCCTAACGTAGGTCTTTCCAGTTCAGCCCGGAGTCTACAGATGCCTCCACTTTCTCTGCTTTGCTGGCCAGAATAAGCGCCCAGCTTGGGTGGGCAGTACTAGCCTTCTTTAGCCATGCCTTTGAAAGGTAGGGGTTGGCCAGCTGGCCACTTGCCCATATTTCCAGGGGCATCCCATTAATAAGCAAAGGTGATTACACTAATGATGGCTTTTTTTTTTTGCAACAGATCTGATACATCTTTTGAGAAGCTATTTATTGTATTTTGCTTTGTAAACATTCCTTTTCCACTGATACAAGTAATACAGGAATACACTCACGTGACACATTTCAACACCTGCACACAGTCCTCCAACCATCAGCGACTTAATATTGGTGTACGCACATCTTCAGCTGTGCTCCTCATTGTGGGAACCACCAGCCATGTGCAGCTATTTAAATGATTTAAAATTAAATACAGTTTGAAAGTCAACTCCTTACTCACACTCGACACATTTCAAGTGCCCAAAGCCACACATGGCTACTGGTTCCCATATTGGACAGCATAGATTATAGGACATTTGTATCATCATAGAAGGTTCTGTTGGACATCACTAATCTATAGAAATACATAGCCCTGTGCTTGTGTGATGTGAAAGCCTATTTTTGTTTTGCGTAAGTTTACTACATTGCACACATCATATTGTAACTTTTTTGTCTCTGAATTATGTGTCTTGAAGATCTTTTAATGCCACCACATGTGTATCACTCAAATTTTTTAGTATCTGCCATTTTTACACAAATGGAGTTTAGGTTATTTACTTTTTAATTTTATGTTTATTATTAAAAATAGTATAATTAACATCCTCACACATCCCTGTATCAGTCCTTTCATGAAGCTGAGTGGTTATTTTCCTAGTAAAACTAGCAAGAAGTATAATTTCTAAGTCAAAGTATATGCTAATTTTTAGTTATTACAGTTATTGTAGAGCCCCTATATCTATGTACCCTCCCACTAAACCACCCTGCTATCACTAATTTAATCAAACTTTGAAAATGTTGCCCATTCTTGTGGTTTATAAATCATCTAATTGATGTTTTAAATGGTATTTACCAAATGGGAAACTGTCTTCTGTTTAAACGTGTCTTATGTATTGAGAAACAGTCTTACATTAGCTAGCAATTTGTATTATCTGTACTGTAAGCAGCCTTCTCAAATGCTTTGCCCATTTTTCTATTTCTTGTTTGTCTTTGATTGAATAAAGGAGATCTTTATATACTTAAAATATTGATCTTTTATCTATTACATATGTTATAAATATTTGTTTCTTACATATATTAAACATTTTAAAGTAAGAAGTCTATTACTATTTTTAACTTTTTAGAAATGTTTTTGATCTTACAGAGTCTTAAATTTTGATGTCATATTTGTCAATCTTAATGAGTTTAAAATACACTTTTTATTTTTGGCCTTTTCTACTTCTCAGTCATAAACATTCTCCCTTCTAATAATATTTTAGGTTTTTAAAAATTGTAGTTGTTTAACTCTGTAACCCATCTGGAATTTGTTTTGATGAATGATATTCGAAGTAGAGATTTAATTTATTTCCCAAATATACAGCTAAAAATTCCTACACTATTAGACTTGGTAGTCCATCTTTCCCCACGGATTTTAAACAGTATTGCCATCATTTACTAACCACACATTTATATATAAAAATGCTTGCACTCTCTATTTTTTATTTATTTATCTATTCTTAGCTATTGTTTTAAATTTCTTGCCTTTGTAATAAATGTTGATAGGTAACAAGGACAATGGATGTTTCTTTTCCTTTTTCGAATTGTCTCAGGAAAATGAATTTCAAAATTAGAATTTCACATTCCATAAAAAGCGTTGTAATGAGCATTGAATTGCAATGATAGATCCCTCAGGAAGGTATTGATATATTTATAGTATTGAGTTTTCTCTTGCATGAAAATGATTTTTCATTTATTTAACTCTAATTTATGTCCTTCAGTGCAATTTTTTAATTTAGGAAGTCTTTTTTTTTCTTAAATATCTGGCATTTCATGTTAGGGTTGGCTATTTCTAGATATTGACTTATTTAATAAAGACAATGACAGGTTTGGGGCGATTGTTCACCAATTCAAAGCAAAATGTGGAAGCTAGTATGTGTGCCTTATCAAATTAAGAAGGGCAGACAGAGTAGAGGTTTAGGACTTAATTGTAAGAGCAGACTTTCAGAAAAGTTAATCATCACCCCTGCTGGGCCTCCTGCTCTACAATCTCAGCCCTGACAGGGCAGGATGAGGAACCTGAGACTTGGAAGGGGGGTGTCTTGATAAGTGCTGGTGAGAAACTTGACCTGCATAATTTTCCTGAACCTGTTGACCCACAGACCATTCTCCCTTGTTAGAACATGGTGATGGCTCCTTGCTTAAGACTGTGCAGGGGATTCCATGTGATAGACGCTTTAACAGACAACAGTTATCCCCTCAGACTGTCTGGACCTCCCTTCTGCACTCCGGTCTAAAGACCAGGATCAAATCTCATTACAGCCCACTGGGGATTGCTTGCCTTATGAAGGGTAGTAGGTGCCAAAAGAGCTCCAAACCTGGCTCACAGGCACCAGCAGGAGCCAGAATGTGGACACAGAGACTGGATCCTGAATGTGCTGAATCAAGAGAACTGGACCTGAAGTTGGATAAGAGAGAGTTTATTGGAACGAAAGCACCATTCTGTGATACATGATTTAACTTCCTGGTGCAGACCGAAGAAGAAATGTTTATAAGCTGCTAGGATGGAGCTTGGAAACTTGGAAAAAGCAATGAGCCACACTAAATGAAGTATAAATGCCAGAACTGGCATGGCAAATAGGTGAAAGGGATCAACAGGCTCAGAGAACTGGACATGCTAGCCCTTCTTAAGTGAATCAATTGTGCTCAGAAACAGCCGTCCAACTTCTTAGGATTAACAGTTATCATTTCTTCATGTTTCTTAAATGCCAGGTAAGTTGCACTAGCGGTGCATTGCCTTGCACAAGTGTACCATCCCAGTTCACCACAGGTGAGAGCTTTCGAAATTGCTCTACCACTGTGTGCCCAGCTATCAGCACCCCACCTACCACCAGAGATGGGATTCTTGTTGCCAACAAACCAGTGAGTGACCTAGCTTCCAAATCCCATTTTAATGTCTCATTTCTAGGACCACTCACAGTACCAACAATCTTATGGTGAATCCCCAGGAAACTGATGCTGAGATGAGATCTGCATGCAGAATGTTCGTTGGGGACAGCTTTCAGGAGATACACCCAGAGTGAAGTCAATAAAGGAGAAATAAGGGATGGAGAGGTTGAACTCAATAGAGTTGCAACTGTCATTTCCACTGTTCCTGTGGGCATTTCAGAGCCAAGATGACCCTTCAGAGTCATCCCAAATGTAAGCAAGGCAGCGATGCCTTTGATCCTCCACCATGATCAATCATTGGCCAGGGCTGCCCCCACCATCCCCGGAGCAGACAAGACCATCCCTGAGGTTAAGGGCAATTCCCAGTGAGAGAACGTAACCCAGGATCCTGGACAAGCAAAAAGAGAAGAGTCAAAAAGTGGTAAAATGCAAATAAGCTCTGTACTTTAGTTAATAGCATTGTTCCAGTTAATTTTTTAGTTTCTATAAATGTTCCATGGTTATATAAGATGCTAACACAATAAGAAGATGGGTGAAGAGGATACACCAACATCACATGCTACTATTTTTGCAGCTCTTCTGGAAGTCTAAAATTACTTCAAAATTCTAAAAAATTGTGGTAAAAGCACATTGAAAAAAGAATTGAATAAGTGAGACAATGGAGGGATAAATTGTTATGCAATATTAGGAAAGACTTAAGAGGAGTGTTTCCAATGTCAATGTAGTAAATAATGTAGTCCTCAAACATACTAATAAAGTAGTTTTAGTGGTTCAATTTTTAGCGGGTTGTGAAGTGAGAGGAGGTTAAAGAGGCCTAGATCTCTCTTTCTGAGAACTACATTTACAAGAGAAGATACATGATATAGTTAAATGAAACAGTGTGTGTAGGCTGAAAGAGTTCTAGAGCACATGGTAAGAGTGGGAAATGATGTGCAAACCTCCTGATGGAGATAAAGTAGGCAATTGTAGCATTTGTCCTTAAAATTAACTTACAATTCAAATGTTTCAGGGGAATTTCCTGATGTTAAAGTATCTCTTGTAATGTGGCTGAATGTACAAGGAAATTTGGATTTCCTCTACATAAATTTGATAAGAACATTCTATAGCTAACCTGTGTTTTTGACAAGTTCTATAATTAAGCTAATTATAATAATAGCTTGATGGTAATCATTACAATAATAGCTAACATTTATTAAGTACTTGCTGTGTGTCAGCACTGTGCTAAATTACTTTAATTGCACTCTTTCAGAGAAATTAAGAGACTTGCAGAATGAAAGAGCCACAGCAGGATAAACAATTACCAGTCTCCCTTTTTGGGGACTGGCTGACTTTACAAAGCAAACAAGGCATTCTGTAGTCACTCCGATGAGTGGGAGATTAGAATGAGAATGGCATTAGAAAGCACAGATCACATCTGGTCATGAGAAAGCTTCTCAAGACCCATGTCCTCTGGAAGGCTAATTTATTTCCTTTTATTAAATGCAGCTTTGCTTTCTGGAGAGGCTGTGCAAGGAATCCGCATGCCTGAAATTTCTGTTTTACTGTCCACTTATCATAAACAGTGTCTTTGTTTTTGACCTTTCCATGAGTTCTGGCAAACAAGGGTGTGTCTAGAATGGTGTGCCTCAATTACAAATGAGGTGGAGGCTCTGGGCTCGTTAAAACCGGGTCAGGAGGCCAGGTGCGGTGGCTCATGCCTGTAATCCTCGTGCTTTGGGAGGCCGAGGCAGGCAGATCACTTGAGGTCAGGAGTTAGAGACCAGCCTGGCCAACATGGTGAAACCCATCTCTACTAAAAATGCAAAAGTTAGCTGGGCGTGGTGGAACCTGCCTATAATCCCAGCTATTCGGGAGGCTGAGGCAGGAGAATAACAAGAACCTGGGAGGCAGAGGTTGCAGTGATCCTGAGCCAAGATCATGCTACTGCACTCCAGCCTGGGCCACAGAGCGAGACTCCATCTCAAAAACAAAACAAAACAAAAAAACCCCGTCAGGAGAGTCCCAGGTAACTGACAAGCCAGAGGAGGCCAGAGGCAGAGGAAACAGAGCCCAGGGTGAGGAGCAGGCTGAGTTTTTTAATATTAGTTAAAATCTCTCCTGAGCAATGCTGGGTAAACGAGCAGCTTAGGGTGGATAATTCCGAAATTGTATTTCCCACCTGGCTCTGTTCTCTCAAAATAAAAGGAGCTTTCAACTCCTGAAGAGAGGAAGATAAGGAAATCTTTTTATAATAATATATCCTGCATACATTGATGCCACCTAACTGGCTAAGAAAAATGAGAAAGTGAGTCCCTCTTCATTGGAGGAAGGGCCTTTCAAAAAGTCGCCCATCTGCCCTGGTTAGGGACAAGCTGAGAGAGAAAAACATGCCGTGAGTTTGAGAATGTAGAAAGGAAATGAACAGAAGGAGCATGATTCCACAGTAGAGAGTCAGTTTTCATGTAAAAACTAGCACAAAAGAGACCAGGCTGAGCCTAGAGAATGATACCTGGTTCCATCTCACCTGGATTAGATGGACTGCTGTAAAAAAGAATCACACAAATTTAGTGCAGAACTAACACAGGGTTCTCTAGATGCAAAGCCTGACAATAGTCTCCATGGGCTAGAATTAAGGGGTTAGTGGGGCTTTAGTCCTTCTGGGGGCTCTAGGGGTGGATCCATTTCCTTGCCTTTCCAGCATCTAAAGGTGGCCATACCTCCTGGTCTCTTCCTGCACCTTCCAGGGCAGTAGGGTTGTACCCTGACCCTGCTCCTGGCCGCATATCGCTTTCTCTGACCACAACTGACAAAGATTCTTTGATTTTAAGGACTCATGTGGCTACAGGGCCCCACCCAGGGAGTCCAGGATAATTTCCTCATCTGAAGAGCCTTAACTTAATCAACTCTGCAAAGTCCCCTCTCCCACTTAAAATGACCTGTTTACATACAGGTTCCAAGGATTAGGGTGTGCAAGTCTTAGTGGGGCCATTATTCTGTCTGTTGCCTTGCCCAGTGTGAGTGCCATGAGGAGGTGATGGTGAGAATGAAAAGTGAAATCATTACATGTTGAAGACAAGTAACTATGGTCTTTTGGTTCATTACACCTGAGCCGAAGATGTCTTCTGAGTGCTCCAGGTTCATGCAGTGTATCTTACAGGAGAACACAGTCCAGATCCATCTGTCTGCGGAGGGGTCCTCTGGGTCCTCCTGCAAACGGCTGCTGCTGGAAGGTGATGCTGGGACCCAGGTCTGGAGCTGAGGCGTGGCCACCAGGCTTGCTGCAGTGGCTCAGCTCGGAGCCTCCCAGGGCTCTGAGCTTTAGCAGCTTCAGCGGTGCACCCCTGCCTTCTGAGACTTGCTTCCCTCTGAGGCGCCTTCCCGAGGCGCCCATGCTGTCTCTCCCTTGATATTGAGGGAAATTTGTTACCTCCATGAGTTCTAGGCAAACAAGGGCCCAATAGTAGCTCATGTTTGTTTCTCTCTGGAGACAAAGCAGTGCAGGCCTATTTGCCCCTAAATAGATGTTTCAAACATGAGTTGAATATTTTTTAAAAATTAATTCTTCTGAGTAACTTAGTATTCCATACCCTAAAGACTTCAGTGTAAATTTCTACAAACCAATAACATTTTCCTACAGAACAAAATCTACATTTTCCACCCAATAGAATTAACGATGATTCCTTTGTATGGACTAGTACTCAAATTCAAATTTCCTCATTGTCCAAAAATACCATTTTTGGTGTGTTCGACTAAACCAGATTTCCCACTTCAGGATTTCAAACTGCATTTGGCCGTGATACAGCTTAAGCGAAAGACCCTGGGTTGTGTGGGATAGCGGAAGAGTTGCTGGCCTGGTTTGCACAGCACAGGGCTTCACAGAAATGCTCTTTGGGGTTTCCCAGAAGTTGTGCTTTAATCCCTTATGACAGTGGAAGAGGCTTACATGTAGGACCCCAGTCTGTTTTAAAAAAACAGTGAAGAAATGACACAACCCTGGTGGGTTGATCACCAATGGCAAAGAATTCTGAATGGTTTTGTTAACTCTTCAAACCCTCCTGCAGCGAATGTACTTCCTAAAAGCCAACCAGTCTCAAGGTGACAGATGTTCTGTCTGGAGAAAAAACTCTAAGGTGTCCATGTTTGTGAGGGAAGTGGAGGTGTCCTGAGGTGGCTCCTGGGGTGCTCTGGGTAACTTTAGAAGAAACCAGCTGGTCTAAGGTCCTGGAGTAGCCTGCGGCGTGCACTGAGAGGGCAGGGCAGGCAGCATGGTGTTTGAGCAGACCTCCTGAGCACCTGGCAGGAGATTGAGGGTGGGAGCAAATCGAGCAGGGACCGTGCTAGAGGGCAAGTTCATTCCAGGGTCAGAGGTGCTAAGAGATCTGCATTAAAAACCTTCTCTGAAGCAGTCTAAGAGGTACTTTGCCATGCCTATTGCAAACAAATGAGGTGTTCCTGCATTGTTTTCTGGTCAACTCCTTCCCACAATGCTATTTCCAACCATAGAATTTGGAACTGATCAGAGAATTTGTTTTGCCAGAGATAAGGTTTCTGGGTGGAAGTTCAAGGCCCACTGAAAACATGCCAACCTTTGCTTCTTGGTCAGTGGTTTCTTGTTTATGATGCCCAGCTGGCTGCTGAGACAAAAGCCAGGAACCAATTTGCCCATGGGCAAGGCTGGAATGGACCTGAACGGATACTACTTAACTAAGCTGATCCACAGAAAGGGTTATTCTGTGGTTGAATCTTCCACCAGAACCGTCCCTACAAAGCCAGTTACAGTGGGACCTACGAAGCTGTCTGAGGCTCATGTCTCTGGGCCTTTGGGTAATTCCTTCCACACCCAGATCACATTAGTCAGCCACAGCTGCGAGCGTGGTGGGAGAGTTGCTGCAGTGACACAAAGAAGACCAGGTCCTGGGTGAGGAGCTCCGTCCCAGGAAGGACAGCCTATTTGCCAGAGCACCCTGTGAGAGGATGGCCCAAGAGCTCCTGGTGGACCAGAGGCACAGGGGAAGAGTGACCAGAAGGCTGAGCTCCAGACGTGGTGACACAGACCCAAGGGCACCAATCACAGAGCAGTGGGTCAGACGTAGGGAGTGTGCCTGAATGAAGCAGTAGCTGGGAAGGGAGGGGCCAGATCCCCCTGTGCTGGCCCATACCTGCAGGATTCAGTTACTGCCTTGGTAGAAAGAGGAGTGGGCACCACCAGAGACCAAGGCAGCAGCTTGGAAGGGAAAGAACATGGTCCAGAAATTGAAGATGAGACCATCTGCATCTCTCCTACCTCCAGTTGAGGGCCTTGGGTGCAGGCCGCTGACTCCCCCAAGCTCCAACTTTAGAAGAATACCTCTTGTCAGCCTATCCCACAGGGAGGCTTTAGAGCATCAGTCAGAGGAAGGGCAGGCCAGCTCCCAGGCACTACAATGGCCACACTGCAAATCTAAGCCTCACTATGGGATGCAGTACCAGAGGGATCAGATGAACACCCCAGATATCTTTATCAGCAGTAACCTTCCCTGTCCTTCACCCCAAGAATAAACATAGGCACACACGCAACACATGCACACACACATGCATACCATTTGCACAGATATATGCAAAACTTACAAGTATATCCCTTTAGCATGCACTAAGTTTGACTATCTCAATGTGCTTTTGTATGAGTGAAAGACACAGCATTAGGTTCAGTTGTGATTACATCAACGTGTGTGTGTATGTACCTAAAGATAAATGTTTTGCAAAGTAAGGATGTAGTCAAAAGTAAATACTTGAGGCATGCATTCTACCGTGAATAATGAAAGGAAAAGTAGTGCCTAAAATAATTCTAATTGCAGCTCATTTTCAACTGGCAGAAGAAGCCAAGAATAAAGAGATTACAGATAAAGTGATACTCTCCACTGGAATTGGATGGTGCCCATACAATCTGTTTCTTATACACTCTCAAGCTATGATTCCTAGAATCTTTACTTTCTGTTTTTGACATTTGTAAATGAATTATTTACAGCTACGAAGGCTTCAAATGCTTATCATTTGAATTAATAAGGTTTTTACTTTTCAATAGAATCTCTACTGCTCCTTCATGGACTTTGGACCGAAAGTTCCTTTTGAGTGCCAACTAAGACTGAAGAGATAGCAGTTTCAACAGTTAAATTAAAAATGCATGTACACTTAGATAGTCCTTGAATCCTGCTAACAGGAGTATGGATAAGTACAATCTTTCTGGAAAATAATCTGAAATAGCCATCAAGAGACTTAAAATATCTATTTCTTTTTTTCTTTTTTTTCAAGACAGAGTTTCGCTCTTAAGCCCAGGCTAGAGTGAAGTGGCGGGATCTTGGCTCACTACAACCTCCCCCCAGCCAGGTTCAAGCGATTTTCCTGCCTCAGGCTCCCGAGTAGCTGGGATTACAGGGATGTGCCACCATGCCCAGGTAATTTTTGTATTTTTAGTAGAGATGAGGTTTCACTGTGTTGGCCAGGCTGGTCTCGAACTCCCAACTTCAGGCAATCCACCCGCCTTAGCCTCCCAAAGTGCTAGGATTACAGGTGTGAGCCACTGCGCCCACCCTTAAATCTCTATTTCTTTTAACACATTAATTCTACTTCTAGTAGCCCAGAAGTTTGAACCAATACATATGAATAATGCATTACATTTCCATAAGCTCTAGACTAACCAGTTCATTAAAATAAGTTACATCTATCTTTATTCAAAGGCAATGATGTCTGTGATATTTTGAAAACACAGGACAATAGAAAAACTGCAAATCCTGCAGCCCTAACTTACACTATGGGTATATGTGTGGTTTATAAGAATACCTCCTTTTATAGAATCTGTAAGAATCTTCATTTCTTAGAAATCTTCATTTATAGGAATGTCTCCTTCATATGTGCAAGTACAATGAAAGCAAACTGGAAAAGTAGAATCCCACCGATGTGTCTACTGACATTGTGTGATTCCACTTATTTTGAGTATTTTGATTTTTTGAAATTTCAGAATATGTATTGCAATTAGAAAAAAATAAAGCTATTGTCATTTGGAATGAATTCATTGTTGAAAATTCAGATAATAAATGAGAAATATAAAAATTAAAACACCATTGTAGTAGCAAAGTAGAAATTAACATCTGTGTTGCATTTTCAGAATTTAATTCCAGAATCAGACGGATTGGAAATAAATGTAAATGAGCACGTGGGTAGAGCTACAGACACAGATATAGATTCACATTTGAGTATATATCATTCTCTTTTCTATATTTTTATTCTTTATTTTATCTTATTTTAGATGCAGGGGACACATGTGCAGGTTTGTTACATGGGTATATTGTGTGATGCTGAGGTTTGGGCCTCTAATAATCCTGCAGCCCATATGGGGAACTTAGTACACGGAAGGTAGTTTCTCAACCCTTGCTCCCATCCTTCCCACCTTTTGGAGTCCCCAGGGTTTATTATTCCCATCTTTGTGTCTATGTGTACTTGATGTTTGGCTCCCACTTATAAGTGGGAACAGGTGGTATTTGGTTTTCTGTTTCTGCGTTAATTCGCTTAGGTATATCATTCTTTTTAGTTTTAATTGATGCATAATAGTTCATCATACTGACATTACGTGACATTCATGCAAAGAAGCTCTTAAAGTTAAAATTTCAACTTGTTTGCCAATGTTTTGCTACTATGAAAACACAGTGATGAGTATCTTTGCACACAATTCCTCATGTACTTATGGTTAACACTTTTGGATAAAATAAGAGAAAAAAATCGATAAGCTGAAGTGCATGCATATTTTATACATATTGCCAGATTTTTGTAAGTTTATGTTCCCATAGGTAACATGTTGAGAATAACAACAGTAATAATTATAATAAAATGAGTGCTTGTGTAGTAGTTACCACATGCCAGGCACTATTCTAAGCCCTTTGCATGTTGACCCTTTTAATCTTCCCAGCAACCCTTTGAGGCATTATTAATCCCATTATACAGATGACAGCTGATAATGCTAAGGCACAGAGAAGGCAAGTGGCAGCCAGCAAGTAGTGAAGCTGAATTTCAACCCAGCTGGGAGGGTGTGTGTCCGTGCCCTGACTCCTCTGCTCTGATGCCGGCATTTCCCCTCCTCCCACCCCCACTGGTGCCACCAGTCTCCATCATCTTTACTGACCTGAAAAGTAGGAGAAAATACTCATTATTTTTGTTTATATCTATTATATTTTATTTTAAAATTGGCTAAATATAGTTTATATCTCCATTGTCCATTTACACATATCCTTTGCCCATTTTTTTTCTACTATCATTAAGCAGATTCTGTTTTTTTAACTGGCTTTCAAGTAAGAGCTCTGTAGATCAAAAGTGATAACACTCCTCCTTTCTTGTCTGCTGTGCTATCTTTCTCTTGGTTGGTTCTTTGTCTCTAAATTTCATGGATACTGTATTATATGTACTCTGCAGACATCTTACTTTAATGTGCAGTCTCATTTATCAATCTTTTCATTTGCAATTTCTGCTCAGATAATAGTCTACATTTTACCCTATACATATTTTATTCTAATACAGATTTTTTTTTAGAAATGGTCATTCTAATCCATCTGGAATTTAAAAGTAAGGTGTGAGTTATACCTGCTTTTTCCCCAAATGTCAAAGTCATGATCCCAACTATCATTTTAAAAATAGAAAAAATAAATTTTCTTGTAAATTGAAATACAAAAAGCAGCCAGAAGAGTGTGAGAAGCAAAAACAGAAGAGAAATTGTAAGGGCACAGCCCTTCTATAAAATCCGAACCCCAGGCTCCTAGTGGTGCTAGCAGTGCCCATTCTAGAATATGGAGTCGGCTTGTTGGGGACTTACCAGGAGTTGCCTCTCTGCTCCCTGAATCTTTCTTCTCCTGCATCTTCATCTGTCTCCTGGCGCAGCCCCGGCTGCTCACCCTCCACTGCACAGTGACATCCCTTTAGCTTTTCACGGCTGACTCTTATCTTTGGCTTGTGCCACCAATTTGACCAGCATTTTTCGCTGAGAACTTCTTGAAAACCAGAAAAGAAAATGTGGACAGAATAAAATAGCATGTTTCCAAAGAGGCGTTCCTGTTCGCAAGAGGCCTCGTTCATGCCCTCGAGGAGGCCTGGCATCCTGGCAGTGGCTCCTGACCTGGGAACATCGCCCACATCTGCTGTCTTAGCCTGGCTTGGCTCTTGGCCACATGGCTGCCAGCCCTCTTCTTCTTGTCCCTGGGCTACTTTCCTGTCCTTCTTGCTCTGTCCCTCAACCTGGACATTCAAAGGACCAGGAGGAGGCTCCTCTGTCTGTGTGGCTGATCACCTTAGCTGAGCATGGAGACCAGTAGGGTTTTACATAGCACAGAGGCAGCACCTCCCATAGGTGGAGGTCAATAGTCGGGGCCCATTGCGACTGCCTGGCTCTCTCTTTGGTAGTGTTACACCCCATGATGATTTCTAAGTTTACTTTTTCTGTGTTCTCCATATTCTTTGTGAATTTGTCCCATATCATTTTCCCGTTGCTGATCTGTTTCAACTTACGACAACAAAAGCAACAGACCACCTCCTTTTGTCTTATACTGGTATGTCCAGCATGTTCAAATGCTTTATTGTAGTTTGTGAGTGCCCAGGAATACGCCACCAGGTGATGTACCATCTGTAAGCATTTTAGACCAAAGCCCCAGTGACCTAGGAAAATACTGTCTCTTGAAAAATGAATGACACAACCAAGAATTTTTTCTTAGTCAAAGGCTATCTATATTTCATGTGTTTAACATATTATTTCATTTAATTTAACGTACTATTTCTCCAAGGTGGCTATTGTTTCCATTTTACAAATGATGAACACTGAGTTCAGAGAGGCTAGGTAACTTATCCAAGGTCATTCAGCTTGTAAGTGGTGGAGCAGAGATGTAAACCAGGTAAACTCCTTTCCCTTAGTGAATGGAATATAATTCTCTCAGTTCATTAGGCAATTTATGGTTGTTTCATGTCTTCAGAGCTGAGTGAGAGATTTTAATCACTCCAATTAGAATTTTAAACAAAGAACTTGTGTTAAAGACACTTAAGAAGGGATCCACAGGGAGGGAAGACTGATTCTAGCCAGAACTTTTTCAATGGAATGCACAGTGAATTAAATTGGACATTAGGAGACCAGGCTCCGGTCCAGGCTCTGCTACAAGAAGTCTTTGTAAATTCCACCTCCCTAGACCTCAATAGCCTTCTCTGTAAAGTGGAGAGGGACTGACCATCAAGAGCTTGACAAGTAGGTTGCGATCCCCACAATTCTAGGGATACTATGTTGAAATTAGCCTCATTCACAGACAACATGATCTTACACTCAGAAAAAACTAAAGACTGTACCAAAAAACCCTTACAGCTGACAAATAAATTTAGCAAATTTGCAGGATACAAAATCAATATACAAAAATCAGTAGCATTTCTATATGCCAATAGCAATTGATCTGAAAAACAAAGAAAGTAATCTCATTTACAATAGCAAAAAAAAAAAAAAAAAAAAAAAATGCCTAGGCATCAATTTAATCAAAGAAGTGAAATATTTCTATGAGGAAAACTATCAAACACTGATAAAAGACATTAAAGAGGACACAGACAAATGAAAAGATATCCCATACTCATGGATTGGAAGAATTAACATTGCTAGAATGGCCAGACTACCCAAAGCAACTTACAGATTCAATGCAATATTTATCAAAAGAAAATGACATTCTTCACAGAAATAGAAAAAAAATCTGAAAATTTGTACATAACCACAAAAGATTTAGAATTGCTTAAGCAATCCTGAGCAAAAGAGCAAAGCTGACAGCATCACACATCCTGATTCAATTACACTGCAAAGCTGTAGAAACCAAAACACCATGGTACTGGCATAAAAACATATGCATAGACCAATGGAATGGGATAGAGAACCCAGAAATAAATCCATGAATTTACAGCCAACTCATTTTTGACAAAGTCGTCAAGGACATACATTGGGGTAAGGACAGTCACTTCAATAAATAGTGATGGGAAAACTGGATATCTATATGCCAAAAAAAATGAAACTAGATCCCCATCTCTCACCATATACAAAAACTAATTCAAATTGGATGAAAGACTTAAATGTAAGACCTGAGGCTATGAAACTAATAGAAGAAAACATTAAAGAAATGCCGCAGGACATCGATCTGGGCAAAGATTTTGGGGGTAAGACCTAAAAAGCATAGGCAACAAAAGCAAAAATAGGCAAATGAGATTACATTAGCTAAAAAGCTTCTGCACAACAAAGAAAACCATTAACAAAGTAAAGAGACAACCTATGGAATGAGAGAAAATATTGGCAAATTATCAATCCAACAAGAGATCAATAACCAAAATATATAAGGAACTCAAGCAACTCAATAGCAATGTAATAATAATTAATAATAATCTGACTTTAAAAATGGGCAAAAACCTGAATAGATACTTCACAAAAGAAGACATACAAATAAGCAACAGGTGTATGAAGAATGCTCAGTATCACTAAGCACCATGGAAATGCAAATCAAAACCAAAGTGATATCTCATAATAGCGACTTAGAATGGCTATTATCAAAAAGACAAAAAATAACAAATGCTGGTGGGGATGCAGAGATGTATACGTTTATACAGTTTTGGTGGGAGTGTAAATTAGTACAGCCACTATGGAAAACCATATGGAGATTCCTCAAAAAACTAAAAGTATAACTACCATGTGAGGTAGCAATACCACTGCCAGATATATATCCAAAAGAAAGAAAAACAACACATCAAAGAGATGTCTGTACTTCCATGCTTATTGCAACACTATTCACAACAGCCAAGATACGGAATCAACCTGAGTGTCCATCAATACATGAATGGACCAAGAAAACATAGATATATATAGCATATATACACAGTGGAATATTATTCAGCCAAAAAAAGAGTGAAATTATGTAATTTGCAACATTATGGATAGAACTGGAGGTCATTATGTTAAGTGAAATAAGCCAGGTGTGGAAAGACAAATATTGCATATTCTTACTCCTATGGAGGAACTGAAACAGTGGATCTAGTAGAGGTAGAGAGTAGATTGCTGGTTACCAGAAGCTGGAAAGGAAAGCAGGGGGTGGGGGACAATTAATAAAGAAAACTTGGTCAATAGGTGCCAAAAAACAGTAGAAAGAAGAAATAAGTTCTAGTATTTGATAGCACCGTAGGGAAATTATAATTAACAATATTTTATTGTATATTTCAAAGTAGCTAGAAGAATTGTAACATTTTCAACACAAAGAAAACATAAATTTTTGAGGTGGTGAATATCCCAATTATCCTGATTTGATCATTACACATTGTATTCTAGTATGAAAATATCACATGCACTTCTAAAACATGTATAATTATAATCCATATCAGTAACATATATTAATTTAAAAAGAAATGCTGGGCTCTAAGGCCCAAAGGGAAGGGCTCCATGATAATGACAGAAACCTGCTTTGCACACAGAGGATCAGAGTAGTAATAAATGTGGCATGCTTCTTCTAGTCCTTAAATCAGAAAACCACTGAGATCCCTCTAAGCAATGATATTTGTGGCCACACAGATCTTTCCTTTTGGCCCTGTCTAAATTGAACAGTTTTATAAATGTAAGTCCACCTGGACTCTTCTGGATCTGAAATGTTGTAGAACATGAAAATAGTGAGATGGTTGAGCTGTTCTGCAGTGGGAGTGCAGGAGATTTCACAGAATAAATGCTGTTGGACTTTCTTCTCAAACTGCAGGCTGGGCTGGGGGAACGGTGCCATGTTTGAGGCTGTAGAATATACATGTGTCAGGAGTGTCGATCTCCTTCAGCAGTCAAAAAATTCAAAGTAAAACATATTCACATGATTTATAAAAATAAAATGGAGCTTCAAAGATATTTAGTGTTGGCCCAACCTGCTCTGCTCCCAAAACCCTACATGAGCTTCTTCTTTTTGCCATTAGTGTAATTCCATGGAAAACTTGGAAAGCACCAGGAGAAGAGCATCAAGAACGTGATGACCAAATAGAAGTTCAACAGAGAAAAGAGACATTGGTGGAGGCCCCAGGAACTTATCCCTACAGAGGAACAGCAACACTTAGCACTAAGAGCCATGCTGTGACCCCAGGGGAGCTCTAGAGGAGAGTAAGGGACCCCAGATGGACCTGTGGGATATGTTAGCATGAACTCTGTTGAGTCATCTGCCTGAAAGGGCATCATTAGTGCTGATGGGGATGGCAGGGAGGGAAACTTCTTTTGCTTCTCTCGTGTATTCTCTCCTTGATCCAACCATAGCTATTCACGTGCTATAGTCTCTGTCTTCCAAATGGCTCATGGGTCAATTTATTCATTTGACAAGTATTTATTGAACATCTGCTAAGTGACAAGCACAGTCTAAATTCAACAATATATTTAATATCCCACTAGCATCTCAAACCCAATTTGCCCATGACTTCCTCAAGCCTGGTTCTCCTCTTGTATGTCCCAACTTAGTAAATGCACCATTATCACCCAGTGATCCATGCCAAAAGCTGGGCATCATTCTCTTCCTCTCTCTGGCTCACTCTTCAGCACTTAGTTCATCTTTAAGTCCTGTTCAACCCAGGGATCCAATATGGGACCAACCCAGACCCTGGGCAGAAGGGGCGCCTGAACTGTCTCCTCCTGTAGCTACCATAGTTCCCAGTGACTTTACTAGGATCACCCCAACCCACTTGCTCCTCAATTCTCAGTGAGTCCCAGGCCTCTAAATCTTCTGCGTGCTCTCTCGTTCTGTCTCTGTCACCTGGACCGCCTAGGCTTCATCTCCTTCTAGACCTGGAACACAGCAACTATTTTGCTAAAAGATATTCATGTCCTGCCTGGACCTTCCCTCCTGTCCTGGAGGAGCTGAGCTGTAGCCACCTTCTGATTCTCATCCTTGGCCAGTCCCCACCAGCCTATATTCACGCTCCCAACCTACCCATCCCTCTCTTTGCCTAGCTCCTGCCCACCTATTCCCACCTCCCTAGATCATTTTTTCTTAACAAGTATATGACCTCCCTTCTTTTGCCAACATTTTAGACAAAATAGTAGAGGGAATGTGGAAAGTTCGTTTTGTTTTCTTCTTTGTTTTTGTTTTGTTAAGAATTCTAGTGATGCTATTCAAAGAGGTGACAGCAATATCCAGCCTGCTCCCGGAATGCCCAGCTGTATGGCCATGGATAACTGATTATCTTGACCAATTCCATTAGCACAGGGTGCAGACTGCAAATGCATATTAGGAGAAAGCAGGAGGGAAATTCCTAAGTCACTGTGCTGACAGCCTCAGCTACAACTACTCTGGCCCTCAGACACAGGGAACCTTTTTGCACACCATTCTCTCTGCATGGGAAGCTTTTCCTAGTTAAACCCCACTCATCATTCACTTTCTCAGGAAGGCTCCTCTTGACCCAAACTGGAGTCCTGGCCATAGCTGCTGTCTTATGTCTACTTGTGTGGTCACTTCAGTGGTGGTGGTCTCTCCCATTGGACTGAGTTGCCAGGGAAGCTATGTCTGCATTGACTCCCCACTGCATCTTCAGTGAAGGTCACAAAGCAAGCGCCCAATCATAATTGCTAAGCTAATATCTAAGACTGGAAAAATCAACTGTTACAGTAGTAACTATGGGCATATGTGGCTTAACGACAGACATACATTATGAGAAATACATCTTTAGGTGGTTTTGTCATTGTGCTATCGTAGAGTGTACTCACACACAAACCTAGATGGTGTAGCCTACTACACACCTAGGCTACAACTTATATAGCCTGTGACTGTACTGAATGATGCGGGCAACTGTAATACAAGAGTCAGCATTTGTGTACTAACTCATCTAAATGTAGAAAAGGCACAGCAAAAATACCATACACTGTCGTACCTACTCTCTGTCATTAACAGAAACATCATTATGCAGCACATAACAGTAGAATAGTATAAAGATTCCATCCTCACAACTCAGTGATGCGATCATTCTTGCCTCTGCCTCGCAGTTGAGAAATCTCACAATAATGAGACAGTGTCCTTAGCCCAAGGTCACATGCCCTTGACCCAAGTCTATCATCACCCTTGTTCCATAGCTTTCTGCTTGCCTGTGCACTGGGATGTGATATAATGCAGACGGGCCCAGGACTTGTATTCAGTACCCATCTTTCTACTCATTTGCCTTTAGGGAAGTCTCTCCCCAGCTCATGTGCTAATCCACAGCCTAGGAAGCTAGACCGGAGTGGGGAGTGGTAGGGGCAAGGCTGGTGGCAGAAGCTGTCCACAGTCCTATTTTGTTTGGTCAGTGTGTCATTTTAGTTGAATTTAAATGCCCCAGAGTTTACAACAGTGCTACAATTTTCAAGCTGCTTGTACAACCCAATCTCCATTTTCAATTGTCAGGATCCAATTAAGCTTTAAAAGCTACCTGCTTGGAGTTTGTAAGGTGTTGAGGCTTGAAGCCCTGGACAAGCTGCCTCTGCACCCTAATTACTCAGGATTCCCAAACATTCTTGTTTCTTTCCTTCTCCCCACACTTCTCAATGAACCCAGTGGCTGCTAGGACCCAGGTCTGCAACCTCAGCAAGACCCATGTTACCATGTGATGCCTCACTTGCTGTGCCAGTACATGTAATGGTTATTTGGAGTATTTTTAGGATAAGCACTCAAAGATGTGTGGAGACCCTCAGGAAAAAAGAAAAAAAAAAAAAAAGACATCTACAAAAATACCTTGCAGAATTCAGGGGAATTTGAACCATATGTTTCTACTTCTTTTACCGATTCTTTTACAAGTAAACCATTAAAATGCACTCCTCTAAGAGCTATTTGATGTCCCAAGAGCTCCCAAATATTTTACAAGCAGTTTTCCTTAGAATCAAAAGGATGTGCTTAACTTACCTAAGAGGTGTGGAAGGCACCCAAATCCGAAGGATTTTTTGGTAACTCTTGAATTGTACACAACAAATTGCCTGCCTCTAACTTTTCATGTTGGATTAAATTAGTAGTTGTCATGGTGAAACCAGCCCAATTTGTTTTCTGGGCGCATTAGAAGGAATGTTCCTGGAAGGAGCCAGGACTGCAGGAAAATTGCGAAGTCTGTAAACGTAGTTCTTCTGCTGCTGAGTCCCATTCTCTTGGCTGAAAGTTGCTATGGAGCAGGCAAAACACAATTCAAGGCCAGCATGAATCACTTGCTTATCTCAAGGACCCCCTCTCATATTTTCTCTTACAAATGTGTTTTTTAACAAATAAATGGTGTTTATTTTTCCATTCTAATCAACAGAGAGTAATCATCTCACTTCTTCAAGCAGGCATGAGTCCAGCAGAAAGCCAAGACATTCTATATCTTCATGAGCCTGCTCTATCTTGTTGAGAGTCCATTTATAATTTCAACTTTGCCCATTCAAAACAGCTGTGATTCTCCCATCTCCAATTTATGGAACTCTTAACGGACATATTTTCCCTCCATGGTATTATTTTTTATTATGGAAAATAAATAAATAAATACAGTAGTAGGTGGAATATCTCAGTTTGTACAGTGGTTTACTCTTTACTAATTCCCCATGAATTATCTTACTTAATTCATGTTTATTATTCTTACAAAATCCCTGGGACAACCTTCTCACCATCCCTGTCCTCCAGAGGTTAGTGATGCCCCAGGTGAGAAGTTTCATAAGGGCAAAGCTGACAGTCAGTTTTCTTGATCAAAAAATTAATGCACTTTCTGTTTCAGGGTTTTCAGGTGCAAAATACTTAACTGATCGTTGTAGCACAGTGAATCCACCCCAAGAATATTTGTGATTGAATGAGTGAATGAGCAAGTCACCCTTGGCCACTCAGGAAGCCAGGGAAGGGTGGGGAGCTACCTGAGACGTGGGCATCCAGCTAGACTATTGTGAGGTCAGCCCAATGGCAGAACTAGCCTTCAGCCCAGTGGATGAGAACCTGTAGAGGCTAGAGAGACATTACAAGTAGGGCTGACCACGTTCATCGTACTTCAAGAAAAATAAACTAGTTACATTAGGAGCCTTCTAGAACAGTTAAATTATCCAGGGTGAAAAATATCCTTGGGTACCTGGTTCTTTTCATGGTGAAAGAGCTGTTGAGACAAAAGCCAGTGCTTTGCTGTAATTACTGGTTATCCAATACTTTGCCAAAGGCCTCGAAGTGTACAGTGTCAGGGTGATTCGACATGGACTGTAACTTAGGTCCTTTGTACAGTGTGATAATGAACATGGGTTGTCTCTGGCTCCAGCCACACTCCCACATTCCTCCATGCCCAGAGCACAGAAAGAGGGTGACTCAGTGGACTCAGACATTCCCCAGGTCCCTGAAGGTCTGAGAGTGTGTCCTTCTAGGCCCAAGGGCAAGTATTCCCATAGGGCAGTACTGAGTCCTGGACAGAAGTTCCACCCAGCCTAGCTGCAGCTGAATTGTCACCCAGCCTTTCCAGCCTAACCTCTCTCCACAAAGACGGAGACGCATTCCAGGAGGTGAGGAGTTCTGCTTTCTGTCTGTCATCCATCAAAATTGCCCTGGTAACCTCCAGACACAGCCTGCTGAAATAGCTTCCTTGAAATTATTGTGCAAAATGATGCTTTAGAAAAAATAGGAAGGACTTTTTGACATCCTTAACATGGTCACAGTCTCAGATTATCAGGGGCCAATTTTATCGACACTGTTTTGTCTGCTCATGGTTCACATCACACCCACCTCATGGTCAGCCTAGCTTGGAAGGGAGCCTCGGATGCTCCATATTTGCCCAAGGCCTCAGCATTGAATCCCAAGTCTCCTCCATCTGGCACTGTGTTTCCCTAGCAAATGACCAGTCTGTGGTCATCCAGCCTTAGCAAGCATTCCTGTGGAGGGCCTCACTTGTACCCTCCTACCTCACGCCACACACACACACACACACACACACACACACATATACACAGACATATACAGGCACACACGCACACACACATACACACACAGATATGCACTCACACACACACAGATACATGCACACACACACACACACAACCCTGCAAGCTCTGTGGATGCATCCTCCATGAATTATTATGGTGATACCTGTTGCAGAGAGAGCACTCACTGCCTCTCCCTGGCATCAGATGCAGATCCCAGCTGCCAAGACCTCTTTCTCTCGGTCATGCTCCCTGGTGTTTCCCACCCTCACTCCACCGTGACTGGGCTCCGCACTGTCCTGCACGCATGCTAATTACAAACGTGAGAATCAGAGGCACCTGCCTTCCAATCACCTCTCCAATGTATAGTATTGGAGAAACCTTGAGCAATTGCTTGGTCACCTGATTCCATTTTAATTTAACATGAAAACTTATCTCGAGGGATTGTGGACAAGGGTTACATGAAACGATCCACACCAGAGCCTGACATCGTTGCACCTCTGTGCATCGTCTGTCCCTTGTTGTGTGGTCATCGTGACATTGTGCTTCCCTCCCGTCTCACCGGAAGGGAGTTTAAACATCAGAACTGGGCTGCTCTGGTTTCTCACAGACAAGGCAATTCATTGGAGTGTTGAATCGCGTCAGAACCTTCCAGACCCCTGGAATTTGCTCCCCTGCCCAGGTCTTATCCCACAGAACCTGGGCTGCACTCTCTGTCCTCACAGCAGGCCTCCTCAGCCCTGTCTGACTGGAGGTCATGGCATCTTGCCCACCTGGGTCGGGACTCCCTACTCTGGTTCGGTTCTTCCCAACCCACCCTCAGCACAGCACTGCCAGTTTTAACTCTCATGTTTGGGACACAGAAAGGGTTATTTCTAAGAAGGCTGGAAAAGAGGCTCCTGCAGATGGCATCCAAGACAAAGAAGACTATTGAATCCTGCTGATTTCAGTCTGCCTGTATATTCCCTGAGAAGTGACAGAGGAGGAAGCCTACCTTTAAGTTACCAATTGTTACTTACTATATATCTGATTACCTGCTCCCCCATCCTCCCCTCTCTGTATCAGTGTGCTAGGGCTGTGTAACAAACACCAGGCTGGGTGGCTGACACACAGAAGTTTGTGTTTCACAGTTGTGGAGGATGGAAGTCCAAGATCAAGATGTTGCCAGGGCTGTTTTCCTGAAGCCTGTCTCCATGACTTACAGATGCCGTCTCTTCCCTGTGGCTTCACATCCTCTTCCCTCTACAACTGTCTGTCTCTGTGTCCAAATTTCTCCTTTTTATGAGGACACCAGTTATATTGGATTAGGACCCACCCAATGACCTCATCTTAACTTGTTTGACACTGTAAACACATTGTTTCTGAATAAGGTCACATTTTGAGGTGGTGGGGGTGAGGATTCCAGCGTATCTCTTCTGGAGACACAGTGCAACCCAAAACACCATGCTCCCCACCGGAAAGGCTGATGCTGGCCCTGACGCTTACTTCCCCACCTGTATTCTCCCTGATCTCCAGTCCTTTCCCAGCCCCTAACCCTTTACTAGATCTTCAAAATGCCTCCTAATCAAAATTTTTAATTTTAAAAACCACCTAGCCAGTGTTTGATAGGCTGAACCAATTCCCTACATGACGACCCAGGGCAGAGCAGTGCTGGGATCTATCTCTGGCTTAGGTGACTGGGAAGGAAGCCCAGGGCAAGTATGAGGGTGAAAGCCATAAACAAACCTGGAAGGACCCGGGGCACTGAGCTTGGCAGACACAAGGTGTGTCTAGAGAGGGTCTCAATGGGTCAGAAGTTATGTGGCTGGTAGCCAGAAAACACAAGACAGGGAGAGAGGTTGCACTGCAGCACGCGGGTCCCTCTATTCCCCTGTGTGGTGAAATATCATGGTGCACCACACACACACAGATTCCTGTGTTCTGCAGCACACATTTCTGCAATGTGAAGAAAAGACCCCAGATCTTTTGCCACTTCATCTTTTGCTCATGGTGCCAGAGCCACGGTGATACAGACAGGCCACCTGGCTGAGAAGATGGAGCTCACAGGGCCCTTCCCATGGCTGGATGGTGGCTTTCCTTTCCTCTGCAACCGTGCAAACCATGTGCCTCAGTCCTCTGGACTCTCTTGCCCTTGCTGCAGAAGGCTAGCCTCTTCTCCTGCTCTGTAGAGAACAGGGAAACCATTGGGAAGGAACTTCGTTAACGTCTTGACAGACTTTCCAATATCTATGTCCATCTCAGGCCTCCCATTCAGCTTCAGAACCCGTCCTCTACATTTTCTCTGAAACAATTCCTTAATGATTATCGTTTCTCCCTCCTCATCTAAACCTCTTCCTCTCAACTGAATCTTTCCCATGCATCAGCCTATGAGCACTCTCACATCTCTCTCTAAACTGCAACCAGAACCCCCTACCCAGCAATTCCTCCCAAACTGTCCATCTACCCCTCTCCATTTTTCAGTTCCCACAATCAAATTTATTACACAGCACCTACCTTTGCTGTCTGTTCTTATTTCTTACAAGAAATATGACTGAATAGGAAATATTGTCTATGAGCGTGATATCACAGAGGGAGAGTTCTAGACCAATCTCAGTCTTCAGAACCTCGTCCAGAGAGAGGGGTCCTGGGTGGGCCTCCTCTTTCCCCCTTGCTCTCTTTCCAAATGTGATGTGATCCTGGTAAGGCCACACACTGGATGAAGCACAGAGGCCCCCATGTCCTCTGTGATGCTTGTGGACTCCTGTCTTTGACCTTGCTCTCCTACTCCTCACCATGGAGTAGCCCCAGCTATGTTTTGGTTTAAAGGGAAGTGCTCTGCTCTGTGGGAAACCAAAAGTTGTGAATTGGCTTTCCTGAGCAATCCTGAGTGGTCTGGATGCTGCAGAATCCCCTGGACCCAGCAAAACTGATCAATCTACAGGGAAATTAAAAAGCCAGGATCCCCAGACAGAACCCCACACCAGAGGAGCATCAGGGTTTGGGGAGGTCAGGGAAGCCAAACCAAAGATGAACCCTTAGCCATGGCTGCATTTTCCACTGGGGAACCCCTTCCTCTGAAATGAGAGAAGAGAAAGTTGGAAGCTCATCCATGAACATGTGCCTGGTCCTGCCTGACTTTGAGAAACACTGGAGAGAACAAATTCACCATGACTTTCCTATCCAGGTGAACCCATAAGCCTATTTCTCTCAATATTCACTCAGACTCATTGCAGCCAGAGGTGTATGCTCCAAGTTAGGGCTTCTGAAAGCAAATATCACAAGCATTTGCCCTGTTGTTCTTTTCTTTCCCTTATTGCTGAGTCTTACCCCTAGAAGTCCTGTATCAGCTCAGCAATACAGACTTTAAAGTAGATCCACTCTTAAACCAGGCCAAAGGATGGATATTGGTCCTAGTTTTAAAGACCTTGCCTGTTGCCTGTGTGCATCAGGGCTCCTATGTCCCCAGCCAACCCATGCAGCCCATAATAGAATCCCAGGGTAAGGGGAACACTATGTTTTAACTTTTAAGTTTTCTTAAGGGCACAAAGTAACTTCACCCACGGTCTCCAGTGAAGTCCCATAAACCCTCTTGCCTTTTCTTCTAGGCTGGGTATTTCCAGCCTCTTAATCATTTCTGGGTCCATTCCCAAGGCTTCCCTGGCTTCTCTCAATCTCTCCTAAAAGCCTTCCTTTTGCACTAAATAAAAGGCAAGCTGAAACATTCCCTGGACCCAGAAGGCTCTGGCTTTGTATGGCCTGCAATTTTTCAAGATTGAAAAAATAATGATAATAAAAAGCCAAAAACTTTCTGTGAGAAATGAGTCAGAGGCATTAAAGTAACTCCCCACGCAGTGATTTTTGTCTCCATGGGCTTGATACCTTGAATCTCCTTTAGGCTTTTCATACACTGAGGAAAGGTCTGAAATGTTAATGCCTCTGGATCCTGCTATGGTTTACAGAAAGCACCTTTGCTTTCAAAAGCTTCTGTGTTAATCAAAGGTGATTAAAACCAGGTCCCTGCCGAGGGCGTTCTTTCACAGCTCTGAAGAAGTAAGGAAAAGCAGAGATGATTATCTGGCCAGCTCGTCAGAGATGTGCTCCTTTCTATAAAAATATACATGCTGACAAAACAAGAGCTGTGGATTTACAATTTGTCTGATTTGATCACCTTTCAGCACAGGGAAACCTGGCTTGTATATCCCATTAGAGAGGCTGCCATGAGGCCTGTCCATGGAAGACAAGGCCCAGCCTGGGACTCAGGACCAGAGATCAAACTCTAGTGTCATTTTGAATGTCACCTTCAAAATCCACCTTGAATGTTGCAGCCCCCCAGGCAGAAGTGGTCCCGTGTTCTCTGTACTACTGCAACCCCTTGGTTGGCCTTTTTGCAGGACGGGGTCTGTTGTGGTATATGTGTCTGTCCTAGACCGTGAGTTCCTTGTATCATCAGTAAGAGTCCATGCAACCTTTTCAGATTTGCTACCCACTTCTCCCTGGACAGCCAGGAGGCTGCTCTTTGTTTTAAAGACACATGAAATAGAAAGAATCAGTATCTTCACTTCTGTATAGACACAGCCATACTCTTCCAGGCTATTAAAAAGGCAATTAATTGTAAGACTGATGCAAGGGGCACCTTTCTTCATGGGTAGAGCTCAATCAAAGAAGCCTATGGAGCCAGAAGACTCATGGAAGCCAGAGAAGTGGGGATATGCTAATGGCGGCAGCTTCAGCTTTCTTATCACACGTATACTCATTCCCAGAAAGACCTTAGGAAAGAATGTTTTCAACCTTATTAGAGATCAAAAACATGCAAATTAACATAATAGATGCTATTTGCTCTCTATAAAATCAGCAAAAGTTTTTTTCAGAATAATGAACAATTTTGATGAGGCCAAGATCTGATGGTTACTCTCATACAGTACTCTGTGTGTGGCAGAGAGGGGGTGCATGCATTGGTACACATTTTCTCAAAAGCAGGATATTTTTGAGGAAAGTAGTCAGAGATATAAACAAAGATATATGCTTTAATATGTGTCCTAAAACTCTATTTTAAAAATATAAATTGAAAACAAACCCAAAGATGTAACTAGAGTGATGACATGTTAGTGTATGCTAAGCAATGCAGCAGTAACAAGTAAACGTCGAAATTTCAGTACTCAACACACAAAGATTCATTTCTCACTTAATGTCTGATGTAGTTTGGGCATCTCTAAGCAGATTTCTCCCAAGCAGTGACTCTTAGATCCAGGCTGCTCCCAACCTGTGGTTCTGTCACCAACAGTTGCTAATGAGGACAGATACATCAGGCACAGAAGTAGCATCCATAACTTCTGTCCACAACCAATGTCCAGAACTCAAACTGCAAGGGAGATTTGGAAATGAAGGCTTACCAAGTGCTCAGAGAGAGGAAATGGTATGGAGAATCTGTGGCATTGACTCTACCACCAATGGCGGAGTGAAACATCACACGTTCATACAAGGCAGCATTGTGCAGCCATTAAAAGTCTGATCCCAAAGAGTATTTAATGAGATGTAAATATCTTCACAACCTATCATGGTAAGGAAAACAGGGAAGTCATGATAAATAACTATAACTGTGCATTTTTGTTACAGTTCCAAAACTATAACAAACATGCATATTGTTTCAAATTGTTCCCAAAACATGCAAACATGTATATGTGTATGTACACCCTTGACACCAGCATGTTAACTGGGCTATTTCTAGGTTGACATGAATTTTTCTTCTTCACTCTTTACCAACTTTTCCCCCAATTTTTCTTTAATGAGCACATATCATTCTCCAAATAAAAAAAAATAAGTAAAAGTTATCCGTTAAAAGTGTAGTTGATATGTACGCTACATATCACACATGTAACCAGTAACAATAATCAAGCATCTGTGAGGCAACTCTTGCTGTGATAGATCAATCTCAATTCCTAGACCAGGGCTGGAGGACTTTGCAAAGAACTCCTGCAGCTCCATGAGAAGCCCTGTGGAAGTGAGGCATTGTAGTGATGAGAGTATTTGTACTGGGGACAGAAGAGTTTTAGGAAGAACTGATAGGGTGATATCCTGGCAAGAACACCAGCCTCGGAGGTGGAGGATGAGGGCTCTTTTCCACACTTTCACATTTATTATGGCCTCTCAGAGAGGGAACTTTACCTCTAAGTTTTTTCTCCAGGGTTGCCACGAATAAATAAAAGTTTTCCCAAAATGCGTTCTGAAGGTATTCAGTGATAAAAGCATGCCATAATGTAGGGATAAACTGGAATAAGTCAAGTGGCAGACTACTGCAGGGCTTCCTGGGGCTCTGAATACACTAATGTGTTTCCTAAGCCTCCCAGAATTGTATATGCTATGAGCATTTTCCAAATTCCTTGACCAAGAAACCTCTACTTAGAAACATCCCATGGAATCAGAAGTCTACTAAGCACTACAGAAAATTGTTCATTTACTGAGACATTTATATAATAAATATGTGTACCTTTATCAAGTTCTGTGAGGATTTGTCAATTCTGCATTGTTTAAGGGTATTTCATAGAACTAGGAGGTCACATGGCAGGGTCTCAGCTTGAGCCTGTGCTGTGTTTGCTCCATGATTCAGCCTTAGCATGTCTGGAGGATGACAGAGATGGGCTGTTGGGACTGTCTTCATAAAGCATCATGGATCCTCCTGGGATGAGCCTTGTCCTAAGGAAAAAATGGGGGAAATTTATAGGCTCAGGGTGACTTAGAAGACAACATGGTATCTTTCACTAGGATTATCCTGTAGTTCCTAGAATCCACCTAAATCTTAGGACAAAGACTTGCAATAAAGCCATGTGCTGACTGAACGGAAGGAGACATGGTAAGCAGGAGGCATGAGCGACATTGATTCCAGCTGTTTCACGTGGTGGGACAGATCATAGGCGTCAGAAGAGACAGGGAAGAGCAGGTACTACACAGTGGCCCAGAAAATGCATGAGTCACACCTGGGGCTCCCAGACTATAAGGAAGGGGATGGAAGAAGATAGGAACTTCTGTATAATGGGAAAGAGCAGAACCTTGGACACATGGTTTTCTGACTTTCTTCATCACTTACAGCCACCTCTGCTGGGGTGGCTCTAGGAATACAGTGAGAGTCAGAGTTCTCAACAATAAGTCTTCTTGTTCTCTTCATATGTTCTTAAGTATAAGGACATATGGAAGTCTCTAGTATAGCATCTGGAACACAACAGCTATAAAATAAAATGACTGCCGGGACCTGGCAGGCAACATGAGCACAGCGGAGAGGGAGGTGGGGGGTGGAGACTGTGGCAAATTAGAAGGCATTTGCGCTCTTCTGAAAGAAAGCATGGACTCACCTCTAGCAAATTGCAGTTATGCAATAATTTGGGCCCATTGATGTCAGGTCTTCCAATTGTTCAAGAAATTCAGAAATTTGGATATTTTTAAATGAAAATGTACCTGTGGCCTGAATTTCATCAGTTTCCGCTGTGAGTTTCTACTTGCTCAGCCAAACACCTAGAGTCATGTTTTACCTTTCTGTTTCACACTCCACACAATCCATCAGCAGAGAGCCTTCCATTTCTATTTCCAAACACTTCCCAAACCTGACCACTCATTGTCACCTGCACCCTGGTCCAGTCCTGTCACCTCTCCCAGAATTTCTGCAGTAACCTCCTCACTGGCGTCTTTGATTCTACACTTGGCTCCATAAACTCTGCACTCCACAGAACCCCAGAGAGAACTTAACACAAAAAATGGGTCACATCACCTGTTACTCAAAAGTCTCAGTGGTTTCGCATTAAATGCACAAAGTCAGTGTACTTAGAGCTTTCAGTAAGGTCTCCATCCCAGTCTGCCCTCCCTACTCCACCCCAGGACCCCATCCACCACCTCCCCTACTCATTTTCTACCACTCTGCTCCTTGCACACCTTGCTTCAGTCAATGGTGTCCTTTCTGAACCTCTGACACCCCAGGAATGCCCCAGTTCAGGGAGTTGATGCTGGCTGTTTCTCCTACCACGAACACCCCTGGCCCAGACATCTACGGGGCTTCCTCCCCCACCTCCTTCAGATCCTTGCACAATGCCCTCTTCTAGGTGAGGAGTTCTCTGAGTAACCTATTTAAAGCTTCAGCCCCCTCCAACGTCCTCCATATCTCCTTTCCTGACTTGCTTTTCTCTTAACACGTATCATCACCTGATATACTTTACATTTATCTAATTTATTTCTTTATGCTATGACTCCTAAAAATAAGAATGCCACCTATAGTTCCAGATACCTGGGAACTGAGGCAGGAGGATAGCTTGAGCCCAGAACTTTGAGATCAGCCTGGGCAACATAGCAAGAACCTATCTCTAAAATAAAATAAATTATTGAGGGGAATATTGAGGCATAGAGAGGCTAAGCAAGTGTTCAGAGTCCGATGGGGCACACATAAGGTTCATCTTCCCGTGTTCTGACCTAATTTGAGTGAATACCTGAACTTGTGAGGCCTTTCAGGATGTGCTTCTGCTTCAGAAATAAATAAATAAATAAATAATTTCTACAAATCTTTGCTTTTCTGCACCAACTATGTCTAAAACATAAGCGGACTTTAGAAGATAACCGTAATGATGGACAAGTCCCAGGTGGAGACAATTAACCTAAAATCCTGTCAGTCCAGGTGGCTCCAGGCCAAGGCACTTCATCTTCATTCACCAAAATAGTATGATGGATAAGGAGGGCCTGTACCCAAAAGACAGACGGTTGAGATGCTTTGAGATGCTGGGTTATACCCTCATGTCACCTTTTAAGAAGAACCAGCTGAAGACAAGAGGGACTTCTTTGAAATTATTTTCCCTACGCAAAGTGGACTCTCCAGGTCCCCTTTAGGCTGTGGCTAGTGGGTTCATTTAATGTGGAACAGACTCAGATGATGACAATGTGAGGTTTTAGGGCCGTAACTTCCTTGGGATTGTCATCTTGCCCAGGGAAGACAGCTGCATTCAGATACCCCTAAAGTCAGTGTGATCCACTGCCTCTGGGTCCTACCTCTACAACTTAGTTTTCTTATGCTCTTTTAGAGAAATATAAGCATGTAAACTTGCTCCAAAGAACAGATTGAGAAGTCACAGCTTTTGTGTTCCTACTGAATACTCTCCCAGAACCTCAAAATATGGACAGAGGATCAATGGAGCACTATACTTAGTAGCTGTGGGCCACATAGGAGGCCACTCAAAGTGCAATCGAGAAGCATAATAGATCATCCAAGTTAAAGACATTGGGGCACAGGGAAGAAAGATAAAATTTTACTTGATTAAATCAGCAAACTAAAAAAGAAAAGGTAATCACTGCAAAGCACAAAGGTAGTAAACAAAATGGAAGAAATGCATTGTTTTATAGCAGGATTTGGAGTCATTGTGAATGGGCTGAATTTCCTCACTCAAAAGTAAAGAAATTCAGTTAGGGTAAAAGCAAAACTGAGCAGTAAACTGTTTAAAACACACACACACACACACACACATTAAAAACAAAATGATAGAGGCTCTACCAAGGGGGCGTAGCTGTACATATTAAACTATTCCTCCTGCTGAGTATAGTTAAAAATCTGGACTTTATTTTTAAAAAAATTAGAAGACTGAAAAGTAAATAGAAAAAAGGCAGACCAGTTAGGGACCTCAGAATCCAACAAATGATATAATGGTGAGTTCTATGAATTTTCTTCTGGCCTCATATATTCCAGACTAGGTATTAGAGAAGCTAATGACCCGGAAATGCCAACAGATACAGACAAAAATAGCACTCCCAATCCTCCACAAGAAAAAGCTGTTTACTTTAGCCAAGGGACCAGGAATTGTACAGCCTCACAAGACAGACAATAACCATTCTACTCCAGCAGAACACCACAGGAAAAAACCTGCAGCCCCACTTTTATCCCACTAGCAAAGGCTGGGTAGAGAGCTTGCACTTCCACTCTTGCCAGAGAGTAAAGGGGCTCCCTCAAACCTGCCCAAGTTTTCCTAAGTCAAGAAGACTAAGTGTGGAGGCTGGAATTTCATCTTTGCTAAGCAGTAATGAGTTCCCTCCCACCTCCCACAGTGTCTCTAGACACCTTGTCAGAAGCCTCAACTTCAATGCCCACCCAGTAGTAAAGAGATACCCTTTCCACTCATGGCTAAGATGTCATCAGAGGGGACCTGCTAAAACACAAGATTTAATCAGTATCCAAAGTCTTGCAGCATAATAGCTAAGGTGTCTGGGATTCAATTAAACATACCAGGATCCAAGAAGATCTCAATTTGAATGAGAAAAGATCATTAACAAATTACAACATCAAGATGACACAGATGTTGGAATATTTCCGACAAGGATTTCAAAGCAGGCACCACAAAAATGTTTCAAGGAGCAAAGATAAAGATGTTTGGAAAAGAATAGAAAATTATAGCAAAGAGGCTGGGTGCGGTGGCTCACCCCTGTAATCCCGGCGCTTTGGGAGGCTGAGGTGGATGGATCACAAGGTCAGGAGTTCAAGACCAGCCTGGCCAATATGGTGAAACCCCATCTCTACTAAAAATACAAAAAAAAATTAGCCGGACGTGGTGGCGCGTGCCTGTAATACCAGCTACTCGGGAGGCTGAGACAGGAGGAGTGCTTGAATTCAGGAGGCGGAGGTTGCAGTGAGCTGAGATCTCAACACTGCAATACCAGCCTGGGCAACAGAACGAGACTGTCCCCCCTACCAAAAAAGAAAAGAAAATTATAACAAGGAAATAAAAGATATGAATAAGAACAAAATAGGAATTTTAGAATTAAAAAATGCAAAAGCAGAAAGAAAAACTCAATGGATGAACTCAACAGCAGAATGAAGAAAAGAGAGGAAAGAATCAGTAAACTTGAAAATAAAATAGAATATACCCAACAAAGGAAAGAACAACAGAAAGAAGATACATTAAAGATATATATTTATATTTAACATATATATACCTGATGTCTTTTATGTATAAACTCAGGGACATGTGGAACTATAACTAAGGGTCTAACATTTGTGTCACTAAAATCCCCAAAGGAAAGGAGAACAGGAGTAGAGGCTGAAAAAGTATTCAAAATATAATGTCAGAAAATTTCCAAATTTGGAAATATATATAAATTTACATATTCAAGAGGCTGAGAAAACCATAAACAGAATAAAACCAAAGAAATTTATACTAAAATATATCATAGTCAAATTTCTGAAAACTAAAGACAAGGAAAAATTTTTCAAAGTAGTCAGAGGGAAAGAATAACTTAACCACAGCATAAAAACATCTCAAAGAACAAAAGATTTCTCTTCAGAAACCACGGGGGCAAGAAGGAAGAGGCACATTTTTCAAGTGCTGAAAGAAAAGAGCTATCAGCTCAGAATTCTATATCCAGTGAAAAAATATCATTCAGGGGATAAGGGGAAATCAAGACATTCTCTGATAAAGTAAAACCAAGAAAATCTGTCACCAGCAGACCTACCATAAATGTCTAAAGGAAGTTCATTAAACAGAAAGGAATTCATAAAAGAAGGGTACAGGAACATCAGGAAGAAAGAATGAATGACAGAAAAAGCAAAAATACGGGTAAATACAACAGACTTTACTCCTCTTAAATTTCCTAATGTATGTTTGACCACTGGAGCAAAACTTGTAATAATGTCTGTATAGCTCCCAACACATGTAGAGGAAATATTAAAGATGATTATATTAAGAATGGGGGAGGGTAAAGGGGCATAAGAGTAGGTAAGTGTTCTAAATCATTCAGACTGCTACAATGTCAACCCAAATGGGCTGTGATAAGTTATGTACATATAATTTACATAAGTAATCACTAAAAAGATATGCAAGGAGATACATTGGAAAACACTATCTAAGTCAAAATGGAATTCTAAAAATATTCAAGCCTCCCACAGGAAGTGAATAAAAAGAAAACATAAAGACAAGCAACCAAAATAATCAGAAAATAAAAAATAAAATGGTAGATAACCTCAATATTATATTATATTGATCAAATAATAGATCAATAACTATTGAACACGTAAATAGTCTAAACACACCAAATGAAAAGCAGAAATAGAGACTGACAGGGTGGATTAAAGCAAAAATATGACCCAACTATACATAGTTTAAAAAACAAACAAGCGAAAATATTTCAGATATAACTTTTAAAAGAAAAACCTTAGATAAATTAAATTTAACAGAGTTTAATTGAGCAACAAAAAAAAAAGATTCACGGATAGGGGACCACTGAGGACTAGAAGTTTAGAAATAAAGAACATCTACAAAGTATCCACAGCTATTATACTTAACAGTGAAAGACCAAGTGCTTGCACCTAAGCTCTAGAACAAGACAAGGATGTCCACTCTCACCACTGTCATTCAGCATAGTACTAGAAAATCCAGCCAGCACAATGAGAAATGAAAAGAAACTAAAAGGCACATAGGTTGGAAAGAAAAAGTTTCAATACTGGGAGATGAGAATAATAGTCTACATGGAAAATTCCAAGAAATTTACAAACAAACCAACCAACCTAGAATAAGTAAGTTCAGCAAGGTCACAGGATAAAAGACCAATACGCAAAAATAAATATGTATGCATATGTACACATGTGTGTATGTGTGTGTGTGAGAGAGAGTGCTCTATATATGCTTTAAAATATAAAGGTTGGTTCTAGAACACTAACGATGTTAAAATAATTAAATGGGGAGGCCATTAGACTGAGGTGGCTCCTATGTCCTGGGTTTCTATATAAACAAACCACTGAAACCTAACTCAGACTCGTTTCCTATATATGACTAATTTTTTAAAAATTAAACTTAAGCTCAGCCCACCACCAGCCAACTGAACATTATTAGTTATATCATTTTGAACTTCCCACCTACATAGTCCAAATAAGGCCATTGCTCAAATTTTAACCAACTAATTTGTTTGCTCTGCTTCCACATTCACCCTTTTAAAGCTTTTCATCTACCTCTGGGGAGTTCCAAACCACCCTAGTTTGGAGCTGCCCAATTCATGAATCACTGCTTAAATAAACTCTGAAATTTCAGTGTGCCAAAGTTTATTTTTTAACAATGGAGATTGTATTAAAATAGTGGAAATTCAGGTGATGAATTTTCTTTATAGAAAATCAGAACCAGGTCTCTCTCAGGTTGTCCCTGTGTCCTCTGGCCAGTGATGCCTGCAGTTGTCCAACATGGAAGGGCAATACTCCCTGGACAGGAAGCACACTCTTCTGTTAGGGGCCACTTGAATGACACTGAACTTGACACTGAGAACTTGTCTCTGAGAAATGACGCATTTTATTTTCCCACAGCTGGGGCCATGCCAGAGGCATTCATGCTGCACTTTCTAAATACCTCAAAGACAGGCTGGGGCTGCAGCCAAGTCAGGCAATGAGCTGGCTGGGTGCCAGTCTCCCTGGGGTGTTCCTGAGGCCTCTGGCTGAGTGCTCAGAGCTGGGTGTCCCCTGTGGCCCAGAATAAGGGAGGCACAATGGCCTTCCCACCTGTGCACCATCAGAACCAGGGGTTATGCAGAGGCTGAGTAAAAGAGGGTAGTGACATGGCAGTGGCAGCCGAGATCAAGTCCCCTTTAAACTTACGAGAAAATCCAAGTATCTTTCTGCAGGCCCCTGAGGTCCAGCCCCCAACCAGAGCCCTCCAGTGACACAATTTGGACATTACTTAAATGATGTGGTCAATTGAACATTTATGTATCAAACTAGGCTCAATGGAGCGCAAACATCCCACAGATAATCTATAGATTCTACTGGGAGGCTATAGTCAACCTAGCAAGCAAATTGGCTGCAGGCGCACACAGGGAACTGTCCTGGAAGGGAAATCAGGGTTTGAGATGCACAGTCAGGAGACTGGAGGTTTCTTCCCCAAAGCATGACCAACAGGAATTCAGAATCAGCCAGTCCCTCAGAATCAGGAACCAGATCATTGCATGAGAGGAGAAATAAGACAGCACCTGTAAGAGAAAGTCCAGTTCTGAATCTGAATCCCGAGTTCGTTTGGTTGTAAATCCCTTCAGGGATGTAAGGATGTCTCTCTCTCTCTCTCTCTCTCTCTCTCTGTGTGTGTGTGTATTTGTGCATGCTTGTGTGTACTATATGGAAATATAATTTTTGTGACTCATGTTTTCACTCAATAGTAAATTTTGATCAACTTCCCTCATTCATACAAACTTAGTTCATCCTGCTTCAGCTGCCAGAAGAATTAGGGGTTCACTGCAGGGCCGAGTAATTGGGGCTGGTGTTTCCTAGGTGTATTGTGCAGCTCTGAGCCAGCTGAGACATTCTGTGCTTCTGCCCACTGGTGCTCAAAGCCTACAGGCACATCTTCCTTTCCCCGGCTTGCAGGCTGAGCCAAGTGAAGCTTGGGCAGGGTGTTAGTGTGGTCCTCTAAGTCCTTCCCTCCAACCTGCTTCCTACCCTGGCCTCAGTGCTCCCAGCCCTGCTATTTCAAGCTGGGGGGGTCACACTCTCTGGGGAAGCCCATCCATTCCTATCCCATTTCAGTGCTGAATCCTGGAAACCACTGGTTCCAATGCCACTGACTTCCTTTCATCAAAAATTTCCTTTATGTCTCAGACTATTTACGGCACCATTTTCCACTTTTCAACCCTTTTGCAAATTTTCAAATTATTCCTTTCAAAGGTAAACACACAGGGACTCAACATCAGGAAACTGGAAAATGGGTGCTCTTAAGGCAAGATGGGCAGACAGAACACCTTGTTCTTGTTCAAAGACTCAAACCCAGGAAAGGCCATGATGTGACCAAGAATCTTGAGAACTTGGTTAGCAGAGGGAGCAGAGGTGAGAGGTGAAAATCCTCATTCCACAAGCATTCACAGAGTGCTCATTCAACACCAGGCCTCTATCAAGTGGCAGGAGACAAAATGAAGGGACCTCAAGTGCCAGAAGATGTAGGACTTGGCCCACATGGCGATTCTTCTGTGGGGAGTTAGGGTCTTCTGGAACTGCACTGAGTGGCCCTAGCCACATGATGATCATGCCCGTTTGGGGCTGCAGCACCTCTGGGAGCAGATGCCACCCTGGTCCAGTTTCACAGGGTAGAAGAGGCAGCCACAGAAGTGAAGAGCTTGGCCAAATGAAAGAGCTCAGACACGGGAGAAATTTCCATAAAACTAAATTTTTAAAGAGAGTTATCAGAACAGAAATCCAATCAGTGAACAATTAGGAGGGAGGAGGTGTGTAAAGTAAGAAAGTGCTGTGCTCAGCACTTTTTGGATGGGTGAGAGTTATGGCTGTTGTTCTTTTAGTGCCTGGAAAGGGTTATTAATAGCTATGGGAAAGGGATTTTCCCATCTGTTCTTTCGAACACACACATGCATACTTTAATGCTATCTTGTATTTTCAGATGCTTCCAAAATCTACAATCAAGGAGTTACTTGTATGGAGAGGTTAAACGTGCCAAGATTTCACCAGCCATGAGCTTCACCAACAGTGGGGAGAGAGGAGTCTGGAGAGCCGAGAGAGTATTCCTTGTTTCTCAGCCAGGCTCATCTTTGGGCTTTGCAGGGGCAGCCTTACTTTACAGTCAGTCTTGGGAAGAGTGTTCTCCAAGGGAGGGTAAGTATAGCCAGGTTTAAAGAGCAAGGAAGAGAAGACAAAAGGCAAACCCAGAGGCAAGGGCCAGTGGCTATTGTAGCAAGTCGCTTTACCTCTCCTTCAGGCCATTTTCATTGCCACTTGTGTCAGCTCTGGAAGACCACAGGAGCTTCCAGGTGGTCCTAGCCCCAGACACTAACTTTGCTTGAAATCCACTAATTCAGATTCCCCAATGGCTGTGCCCCTCCTGGCGTGGCCCACCTCCTCTGCACTTTCCCCTGGAGTAAATGTACAGGAATGGGAGAGCTAGTCAGAGAGGTGACCAGAAGGTCAGAGATTCACTTTTGTTTCCATCCAAATCATAGATGTATAAAATCAGAACTTTCTCATTTAGGACCCCACATCCACAGGTGCTTCCTTGGTGAAAAAAAAAAAATCAATCTGGGAGATGTTTTAGAATTCCAGAGTCATGATCTCTTCCACCCACACAAGATGAATTCTTGTCCTGCAAAAGATCAAAGGAAATCTGGTTATAAACAATGCCGCTGCATGAGCATGACTGCGAGAAGAGATGCTTTCACACCCAGGAGCTGCCTTGCATGTCGGGGGCATTTGCAGAAGGATTTACAACATAATTACACCATTACTGATCCATTCATCTATTTACTTTTCATTCAATAGCTATTTCCTGACCACACTGGACACAGAAGTCTAAGGAAAGGATCTAATTCATTCATTTAACAAACATGTATTGGGCACCCACTATGTGCCAGGCTCCTTGCTAGGGCTGGGGAGCAATGGTGAGAAAGACCTCTCTCCTCCCCTCACTGAACCAGCATTCTGCCTGGGAAGACAGACCATTGGCCAGTCAACACACTACCAGGCAAGGTAGTAACAGGGCAGTGAGGTAGATATGACCCGGGAGAGGCTACTTCAGAAAGTAGCATCTGAAGGTAAGAAGGAAGCCGTCACAGAAGGACCCAGGACAAGGCTTTCATACCTAGGGTGCCTAGGGAACCGTGCAGAGCTCCCAGGTCAGAAAGGCCCATGCTCACCAGAGGCGGCCTGGCTGGGGATCCAGCAGGGGACAGGCACTCAGCCTGAGGCTGGGAAGCAGGAGGGACAGGTGTGTGGGGAATGGCAGGCGTGGGGAGCTACTGTAGGTGCCATGAGTGGTGTTCTAGGGCCTTGAACAGGGAGATGGATGGAATAACTTCTTGGAGAATCATGCTGCTGTTATGCAGTGAGTAAAGTGAGAAAGGGAAAGCAAGCAGAGAGAGCGCTGCAAAGGCCATGGAGGAGGGGATGTGGGGAGGAGGTCTCACTGTGACACAGCTGTGGTAGTAAGAGCAGCGATGCATGGTGGAGTATGAGGTGTGTTTGTATCTGACTGTGAACTCTTTGTGGAAAGGGAGTGAAAGAGATTTGAGCCAATTGTTTACATTATTGGATTGAGGAAGTAAAGGATGGTAGTGACCCTTTCGAGATGAGGGTACCAGAAGAATGAGGCTGGAAGTTGGGGAAGGAGGGATGTCAGTCCCCGCCCTGCCAGATCTCAGATTCTGTGGACACAGTTGCGGAATGTGAGTCAGGTGCCAGATGGCCTTGGTGCTGAGTGTGAATTGATAAGAGCCTATGGAGGGACGGCAGTTTATTTCCTTCCTCCTGCTCTGGTTCATTTGGACCCCACTGAAGACCGGGTGGAGGTTTCTGCAGCCGACATCAATAAAGTGGTGACAGAGAGCACCAATTGCAATCCAAATTCCTACTGCTGAGGATTCATTGCGGGCTTATTCATATGGCCAAAGAGAAACTGCAGGAGCAAAGGCTGTGTACCTGGAGAATTCATGCATTTCCCATTACTTTCCAGCGGGGAGGGGAGGACAGACCTCCCCCAAGTTAGTCAAGTAAGAGACCCAGCAGCAGTATAGGCCGGGCGCGGTGGCTCAAGCCTGTAATCCCAGCACTTTGGGAGGCCGAGACGGGCGGATCACAAGGTCAGGAGATCGAGACCACCCTGGCTAACATGGTGAAACCCCGTCTCTACTAAAAAATACAAAAAACTAGCCGGGTGAGGTGGCGGGCGCCTGTAGTCCCAGCTACTCGGGAGGCTGAGGCAGGAGAATGGCGTAAACCCGGGAGGCGGAGCTTGCAGTGAGCTGAGTTCCGGCCACTGCACTCCAGCCTGGGGGACAGAGTGAGACTCCGTCTCAAAAAAAAAAAAAAAAAGAGACCCAGCAGCAGTATAACAGTTCATGACAAGAAGGGGGATTGGAAAGAAAGGTAACTGTTTTCCAGGAGATGGTGGGGCTGTCCATGCCACTCCTGGAAGATTTGGCTACAGACTCAGAGATAAGGATGCTTCTAAGTTCCCACAGTCGGTATGTGAACCCAACTGAGGATCAGAAGGACTCTGTATGGTGAATGCACCACCATGTTTTGCAGAAAGCATAGTGTTTCCAAGGAAATCTCAGGAAAACTACAAAGTCTATAACTTGAGCAACAGTTGGACCCTCATTTGTTGGGGCAAAGGAAAAAAATTATAAATATTATCAGTGTCACTAACATGGGTTTACTACACTTCTTCTACCTCCAAATGCACTTTGCCTTGAATTCTTACCAAAAACCCATGTTCTGGCAATATAGCAGCCTTACACTTCCCTACACATGGCACTGCTGGGAGACTCAACCTGCAACTCCATCACGTGAAAGTGGGGTGTGCTTGAAGTCTTTCATCAAGAAAAAAATGCAAATTGGTGTCCATCTGGTCAGATGATGAAACTGTTTTGTGTCCAAAATGTTAACAGTAAAGTTCACTTCCTTGTAAATGACAATTTTATAAAATTATAAGTAAATTGTCTTTGCAAAAAATTAATTGTGAGTTATCGCTTGGACTCCAGTCACACAGGGGTCTGTCCATGTTCCAGGAGTAAGGGTGTACTTTCATTTGTTGTATTATACTCGTACCCCAACTTTTTGGACCTCATGCAGCTTTAGTGAACAGCAGTTTCTCTAAGCTGATAAGGTTACAATGCTGTGGAATGAAAAAGCCGCTGCTGGCTTGTAATAGCGAGAACAGATGTTGACAAGACAAGAACTTCCTGCTATGGGGAACAAAGGCTGCATTGCACTGCAACCAATGGAGAAAATGCTGTCATTTGTTCAATTACCAAAACTTAGCCCCATTTATGATATAATTTGGAATTCTGGTTCTACTGAGTTTTATGCTATGTATGGTTTTATGCCTGCCAAAGCTATGATTTTCAACCTGAAATGTGATCTTGTGTTTGACCTTGGAACTGGTGCTCTAAGGCAGCCTATTTGGCCCTTGTGGCCATATATTAATACTAACTGGATTCGGAAATCTGAAGAACAAACCTAAGTGTGGGATATTAAAAGCTACAAACTTATTTCCAAACAAGTAGCCTCTGTTCATACATATTATGCTAGGTACCTAGATGGGAGCACCTTTTACTATCACACATGCTCCCAGGTTGTGTGTTAAAAATGGATACAAGCTTTGACATTATACCAGTCCTGTCCTGCATGAGTAAGATGTGTCATCAAATGTAGAAATATGGCAGGTTTCTTGGCAGCCATTTCTGGATGAACTATTTCCAGCAAAAGCAGTAACTTATCAAGCAGTTCCAAGTGAAGTACCCAACTAGGAATCTAACTTTACAATGACTGATAGACTCCCAGCTTTAAGAAATAAACCAATCACCAATTCTAAGCTGCATGAAGAGAAATCACCCCAGAATAAGAAATCACAACCAGGAAATGATAAACCATTATCAAAAGCAGCCCTGAAAAATCAAAGGAAATATAAAGCTAAGAAAACTACAAAGCAGGAAGTAAGAAGTGACAAGAGTCCAGATTTGACACCTACCTCTGTCCCGCAGAGCACACCCTGAAATACAGTGTCTCAGTTAACATCTGGAAACACTGAGATAGATGAAAATTCATGAACCTCAAAAGCCAAAAGCAACTGACTCTCAATTAACATCTGGAAATCCTGAGATAGACAAAAAATTCAAGAACCTAAAAATCCAAAAACAGCTGAACCTCAAAGAACACAGCAACTGAAACATAGCTAGAAAAACAATGAGTTAGAAAAATAAAAGATACTTCCCTTCTTCAAGAGCTGGAAGATTTGAAAATGATTACTTAAAGATTCACAGAGAGCAGATTTATTAGAATAAATCCATAGAAACACATCTGGGTTAAATCCAGGAGAGCACCCTGAATATCCATGTACCCACACTTAATGCTCAAACATTATATTAACCATTTACCTAAGCTTTTGCACATTTGGGAAATTAGGTATTAATGACCGCTAAGTCAACATCTTTCAATGCAAGTTATAGAAAATATACATATGAATTTCTTAGGTAAATTTGATAGACTAAAAGACAAATATCTTGACACTCAGTAGAGACCAATATTTACTATATAAATGAATATGGGTATTTTAAACTAAAACAAATAAATGTAACTCATTAGACCATAATCCAAAAGAAGTCAATAAAAACAAGGCAAACAAAAGTTTGCTTCTGTAACTTTAGAATGAATATTTGTTTCTTTCTCTTCAACTTATATTCACTCACTGATATGCTTTGGATGTTCATCTCTTCCAAATCTCATGTCGAAATGTGATCCCCAATGTTGGAGGTGGGGCCTAATGGAAGGTGTTTGTGTCATGGGAGTGGATTCCTCATGAATGGCTTAGTGCTGTTCTCATGATAGTGAGTTCTCACAAGATCTAGTTGTTTCCACCGTGAGTGGAAGCTTCTGAGGCCTCACCAGAAGCAGATGTCAGCACCACACTTCTTGTACTATCTTCAGAACCATAAGCCAATTAAAAGTGTGTGGCACCACCCCCTGCTCTCTTGCTCCCACTGTCACCATGTGACATGCCTGCTCCCCCGTTCACCTTCCACCATGATTGTAAGCTTCCTGAGGCCCTCACCAGAAGCAGATGCCAGCACCACACTTCCTGTACTCTCTGTAGACCTATGAGCCAATTAAACTTCTTCTTTTCTTTATAAATTGCCCAGCCTCAGGCATTTCTTTATAGCAATGCAAAAATGGCTTAATACAGAAAATTGGTACTGGGGAGTAGGGCATTGCTATAAAGACCTGAAAATCTGGAAGCAACTTTAGAACTAGGTAACCGACAGAGGTGAGAAGAGTTCGGAGGGCTCTGAGGAAGACAGGAAGATAAGGGGAAGTTTGGAACTTCTTAGAGACTAATTAAATGGTTGTGACCAAAATACTATTAGAAATATGGATAGTGAAGACTAGGTTGACAAGGTATCAGATGGAAATGAGGAATTTATTGGGAACTGAAGCAAAGGTCACCCATGTTACACTCTCCCAAATAATTTGGTTTCATTGTGTTCATGTCCTAAGGATCCATGGAAACCTGATCTTAAGAGTGATGACTTAGGGTATTTTGCAGAAGAAATTTCTAAGCAGCAAAATGTTCAAGAAGTGGCCTGACTGCTTCCAAAAACCCATAATCAGATAAGGGAGCAAAGGAATGACTTAAAGTTGGAATTTATGTTTAAGAGGGAAGCGGAGTATAAAACTTTAGAAAATTTGCAGCCTGGCCGTGTAGCAGAGAATTTAACCAGGCTGCAGAGAAACCACTTGCTAGAGAGATTAGCATGACCACAACAGAGCCAAGTGCTAATATCCAAGACAGTGGGGAAAAGACCCCAAAGGCATTTCAGAGATCTTGAAGGCAGTACTCCCCATTACAGGCCCAGAAGCCTAGGAGGAAAAAAATGATTTCCGGAGCCAGACCTGGGACACCACTGCCCTCCACAGGTTTGGGATGCTGCTTCCTGCATCCTGCCTGCTCCAGCTCCAGCTGCAGCTCATAAGTCCCCAGGTATACCTCAGGCCACCACTCCAGAGGTTGCAACCCATATGCCTTGGTGGCTTATGTGGTGTTAAACCTGCGGGTGCACAGAATGCAAGAATGAAGGAAGCTTGACAGCTTCTACCTAGATATTAGAGGCAATATGAGAAAGCCTGGGTGCCCAGATAGAGGCCTGCTGCAGAGGCAGAACCCCCACAGAGAACTTCCACCAGGGCAATGCTGAAGGGAAATGTGGGGTTGGAGTCCACATGTTCAAGTCACCACTGGGGCACTGCCTAGTGGAGCTATGGGAAGGGAGCCACCACCATCCAGACCCCAGAATGGTAGATACACCAGCATCGTGCAGCCTATGCCTAGAAAAGGCATAGGCACTCAACTCCAACCCATGAGAGGAGCTATGGGGGATGAATCTTGCAGAGACACAGAGGCAGAGCTGTCCAAAGCCTTTGGAGCCCACCCCTTGCACCAGTGTGCCTTGCATGTGGGACATGGAGTCAAAGGAGATTATTTTGGAGCTTTAAAATTTAATGACAGCCCTGTTGGGTTTCAGACTTCTGCGGACTTATTGCCTCTTTCTTTGGGCCAATTTATCCCTTTTGGAAGGGTAATATTTATCCAATGCCTGTAGTACCATTGTATCTTGGGAGGAGATAACTTGTTTTTATTTTATGGGCTTGTAGGTAAAAGGAGATGAGCTTCAGATGAGACTTAGTACTTTGAACTTGATGCTGGAATGAGTTAAGACAGAAGAGCTGGCAGGGGAGGATTGTATTTTGTAATGTAAAAAGAACATGAGATTTAAGTGGCCTGGGGAGGAGTTACAGAGTTTAGATGTTTGCCCCCTTCAAATCTCATGTTGAAATGTAATACCCAATGTTGGAGGTATGACCGAATGGGAGGCGTTTGGATCATGGGACAGATCCCTCATGAAGGCCTTGGTGCTGTCCCCTTGATAAGTGAATTCTCACAAACTCTGGTTGTTTTAGTGTGTGGCACCTCTTCCCTCTCTCTCTTGCTCCCACTTTCACCATGTGAGATGCCTGCTCCCCCTTCACCTTCCACAATGTGTGGAAGCTTCCGAGGCCTCACCAGAAGCAGATGCCAGCACCAAACTTCTTGTACTATCTTCAGAACCATAAGCCAATTAAACCTCTTTTATTTATCAATTACCCAGCCTCATATAGTTCCTTATAGCTGTGCAAAAATGGCCTAATACATTCACCGAATTGCTTGACATAAACTGAAGCAGTAAATTTGGGGAAAACTGAATTTCTTTCTAGTCCACTACCTTAGGAGGGCCTTAAAATTCCATTAGTGCATTTTTAAACCAGGACTCAGGCCTCGCTCTATTCAATGAGTGTATATATTTGAGGAGCCTCAGAAGAGTCTGAATACGCAGTCAAGTGTTGTCATTCTCCTCATGAAAGGAATTTGGGCAATCTCTTTGATGGAATAGTCAGTGATGGAGCTGGACACACAATTCTGGTGTGCTGAGCCACTCATTTATTTATGCATACTTATTTTGTGCCTCCTACAAGCTAATCTTTGTGTGAATACAGCCAAGATATCATGAAAAGTCCCATGTGGAGTCTGTTTGGAAGGACATTAGTAATACATTTGAAAGGTTCCAGCAGATAACACAACTGAAAAAAAAAAAAAAAAAAAAACTAAAGTACTAGAATGAGAAAAAAAGAATACTAAGTGACAAGAAAGTCACCCAGAGGGTAGACGCTCCATTTAGCTGCTGACCTCTGATTCCACTGTGGAGAGGACATGAGAAGTTCCGTTTCCTGCAGCTCTCTCTGAGGCCACAGTGGCTGACACAGAACTGCTCTGCAGCAGCAAGTCTCTGCCTGGGCAGTGTCTAGCAGAGGCAGGTGATGGCTGCAGAGAATGGAGAGGGCACTATCTGCCTGGAGAGTGGTAGGTCTGCTGTGGATTTTCTCTGCTTTCAGTTTTATTTTGAATACAGGTTTGAATTGTGGACACTGTTGCAGAACATGGAATCTCTCAAGTTTTCTACATAGCTGATTCTAGGTGTGATCACAATCCACACCTGGTTCTGGAGAACAACACCACTTTCCTCCGGTGGAGAGGCAGGATGCTATAATCAAACTGCAGTATGTGGAGGCAGACTGTGACTTGGGGAGCGTGTTCCCGCTTGCTGGTTCTTAACACTACATTGATGGTGGCCAGGCAAAAGACAAACAGGCATGCGTGACAAGAAACTGACCTTAGGTGGAGTCCCAGAGAAAGTCTTGGAATGCCACCTTCTACTGCTGTTGCTCTATGACCCTCATCCTTTTCTTAATCTCTTGGCTGGAGAAACTTTAGGAAAAGCCTTTCCTTCCCTCAGCTCCTGGAAACTCATTTGACGTCTGGTTCCTGTCATCCTTGCAGCCTAACCTTTTCTCTGGGAGAACCTGATTGAAGAGTGTGACCAAGAGATTTATTCTCAGGGCTGCCATCAGAGATAAAAGAAGGGTCTGGGAATGCAATGAAGAATTAGAAGCCTCAAAATCAAGCCATGTTTCACAGGTTCCATTTGCACTTGGGGAGGGGAGGGGAGAAGAGAAAAGAAGGATGTTTCCGCGCTTGCTCCTGCTGCGCTCCAGCTGAGAAACCACACAGCGACCATCCTGCTGGACTCCTCTCCTTGCCCATGACGCTCGCTATGGGAATAGGGACCCAGGTAGCATATTTGTCATTCACACTTTCCTGAAACCAGCATCATACAATCACCAGCTTCCTTAGCATCTGCTCTCTGTCCATTCCATAATAGATACCTCTCATTTTGTTCACATTGATATACAGTTTACTGAGTCCTTTCACATTAGTTCACTCAAATCAATTTCCTGAGGAAAGCACCATGTGAGGTTTTTGGGGGTCTAACAGTGAACAAGACTTGGAAGGCCCTTGTCCTCAGGGAGCTTACAGCCCAGTGGGGAGACAGGCATGGCCAATACAAGAAATCAATGACAGTAAAGTAATTGCACGTTGCTGTAAGTGTTGTAAAGCAAACAAATAGGACCTGAGATAATGCATATACTATTAAGAATTATACTAAATGCAAATCAATACAATTCTCAAGTCAAAAGGCAGGAGAGGAAGTGGGAGTGACTGCTTGATGAATACAGGGTCTCCTTTGGAGGTAATGAAAATGTTTTGGAACTAGATAGCAATGATAGTTGCACAACACTGTGAATGTACTAAATGCCACTGAATTGTTCAATTTAAAATGGTTTAATTTCATGTTATGTGAACTTCACCTCAATAAAAAACAAAGCAACAATACTCTGTGCTTATCTGCTCATATATCTGATATCACTCATCATAATCATATCCAACTTTATTTGCTGGAAAACTACAAGTTTATGTTTTGTTTTGTACCACAATACCCATTCAAATTTGATATAGACTTAAAATCTTCTACTATCTTATATATAAGTATATATGTTACATAGTACATATGTTACATAGCATATGTGTTACATATTTTATATATATAAAACATGTGTTTTATATATACATATAACTTTTCTATATGTACAGTGTTAACTTTGACACAAGGCTATCTCCATACTTTGAGTTCCTACATAACAAATTGCAACTTAGCATATAAACAAAGTGAAACCTAATTTAGGAGTATAATTTTTAAGCTTGTTGTAACAAACAGCCAGATATCAGCCAATCATAAGCAGTCAAGCAGTCAAGCTTCAGCCAATCACAGGCAGCCAACTGATAAGGCCATGTCCTAATAAGGCAATGCCTAACTACAACTAATGAAACTGTTTCTGGGCTTTACTTCCAGGTTCTGTCTGTAAATGCTCACTGCTCATGTAGAGTGGAGCTCTCTGAATCTCTTCTGGTTCTGAATGCTGCCTAATTCATGAATTATTCTTTGCTCAAATACAATCTGTTAAATTTATTTTGTCTAAAGTTTTTCTTTTAAGAATAAATAATTGAATTGCCTTTTGCTATTAACATAGACCCATTTCCTTTCATAGAAGGGTAGCAGTCATCTTGTGTGAAATTCCTGTGTCTCATTGTCTGTAGTAAATTTTTCCTTAGTCTTTTCCTCCAGGCTGAGCTATCCCAGGACTCTTTGTATTTTCTTCCTGATCAAGTTTCCCATCCCTTAAAGTCTTACTGTGATTATCTGTAAAGCCCACCCTATGGTCTTCATATTCTTTCCTCACTGAGGTTACCTTATGGGGCTCTTTGCAGTGTTCTCTCCTACAAGGGTACCCCTGGATAGTGCCAGATAGGCACATGCACTGAACACAGAGGCTCCACATGCTGGGATATGTTGTCCTGGCTCCATCTTTCATAATTCGTACCTTTTTTGCACTCAGTGAGCTCTCCTGAGTTTTGGTTTCACCTGTCCATTCTGCCTCTCCGGGCCAGCTCCACACTGGTCTCCACACTAGTCTCTTATAAATACATTTCTGATATCTTCTCTAATTGAATACAGTGATCGAATTTTTCAAATATCATGGAGATGAATGCCTTACTCAAAGACAGCAGACAGTATTAATATGCTCCAGCCTTTACACAAGAAAGATCACGCATGCATTGCCCTGCATAGACATGTGCCCCTGGCAAGAGCCCCTGGCTTGGGCATTTGTCCTGAACAGCCATCCTGCATTCCTCCTATAGTTGATATCCCTCTTCTCTCCCTGGTTCCTCATCTTCCTAGTTATTCTTTACCTGGTTTCGTGCCTTTAGTCTTCGTTTTTGCTCTTCCTCTTTGTTTTAATAACTTGTTGTGAACGCTTTTCCTGGGTTGAAAAATTGTTTTCTATTCTGTTTGGCTCTTAACTTTACATGGCTTGAACACACCCTCTGGTTGCTTTGGTACATGAGAATTACATGCACAGGAGTTTTGTCCCCACTGAACAATTTCATCAGCTGAAGAGAAGAAGCAGTTGGCATCACAGTCTGTGCCATATTCCAAACACGTATCTTTTTTCCAAAGTAAAATTAGTTACGTAAGGACAAGAAACTCACAATATGTAAACAAAAACCACAAAGGAAGTGCTCAGAAAATGGTTTCCAAGGTGGATTTTCTCTAACTGAACAAGGACCCAGGCATCATTCCCTTCCACCCCTTGAAACTGACCACTTCTTCAGGTTCCCACAAAACAGATTCTGTACTACATTGACACTTGATATGGGTCCGGTTAATTCTAAAACTCTGTGAAGTAGATGGGACAGCATCGTTATCCTTTCCTAGCAAAGGAAAAAAAGAAAAGACCTGTAAGCTGAAAGGATTTAGCCTCTGTTATGCAGGAATTTATTGTGGTTTGAGTCTTTGCTTGTCTGAAAATATCTTTATTTTCCCAAGCTTGTAGAAGCATTGCTTTCCAATGCTCTCCAACTTCCAACATTGCTATCAAGTCAGCACCTCTCATTCTAATCCTGTACATGTTAGCTGTATTTATTTCCTCTCTTTCTCTCTCACCTTTCTCAGTTTTAGTATCATGTCTTTATTTCTGAAATTTCACAAAGATATCACTGGTAGATTTATTTTTTATGAATTTATGTGAATTTATGATGCTGCATACACAGAGGTTTTTCAATCTGAAACCTCAAGCTTACTGGTTCTGGGCATTTGTCCAGTATTATTTTTCCAATAATTTCCCTCTAATTGTTTTCTCTGTTCTCTGGAGTGCTTCTTAGTTAGATATTGTTCTAGTGAATTGAACCTCTAATTTTTTTTTTTTTTTTTTTTTTTTTAGATGAAATCTCACTCTGTCTCCCAGGCTGGAGTGCAATGGTGACATCTTGGCTCACTGCAACCTCTGCCTCCCAGGTTCAAGTGATTCTCTCCTGCCTCAGCCTCCTGAGTAGCTGGGATTACAGGAACATGTCACCACACCTGGCTAATTTATGTATTTTTAGTAGAGACGGGGTTTCACCATGTTGGTCAGGCTGGTCTTAAACTCCTGACCTCGCGATCTGCCCGCCTCAGCCTCTCAAAGTGCTGGGATTACAGGTGTGAGCCACCATGCCTGGCCTCTAATTTTACATCTAGCTATTTTTCATTAATCACTACTATGCCTTTTTGTCTGCATTCTGTGTTTTACCACTTTACCTACCACTATTTTGTAGATTTAGTCTTGATCTGTTGCCCAGGCTGGAGTGCAGAGGCATGATCTCAGCTCACTGCAACCTCCACCTCCCTGGTTCACGCAATTCTCCTGCCTCAGCCTCCCAAGTAGCTGGGATTACAGGTGCACACCACCACGCCTGGCTAGTTTTTGTATTTTTAGTAGATATGGGGTTTGACCATGTTGGCCAGGCTGGTCTCAAGCTCCTGACCTCAAGTGATCCACCCACCTTGGCCTCCCAAAGTGCTGGAATTACTGACATGAGTCGCTGGGCATGGCCTAATGTTTTTAAATTAAAGTCTTTTTTTTTTTTTTTTTAATTTCTGAGCCATCTTTCTTGTTTTCTTATTGAGTTTTTTTTTTTTTTTTTTTTTTTTTTTTTTTTTTTTTTTTTTTTTTTTTTTTTTTTTTTTTTTTTTTTTTTTTTTTTTTTTTTTTTTTTGTTAGCATCTCAGTTGAGATAAAAGGCAAGATCGTGACTTAAGGGAAGCAGCCTGCTCTGAGTTTCAAATACAAAATTGGTCTTTTTGTTAGAACAAACAGCTTGAGAAAAAGGGGTCACTGAAACGAATTGTTTTTTATTATCAAAAAAATTCAGTGCTCGTGGAGAACAATGTTTGAGAATCCATTCTATTCTGAAATAATTGGAGATTATGTATTACAGGTTTTATCACAATTGTCTTAAAAATCAATACATTTTTAGAATCAATAATTAACTATTTATTTAGCTAACCCACTACTTCCTACATTCCAAGTCTTCCTCATTTTAACTATTGATATTAGTTTGCTTGAATAGATTTGCCAGAAATTTCTGATAATAGGGCTTATGATTAGTAAACTTTGGGTCCTTAAAAAAAAGGGCTCAAAGTTGCTCAAAACAACTATTTTTAACCTTGTAATTTTGGGGGCTTGGATTAGAATTCTAGCTCAAAATCACACATTACAAAATTTTAAAGATACTGATCTATTGCTTTCAGAAATTTCTTGCTTTTAAGAACTCTGATTCCAATCTGGTATGCATTCCTTTATAGACAACCTGTAGTATTTTTTGTCTGCTTCGTTAGCTCTTAGAACTTCTTTTTCATTATTGGCTTTCTGAAATGTCACCACACAGTGTGCTTATGGTTTGTCTGTTACAGTTATCCTATTTAACACCCAGTGAGTTACTTCTATTTGAGGATTCATGTCTTCATTTATGAAAAAAGAAAAAAGTCTTCTGTTATTTATTTTCTCCCTTCAATTCTCATTTCTTTTTCTTTTTCAAGTCCTATTAGATGGAATTTGGAACTCTGATAAATCCACTTTGTCTCACAATGTTCCTTTAATATTTGGGGATACATTTACAACAATTCTTTATTGTCATTTCCCAGTTTACAAATTCAGTTTTCAGCTATGTTTATTCTGTTCCTTAATCCACTATTTTTATTTCATTTATCTTTTTTCCCTCCAGATCTCAAAGTTTTTGCTTTAATTTATATATAAAATACTCCAGTCCATTTCTGTGATGTTATATGTGTTAATATTAACTACACTTATTCTTAATAATTTCTTGATTTTTTAAACTTCCTTTACTATCGTGATATCTTCTTCATGTAATTTGAAATTTTAATGTATTCAACTTGTCCTTTTGATGATGTTGATTTCCGGCCAGTGTTTGGAGATTCTTGATTGTATGGCCATTTTTGCTTTTGTTTCTTTGACTGAGAGGGGAATTTAACATATATTTCTGCTGGGTAAGGTTTGCTCTGTGTGTGTGTGTATACATACATGTTTCTACTTATATTTTTTTGTATTAAATGAATGAAAAACAAGTCTCTGTCTTCACAGATTAGTTATAACCTATGGCATCAGTCTGTCCAGAAAGGCAGTCTATCCTGGAATTTAAGTAATTTTTGGTGGTAGACAAACCAGTAATGCCAATTACTAACTCTATGACTTTGGATAAATTATTTGGCTTCTCTGAGCCTCAACTTTCTTAGCAAAGTGAATACAGCTCAAGAGTAATGGGAGGATGAAGTGTGCTCTTGCAAATCTGTATACTAGTGCCCGGCACTAGCAAACAGTAACACAAGTGTTAACTGCTATTTTGGTTGTCTCCAATTAGAACCTACTAGTGGAGAAATTGACACGGAAAGGAAGGAGTCATTTAGTGGAATTGGTAATGTGATGTTGGGTGAAATACTTTGATCCAAGAAATGTCCCTGTCCTTGCATCCTCGCTCACTGTCCCCTCATAGAAATCCTTGGTCCCCCTATGTCTCATGTCCTGAAACGTCGGGTGGGAGAGGCCCTGAGACACATCCACACAGTCCTGCAGCATGGCGGTGAGCACACTAGGCCATGCCTGAGCATGAGGAGAAGAGAACACTGTAACTGCCAGAGGTTTGCAGCTTTCTCTGAGGGTGGGAACCCACGTCCCCCCTCAGGGTTTCATCCTGCAGGCCCATCTGTTCTGTGTTTTTGCTTTTGATTTCCACTGGTAGCTCTTGTAGACAGCTGAGCATCTTTTCTCCCAAGAAGTGAGCAAGAAAACCTTAGCCAAAATCAGCAGCTGTTGGTGTGCTTAATAGAGAAAATATCTCCCAGAGCTGCCAAGGCCACATGATACAATGGGATCCAGGAAGCCCAAGGTTCTTTTCCCAAGGCACAAAGCAAATTTTAGCACACAGAACCTTCACTTGGCTCACTTCCGCCCTTGGGTCATAAGTGCAGGACCCCAGACTCATTCCTCAGAGGTGCTGCCCAGCCATTCGGAATGGACCGTGGTGGTCCATGGATGTCTGGGAAGTGGTTTGCTTCTAGTCTGTGCTCTTTCCCTGTGGCTGCAAGCTTGCTGGGGCTGGATTCCCAGGCTCTCCGACAGCAGGAGTGCACACACCCTGACCCAGTCTGGATTATGTCCCTCTGTAGACTGGCCATCATTCCCGCCTCTCAGGTTTCAAATCAGGCTATAAGTGCAGATTTCATACCAATCTGTGCGGTGTGGTTTGCCCAGCTGGGACCTCTGGGGCCTTCAGAGGAGTGGAGAGGAGACAGAGTACTGACAAGTTGGGCAGACGACCTTCAAGATCAATTAACACTCCCTGATCGCCGCTAACTCTTCAGTTCTAATCCTAGCAGATGAGCAACAGGGCCCGTCACTTCCCCCAGGCCTCACATTCCAAGTTCTGTACTCTCTCCTCTGCTCTTACCACCCCACCCTGAAGGATCCAGGAAAGCCACACTACCCTTGGCTGCCTGGACTTCCCCCTCCAGCTGAGCTGCTGAGAGGCTGGAGGACCGTGGGGTGGAGCAGACTTCTGACTCTCTGAGGAAGAATCCAGCTGAGAGCCCCTCTTCTTAAGTGCTTCCAACCCAGGCAGTCGGGGTAAAGCAGGTCTGCAAACAGGGTGAGCAGAGGTCAGAAGGGAAGAGACAGCCTCTGCAAACATCAACACCATGCCCTAGAACTGAGGCCCCAGCTGGAGCCTCGCCAGCAGCCTCCCAGTTAATCAAGAAAAAGATCCGGAATCGGGGACAAGGAAGATGCATCAGGGCCAAGCCTCGCGCTGGATACAGCCTGATGTTTCTTGGTGCCATTGACAGTCCTGGCTGCATTCTGCTCGCCCGAGGTCAGTCCTGCCACCAGGTCAGGGCTGGTGTAACTGCCCTCCCTGCCAGGCCTTAGTCCCATTCCCTGGAATTAGACCTCATCTTCCTATTTCCTCTTGGGGGGCTTGTAGGGATGGGCTTTTCCTGATGATGGACAGGGCTTTTTCTGGTGCCAGTGACAACTCCGGGGTTGCAGCTGTAACGTTTCCCATTGCTCCTTCCATCCAGACATCCTCTCACCTCACCTGTGGATTTCAACAGTTGCCCAGACTAGACCTGAGTTTTCATTTGATATCAGGGACATAGAGGAAGAAACAGGAGCTTTAGCGCTAGATCTCTGTCAAAGTCCTGGTTCTGCACTTACTACCTGTGTGGCTTTGAGCAAGTCGCTTACCCTCTCAGAGCCCCCTCTTCCCCCACAGAGAAATGGGAGAATGGAAGCTATCACAGTGGCTTCCATCTAGAAGGAGCTCCTGCCAGCCCTTCTCTAACAGATCAGGGGATTGGATGTGCATCCACCACTCCCTGGCATTTAGAATCCCAGCCACGTGCAAGTTCTGGCTTGGCCATCTGCTCCATTGCTCTCAGCACACCACTCTGCATGGTGGGACAGTTCCCCATCTATGGTGCCCTCCTGAGCCATCACTGACCAGGCTTCGGTCTCCTTGGACAACTTTTATTACGTGGTCTGCCCACAGTGGGTGGCCCTGGCTGCTCCCAGGTCAGGGACCATGGCACTCAGCCTGCATCTCAGGAGTACCTGTCTGCATTTTACACCTAGCAGTTTCTCCATGAAGACTTGCTGGGTTGAAAAGATTTGAGAACATGGCACAAGGTCAACAGCTGCGGGTTGGGGATCAAGAGAACCTCAGCTTCATACTCTTAACTTTACTCAAATTAACCAAACACTTCAGTATAAATGCATCCTCAAAACAGTTCCTCCCGTGTGTCTTCTGCCTTAGAGAATGACACCAGCTCCCACTCAGTGCCAAAGCCTGGGCTTCATTTCTCACTGTGCCCTTCACCCACCCTCCTCATTCCACCACCCTCTCTATCACCCTCTCCACTACCCTCTCCATTGCCCTCTCAACCACCCTTTCCATCATCCTCTCCAACACCCTCTCCATCACCCTTTCCACCACCCTCTCCACCATCCCCTCCACAACCATCTCCATCATCCTCTCTACCACTCTCTCCATCACCTTCTCTACAAACCTCTCCATCACCCTCTCTACCACCCTCTCCATCATCAGCCTCTCCATCACCCTATGCTTCACCCTCTCCCTCCTACCAATCTCCACAATCTGTGGCTTCTGCTTCCTTTGTCTTATATCTCACATTTAGTCTCTAGAATGCACATTAGTTTAGTGACCAGAGAAGAGGTCCCATGCCGCTGGGTTTTCACTAATGTCACTGCCACCACCTGCGTGATCTCATGCCAGCAACATCTTTCTCCCAGCCTGAATAACTCTTACTCATCCCAAAGACCTCAACTCCAATATTGCCTCTTCTAAGAATCCATTCTTGCCTCTTTCCAAATTGGATTAGGTGTTCGCCCTCCCAGCCTATATGGATTAGATGTCCACCTGCTCAACCTATATGCTCCCTTCACACCCCCATAGAGTAATTGTCATTCTTTGTGAATACTGCTAGTTTTCTTGTCTGTGTTCAACATTAGATGGAGTACCCTCCAATGGCAGGGATGGTGTTGGTCCTTTTCAATGTGATGTTCATTCCTAGCAGGCTACAGACAGGGTTTAGTAAACACTTGACATTTCTTGAGTGGATAAGTTCTCCTTCTGTAGAAATGAACTCACCAAAGGTGTAGGTAAGACTCTCCTAGATTAAAGGCTAAGGAGCATGACCACTAAATTCATAATGCAAACCTGGGTTGGATCCTGGACTAGGAAAGAGCCATTCATGGGACAATTGGTAAAATCTGCATAAAGTCTATGGATTAGACGAATGTTCTATCAATGTTAATTTCCTGATGTTGTTCCCTGTACTCAGATGGCCTGAGAAACTAACATCTAGGAAATCTGAGCCGAAAAGTATATGGGAATTTTTTATTCTTTTTTTCACCTTTTTCGTAAAGTATAAAATTATATAAAATTGAAATTTAAAAATGTAGACAAAATAAAGGTGTATATTAATTGGAAAGAGTGAAAACTAACTTCAGGATTCCCTCAGAACTTGATTTTTTATTAGCAAATTTATCACCATTTCCTTTTCCTTCTGCTTCTCCTTTTTCTATAAAAAGCAGGATCGGTGTGACAGGGAGTGGGAGGGACTCACTGCTGAGAGCCTGCATGACAGGCATGTGTGTGATGAGTAGGCCCCTGAACCCTGCTGGGTGCCACCAACCAGCCTAGCAAGTGACTGCAGAGCCCCTGATGGTCAAGGTGGACCAGGCCGGCCCAACACACCAGCCCAAGTGCCTCCCGCTGGACGTGCTGGGCAAACGATTCAACTGGACTCGGGTAAACACCAGAGCTGCTTCCTACCGTACTGAGGACAGCACCCGGATGTTCATGGGAATGGGTTTCACAAACAGAGAAGACCCCCCAGGAAGGGGAGAGCCCAGCCCAACCCTGAGCTCCACCCCGTCTTTCATCCTCAAGCCAAGAAGGCTTGTCCTCCGCCTAGTCCTCAGGGTGCGGACAGACCGTCTGAGTCTCAGAGTTGGGGCCTTCCCTTCAGATATCAGGAGTGCAGGAGAGGTTGCAGGTGAAACCCCAGGCCTAGTTCATCAGCTTGAGCCCCAAAGCTGGACAAACATCCCCTGTGGCAGCTGGCAGGCCTGCACCCTCCAGGAGTACAGCTGGTCCAGGCCGTCCTTCCCGTCCAAGCCTTGCAGACCTGGGAGTCATGCCACTGCTTCCTCCTACAGCTGCAGAGCCCCTGCACTCAGAGGCAGGATATCCCAGGTTTAGCCACCCAAGCTCCAGAAGAAGGGCAGCCAGCCTTGGCTTGGGCATCTGGGGCAACGTGGTAAGCACTTTCCCACAGCACTGCCCCCAGGGCTGTTCAAAAGCTATTCTTTGGAATGAAATAAAATCTGCCCCCAGCAACTTCCACCTACAGATCAAAGTCCTACCCTATGGTGATTACACGGAATCGGTTTGTTTTCTCTACCTTGTTGCGGTCCTTTAAACATCTGGAGATAGTAACCGTTTTCCTCCAGTCTTTTTTTAGACAGCACTGTGGGATTAGATAGTTCTTCCACTCGTCTTCAAACAGCATGGTTTCTAGATCACTCAAGATGTTATCACTGTCTCATATACTCACTTTCAAGGTTCTTTCTATAATGCAATGGACAATGAGACTACAAAGTTCCAGACAAACTAGCCAGCACAGAAGACAATAGGGCCATTGCCTCCTCTGACCCACACCCCATTTTTGCATTAATGCATCCCATCATGGCCTTGTTAGCAATGTGTGACGTTATTGCTCCCACTGAAGCTGCAAGACACCCACAAACTCAAAAACATTCACTCTCTCATATTTGCACAATTAACTTTTGAATGCAAAATAGATGTTTTATGTTAATTATTGCTAATATTATATATGTTAGTTTTGTCTCTGCGGTTAACACAATTTGATAACTATTCCTTAGCCTCCCAAGAGCATAGGGAGTCCCTTTTAATGACGTGCATGGTGGCTCCAAGCACGTAATCTGGGATGGGAGAGTGTGCAAAAAGACAAAGTTCCACAGGGCCCTGCCCAACTGACAATGCTCCCTTATTCCTGGGGAAGCCAAGCAGAGAACACTCCAATGCCTTGGACCATGGATATGAGGCATTGTGAAGGGACTGTATGCTCTAGAGAGGGTGTAAGGGGATGCGAGGGATGCTGGAGGCAAAGTGCACCTCTGGACATGCGCGCATTTGGAATCCAGTCAGGAACCAGGAGGCCTATGGGCCTGGAGGGAGGGTCCTGGCAGCCCAGACACCCCTCCCCACACCCACAGGAGTTAAAACAAAGGCATCACTCTGCTTCATCACTTCTAGAAGAAAGAGAGGCAAGGAAATTGAATGTACACTTCACAAAGGGTCTGATTTACTACTTCTGAAAAAAACTCTGAACCTTTTTCATTCTGATGATATCCAGACTCCAGAGGGGCAGCAGTTCACTTCAGCAGTAGACAGTAATGTAGGTCTCTGCTCTGGAACTGCAAGCCATAGTCTGCAAGAAGAAACCCCACCTAGGAAAGTGGCACCAAGAAAATGCTTCCTGCCAAGACAATGTATTAAATTTATCCCTTACAAACACATCTCAACTGGGGCTACTTCTGCCTCAGTGAACTGTCAGAAAGGAAGGCAATGTGGTGATTTTTCTTTCATCACATAAAAGAAGTCAGTAAAGTGGAGCGCTAGGATTTTACTAGCAAATGCATCAACAACGGACACAAGGTAGCCTTGACCTCATGCAGGATTCCACAGATGTTAAAGTGTCTCTACAGATGAGTGGGGTCACCTGTGGCCAAGTGGTTCCATCATTAAACCATCGAAGGATTAGACCATGTCTAGTATAGGGTTCATTGAAAGCAACTTCCGGGTGGTCACAGCAACAATTGGAAGGTTTGGGGTACTTACTGTGGTCCCAAGAGGTATATGTGGTCTCTGGGCATGGATGATACTCATTCATTTCATGTTGGTCCAAAGGCATGGTATTTGGTGAATGTTTTACATCATTTCTGCTTTGAAGTTGTGGTAATTTGTTGTTTCATTTAAGATGTTCATTTTCTCCCTCTCCTTTCTCTACTAGTTTTGGTTTATGTTTTCAGCAGTACTCAAAGCAACTTTAACCATAAATCTCAGTGCCTTGAAATTATTTTTAATTAAACAAAAAACTCATATTTAATATAAAACAAATGTATATTAATTAAAACTCTGAAGACAGACTTAGTAGAGGTTTAAATTTTAAACCAAACCAATCAGAAAAAAGAACCAACAAAAATTTAATAAATGGCAAAATTTGGGAAGAAAGCAAACAATAATAGCTGATGGAGCATTTAGTTGGTGCCATGCACTATTCTGAACATTCTATAAATATCAAAGAATTATTTCACAATCCTATGAGTTATGCAACTTAAAGACAAAAAACCTTAGATGCAGAAAGGTTAAGTGGTTTTCTTATGATGGCCTTTCTAGTAACTTTAAGAACTAGAATTTGAATGCAAAATCCCCACCCTTAACTATTATACTGCTTCTTTCTTGTTATAAAGTATATTAAATAGAAGTCAAAAATTATAGCAATTGTATAAATAATTCCAAATATATCACTGATTATAATAACTATTACTGGGCTAAATTTTCCCCTCGAAAGGCAAATTATGTCAACTTAAATGTACTGCTTACTTAATACAAAAATCTTATACACAAACACATACAGGATTGAAATTAAGACAGACAACAGTATCAGAGTTGTCACAGAGGCCTGCTAATCTCCCGCTTCTCACATTTCTAGAGAGGTAAGCATGCCACTCCAGCCATTGGCTGGTCCCCCTTTCCACTCCCTCACATGCAGGTCTCTATCCAGAAGGAAATTATCTGACCCTGGAAATGCAGCGAAGGTAACTTCTGTTGGATTCTCGTGACCACTTTACTGAATTCCCCACATTAAAAGGTGAGCAGGGAGGGCATGTTCTACTTTCTCCTGCAGCTTCCAGGACCTGCCTGTGCTTTGTCATTGCAGGGCTGGGCACACTGCTGCCTCTGGGAAGCAGTACTCTTCTCATGCTCCTCGCTCCCAGGCTTTGGTTAGTTGAGCACCTTAGTCATCCAGTCTGCAGGACCAAGAATCTCCAATTCGGAGAAGAAGAAAAAGGAAAAGGAAATTCCATTTCTCCCTTAAGCACAAGACTACTTTTCCATAATAAAGTCACCTCTGTTCTTAGGACTCATCCAGCTGTGCTCCCAGTGGATTAAGAACCCAAAAGAGATGTGCAAGTATATATCTCCCTCCAAAACCTGGATGGGATTTTAACAAACATGTCAGAAATTGAAAGAACCAAGAGCACAAAAGACCAAGGGTGTAAATAATAAAACGAACAAACTTGATTGTGTAACTAGAGATAGAAAACAGAAAAAGATATGGAGATGTTGTTTCTACCTAAAACAATAAATAATAAACAAAAATATTATAAAAGTCTACTGTGTGCAGTACCCCCTCATTATCCCCAAGAGATTTGTTCCAAGATCCCCAGCAGATGCCTGAAACCTTGGATAGCACCAAACCCTATATACTGCTTTTTCCTGTACATACACACCTATGATAAAGTTCAATGTACAAATTTGGCACAGTAAGAGATTAACAATAATAGTAAAGCAGAATAATTATAACAATATACTCATGAAAGTTATATGAATGTGGTCTCTCAAAATATCTTACTGCACTGTATTCACCCTTCTTGTGATCTGTAGATCTCATCATCACAACAATTAGTAAGTGACCAACGGGCAGATAGCATAGGCAGTGTGGATACCTGGAAAAAGGGATGATTCACCTCCCCGGTGAGATGGGGAGGTGAATGGCACCAGATTTCATCATATTACTCAGAATGCATGCAATTTAAAACTTATGAACTCTTTATTTCTGGGAGTTTCCATCTAATATTTTTGAACACCTGTTCACTGGGATAACTAAAACTACGGAAAGCCAAACTGCATATGAGTGAGGACTACTGTACTTTGCTCCCAATAAAATTTTAATTTTGAAAGAGGAAAAATTATAACAACTCCATATGTAGAATAACCAGAAACTAAGAAGAAAGAAATAGCCTCTCTCCCCAAAATGAGGTTAACATTTAAAAATATAAAACAACTTCAAAACAATATTTAGACTTAAAAAGAAATCAAAGGTAAAACGGCTCTTTAAAAGGAAATGTAATTCAGAACAGTATCTATTGAAACCTCTAAGATATGGCCAAAAAGTACTCTAGTACTCTAAGGAGCAATTATAGCCTCAAATGCATTGGCTTCAAAATATACTGAAAATGAATTAAAATATTGTACTGAAGTAACCTTCAATTTCAGAAGAACTCCCGAGTAAACACAAAACAATTTTAACAGAGGAAAAAATACATTAAGTTAAAATACAAGTTAATGAAATAAGAATGATTATTAAATAAGAATGAATTAAAAGAAGGTGATAAAATACCAACAGTTCTCTCTGAATGGAGGGCTCACACCTGCCTGACCCTTTGCTGGAGTAATCTCTGAGCTGCAGTCTCAGATTACCTGATGCCCCACAGTCACTCTCACTGAAGCTGGAGGGTTTAGACCCACCTAAGGCATCACAATGCCTCAGTGATGGTAAACACACCTCAGAAACCTCTCAGCCCATCTTTCCCCAGCTCTACTCAGAAAGCTGTTTCTCAGTTGAGCCACGCTCTGATAGTTCTTAACCCTAGACAAAGGAGGAGAAAAGATATATGCGTCAGGCAGAAGTGGCCTCTCTCTCCTTTGTGCAAATGCACCACCAGGGCACTCAGACTGCACCCACTGCAGGGAGACAAAAGAGGAGAGCAGAGCCAGAAGAGGAAGTTGCCCTTATGGACTTCCAAGTGCTTGATCGGCTCCCCTTGCATGGATCAGTGACAGCCACTTCCGGGAGACATCTTGGGCTGAGCTATTAACACTCAACTCCTCCTGCCTGCACCTTGTGGAGGGAGCAGCTGGTCAAGCACTGAGTCCAAGGAGAAGGTCTGGCCTCCTCACCTGAGAGGAAGAAGGATGGGGACAACCAGGAACAGAGAGGACTGGGGCTTCTCTAGGAGACCAGGCCCTCGCAGGAAAGAGAAGCCCCACAGACATGAGGGCTGGCTGAGCTTTGCCCATTGGGCAGTACTATGGACTGAGCTATGTCTCCCCCAAAATCCAAGTGTTGAAGCCCTAGCCCCAGTATGACAGTATTTAGAGGCAGGGCCTTTAAGGAAGTAAATAAGGTTAAATGCAGTCATAAGGATGAGGCCCTGATCCAACAGGACTGCTGTCCTATAGGAAAAGGAAAAGACACGAGAAGTACACACACAGGGAAAAATCCACGTGAGGACACAATGAGAAGGCAGCCATTGCAAGTTCAGAAGAGAGTCCTCACCAGAAACCAACCCTACTGCCACCTTGTTCTTGGACTTCAGGACCGTGAGAAAATGAGTTTCTGTTGTTTAAGCCACCCAGTCTGTGGTACTTTGCTATGGCAGCCCAAGTAGACTAATACATGGAGAATAAATAAATAAATAAATAAACAAATAGCAAAACAAAACACAGCCACTTCCTCTATTGGAATAGCCAAGATTTTTCTTTTTACATACTATATATTAGAAAGACAGAGAGTAAAAATGTAAAGAAAAGTGTTGGCTCTTTTATTTTAACTAGTGCTTACCAAGTTTAAAACAATATAAATGGTGAAGACCATCACACGCATCCCTTCATTTGACACTTCAGGTCATGGCATCTGTCTGAACCTCCACAGCTCATCCCATTCGACAAATATTTGACTGAACAAATATCTGACGGCAGATCTTGCAGAACATATGTGTGAGAGGGAAGGACTGACCCAGGGTGAATGTCACAGAGGTGAGCAGCAGGGACCCAGCTCAGCACTCTCCCTTCCGGGCAGAGCTGTGTCCTCCCGCGAGTGCTTGGGGCAGAAGCCATGGAGTCCACGTGGGGTCCCTCTAGAGTCTGCACCTGTGTAAACAACTGCACCTCCCTCATCTTCCATGTGCGTGCCTGACAGGGCCTGGCTCTGGCCAGGGAACAGGGGGAGCAGCCCAGAGGTGGCCCTTCAACACAAGAGCAGCAGGAGTCAAGCAGGAAACCCGGGGAGCCGCTCCATGAGGAGGAGCAGCCCCACGGCATTCTGGGGGCCAATGTCAGCTTGGTCTCAGACATCCCAGCAGGGGTGCAGAGGAGCACAGCACTGTAGTCCCCCCAGCTCAGTCGCTCTCCCTGTTGCCTGGCCGAGCTGCCCAGCCTCTTTGTCACTGATCACATGATTCTTTCACAAAACAAGTAGAACAAGGCATGGTTGTACGAATTTCCAGCTCCCTACCCTCCAGCCTGGGCAGGTCAGGGTACCTGTCTGAACCTCCATTGCTCATCCCATTCAACAAATGTTTGAGCAATCATTTGATGGCAGGTCTTGCGGAACATATGGCTTATACAACACGAAGCACATGTTTCTTTTGCAATTGCAGAACATCTTACATGCATGTAAAAAGTAGCTCAATTAAACAGATGAGTGTTAATATTCAAAGATGAGAAAACACATTCTCTACATTGTTGATGGTGTTTATGTCTGCAAACGGAATTCGGATTGGGAGGATGGATGGAAATCAGAGCTTGGATTCCACAATCAGACCAACACAGGCCTTTGGAGGCTGGGAAGAGGGTCGGACGCCCTGACCTTCAGGGTCTCCAGCGCTGGGTTCGGGGTTCCTGACCAGGATCCTGAAGCTCCACCCGCTGGGATAGCCTTGCAGGAGGCTTAGGCCTCTGTAAATATCTGTTCTTTTTCTGCTCACAGTCCACAGGAGGAGATGCGGCTGCATTTAGCTGCTAAAGCCTCTTCCTCTGTAAGCTGGATATTAAGGGATGGAGTCCAGCTAGATAAATAAACCAAGTCCCTGAGGCGAGACCCTTGCCGCCCCCATAGACTGGAGAAAGTTCCCATAGACGGACTCCGAGCCATTAGCTGAGGGGCCTCCTCATGTTTCAGGATTCGGGGGAGGAGGGGCCACGAGGGATCAGCTGTGGATCACATCCCAAACCCTGCTCCTCCCTGGGTTAACACCACTGGGCCTGGGGATCCTCGTGTGCGGAGGAGGACAAACGTGTGCCGGTGGCTGGCTGGATCCTGGAAAACGCAGAGGGGAGGGGAGGGGAGGGCCTGTGGGGACCCCAAAGACCCCAAGGAGAGGCTGCGGGAAGGCCAAAGGCTGGCGCTATTATTCCCGGGCATGCCAAGCCCCTGGCGCACACAGGCCTGTCAGGCTCAGTAAAGGACACAACACAGCCTTTCTCTGGGCTCCTGGCTGTCTGGTGGGGGAAAGCAGTTGGAAAAAGAAGGGCCATATATCTTAAAATGATAAAAAGTGATGGCCACATGCATTGTCAGATGCCTATGTCATTGTCACTTAAGGCATTATGGGGACAGGTGGCAAGACAAGCACCATGCAATAATGAGTTCCAACCTGAGTTCTCCTGCTCTGCTGAGGGGACCTGCGTTCTGTGTAGAGGCCAGGGAGACAGTGTTGATCCACATACCTGGGAGGAAGAAGTCACCAGGCTCTGTGAGGATCAACAGAAACCAAGCAGCCATCCCATTGCACTGCCCAGGATCCTGGTGAGCACCACACATTTGGAAATACAATTAGGGAAAGGGGGCAGAAGTCAAAAGGGAGCAATAAAGCAAGTAAGAGTGTCTGTCCAAAATCACCAAGAGCACCTTACAAATCCTGTTCACTGGTGTCCTTGCCTTGACGCCCCTGCCCGAGTCCCCATGCTTCAGCGCAGCCAGTGTCTTTCCACTCTGAGTCATCAGGCCAGACCAGCTCCATGTCCGGGTGCCTCAGCACAGCCTTTGGCCCCAGCCGTGGGGTTGGGAGGCTTCACACCACTCCCTCCAGCCTGCTCCGGGTGTGAAGGCAGCACCTGCATGCAGTCCTCACCAGCACCCTGCTGGTGCACAGAGCCCCAAGTGAATTCTGGCTGGAGGGATTAGTACACTCATCATGTAGGACAAGAACACTATCCCCATTTTTGGACAAATAAACTGAGGTTTTGATTTTTTGTGTGTGTAATTTTAACAGTAAACTGGGAGAGTTCCAGAGCTTCTTATTCTAAATCTCTCACATCCTGCCTTCTCAGAGTTAAGTGAGACCCTGAGCTGGGGAGGACCGCCTGGATTGTTTCAGCAGGCCCACTCGAAAGTTACTTGTGAAGGGGTGTACAGTTCAGTTCTGATACTGAACTGAAAGGGAGACTACAAAAGGAGCCAGTGCCGGGTGAGAACACCTCAGAAGGTGTCCACACCCCAGACCCCACTCTCTCCACCACAGGAGCGTTTAGCATTTGCAAATGTGAGTGGAGAGCCTCAAGGTTTCGCCAAACTTGGAAAGCGTCAGAGAAGAACCACTAACATCTCCATTCACTATGTGCTAAGCACCCTTCGATACACATTGCAGGGTTAAAAAGGCAAACCAAAGCACAATAAAATTTTTAAACAGTTTGAGCAAACAGGGATTCATGAATTAGGCAGCTCCAAAGAGCAAGTGGTTTGTGAGTTCCATCAAAGGAATGCAAGAAGGAGATTTCCATAATACAAACAGGGAAGTCAAACAAAACAAAATATTTAATTGATTATGGATATGCAGTTGCCTTATTGGGTCTATCCCATTGAAAAACCCCTAGTTACATACAGGCGTACCTTGGAGACATTGCAGGTTCAGTGACAGATTACTATCTGCAAATACTGCAAATACCACAATCAAGTGTGTCACATAATGTTTTTTGTTTCCCACTGCATACCAAAGTTATGTTTATATTATACTATAGTCTATGAAGTGTTCAATAGCATTATGTCTAAAAAAGCAATGTACATGTAATCCCAGCCCTTTAGGAGGCTGAGGTGGGTGGATCACGAGGTCGGGATATCGAGACCATTCTGGCTAACATGGTGAAACCCTGTCTCTACTAAAAAATAGATATAAAAAATTAGCCGAGCGTGGTTGCGGGTGCCTGCAGTCCCAGCTACTTAGGAGGCTGAGGCAGGAGAATGGTGTAAACCTGGGAGGTGGAGCTTGCAGTGAGTGGAGATCATGCCACCGCACTCCAGCCTAGGTGACAGAGTGAGATTCCATCTCAAAAAAAAAGAAAAAAGAAAAAAAAAAGCAATGTATACACCCTAATTCAAAAGTACTTCATACTTCATTGCTGAGAAATACTAATGATTATCCGAGCCTTCAGAGACTCGTAATCTTTTTCTAGCCTTGATATTGACAGCTGATGATTGATCAAAGCAGTAGTTGCTGAAGGTTGGGGTGGCCATGGCAATTTCACAAAATAAGACAACAATGAGGTTTGCCACATCCGTTGACTCTTTCATGAAAGATTTCTCTGTAGCATGTGACGCTGTTTGATAGTACTTTACCCAGATTAGAACTTCTTTCAAAATTGGAGTCAATCCTGTCAAGCTCTCCCATTACTTTATTGTAATTTATATTTATATAACATCCTTTGTTGTCATTTCACAATGTTCACAGCGCTTTCACCTGAAATAGATCCCATCTCAAGAAACCACTTTCTTTACTCACCTGTAAGAAGCAACTCCTCGTCTGTTCAAGTTTTATCATGAGATTGCAGCAATTCAGTTTAATCTTCAGGCTCCACTTTTGATTCTAGTTCTTTTGCTGTTTCCACCATATCTGTAGGTACATTCTCCACTGAAGCCTTGAATCTCTCATAGTCATCCACAAGGGTTGGAATCAACTTCTTTCAAACTCCTGTTTATGTTGATATTTTGATTTCCTCTCATGAATCACGAATGTTCTTAATGACATCTAGAATGGTAAATTATTTCCAGAAGATTTTTAATTTACTTTACCCAGATCCATCAGAGGAATCACTATCTATAGTAACAATAGCCTTACAAAATTTGTTCCTTAAATAATAAGACTTGAAAGTCAGAATTACTTCTTGATTCATGGGCTGCAGAATGGATGTTGTGTTAGCAGGCATGAAACATTAATCTCTTTGTATATTTCCATCTTGGGTGACCAGGTGCATTGGCAATGAGCAATAATAGTTTGAAAATAATCTTTTTTTCTGAGCACTAGGTTTCACTTATGTGTTTAAAATATTCAGTAAACCATGCTGTAAACAGATGTACCATCATCCAGGCTTTGTGTTTTCAGAAAGAGGAGATTTAGCACAATTCTTAAGGACTCTAAGTATTTTGGGAATAATAAATGAGCATTTGCCCCTAGCAAGCCTGTCATTTGAAGCTTTGAAGCTAGGCATTGACTTCTCTCTACCTATGAAAGTCCTAGAATATATCTTCTTTCGACAGAAGACTGTTTTATCTACACTGAAAATCTGTGGTTTAGTGTAACCACCTTCATCAATGATCTTAGCTAGATCTTCTGGAGAACTTACTGCAGCTCCTACATCAGCTCTTGCTGCTTTACCTTATACTTTTATGTTATGGAGACAGCATCTCTCCTTTAACCTCAGGAACCAACCTCTGCTAGCTTCCAACTTTTCTTCTGCAACTTTCTCACTTCTCTCATCCTCTATAGAACTGAAGAGCTAGGGCCTTACTGTGGATTTGGCTTTGGCTTAAGGAACACTGTGGCTATTTTGATCTTCTATTCGGACCACTTAAACTTTCTCTGTATCAGCAATAAGGCGTTCACTTCCTTATCAATCATGTATTCATTGAATGCATGAATGATGATTTTCTCTAAGAAATTAATTTTCTCAGGAATGTTTCCTTTGCATTCACAACTTGGCTAACTCTTAGGTGCACAAGACTTAGCTCTCAGCCTGTCTCCACTTTTGACATGCCTTCCTCACTAAGCTTAATTGTTTCTAGCTTTTAATTGAAAGTGGGAGATGTGGACCCTTGCTTTCACTTGAACACTTAGAAGTCATTGAAGAACTATTAATTGTCTTAATTTCAACATTGTTGTGTCTCAGGGAAAGGGAGGCCTGAGGAGAGGGAAAGAGAGAGAAACAGTCTCTCTGTTCAGTGGAGCAGTCAGAACACACACAACCTTTATCTACTAAGTTTGCCGTCTTATATGGGTATAGTTTGTACCCCCTGCAAACAATTACAACAGCAACTTCAAAGATCACTGATGACAAATCACTATAACAGATATAATAATAATGAAAAAGTTTGAAATATTGTGGGAATTACCAAAATGTTACAACAAAGTGAGCACACACTGTTGGAAAAATGGTGCCAATGGACTTGCACAACACAGAGTTGCCACAAATCTTCAAATTTTAAAAAAAAAGCACAATATCTGTCAAGTTCAATAAAGTGACCAGCAATAAAACAGGGTATGCTTGCAATCATAAGTGAGCTGGCTGCTTCTGATTGGTTGAGATTACATTCTGCTTTTCTTTAAAATAGATATTTACAAGAAATAGCTCAAGTTAAGTCTCTGTAATGTTTGCAAAGCAAGTGAGGTTAAAGTCACTTAAGAGGCTTACGGACTTTGTCTGCTCAGGGTTTTTTCAGGCCTGGCCTCAGTGTTAACTGTGGCAGCTGCCTCTGAAACGGCCCCCGAGGATGCTCATTCAGTGTGAGAGTGAGTGGCTTCTGAGGTGACAAAATCACAGCCATTGCAGCTCCCCTGCTCTCACGGTGGCTCGCTGTTGGGGAAGCCAACTGCTGTGCTGGGAGGACACTCATGCAGCCCACAGAGGGGCCACTGGACAACCTGCCAGCCATGTGACTGAGCCATGGTGGAAGAGAAGGCCACATGGCTGCAACCACAGAGACACCAAGTAAGAACTGCACAGCCCAGCCTTGCCCAAATCCCTGACCCACAGAAACCACGAAAGGTCATCAATTGCTCCTCGTGTTTTAAAGTCACAACATTTGAAGTGATTTGTCATGTATCCAATCACTTAGATAACCAAAGCACATTAATAATTTAATCATCACAAAAAACAAGAGTACATACACTATTATCTTTAATAAATGAGGAAATGGGACATGAGGCAAACAGCCAGTATACATTTGGTAGAGACAGATTTTGAATCCATATGGTTTGTTTCTCACTGCACTATCCAAGACAGTGGCCAAAATCCAGTAAAATTTTTTAAAAATAAAACATTCAGTTTCTCAGTTTGTACTATTCACAATTCAAGTGCCCAGTGTGGCCAGAGGAAGCTATATTGGAGAGTGAATATAGCACGTTTCCATTATTGCAGGAAGTTTGGTTGGACTGTGCTGGTGTGGGGCATGTGCAATTAACCACTACATCTAACATCTAAAAATAAATTGGAGATCCTTGCTTGCATTCACCAAGGGAATTACCAGTTGTGGGTTGGTCCTGGAGTGTAACTGGATGGTATAGACAGTGGGCTCTGGGCATTTGAAGCCTCATTCCCCACTCTGGATACACCAGGTTGGAAGAAACTCACACCTCATAGAGAACCTCCACCTCCTTCCCATCCTCTCAAGTTCCCTGGCATTTTTTATCACTCAGTATGTTAAAACTCAGTATATCAAGACACCCTCAGCACCCCAGGGTGCTCGTTTCTCAGGCCCATCACTTCACTGCTTGGTTTTCTTGTCCATTGATCACTCAGCACACACATAGAAGACTTACCTGGCCTGGGCCCACTGCTGGGCCAGACAGATACCGAGGAGAATAAGATGCAGCCCCTTGCTTCATGGACCTCACAGTCCTCTGGGAGGTTTCCGGCAAGGTGGTGCTGTGCTCTGCAATAGAGGAATCTTGGAGGAGCTGTGGAAAGGCAGAGGCTGAAACAGGAACATGCAGCTGCTAGAGGCGCTCAGGAAGGACATATGAAAAGATGCATTTGAAGTGGCAGGACAGGAAGGGATGCCTGGCAACAGAGAAGAAAGGCTGGGGCGCTTCCCACACAGGCAGTGGCTTCAGAGAGCACAGCTTGCTCCAGGAAGAAGAAAGAGTCTGAGGGTGCCATGATGATGAAGACAGATGCCAGGATCTGCCGGGCCTCACATGGAAGGAGAATGAAAAGAGGATGTATTGCCTTTCCATTCGCCTCCACACTGTGGGGCTGCATTTGGGTCTAATGGCTGCCTGGTCGTCGATGCGCACTGGAGGGTGACTGGGGTGGCCACACTGTTTTGATGTGTCTCCTCCACTTCCCCACTGTCTCTAGCTGGGCTCAGATGGGTGGCAGAGAACAGCATGTAGGAGCATGGCAGGCACCATCGGCCTGGATGCAGAGGGACTCTGACAAACCCATAGAAGGGCTCCAGCCAATTCACAATAGACACCAGATGAGTATCTTCAACAGCATGAGGGAGGTTGCTGCAGCTGCTTTGCAGACAGAGGCCAGGACAGGGGCAGAGGGCCTGGGAAAAGGCAGCACCACATACAGGGTCAGGATAGAGATGCACAAAAAAGGCATGACAGCAAACTACCCACACATTCACATATGAAATGGCAACCACAAATTCTGAGAGAAGTAGACCTTGGAATAAAATCCAAGTGAATAAATCAGTGAGCAGGTCTTTCCGTGATTCGGAGTTTTGGTCAGTTGCTTCTCAATGAACTAGCCATTCACAAATCATTTTTCAATGAATTGATCTGGTTTCCAGAAAAAAAGCCCTAAGCAGAGGGCTCCACTGTGGCTTCCAGAATGTTCACTCCCATCACCTGCTCAGATGTAAGAAATGCAAAGGAAACTGAACTGCTCAACTCTCCGACATCCCTCTCTTTCCTTATCTCCAAGCACAAATCCTCCATACAGAAGGCTGAGGTCATTCTCCATGGTATGTTTCAAGCCTTTCCATCTTCCCTAAAACTTCTTTTCTTCAGGTTTCTTTCTCGTTCTCTTGCTGTCGTCTTGCCCTCCTGCCTGCTCTTGCTCCTTCTTTCTATAAACAATGATATAAATTACCACTTAGCCTGAGCTGCTTAGCTTATTCCCTGTTCTTTATGGAGACAGCGTGTTCCATAATGGATCGCCTTTGTGCAAAGAAGCAATCCCAGTAATTAGGCGCACTTTCATGGAGAACCCAAGCACCATAACTCAGGAGATCATAAGCATTTCTATCCTGGTGAAGTTCAGTTTCATGCAAAATAAACATGTGTTTCCTGTCCCTTATTCTAAATCGATTGGGCTATTTGTCTAATTTAAACACTCAATAAATTATACACATCCTCCAAAGATAGGGATGAGGTAGAGGCCCTTGATGTATGCTTTTTCCTATGGCTTGAATCCATCACTGTCTCCTGCAAGGCCCCTTAGCTTTCTCCTGAGTGGAAGGAGGCCCCATAACTCTCTGATCTGCTTCATTTTCTCTGACACCCCTTAGGATCCTTTTTCAGACAATTTGGCCAGAGAATTATGGCTGACTTTCAGAAGAAAGGGAATGAAGGTTAAACTTGAACTGAGTCTTGCAATACCTTATGTTTTGTTAGCACAACCTTCAAATTCTCTCCAATTTCTCTTCTCTGTCCATTATAAGATTTTACAAGGGAAAAGTCAAAGAAAGTAAGGCAGCTTGGGTATGGATACTTGTGGTGTGCAATTATGCACCATTTTTAGCCAATTTAGCATAACTGAATATTGACGCGGGGGTGGGGGACTCTCTTGTTCAAATCATTAGCTTCTCTGGCATATGAGCTTTCAAGACGGGGGAAGACCTCTCTCAGGATTTACATCTCCGACTGGCAGGTTTTTTGACTTTTCAAATCTTGTAGGTAAATTGTAACCTGGTTATCAAATAGATTCCATTTTATTGTAATTAAATTAGGCCCCATTTTGTTCCCGTTTTCACTTTTAAAAGCTAATCTTTGTTGTCATGCCTATCTGTTAAATCACGTAATACACGAACTGGAAGGAAAATAAGAGCTCAATTAATTCAAGTTCCTTATTTTTTAAATAGGCTGAAACTAACAAGCAGCAGCAACTGAGATGGAACTAGAACTAAGATTCTTGAATACTGGTTCAGTTTGTTAAGGGTTAGAAAATATGACAAAGTCAGACATAAGATAATTCTGTAATCACTGCTACTGTGTGGCATTGCACAGAAGTTTCAGATAATAGAATAAGTTAAGAAAAATAAAGCAAAGCTATGATTTTGAAAACAAAAGAGAAAATTATATGTTTTCAACTGAAAGGATTATGTACCTAGAATACCAAGACAAAAAACTTACTAAATAAAACTGTAATAGAATCCAGGGAGATGGGTGATTAATAAGAATGCCATACAGAAATCAATACTTTTGTAGTAAAAAAAAAAAAAAAAAAAAAAAAGAATAAAAAGCCCTCCTTTAAAAATTTTGTAAGCCCATAAGACTCCTAAAAACTAATAAGAAGTGTTTATAGCATATATAAATAAAACAATCATACATTCTTGAAAAACTATAAAATACCTGAATCAATGAGGAACAAATCATGTTTCTGGCTGAGAATCCCCCATACTGTAAAATTATCATTTCTACCAAATCAGTTAGGAGATTTATTACATTCAAATCAAGATTCCCAAAGGATGATTTATAAAATGTGACAAGCTGATTTTAAAGTTCTTCTAGGAAACACATAAGGATAACCAATAAAATTTTGAGAAAGAAGAATTATGAAAAGAGGTTTGTTTGTTCAGATATCAGAATATATTTTGAAACAATACTGATGGAGGAATTGTTAAGTAATCAATGAAGCAGAAAAGGAGTAGAAATGGGTCCATATATAGTGTATTTTTAAAATGGTATATCAAAACTGTGGGGGAAGGGTGAATTATGATTAATAAATAAACTTCTGTACAGCCAGCAGTACAATTAGAAGAGAAAATAAAGTCAGGTCCCTCTTTGACCGATATGCAAATGTGAATTCTAGCTAGAATAAAAGGATAAACATAAAACTTCCAGTGGAATAAAAGTACATATAGGAATTTTTTAAATACAAACTTACAAAGGTGGAAGAATCCTTGGTGAACAAGGCACATTGTTGGGGAATTATAAATAAAAAGAAGGAAATGGCCGGGTGTGGTGGCCCATGCCTATAATTCCAGTACTTTGGGAGGCCAAGGCAGGTAGATTACTTGAGGTCAAGAGTTCGAGACCAGCCTGGCCAACATGGCAAAAACCCATTTCTACTAAAAACACAAAAATTAGCCAGGCATGGTGGCGCATGCCTGTAATCCCAGCTACCCGGGAGGCTGAGGCATGAGAATCACTTGAAGTATGACAGAAGACACCATGAACAAAGTATAAAGATAAGTGGCAGAGTTACAGGCAGGGAAAATGTTTGCAACAACAAGAATGAACAGTAATAATTCTCAGAATATATATATGGAAATCCTACCAAAGACTAAGAAATAAGACAAACAATATAAACATATAAGCAAAATATATGAACATTAGATTCATAGTAAAAAGTACTGATGGCTAATAAATAGATAAGGGTACAGTGCTTGAGTAAGTTTTCATATAAATAATGACCTATAAGAAGAAACCAGGAGAAGCAGCACTGGATTAGCACTGAGACAAAATAACATCCACTGATTTGGGAGAACAAGTGTCTTCACTATTGAGTCTTCCCATTCAGGAACATGCTTGGTCTCTTCATTTATTCAGATCTGTATCCTTCAGTTAGTGTAATTGCTTCATTTATAAAGACATAGATTTTTCATTGACTTTGGGAGGTTTTTTTTAAATTCCCTTTCAAATTTTTCTCATTTCTGTGTTGCTCCCTTGTTCACTAGTCCTTCATTGCCCTCCTATAAGACATTCTGTTAATATATCACATTAAATAAGAAATGAATAAAAACTCTAGCAACATTTAAGCAGCATTTTCTGAAGACACAGAAAATCTTGTAGAAAGAATTGTTTAAAGAATGCATGGCATATAAGAAAATGTGGAGACGGGAAACAAAGGAGATGATGGCTGTTGGTGTGCACCCGGACCAGCTGGGGTCCTAGTAGAGAAGATGCTGGGATCTGATTCAGAGCAAGGAGTTATCCTCACCACAGATGAGGGGACATTCCAGGATGGCCAGGGCTAAGAAGGCTTTCAGCACACACTCCATCTCCCGTTTTCGTTTCCCTCCACCATAAGCCGAGGGCCCTCAAGTTTTTCCCTTGTCTTTTTTTTTTTTTTTTTTTTTGAGACGGAGTTTCCCTCTTGTTGCCCAAGCTGGAGTGCAATGGTGTGATCTCGGCTCACTGCAACCTCTGCCTTCCGGGTTCCAGTGATTCTCCTGCCTCAGCCTCCCTAGTAGCTGGGATTACAGGCATACACCACCACGCCTGGCTAATTTTGTATTATTAGTAGAGATGGGGTTTCACCATGTTGGTCAGGCTGGTTTCGAACTCCTGACCTCAGGTGATCCACCCGCCTTGGCCTCCGAAAATGCTGGGATTACAGCACCGTGCCCGGCCTTCCCTTGTCTGTTCCACACTTTCCTTCTTTCCCCAGGCTGACGCTTCAGACCTCCAGGCTGCTTGACGGGCATAAGTCTTGAACCCAGCTTCCTTGTGCAGGAAAACATGCTGCTGCCTCTTGTTTGTCTGTGGATCCCATCAGGTTTGCCTGGATCGATGGATGGATGGATGGATGGATGGATGGATGGATGGATGGATAGATGGATAGATGGATGGATGGGCTTCACCTCTGAAATTTGCTCTTCTGGATTTAGACATCCCTTATCCAAGAGACTATACACTAGTAACTAAGTTCTAACCACTTGATGTGACTTTCAACTCCACCAGCTGATTCTCTAGCCCTCCTGTGGCTTTCCTGGTTATCCCATTGAGTGCTGCTTTAGATATCTCATTCATGTCTTCCTGGGTGTGAGGACAGATCATGCCTCTAAAGACACATGTTAATTTTCCAGAAACAGAGACAATTTGAGTTTCAGATCCATGTGCCTCAGTTCCATTTAAATCTGTCATTAGCACCATGAAGTCAAACTGTGTCAGAACTTTTCAGCATTAAATATGAACTGATGGCTGTTTCCTGTGTTTCTTTTCCTTTGCCTCAGAAAAAATAAACTGCCCTTAGCCATATGAGAATTTGAACACAGCTAAAATATCAGTCCCCCACAACCCACGTCTATGGACACTTACCAGAATAGCTCCAATGGTTTAACCAATAGCAAGTCCAAATAAAGAGACCACTGCAGTGAAAGCCACCTCAAAATAAGGAAGCTCATCCTGGATTCACCACACTCCACAAACTCCCAGGAGGGAATTGTGACTAGTACATAAGAATGAGAACAACAGTGCCAGGAATTGAGGTGAGCCAGGAGACCCTCAGCAGGAGGTAGATCATTTCTAAGAGATGAGTAAAAACCTCATGCAGCTGCTGTTTTAATTTCTCATGTGCTTGACTGGAAAAGCAGTTTGGAAAGTTGAGATGAGTCTTCCTTTTTTGTTTTTTCTTTTGAGATGGAGTCTCACTCTGTAGCCCAAGCTGGAGTGCAGTGGTGTGGTCTCAGCTCACTGTAACCTCTGCCTCCGGGGCTCAAGCGATTCTCGTGCCTCAGCCTCCTGAGTAGCTTGTACCACAGGCATGCACCACCACGCCCAGCTAATTTTTTGTATTTTAGTAGAGACAGGGTTTCACCATGTTGCCCAGGGTGGTCTTGAACTCCTGAGCTCAGAAGACCCACCCGCCTCAGACTCCCAAAGTGCTGGGATTATAGACGTGAGCCACCACGCTCAGCCTGAAATGAGCTTTCTGTGTTTTCTTTTTTCTTTTCTCTTTTTTTTTTTTTTTTTTTTGAGATAGAGTCTAGCTCCTTTGCCCAGGCTGGAGTGCAGTGGCATGAGCTTGGCTCACTACAACCTCTGCCTCCAGGACTCAAGCCATTCTCGTGTCTCAGCCTCCTGAGTAGCTGGTACTATGGGCGTGCACCACCACACTCAGCTAATTTTTGTATTTTTAGTAGAGACAGTGTTTCACTGTGTTGGCCAGGCTGGTCTCAAACTCCTGACCTCGTGATCTGCCCACCTTGGCCTCCCAAAGTGCTAGGATTACATGAAATGAGCTTTCTTAACCTCTCTTACACTCGGGATACTGGATGACTTAGTTTCTGTCTATCAGATAGCATTCACAAGACTTTAATTTGGAATAGAATTAAGTACTCCATGAATGCACTAAAGAGGCCAAATAAAAGGCAGAGATTGGCAGCAAACACTTTTTAAATGGCCCAAATATATGTTGTTTATAAGAAACTCACTTCAAGTGTAACAATATAGGAAAGTAGAAAGTAAATGGATAGAAAATATATATATATATATAACATATAAAATGCAAATACTAATCAAAAAAATGAGTAACTATGTTCATATCAGATAAAGTAGATTTCAGAGCAAAAACAATTACCAGAGACATTATTTAATGATAAAAGAGTCAATCCATTTAGAAGGCGTAGAAATGCTAAATGTGTATGCACCAAACAACAGAGATACAAAATATGTGATGTGAAAACAGATAGAACTAAAAGGAGAAATAGACAAGTCAATGGTTATCATTGGAAACTTTAACACCCCCTCTCAACAACGGGTAAAAACAACTAGACAAAACACAATGAAGGTTACCATCAAACAACAAGAGCTCATTGACATTTATGGAACACTCCACTCCACAGCAGAATGCACATTTTTTTCAAGTGCCCACCAAACCTATGCCAAGATAGACACTGCTATCATTTGAGTGTCCCCTTGGAAACTCGTGGTGAAATTTAATACCCAATGTGGCAGTATTGAGAGGTGGGGCCTTTAAGAGGTGATTGGGTCATAAAGGCTCTGTCTTCATGAATGGACTAGTTCATTCATGGATTAATTGGTTAATAGTTGTGATAGAGGTGGGACTGGTGGCTTTACAAGAAAAGGAAGAGAGACCTAAATTAGGATATGAGCATGTTAAGCCCCCTTTCTATGTGATGCACTGCGCCATCTCAGGACTCTGCAGTGAGTCTGCCCCAGCAAGAAGGTCCTTACAAGATGCAGCCCTCAACCTTGGGCCTCCCAGCCTCTATAACCATAAAAAAAAAATTCATTGTCTTTATCGATTGCCCAGTTTTGGGTATTCTGTTATAAGCAACAGAAAACAAAGACAGACACCATCTTAGGCTATAAATCTAGTCTCAGCAAATGTAAAAGAATTGAAATCAGAGAGAGTATGTTCTCTAATCATGATAAAATCAACCAGAAATCAGTAAGAGAAAAATAACAGGAAAAAATCCAAGCACTTGTAAACTCACAAGCGCATTTCTAAATAGTCTATGAGTCAAAGAGGACATCTCAAGGAAAATTTTTAAATGCATCGAGCTAAATAAAAATGAAAACACAATGTTAAAATTTGTGGAACACAGTTAAAAGCAATGCTAAGAGGGAAATTTGTAGCACTGAATGTACACAATAGAAAACAAAAGTTTCAAATCATTTATTTATGCACCTCTATCAAGAAGCTAGAAAGAGAAGACAAAAATAAATCCAAAGCAAGCTTCCAGAAACAACAAAGATAAGAGTATAAATCAATGAAATTCAAAACAGAAAAACAGTAGGTTATCAGTGAAACTGACAAACCTCTAATAAGATTGGCAAAGGGCAAAGAGAGAAGACACAAATTACTAATATCAGAAATGAAACAAGGAAAACCAATACAGACCCTTCAGACAGCAAAAGGATGATAAGGGAATGCCATAAACAACTCAGCACACATAACTACAAAAACTTAGATTTAATGGACCAAGTCCTTGAAAAGGACAAATTACCACAGCTTATCCAATATAAATAAATAGTTTGAATAGCCCATAACTATTAGGGAAATTTAATTTGCAATTTTAAAACCCCCTAAAAGAAATATTTATGCCCAGATGGAAATATTTATATCCAGGATTCCACAGGAGAATCCTACCAAATGTAAAGAAGAATTAACACCAATTCTGTGCATCTTTTCCAGGAAACAGAAGAGGAGGGAATGCTTTATCGAAGTTTAAAACTTTTGTGTTATTACTTTAAAGAGACAGAGTCTTGCCATGTTGCCCAGGCTGTTCTCAAACTCCTGAGCTCAAGCAATCCACCACCTCAGCCTGACGAAGTGCTGGGATTACAGGTGTAAGCCACTGTACCTGGCCTAAAAACTTTTGTTGAAAGAATGATAAGATGAGTTACAGAGTATAAGAAAATATTTGCAGATCACATATCCAACAAAGCACTAATATCTAGAATATATAAAGAAGCTTCAAAACTAACAATTAAAAAAAATCGAATTAGAAAATGCACAAAAGACACAAAGACAAAGTGGATATACAGATGGAAAATAAGCCCATGAAATATTTTACATCATTAGCCTTTAGGGAAATGCAAATTAAAAACACAATGAGATACCACCAATATACCTACATTAATACTTAAAATAAAAAATAATAACAGCACCCAATGCTGGGTGCAATGCCCAATGCATGGATGCAGAGAAACTGGATCACTCATACATTGCAGGTAGGAATGTAGAATCATTCAGCCACTTTGGAAAACAGTTTGACAATTTTTTAAAAAAAATAAACATGCAAATAATATATGACCCAGTGATTATACTCTTGGACACTTATCCTAGAGTAATGAAGGCTTACATTCACACAAAAACTTGTTCCCAAATATTTATAGCAATTTGTTTATAACAGTTAAAAACTGGAAACGACGAGATATCCTTCAGCAGGTAGATGGTTAAACAATTGGGTACTATTAATATATATCCATACTATGGAATACTACTCAGCAGTAAGAAGAAACTATAGATAAATACATCGAACAGATGAATCTCCAGAGAATGATGCTAGTGAGAAAAAGCCAGTCCCAAAAGATTACACACTATTTGATTCAATTTACATAATATTCCCAAAAATGACAGAATTATAGATGCAGAGCACAGAGTAGTGGTATCCAGGGGCTAAGGAGGGGTGGAGATAGGAGAGAAAGTGGCAATGACTATAAACAAACCATATGAGGAATCTTTGTGGTGGTGGAAGCCCCTGTAGCTTGGCTATTTTGATGTCAACATCCTGGTGGTGATATTGTACTATAATTCATGGTACCGTGGATATACCAGAATTTGTTTAACCACTGAAAGCAACTGGGTAAAGAGCACATGGGGTCTCTGTGTAATATTTCTAGTAACTGCACGAGAATCTACAATTATCTCAAAATAAAAGTTTGATTTTAAAAAGAAAAAAATGTTTTTAATGTTTTAATCCAAATATTTTTAATCCTAAAGACATATGGAAACAGAAAATAAATAAATACAATGTTAATTCTTTTCACTACAAATGGTCTTTCATAAACTCTTCAGAATTTTTCCGAATGGAGCATAGTAATTTTAACCAAAAGATCTACTACTTATCCTGAATGTTGAATCAAGGTAGAGTTATCACCATCCCAATAAACTGCACATTTTGCTTCTGCCTACGCCAAGGATCAATCAGTGTGTCATCTCCAAAACTCTACATCAGCTTATGGTCTGAAGCAGCCTGGCTTACAACATAATCATTTCACTATTGGTCACTAAAATAATCTAATTAAATTCCATGAAAATGTTACTGGAAACAAGACATTGTTTGACAGTGTTTGTTGAAAACCTCTATCACAATATTACCCAGAGGGAAGTGGGAAGAAACAGTCTCCAAACAACTCAGTTTTCAAACCTGAACTCAATAATGGCCCCTTCTCTTTCACTTACAGCTAAATATCTGATCCAGGTTTTAGACAAACTGTGTGTGTGAGCCTATGTGCCGCAGCACACAGGAAGAGGAGCCCCACCCCTCTCTCTGCTGATGATGAGGTTTACTATTGAAAACCAGGAGGGACCTTTAGAGGCAGCCAGGCTTGTGGGCTCACCATGCTCAGAAGGAAGAGTGAACACTAATTTGGCTGGCGTGGACCTACTGCTCTAGTCAGACTTTCCACAACATTCTAGTCAGTGAATCCATGGATTCCATGACATCACTCAGGGAACCTTTGCAGTCCACATAGCCTGTCAGTCTCAGCCAGAGAGAAAAATCCAAAATTCTACTCAGCTAGCCAGTGGATGCAACCAAAGCTTCAAACTCCAGATATCAGAGCTTCTACATTCTGCGGATCTAAAGCCTTGATCCCCACCCTAGGACTTGAGCAGCCCCTGGAGTTAACATCAGTGTTCTTTCCTCAGAAGTCATCTTTCATCTGCCCGGAGACCTGCTTCCATGCAGAGTAGGACAGTTCTCCATTTGCAGTTGACTCCATCAAGCTTTGTAATTTCCATAACAGGAAATTAGACCAAAGATGATGAAGGCCTTAATGGATAGGCTGCCCCCGCAGTGTCCGGAGTCACTGAGAACTAGGTGTGGCAGGTGTTAGCATGCCCCTGCCAGGTGGAAGGGTGCTGTCCTGTGGTGATAACATTAGGCCCCCATGCCCCAGTGCCCAACCAAGACAGCGCCTTGCTCCCAGTTATCACCACCAATTAGATCCAGTCACTAAGACTGGGTTTCTGCTCTGTCTCTAATTTTCTATTCTAGTTACCTAGAATAGAAATAGAATAGGCTGTAACCCTATTCTTCTGGCCTGTCCCCGCCTCCCTTTCTCCAAAGGCTGAAACCTAATTCCTTTATCTCCTAGTTACTGACAAGATGTTATCACTCAGCTAACTTTGGGTTTTGCCAATTCTCAAAGATTCGAAGAGGCCAAAAGATAGAAACTCGTGTGATTTTTCTTCACTCAAACACCCAGACCCACCAAAAAAGGCAGAAAGAGAAAGAAGAATCTGGAATTAGACTCATCTTGGATAACCCTGGACAACAGGGATATTCAATTCAATTCAACTCAACAAAAACATCTCAAGTTTCTATGCGTGTCTGGCATTTTTTCAGCTTTTGGCATAGTAGAGATTAATACAATACAGCTCCTGCCTGCCTCAAGCATGCTGCTAATTGGGAAAACATACATATAAACATAACTGCTTAATTTAATATAGTACATAATGTGGCTGGAAGGTTTCATAAGATATGAATTTGTGTTTCATCAAGAGTAGTATATGGGTCCCATGGAGGAGGACAAAGGTAAAGCAGGGGAGAAGGGACTGGGCAAGAGCCAAAAGAGGGAGAAAGAGAGTCCCCAGCACTAAAAAGGACACATCTGCTGGGGTTGTGTGAGCAGCAGGCACCTGCACTGCCCGGGGGGTGGTAGGACCTCCGAGGGAGCTCCCTGGGGGTTGGCTGCAGGGAGACTGCCCACAGGTCCCAGCAAAGAGCCCCACACGCAAGCCTGGGATGGGATCCTGGCACTGTCTGCTTACCAGGAGACAGGCCAGACAAGGGGTGAACCAAGGTGTGGAGCACTGGACAAGGAGTGAACCAAAGGTGGCCAGCTCGGCCATGAGTAGAGTCCTCCCAGATGCCTTCCTCAAACCAAGTCCCCCTTCATACACTTTTGGGATGAGTGGAACAAATCCCAGTTGTAGAGATGAGGGAGATTTCTGCCAGCCCTGGTAGAAGTAGGGCAGAGAACTGATTATAATTGATTACATAAAAATAGAGTACATAGCTCTATGACATGTGTGTGTGTGTGTGTGTGTGTGTGTGTGTGAAGATTTTTTTTTTTTTTTTGAGACTGAGTCTCACTCTGTTGCCCAGGTTGGAGTGCATTGTCATGATCTTGGCTTACTGCAACCTCTGCCTCCTGGGTTCAAGCAATTCTCCTGCCTCAGCCTCCCGAGTAGCTGGGACTACAGGCATGCACCACCACACCCAGCTAATTTTTGTATTTTTAGTAGAGACGGAGTTTCACCATGTTGGCCAGGCTGGTCTCGAACTCCTGACCTCAGGTGATCCACTCGCCTCAGCCTCCCAAAGTGCTGGGATTACAGGTATGAGCCACCACGCCTGACTGTGAAAATTTAAAACCACTCTACAGTGATAAGCACAGGTTATAGAAGAAATATGGGTGAGGGCACCAGACCCAGATGTGGACTCCTATGAAATCTGCATGAAGAAGCTGATGGGAAGACTGAGTCTTGAAGCATGAGTTAGAGAGAATCTGGTTAGGAAGGGGCATAGCAAGAGATCCAAGTGAGATGACGTGTGTGGGGGTGGGGAAGACTGAAGGGAAAATCCAACAGAGGGCCCCCCATGGATCTACCTCCAGATCCACCTCCACAATGCTCTTAGGTTTGGCACACTGCTGCTCCCTACCTTCTATTTGCAAGCAGCCCATGATACCTGGCAACAGGTTTGTATGGCCCACTCTGACCCTCTGTCTCTTGTTCAGGAAATACCCTAGAACCACAACCATAAGAGCGTCTTGTTTACTTTGCAGCTAATTTAGGGTTCATAATCTTTCATCAACACTAGAATAATAGAACATTTGAACTGAAGATTTAACAATAACTTTGTTAAAAACTGTTCTTTTGCAGATGGAGAAACTTAAGACCAGAAATGGGAAATAACCCATCACTTGTCATGCATCCAGAAAGCGGTGGGGTTGAAATCTGCATCCAGGTCTCCTGATGGCTAATCCTGTGCTGGAGGGTCCGCAGCTGCTTTGTGGAACTGCAAGGGGCAATATTCAGCTTGTTTTCTATGAGGCTGGCTCCCCAGGGGCCCCTCAGAGTTATGTGATGCCAAGCCCTGAGGCCATGCTGCACTGCCCCCAACAAAGGGCAGCAGACACTGGTCAGAGGCTCACAGCTTCACCAGCTACCTGGGCATCAGCTTCTCTGCAGTGTCCATGCCCAACACATTGGGAGTTAACAATGGTGGGGAGAAATGGCAGGAAATTGTAGCAGGAGTTCCCACCTTTGGGGACGAAAGGGCCCAGTGTCAGGGAAAAGAATAGTGCCTTCTTCTGCCACAGAAATTAGCTCGGCAGGGAGAGGAATCAGAGATGACTCTGTTTTCCTTCTTGTTCTAACAACCACCTCCCAAATTCTCCCACCTCCAATTCTCTGCTACTGCCATCAAGAGGCCAAAAGACAAGCATTTGAAGGAGATGTCCCAGAACATAAGTGGAGGGCAGAAAATGTGCTCTTTTCACTGGAGCAGCAGAGGCCAAGTGAGGTCCTTTGACTGCCCTTGCCTTGGACATCAGCCTCCAGCCCCAGGTGGCTTGCATCCTGAGGGTGCAGTGGTCGGCTGAAGAACTGTCTTTAAAAACGCACTTTTCCTAGGAAGGGGGAACTTGAGAAGCTCAGGGCGTTGGAAAGTTGATGAAAACCTTCTTGATGGAGAAGCTAATAAAAAGGAGAGACCCATGGACAGCACGGAGGGAGCCAGGCCCAGAGCTCAGGCAGGCAAGGGCTTTCCAGCCAAGGGCAACTCCCAACTGGCTGGAGAAGGGAACTTTGTGAAAACTGGCTTGTGTTTGTGTGCTAGAGCCACTCGGGTAAGTCTTCAAAGAAAAGTCAAACGTGGGAGAGCCAGCCAACTGGAGATTTCTGGAAATGGGACTTTCAGATATTCCCTAATTCAGATTTTTACGTACTGAACTAGTTTCATGCCTAAAGTTACTCAAAAAAAAAAAAAAAGAGAGAGAGAGAGAGAGAAGCTAGACAATCCTGCCCTTCTTAGATGGTTACAATTTCCCGTTCTAACCCTAGTGTGCAGGTTCAATTGGGGGGTGAGTGAACTTTAGGGGGCAGGACTGGAAGAGCAGGGCTCCATGGAAGCTGGGACCTCACAGCACTGCCACACACCATGGCCCGGGCCTGTGGCCTCCTTAGAGATGGAAGGGGCTTGAAAGGTGGTAGTATCAAAGCTTGTACACAAAGATTATCTGACACTTCTTCTGTCCAAAAGTGGAGTCTACTCCCCATCTCAACTATGGGCCAGCCTTAGTGACTTGCTCCTAACTAGCAGACTGCACCACAAGTAATTTGCAAGACTAGATCATAAAAGGTGACAGATTATGCACTTTCCATCTGATGTTCTCCCTCCTCCCCTCCCTCTCCCTCTCCCTCTCTCCGTGGGGATCTCTCTCTCTCCACCGGGATGCTGGCACTGGGCACCCAGCCACCATCTTGTGAGGAAGCCAGATCACCCCTTGAAAAAGCTACACAGCCACACATAGGCATGAGGGAGATTTCAGATGACTGCAGCCCCAGCCCCTGACTGGGAGCTGCCCCAGATGGTGCCAAGTGGGACAGAGATGAGCTGCCTCTGCCCACATTGCAGATTCACAAGCAAATTAAAGGTCGTTATTGATCTCAGCTACCATGTTTTGGGGAGAGTGTTTTATTACATATTAGTCAATAACCATACTAGAAAGCTTCTTGCTCAAGCTTTTTTCTTGGTATTTGGAAACTGAGACCTCAGAGCTCAGGGAGAACAACACAGAGTCAAGGCTGCTATTGAGATGAGGTCGAGCTGCTGCTCAGATTCCAGCTTTTGGCCTCCCTAGCTGCAGTGGTTGATTTTGAGTGTCAACTGGACTGGATTAAGGGATGCCTAGATAGCTGGTAAGGCATTATTTCTTTTCTGATGCTGCATTAATTATTCTCAATGCTTCAGTAGGCAGTTTAACATTTGGTGAGAGTAATTGGGTTGCCCCAGGTGTGTCTGTGAGTTCATTTCTAGAGGAGATTGGTGTGTGAGTCAGTGGACCCAGTGGGAAAGAGCCACCCTCAATGTGGGCGGGCACCATCAAATCAGCTGGGGGCCCAGATGGAACAAAAGGTGGAGGAAGGGGAATTCTTTGCTCATTCACTCTCTGCTGAAGGTGGGACACCCTTTTTCTCCTGCCTTGTACATCTTAACTCCAGTTTCTCCAGACTTTGGACTCCGGGACTCATCCTAACTGCCCCTAAGCCCAACTCTGTGTTCTCAGGCCTCTGGCCTCAAACTGAGCCATCAACTCCTCAGGTTTTGAGACTTTGAGACTTGGACTGAGCCAAGCTGCCAGCTTCCCTGGGCCTCCAGCTTGCAGACAACCTGCTATGTGACTAAACCCTTATAATCATGTGAGCCAATTCCCCTAATGAACTCTTCATATCTCTTTCTCTCTCTTTCTCTTTTGCATATAGATTATATATACATCAGTTCTATCTCCAAAGAACCCTGACTAAAACACCAGCCTGTGCCTCTCCCTCTGCCCCACAGTTGGATACATGGACTGTGTTTGCCACCTGAGCACTCCCAGCAGAGATGGAAAAGGAAGCAACCCCATCCCAGGCTCCTGGGAATGGGACTTCTTGCATGTCACCTGTTCCTGTTTGTATGAAAGAGCCTGGACACCAGGCAGGGGTTGGGGGGACAATTACAATGCCTTTTGCAGGGCTCTACACACTGGGGCTGCAACCCCACACAGAGGTGGGGAGAGCGAAGCTGTTCCCAGCCCTGGCGTGGCTGCCTGGACACACCAAGGGCCTTGTCTGAAGTCAGGGGAGCCCAGATCCTGGAGCTAACAGGAGAAACATGAGAGCAGCCTCTTTCACAGGCTGTCTTCCAGGCGTAAAGGTGCCATCCAGTTCCCCACAAAGAAAGCACAGGACATCTTACAGAGAACTTGTCATCAGAAGAAAAAAGTGCTGGACTCCTTGTTGGGCTCCGGGAAGCTCACTGCTGGGATTGATGGAGTAGAGTCTGCAGGCAGCAGCCTCACAAAGCCCAGAGGCAGGGTCACTAAGAGCCAGGAGAAAGGCCCCAGGCCCTGTGATGACTCCCATTCTTTAATGCATGTGCTTCAGTGTGCATCTTGGATGGCAGTCCTGGCATCTAACAAGATCCAATCAGTCAGTAAAAACATGCCCAGCAGTTACCGGGAGCCCAGGTGACTCTGGAATGACTCGAGGGGATTGGCAACCCTGTCCTCGAGGAGCTGAGACCCTTCCCCTGCAGTGCCTCCCAAAGGAATAAAAATACTGAACACGTTGTGCAACAGGAGCTGAGGGGATGCTGCCCAGGTAGGGCAGGAAATGACAGGAGGGCACAGAGGTGGGAGGAGGGGCAGGCCCGAAGTGGAGCCTCAGGAGCTCAGTGAGAAGTTGTTGAGTGTCTTCAGTTAGCTATGGTCTGGACCCACTGTTCTCCCACAGACCCGATGCTCTTTCCCTGAAAAGAAGACCCCCAGATCTGATCCCACCACCTTTCCAGCACCCACCCACTCTGCCCTCCATGCACCTCCAGGTCAGAACAACTTAGAGCCAGGCGCAGGCACCCTCTTCTGGACACCCCTCTGAGCACCCACCACGCACCTCAGCTCCTTCTCACCCTAAGTGCACCTCCCCATCACCCTTACTTCATGAAACTTCTGAATCTGCTCCCACTCTGTGCTGGGATTTCATGCCCTTCCTCTTGTCAGATGCAGTGTGTGTTCAGGTCTAGCACAGAATAATTTCTTCATAATCTCTGGGTGACTAGAGGACTCAGAGACCCATGGGAAGCTCCCGTTTGATAAAGTAAGACAGAGCCACAGTCCATTTCTGTGCAGAGCTCTATCAACATAATCAGGCTGTAAGTGAAGGCCACATACAAATGCTGCTGAGCCCAACAGAGGGAGAGAACACTTCTTAGGAGGCTTCAGGAAGACTTCCTGGAGGAAGGGGCATGGGACACATTCCCTGCAGGATCTAGAAGATTGGAAGGGTTGAAAAACAAGAATTGGAGAGGAAAGGAGGTTGCTAATCTAGGCAAATCAGTTCTAAGCAAGATAAAGTAGTGAAGGACCGAATGATGTAATTCAATCAGGGAAGAGTGCGCTGCCCCCAGATGGGAAGAGAAGATTCATGCCTGTGGCAGTGGGCTCGGGCTGCTATAACAAAGTACCATGGACCGGGCAGCCTAAACAACAGAATTGCTTCTGCTCCCAGTCTGGAGACTGGAAGTCTAAGAACAGGGTGTCAGCAGGGCTGGCTTTTCCTGAGGCCTCACTCCTTGGCTTGCAGATGCCATCTTCTCCCTGTGTCTTCAATGGTTTTCCTGTGTGCCTGTCTGTGTCCTTATCTCCTCTTCTTATAAGGCCATGAGTCCTGTTGAATCAGGGCCACCCTAATGGCTTCATTTTAACTTAATTAACCTCTCAAAGGTCTCATCTCCAAATACAGCCACATTCTGAGGTGCTAGGGATTAAGGCCTCAACATAGGAATCTGGGGGAAACAGAATTCAGCCCATACCAATGCTGTCATGATGCCCCCACACAGTGGGCCAAGGTGGATGGTAGGGGCTGGGAGAAGGGGCCACCCAGGGCAGGGAGAATGCAGCAGGGCCCAGGCTGGCACACATGAAAAACAGGTAAAGGAGGATGAGTCAGTGCCTCTTAGCAGCCCTGAGCCCCAGGCACACCAGCAGGGCTAGAGTGCAGGGAAGAGCTGGGAAGCATGTCCTGGGCCCAGCCTTGCGTCCCACTCTTGTCGTGACAGCCGGCATGGGGGAGGCTGACCCCGCCCAGGAGAGCTGCACCTTGTCTCTAGTTGGGTTTCTCAGAAGCAGACCCTGAGATGAGGATCCACACACAACTGAATTACTAAAGATGTGCTTCCCGAAGACGAGTAGGGGCCTGGGTGAGGAGAGGAGGAAGACAACTGGGGTGTGGCCTTGGACTGAGGGTCCTGTCTCCCACAGGCACAGACAGGGAAAGGGGTGCGAAATCCCCCAGGCACTTCTGCTTTCTGCAGGTAAAGCAGCTCCTATAACCCAGGAATCCTGCAAGGACCAGCCCAGGCCCCAGTGCCAGCACTGCCCTCAAGTGAGAGTGGGAGGGAAACAATAATAAGAGATCTGAGGGGATCTCAGCCAAGCACCGAGATGATCTGGGACACACCCAAAGAGAGGCTATACCTGCATGGGTGCTTTCAGCAGCATAAAGTGAAAACGCAACCACAATGGCTTAAACCACATGGGCATTGATGATTTTACAGAACAAGAAATCTGAGCTATGGTGGTTATGAGCTTGGCTCAAAGATGTCTTGAACATTCAAGTTCTTTCCACTTATTCACATTAATCCTCCCAGCCTATTGACTTAATCCTTAAACTTGTTGCTTCATGATTATAAAACAGCTGCCACAGTCCCAGGCATCACACGCAGACATGAAGAGATTCGGCCAAAGCAGAAATGGGAGTTCTCACCCACACCCTTCTGAGAACATTCCAGGTGAACATCCCATCAAGCCTCAATAACCAAGGTTATATCCCTGCCCCTTAGTAAAGCAATCACTAGCCAAAAAAACTGAATGACCATGATTATTAGGCAGGGATTAGCCCTTGAGTCTTCAGCCTTGGAGGGGCCCAGGATCCCCCATGCATATTGCAGCCTGAACACCTTATGCCTGAATATATATATATATACACACACATATATATATGGCTCACAGACCTTCTCTATTCCCGCCTTCGCTATCTGTGCACACGGTGCCCTCTCCTGCACAGCAGTTGCCAAAGCCTGGCGCATCAGCTCATGGCACAGCTCACCCTGCCTCTAGTGTCCACTCACAGTGTACCAAGCACATGTCCAGCCCTATTACCCCAGTTTTGTACCTCATGTGAGCACCTCACCCAGAGCCAGGCGATGGGGTTAGGTGGGGAACAGAGGGGCCCAGCGAGCTGGACAGCCTGTCTCAGCCATTCCCACACTCCATGCATGGCCTCTGCCACCTGACCTTTTCACAGCAGCTTGTAAAGAGTGAAGAGGAGCTGGGGGGTCCCTGGAGATGTCTTCTCTGGCAGCACAAAGGGTTTCTGAAGACTCCAGCTGGAGGACAGGATGGGCTGGTAAGAGGCTATCTAATGCCTTTCCCAGTTCCTTCCTCAGCTGGGGTTTCTGATTCCTAGCATTGGACCTGCTCTCTGACTCCTCATGGCTCCAGGAGGGCCCCTGGCATCAGTGTGTCCCTGAGCACTAGACTCTCCCTTCCACAGGCAGTGAGGGCACTGCCCGGCTCTCCCCAGGAGCTGACATCCAGCTAAGGTGGCAGCTTCCCAGGGCACCCTAAGAAAGTCCCCAGTCACCAAGTGTTGAGGGCTGGCCTCATGGGAATGGTGGGACAGGGTGTTCTGGAGCTGGACTTGACCAATTTAAGGCTTGCTGCCCACTCTGGGTCTTTGGACAAGCTCATCCCCAGGGCCAGGGACGCCCCATGAAGGAACGCAGTTTTGCTCTGCTGTGCACTGCTGCCTGTGCTTGGGGCCCGAACAGGAGGACTCCCACCTCCTCTGCATGCCCACTGCCTCTCTGGAGTTTGCTGTCAGCTCAGACCAGGGGACAGAGAGCAACCGTCTTTCCAGTACGTCAAACTTCGCACTGGCTCAGTACGTCTAAGCGGCCAGCTGGCTGTGCTTTCAGGGCTGCCAGCACTTCAGGTAAGCTCTCTGCCCAACTCGCCATGAAATTTTTGCCTTTTTAATTTAAATCCTTGCTCTGTCACTTAAACTTAATGGCACTGTGATGGCAGGCAAGGGTGGGGAGGGGCAGCCTGGACAGAGCACCGACGTGGCTCGAGTCATTCATTCCTGAGTTTGCTCCTAGGTGTCCCGGGACTCACAGCAACCCACAGAGCTGGGAGAGGCATGAGACCCTGCTAGCAGACAGGGAAGTCAAAGTCAGAAAAGAGAGGCCCCTTGTTTAAGTCTCATACCAAAGTGAAAGGCTTCTCCATTTAAATCATATGACTCCAAAGTTGGATTTTATCAGGCTTGGTGTACCCACCTGGAGAATAAGAGAATAAAGGTGGTTTCTTTTAAAATGCTTTGTGCAATCTCTCTCTCTCTTTCTCTCTCCATTTCTCTCCTTGAATCTAAATGCTATAGCCAAAAGCACATAACTGTTCCCCACGGTCTACCCCTTCCCTCCCTCTACTGTGGATCCTGCAGGAAAGCCAAGATCTGCAGACAGGAACCTCCTGTGGAGGGAGAGAGCAGGTCCCGGTGGCCCCAGGAGTCCACCTGCTTGGGGAAAGTTTCCTGTGTTACTCAGGGCATCCACCCAGAAAAGGCGGGAGAGGGAGCTGGAGCCGGGTCACCAGCAGCCACCTGCCCGGAATGAGGAGGGGGACCAGAAACCAGGCATTCTGGGCCTGAGGGTACAGAAAACAGGAAGGAGCTGCTCAGCTCCCCACCCATGGAGGCCTGCAGGAGGGGAGAAGAGGGAAAGAGGGCCAGAGCCCCCAGCGCTGCAGCTGCCGCCATGCCACAATAGAGGCATTGAAGCTGGTGTGGCAGAAGCGTGCAGGGGCTGGAAGAGGAGTGCGGAGGGGAGGGGCTGCCAGGAGAGTCCCAGATGAGAGGGTCTGACGTCCTCCTGACCTTTAAGTCTGGCCTCAGTGCCAAGAAGGAGGGCAGACCAGACTGCAAACAGCCCCCTGGGCTCATGCCTGCATCTCATTATCTGCCCTGCCCCCAGAGGCATCAAATGCCTGGTTGTTCTCAGATTCCCCACCCTGCTGTCTGTCGCATCCTTTGCTGAAAGATGTGCTGTAGGCGCCATGAAAGAAGAGGCAGGCCCTGAGCAGAGGCCCCACTCCATGCTTGCTCCTGTACTCTTCCTCCTCTTCCTCACTCCCCAGGTCCCCTTGTAAGCAGATGCCTCTGGAGGCTGGAGACCTGGGTCCTCTCCTTTCCTCTCCCTGTTGGGGTGATGGGGCTTGCTCCAGGGAGAGAAAAGGAGAGGACCCAGGTCCCTCTAGGGAGAGGCCTACAGCCGGCCTAGTCCAGAACTGTTCTTTGTTGTGAGTCCCCAGTGTGGTTTCCATGCGTTTACACCAGTCTCGGCCCTGTCTCTCCATCTCACTTGCTGTGGGCCCCCAGAAGTTCCTTTGCCCTCAGACCTGCAAACCTGTCTCTTATACAACAAGGAGGTTGGACTGCAGGATCCCAGGACTGGTATGTGATCCTTTGAGCTGACTTTGCCATTGGTTGAACGAATACTCTGGTGGGAGCAGGTTACACTTTTAGTCTTAAACATCTCTCAAATCTGTTCATTCTTTCCATCTCCACCCTCGCTGCCTGAATCCTGTGTGCCACCATCCTTGCCTGGACCAATATTCTCCAGGCCTCCAGACCTGGAGGCCCCCATCCAATTCATCCACTTAATAGTGAAATGCAAACCTGACTGTATCACTTGCCTCCTAAAGTCCCTTCAAGCACTTCACATTGCTTTTGAGCTAAAGATGCAAATCCTTCACATGGCCCAGAAGGCCTTACATGGCCCAGCCTCACCTCTCAGCCTCCTATTGCCTTCTTTGCTTCCCTACTCTCCATCAGAAAACAAAGTGCCAGTTTGGGAGCCATGTCTTGTTCTGTCCATCAAGCTATCTCCAGCGTGTGGTGTCATTCCAGGCTCAGCCAGCAGAATTAAGTGGACAAATGAATGGTGAACACCAAAGATGGCAATTATCTCTCTTAGAGATGAAGAGAACAAGCCCCCGTGCCCAAAGTGCCTTGTCAGGTTGATGCCCAATGTTCCACCATCAGAAGCCAAACTAGATCCCTCCCAGGTCCCTTCAAACTCTACAGAGCCTTTGTTGCAAGAGATCCAATGTTTATTTATAAGACATGCAACCTATGCTGACACCATGAGGCCGCTTCCTTTTGTTGATTGCCTGTAATGTGACAAGCACTTTGTATTTGGGGCAGACCTCCTTGATGGGCCTGTGCTCTCACTCACATGTGCAAAATTCGGCAATCCTCCTATTCAACCTTCCATGCAATGGCCAGCATGGAACCAGGAGCTGCCTGAGGAAAATAGGAACCATGTGTGTTTCTGTCTGGAGATAAACCAGATTCCAAGGGGACACAGGTGCCCTGGGAAAGATGTCAATGAATGAAGTTCCTCAGGCCAAGAGACAGTCAGTAGCATATGTATGTGCAAGGGGTCAGTGGTGCCATAGTATCTATAGGATTGGTTCTGCAAGAGGCCTCCTTCCCCAAGCCTGCACCAGCCATGGGCATTATCAGGAGGCCACACGTTCTTTTGTGGCCCCATCAAAGAACAGTTCTGTGGCCAAACGTTTACAGCCATTGTCATATTTTCCAAGGCAAGGCCATGGGGACTCAAGTCAGCACCAGCTCTGGGAAGGAAGAGATAAGCTGAGGCTGAAGAACCAAGGTCAGAAGGAGAGGAATCAGCACACGAGGAAGGTGAGGAATGGTATCGTCTGAGAGGCGTGGCCAATGCCCCTGGGAGGCATTATGGGACCAGGTGCACCCTTGAGCCACCAGAGTCACCCCAGCCCTACAAGGGTCAGCCAGGATGCCCCCAGGCCTGGACACTGAAACATACAAGGGTGAACATTTGCGGGGAAAATAAATCCATGAATGAGCTGAGCTACTCTCATCTTGAAGCTACCTGTATTCTCTTGTGCAGCTATTTTTTTCCATTTGAAACCCACCTCCCTCACCTACCCCATCATACGCCTGTTCTGGAAGAGTGAGCAGGTGTACCGACACCTCACGCAGGGCTTGCACGCTGCAGGTGACCAGGAAATGCTCATTCCTTCCCTGCCTCTCTTGGGTTCTCAGGCACAGTTTACTCCTGTCAAATTCCCATTAGACTAGATGCTCTGCCCAGCCCTTTCAATGCTGACTTTTCACACATCTGTAAGAAAGCCCTTGGGTCTGGCCAGGCCGGGGTGTGGACAGGGATGCTCATATTGAGCCTGTGGACACAGAAGAGTCTTTATTTGGGCAGATTCTTGAGCCCTTGTTCTGACTGAGACTATTGGTGCATTTGAGGGGGGTAAGGGGAGTGAGGCTTAAAAAAAAAAGGTCTTGAGGGATGCTGGGGAAGGAAGAGAAGCCAAGTGTCTGGATGGTGTGACCCCAGGCTGCAGCGCTAGAATGACTCTCAAAACATTCTCCTTTATCAAGGAAACAAGAATGTGAGTCACACTCTTCCTGCACCCCCAGGGGTTTCTTTGCCGAGCAGGGCTGCAAACTGTTGGGCTAATTAGGCTGCATCCTGACCTTAGCCTCCATCCGGAGCAGGCCTCCCTCGAGGGGAGCCGGGGTGCTGCTGCCACCTAGGGTCAGGAGAGTGCACTGCAGGGGGATGGCGGGGCCAGGAAGGAAAAGTCAGGACCCTGAATAAAAGGGCAAGTGGTCCCAGTGTGGTTCTGTTCACAAAGAACTTCCCATCTACCACTGCTGGGCTCTTAAAATAATCCCATGAATTCAGCAGGGCAAGGTTTTACTATCTTCTCTTTGCATATAAAGACGCTAGTGATTGCATGGCTGGGGACGGGGGTCTGGGACATTACGAACTGTGGCAGAGGTTATGAGTAGACTCTGGGAATTCTTCATGAGGGTTTTAAAAAGCTATCGCTGGTGTAAGTTGGTCTGTAAACATCCTTGGGAAGAATTCGGGAGCTGACGAGTCGTGGGGTCCTGATAACTGCACTGAGCTTCACTAAAGGCCACAGGGTCAAGGCTTAAGAGACAGAGTCAGGGCCACTGGGTCTCTGAGCCCATCATCAGGGCCCCCATTGTCTGCCAGGAGATGACAGCAAACCCACCATCCTCGAGGTGCTGGCCAGCCCAGCTAACAGTCAAAAAGGAGGAGGATGGTGATAGATAGAAATGTTATTTTGTGTATTCATTTTATCACAACTTCTGGTACAGACTGCTATGGGCTGAATGTTTGCGTCCTCCTGGAGTAGACATGTTGAAGCCTAACCCTGATGTGATGGTATTTGGATGTGAAGACTTCGGGAGGTGATGAGGTCATGTGTGTGGAGCTCTCATGATGGGATTAGTGCTCCTATAAGAAGATACCTGCGGGCCAGGCGCGGTGGCTCACGCCTGTAATCCCAGCACTTTGAGAGGCTGAGACAGGCAGATCATGAGGTCAGGAGATCGAGACCATCCTGGCTAACATGGTGAAACCATGTCTCTACTAAATATACAGAAAATTAGCCGGTTGTGGTGGCACACACCTGTAGTCCCAGCTAGTCAGGAGGCTGAGGCAGGAGAATCGCCTCAACCCAGGAGGCAGAGGTTGCAGTGAGCCGAGATCATACCACTCCATTGCAGCCTGGGTGACAGATCAAGATTCTTGTCTCAAAAAAAAAAAAAAGAGAGACCTGATCTGGCTTGCTCCCTACCTCCCTATGTGAGACCTCCCTTGCTCTTCCCTATGTGAGACCACAGCAAGGTGCCATCCCAAACCCGGAAAAGGGCACCCTGGGCACCACATCTGCTAGTGCCTTGATCCTGGACTTCCCAGCTCCAGAACTCTGAGAAATAAATGTCTGCTGTTCAAGCCTCCCAGCCTGAGGTGTATTCGTTATGGCAACTCAAGCTGACTGAGACAATGACTCACCCTCTAGCCTGTTCTGCAGGAAGGAGAATCAGGAGTTATGTAGCAGGAACACAAGGGAATGGTTAAAAAAAATGAATAATAGAAAGAACTCATTTTGTCAGAGGGGTACTCAACATGTTTGCATTTTTGCCTTCTATTCTTTGCCACGGTAGGAACTTGCTTTTTTCTGAGTGTACACACACACACACACACACACACACACACACACTCAGTGCTGTACTAGGCTCCTGCTGACTGTCGTATCATAGTCTTTCCTACAGAACCATCTCACGTCTCTCTGGGCTGATTGTCTTCTACACTCAATAAATGGTTCAAAGGCTCACAAATTCTGTACATGGGCCTTTGAAGAGGGCTGCACAATCTCCCAGCTGACCTCAGGGTGAGCTTCAGGCCACGGGAATGAGAAAGTGCACAGAGGCCCCTGCAGGGACCCTGGTGCCTGACACTTCCTCCAGAGCTAGGCTGCCCTGGCCCCAGCCCTGTAGCTCACAAGCTGTGTGACCTTGGGCAGGTGCCTTCCTCTTTCTGAATCTCAGTTTCTTCCTTGGTAACTGCAGATGATATTAAATAGCACCTGCCTCCTAGAGTTGGTGTGGGAGTAAATAGTTAAAACCAGAACAGTGTTTACAGCAGCACCTTAGGTAGAGCAGGGCAGAAGCTCCACACCTTGGTCCTGAAGGCTCAGGCCCTGGGGCCTGGAGGCTCAAGCATCATTCAGAGCTTTACGACCACAAGTAGCCACGCTCCTGCCTGAGCCTGCTCTCTGGGCCTTCAGTGTCGCTGTGGTTAGGTCCCTCGGTGCTGATTCATTTTTTAGGTTTCCAAGCGAAAGTTTCTTGTTGAACCTGTGAACCCTGACCTTGGACTCCTGCTCATCTGGCCCACCCAGATGGCACACCTGCTCTGTTTGGGGGTTCTCTCCCATCCCCACCCTTGTTTGGTGGCTGCTTCCATCAGACAGGTCCTCCTGGAAGTTCAAGTCTACCATCCCCAGACTGGGACTGCAAACCCTGCTCAGGGCTCCTGTGGCCACAGGCGCCCCCAAGGCAGAGAAGGAAGCCAGGAAGGAGAAGGCTCTGCAAACTCCTGGAAACAGTTCAGAGACGAAGAAAATTACACCACTTGAACTCTACTGGCCAGAGTCCTGGGAAAGGCAAACTCTCCTTGGGCCAAAGTGGAGGGAACCACCCCACCCCTCCACAGGCATCATGCACGTGGCCCATTGGAATGCGCTGAGATTCACAATGACCTGATAAGGATGTGGGGGCTGAACGCTCAGCAGGAAGACTCTGAGCTGGACCCAGCCCCACCCTGGCGGTCCCAGCCACAGAGCAGTCAATTTGGAGCCATATGGCTGCCATTCCTGGTGACTTCCCAAAGCTACTGCAACTTTTTAAAAAGATAAGCACATTTCCATTGTGTTTTTAACATTCTTTAATGGTTTTCAGATTTCTTTTCAATATATACTTACCAAAAAAATCACTGTGAATAATAATAACCAGAAACCACCAAAACCTGCATGCAAAGTAATATGCTAAAATCTTCACTCATTATCTTGTCTAACGTTTTATCATCCACATGAAGCAGGTAGTACTGTCATCCCCACTTTACAGAGGAGGAAACTGAGGCCTAGAAACAGGCACGCAGCCAGTAAGTGGCAGAGGCAAGACAGGAGCCCAGCTCCTTCTCCACCAACTATTTTGCTGGATCATCAGCAGCAGCAGCGTCTTCTGGTGCCTGCTACACCATCCTCTGCTTCTCAGGGACATGTCTGAAGCCATGGAATCACTGTCCCGCCAGAGGCCGGGTTAGACTCGGTCCGTGAGTAGCCCACATTCTAGGGTGTCAGATGGAGTGTCTTTCTCCGTCCTGCAGCCACAGCTGTCAGCAGCACTCTCTCTCGCTGGCCTCCCAGGGCTTCCTCTGGGAAGCCCCCAAAGGCGCTGCAGGTGGCTGGCCTCCAGAAGCACACAGCTCTCAGAGCTCCAGGTGTTCCCCTGAGAACAACCTGCTTGGGCACTGCAGGTTGCTGGGGTTGCCGGTGACCACTTCCTTTCCATTTCTGTTCTCGATGTCGTGAGGCAGTCTTCCTGATCTCTGCTCCCCAACTCCCTCCCACGGTTGAGAAGGCCCTGGCTCCCCATATTCAATCTCTCTCTACTTGAAACAGCTGGAGCGGTTCTACTTTCTCACGAACCCTGACCAAAGCCCCCCAGCCCCAGCTATAGCTCACAGGCTCCTGAGCACCACAGGCTCTCGAGGCTGACCTGGCTCCTCCACACACAACCCCTGCAGATCTCTGCTCACTCCAGACTCCCCCTGCCTCTGGCCAGGGCCCTGCCTTCCTGCCTTCAGGCTGAGTGCCCATTTCTCCAGGAAGGCTTTTGTGGCCCAGCTTCATGTCCCTTGCACCCTGTGTATTGATCTTCCCGAATGATGCCAAGCCCTATGAACAGAGCGAGTCTATCTGGCTTTGTACACTATTGTACCCAGCACAGGGTCTAAAAACACTTTCTGCATAAATGAATGAGTGAATGAAAATATATTGAGAAGTCTTTGAGATCCTGATGCCATGAGTATAGAGAAAGAGAATATATGCAGCTCAAATCCATTAAAGTTTGATTTAAAATGCATATTGGCACTGACTCAAAGCTGGGTGGGCTCCATGGGGTACAAAGACAAGTCCACCAGGACCCAAGAGTTGAGGAGTATGAACAGGCACAGGTCTCCATGCAGCTGCAATCTGTTACAGCTTCTGGTGATTTCTGCCACCCTTTGTCCCTCTAGGGTCTGTGTTCCTGCCAAGAGACAAGCCAGTGGCAGGAAGGAGGCTCTTCCAGATGTCAGAAAGGCTTAGCAAACGGTTTACTGTAGTTCATGAAGTTTCTACAAGAGTAACCAATTGGCATCAGTTCCCTGAGCTGCCTGCTTAGAGAAGGAGCTTATGGCACTAAACCATTTTTGTATATTCCATCAAGATCTAGGAAAACAGATTTCCTTTTTCAAAAAGCAGAGAAACTGTCCCACCCTGCAGTCAATGAGTGCGGAGGGAGTGGGAGCCAGAGATCCATGAATTGCCAAGCCAGATTGCAGCTATAACCAGATTTTAGTTTGTGAAGGTCTTTTACAGACCTTTTTACACCCTGTCCACTGAGTGTGAGTTAGGCTGGAGAGCAAAGCAATTGGAGCTTTTCCACACCACGCATAGTCTGCGGTTGGCCCTCACCAGGTGGCTCCCCTTGTGGAGGACTGTGGTGCCTGCACCTGAGCATTGCTGGGGCTTGTGATGTGCATGGAAGTGACTGGGGAGTTCTTGTCTGTAGAAACTGTTGAAAGTAACCACCTGAATTACTCCTACCATACTCTTTGACCTTTTGTTTCTTTTAAGCATAATGTCAGCACTGATTTGAAATAATCAAGTAACTTCAACCAATGTAAAAATCCTGAGTTGCTTAAAAAACAAAGAAAGGCTGCCCCCAAAATGATAGGTTTTCTAACTTGCCTGTGTCTTTGCACCTATTTCCCCAGGACGCGGGAACGCCCTTTTCCCACACCCACTTCATTCTCCTCACCTTCTGAGAACATCCTCCTCTTGACTGCATTTCTTAGCCTACCCGGGCAGGGGAAGGTGGTCTCCCTTCCAGCAACCCCAGTTCCATATACATTTCTTTCTCTTAGAATGTCTGATGCTATATTGCATTTATTGGTTTTCTTGTTTCTCTCCCTAGTAAACAGGACATTCTTTGAAGTCCTGCTGGCACATATGCAGTCCTCACACAACGCCTGTTGGATGATTAATTCATTTTAAGAGAGCAGATGAGCTAGGCTGTCTACAAATGTGTCGGATCCAGCTCCCGCCATCCCTCCTTCACAAAGCAGAGCTGGCCAAGCCTGTGCACCCACGGGCTGCCTCTGCTTCAAAGGACAGAGCCTGTGCAGTGAGCGTTTGGTCACCTGGTCGCACACCGAGTGCTCGTCAGCGCATGGCCTGAGTGTTCTGCCCTGACACTCGCTGGCCTCTGGGCGCTTCTGTCTTTAACAACGTCCTGAACACTATGGGAAGGCTCACTAGCATTCCACTCCTTCCCTAATGTGGAGTAGGTGTGATTTGAGGGGTTTGGCCCCCACTCCAGCTCCAGGGGTAAGTCACCTGGAGCTAATTTGCAGAATTTCATCTACAAATTAGTAGGAGAATACAAATAAGGAGAATTTCATCTCCTTAGCGCAAACAACATTGATTCAAGAATGATCAGGGATCCCAGTCCAAGCCAAGCCTTGCTGCAGCAATCAGTCGCTCTTGGGTTTGGGGGGATGATACGGCGTGTGTCCCACGGTGGGTCCACCCAACGAAACCAGTATTCCTCCTTGATGACTTTGGAAAGAGTCTTTCGTTCCGGAGGGTGTGATGTGTGAGGCTGGAACCACAAGGGACACCAGCTTGAGAACAAAGCCAAACTAGGGGGTAGGCGGAGCCAAGACCCAGGAGGCGAGTCCGGAGCAAACATACTGGATCCTATGAGCCCCGTGACTGCTGCGCTGGGCTGACTCCTCACAAAGCATCCAGACGCGTCTCGGCCCTGCGTCCAAGACGCAAAGTTGTGCGGCAACCAAGCCTAGAGCTAAGCAGTCACCAGGAGTGGAGACAAAAGCAGTGACAGGATGGGAGCGAAAACACGGATGCCGAGAACGAGGCTCCGAGTGCAAAGCCAGCCGGGCGTTGTGCAAACGATCCCGGGTCTCTGCTGCCCCCTGGCGGACGCCGCGCGGGAGCCCAGAACCGGAGCGCTCTGCGCGAAGCCGACTCCATCTACACCGCCGCCTCCCAGAGGGAGGACCTGGGAAGTCACTGAAAACAGCCTGCAGAAGAGTTCTCCTGTGTCACGTGGGGGGAAGAACAGTCCCTACCTGTTAGATTGCAATGAGGTTGACATGGCCAAAATGGATAACCGGGACCAGAGTTATTCTCCCGCCTGAAAGAAGCGGGAGGAAACCGACAAAGCTATAGAGACAACCGTTTTCAAAGCCCAGCACACCCGATGCAGAGGGCAGTGACCCCCAATGCCCAGAGAGTTTCCCAGCCACACACAGGGGGTGTGGGGACCCCGGCAGGGCTTGACCCCATGACCTCAACCTCACAAGTTGAGGGACTAAGCCGAGTCCTCAGGACAGGCACGGCGTCCCTGGAGGAAGAAGGGGCTGTACAGACACAACTCCAGTGATTCACAAAGGCTGCGGCCTGGGTGCAGCAGGGCCGCTCAGCACGTGCAGGCGAGGAAGCTGCCAGAGGCCCAGAAAGATCCCCATGGGGCTGGAGGGACTATCAGCCGGTGTTCGCACAGGGCAGGAACAGCGCCTCCTCCATCAGCCGGACTGCAGGCTCACCACTCAGGAGGCACGGGACAGCCCTGCTTCAGGGGTGGGAGCAGTTATTACTAAACGCAGCTCTAACCCTATCTGAGAAACGTCAAAGGCAGGACCAGAAAGGATCAGACTATTACAAAGTAACTTAACCGTATCCCAGAACAAAGCCCAAAAATATATACAGGAAAACAAAGATATCCAGCACACAAGAAAAAGGTGACAATGTCTGCCAACCAGTAAAAATGACCATGCATGAAGTGAGGGAGAAAAAAAATTACCCATAATGAAGAGAAAATGCAATCAGTGGATGAAGTGCCAGGACACAACCTGTCAAAATGGGTGGGAGTTGGCTAAAGCAATACTTAAAGGGAAAATGATAGCACTACACTAGGTTAAAAAGGAAGAGGGATCTCAAATCTCACCTTCTGCCTTAAGAGCGAATTAAACCCAAAGTAAGAAGAAAGGAAACAAGAAAATTCAGAGCGTAGTCCAGGCGCAGTGGCTCACACCTGTAATCCCAGCACTTTGGGAGGCCGAGGTGGGCAGACTACTTGAGGTCAGAGGTTCGAGACCACCCTGGCCAACATGGTAAAACCTTGTCTCTACTAAAAATACAAAATTTAGCTGGGCGTGGTGGCACACACCTATAATCCCAGCTACTCGGGAGGCTGAGGCAGGAGAATAGCTTAAGCCCGAGAGGTGGAAGCTGCAGTGAGCAGAGATCACGCCACTGCACTCCAGCCTGGGTGACAGAGACTCTGTCTCAAGAAAGAAAGAAGAAAGGAAAGGGAAAGGGAAAAGGAGAGAGAAAGAAAGATCACAGCAGGAAAGGAAGAGAAAGAGAGAGAGAAAGAGAGAAAGAAAGATCGTATCATAAATCAGTGGAATAGAAAGGAGAAAAACAAAAGGGACAAATCAATGAAATTAAAAGCTGGAGTTCTTTGTTTTTAGAAGATCAATAAAATTGATAAACTCCTGGTCAGGTTGATGCCCCCAAAAAAGAGAAAAGACTCAAATTACTAACATCAGGAATGGGAATTGTGATATCTATGACTATAGATTCTACAGATGTTAAAAAGAACATTAAGAGAATATTATGATAAACTTAAGACTGATATATATGACAAATTAAATATAATAGACAAATTCCTTGAAAGACACTATCGGCACTTACTCAAGAGTAAACAGATAATCTGAATTAGCCTTATGTCTATTTTTTACATTCAATTTGTACTTTAAAACCTTCCTACACAGAAACCTCCAGGCCCAGATAACTTTATTATCCAACTTAGGAAAAATAAATATCAATTCCATACACACTCTCAGAAAATTGTAAGACAGAATACTTATCAAATTGTTTTACCCTGGTACCATGACCAAAGACATCTCGATGAACATGAAAGCAAATTGTGTGTGTGTGTGTATATATATATACTGTGTACACACACACAGTATTTTATATATATATACACACACACACACAGTATTTTATCTTATCTTATCTTATTTTATTTGAGATGGAGTTTCACTCTTGTCCCCCAGGCTGGAGTGCAATGGCATGATCTTGACTCACTGCAACCTCTGCCTTCTGGGTTCAAGCGATTCACTTGCCTCAGCCTGCTGAATAGCTGGGATTACAGGCACGCCACCACGCCCAGCTAATTTTTGTATTTTTAGTAGAGACAGGATTTCACTACGTTGGCCAGACTGGTCTCAAACTCCTGACCTCAAGTGATCTGCCCATCTTGGCCTCCCAAAGTGCTAGGATTAAGGTGTGAGCCACCGATTCAGCTTATATATATATACTTTATACTAAAATACACTTTAAACAAAATTTCAGCAAATGAAATCAAATCCAACAGTATGAAAGATCATGGCCAAATGGGTTACATGCCAGAAATGCAAGGTTGATTTATCATTTGAAAATCAATTAATGTGATTCAGCATATTTTGAAATTAAAAAAGAAAAACCACATAAGTGCCACAATAGACATAGTAAAAGCATTTTCAAAAATCTAACATCCATTCTGGACATAAACTTTCTCAACAAACTAGGAGTAGAAGGAGCTTCCTCAACCTGATACACGGCCTCTACAAAACCTTCTGTTCACATTATGATTAATACTGAAAGACTGAATGCTTTTCCCCTAAGATGAAGAACAAGACAAAACTATGTACTCTTACAACTTCTTTTCAACATTTTTCAACATTTTCTAGCAAATGCAATACAGCAAGAGAAAGAAAGAAAAGTTACTGAGATTAGAAGGGAGAAGTAAAACTGTCTTTATTCGTAGATAACATGATTTTCTGTACTGAAAATTCACTGGGGCCTACACAAAAAGATACTAGAATTAATAAGTGAGTTTAACAGGTTGCGGGATAGAGGATCAACATACAAAAACCAATTGTTTTATATTTTCACTAGCAATGACAATCAGAAATTAAAATTTAAATCCAGTATCATTTTAAATGGCACCAAAAATATGAAATACTTAGGGATACATTTAACAAATGATATGAATGAACTGTATGCTAAAAACCATAAAACATTGCTCAGAAAAAAATTTTAAAGAGCTCAAAAAATGGAAGAGACGTTGCATTCATGGATCAGAAAATATAATACCACTAAGATGTCAATTTACCCTCAAATTGATCTAAAGATCAAAAGACCTCCTCCCTGTACCCTAGATTACTGTCTACCTCCTGGCATCTCCACTTGAATGTCTAATACCACTAATATGTCAATTTGCCCCCAAAATGAAAAAAAAAAAATTAAACTTCCAGAAGAAACTATAGAGAGAACTATTTGTGAGAAGCTTACTGAGCCGATTCATTCAATGAAATGCCACTCAGCAGTAAAAAGAAATGATCAGTCCCCATATAAGCCCCCAAAGCAGGGAGTAGGGGGGGTTTGTAGAAACTGACAAAATGATTCTGAAAGTCAGATGTCCCTAAATAAGAAGAGCTACACATTACACATAGCATGGACACATAAGAACAACTGAGATTTGACAAACGTGCAAAGGTAATTCAACGTGGGAAAGATAGTCTATTCCAGTCTATCAAATGGAAACAATTTGATATCCATATGAATCAAAATGAATTAAATTCATATTTTGCAGCACCTACGAAAATTCACTCAAAATAAAACAATGAATGTTCTATAAGAATATATAGGAGGAACTATTTGTGATAAGCTAATGTGGTGATTCATTCAGTGGAATGCTACTCAGCAGTAAAGAGGAATGAACCATCGATACAAGCAACAACATGGATAAAACTCATAATCGTTGTGCTGACTGAAAGTAGTCAGACAAAAAGGGGTTTTTGTCAGATGCGATTTATAAAAAATTCAAGCAGATTAAGCCATACTGATGGAAAGCAGGTATTTTGTGGAGAGGTTCCCCACGTGCAGAGAGGCGATGGGGAGGGCAGAAGGAAGGATTACAAGGGACAGGAGGCAATGTGTGGGGTGATGGATAAGGCCACTATAGTGACTGTGGTGGTGATTTCATAGATGTAGACATATGTCAGAACTTAGATTGTGCACTTTAAACATGTGCAATTTATTTTGTGTTGTTTATACCTCAATAAAGGTGTAAACATTCACAAAGAAGGAAGACAGGAAGGAAGGAAGGGAGAGAGGGAGAAGAGAAGGAGATGCAGGGAGGACGGAGAGGGAGGGACAGAGGAATTTACACCCTTGTGGAAGGAAGGAAGGAAGGAGGTGGAAAGGGAGGAAGGGAAGGAGAGGATTCACTCCCTTTTGTCACATGTTCAGACTCTCATTTACTGTCATCACTGAGCGTTTTCTCTACAGAAGCTTTCTCCACCTGAACTTTGGGACACCGTGTGCCTGTAGTTTTCCTCATACTTTCCTGGTCTTTCTCCTTCCCTCAACATTGCCTCAACCTCTCAACTGGCAGCGCCCTAAGACTCAGACTTCTTTTCTCTAAGTCACCTCCTTTGGTGAGCTCACTGGATTTCATAGCTCTGAATCTCATCTCTACACTGACCACCCTCAAATGTCTCCCTGTAGCTCAGACCTCCTCCCTGAACGCTAGAGTCCTCTCTACCTCGTGGCATTGCCACTTAAATATCTAGTAGAGATCTCAAACTTGGCATTTTCAAAATTCCCACAAACTATGCTTCCCACTGTCTCCCCATCTTAGTAATTCCGACTGCTCGAGTTACAAATAGCACACACACAACAAAACAAACAAACATAAAAACACAGAATTACCCTTGGTCCCTCTCTTTTTCTCATTACCCACTTCCAAATACTTTGACAAACTTGTCAAGTATATCTTCAAACTTTATCCAAAATCCAACCACTTCTCACCACCTGTAGCTACAGCTCCGGCTCAAGCAGGAGTGATTGAGTGTTTTGTCCCATCCCCCTGCCTTCACCCCTGCCCCTCACTGGCCCTCAATAGAGCAGCTAGAATCTCTCTCTCACGCCAACTCTTACAGCTTTTTTTCTCTCTCTCTTTACAACATTGACCTGAACCTCAAACACTGTGCCGAACAGAAACAGTGAGAATGGGTGCCTTAGTCCATTTGGGCTGCTATAAAAAATACCCTAAACTGGGTGGCTTATAAACTACAGAAATTTATTGTTCACAGTTCTGGAGGTTGGGAATTCCAACATTAAGATGCTAAAAGATTTGGTGTCTGGTGAGGGCATGCTTTCTGCACATAGTCCCACTGTGTCCTCACACAGTAGAAGGGATGAGGGGGTCTCCCTCAGGGCCCTTATAAAAGGGCCCTAACCCCATTCCTGAGGGTTCTGCCCCCATGACCTAATCACCTTCCAAAGGCCCCACCTTTTAATACCATTATCCTGAAATTTTCAACATATGAATTTGGGGAGGCCTGAGACATTCAGACTATAACATTGGACACCCTTATTTTGTTTGTAATTCCAAAGGAAACGGGTCTTATGTTTCTCCATTAAATATTAGGTTTGTGGTGGGTTTTTTGAATATAACTTTTGCCAAACTAAGGAAATTTCTTCCTGTTCCTAGTTTTCTATGCTTTTTTAATCATAAAAGTTGTTGAATTTCATAAAGTACTAGTTCTGTATTAATTTTAATTGCCATGTAATTTTTCTTCAGTAGTCTTTTATTATGGCAATATTTTTAACAAAAGATTTTATGAAAATTTTTCCAATGATGAGTCACCCTTGTATTCCTAGGTGGCACCCTACTTAATTATAATATTTTCTTAACAAAAGACTGATTCATTTAGACAAGGTTTAGTTTTTTCCTTCAATGTTGATATACTAATCAATTGAAGTCCACTTCTCTTTATATTTATTGTTCTTATCTGATACTTGACTTATAAATTACATTAAATTCATAAATGAGCTACACAACTTTCTCTTTTCCTATCTTATGGAACTACTTATGAAGATTAGCAATTAACCATTCCTGGAGTTTAGTAAGATTCATCTATAACCCATCCAGGCTTGGGGCTTTGAGGAGGGGAAACCTTTGAATACCAACTTACTTTTCTTAGTAGTTATTAGTTTATATAACTTTTCTAATATCTTCATCATTAAGCTTTGCCTCTTAGTCTTCCAAAACTTTTCCTATTGAATTCAGTTTTTCAAGTTCATTAAAATACAATTGAATGCACTGTGAGTGTTCAAGTAACAGGAAAATGCTGATCCTTTTAGCTATGTTCACACACTAATCTGGGCTTATTTGAATAGGCCACCCTTCCTCTCAGTTGAAACAGAAAATCGTGTTATTTGATAACATTGTTTCCCTACATCATTCATGTCCCTAGAATTATGTAGGACAAATAACATCTCCAATAGATTGTGTACCCCACGTCCCCCCTTGAAAGACTATATTGTTTTAATAGAAATTTCCAGAGCCTGTGGTTTGCCTAGCTTCTTTCTATGATGAAATATGGGTACAACTTTGACAGCCTTCCTCATAGCCTTGGTATTGCTCATCACTAAGGGCTGATGCTGTGGCTCCCACATTCTTAAGACGTATCCCTCCCCAGTCAGTGCCTAGTGCATTGCTCAAATAATGTCGCTATATTGATTACAATTAAACATGTTATCTCTACTGTGTTACAATAAATCACAGATTCACCAGAGAGAACAGTTACCTAGGACTCCCAGTTAACAGTAATATCTTTCTGGCATACCTGCAGTTTGGGGAATGACAAGCTGAAACCATAATAACTATTATTCACTGAGCACCTATGATAAGCCTGACATAAATTGGCACCTGAGATGTGCTACCTAGAAGCTTTATTAAAGCCACACAAGGAAAGCCTTAGTAACTTTGGTCATTTTTTTTTCTTTTAAAGACAGGGTCTCATTCTGTTGCCCAGGATGGAATGCAGTGGTGCAATCATAGCTCCCTGCAGCCTCAACCTCCTGAGCTCAAGCGATCCTCCCACCTCATCCTCCTGAGTAGCTGGGACCACAGGTGTACGCCACCATGCCCAATAATTTTTTTTTTCGGAGATAAGGGTTTCACCATCTTGCTCAGGCTGGTTTTGAACTCTGGCCTCAAGCCATCTTCCCACCTCAACCCCCAAAGCATTGGGGTTGCAGGTGTGAGCTACCACTCCCGGCTTGCTTCATTGATGAAGAAAATATTGATCACATGGGTTAAGTGACTTGCCTGAGGCCACTTAGAGAATAAGTTAGAGCAGGGATTTAAATTCAGATCCACCCATTTTTTAACTGCCCACTGAAATCTAGACTTTTTTCAATAAAGAATTTTCGAAAGAATAGCCTAAAATCAAATGGTTTCTGCCAAATCAGGTATACCTACAAATTTTTAGGCTCCTAGTTACCATCTTAAGTCCTGGACAGCTATTAAGTGGCATGCCTATGCTGGCTCCTGCCTATTAAAAGCAGTTGTCTGGAGTCTAGCACTGAGAAGGATTGTGCAGCTGAGCTTGGGCTAAATGAGAAATTGCAGAGATTGGATTCTAATGCCGTTTGTATTTATCAGAGTTCTCCAGAAAAACACAGCCATAGGATATATACATATGAGAAGAGATTAGGAATTGGCTCACACAACTGTGGGGGCTGACAATTTTCAAAGTAAGCTGAAAGGCTGGAAATGCTGGCAGGAGTTAATGTTGCAGTCCTGAGTTCCAGGACAGTCTGAAGGCAGAATTCCTTCCTCCCCAAGGGACCTCGGTCATTTCTCTTAATGCCTTCAGCTGATCAGATGAGGCCTGCCCACATGCTGAAGGGTAATCTGCTTCTCTCAAAGTCTGATTTAAATGTTTAAAAAATACCTTTGGCCGGGCGCGGTGGCTCACACCTGTAATCCCAGCACTTTGGGAGGTCGAGGTGTGCGAATCACGAGGTCAGGAGATCGAGACCATCCTGGCTAACATGGTGAAACCCCGTCTCTACTGAAAATAAAAAAATTAGCCGGGCATGGTATTGGGGGCCAATAGCCCCAGCTACCCGGGAGGCTGAGGCAGGAGAATGGCATGAACCTGGGAGGCGGAGCTTGCAGTGAGTGGAGATCTCGCCACCGCACTCCAGACTGGGCAACAGAGCAAGACTCCGTCTCAAAAAAAAAAAAAAATACCTTCACAGCAGCCTCTAGACTAGTGTTTGACCAATCAATTGGCAGTATATCCCAGCCACATTGACACATAAAATTAACCATCACACTATCAAGATCAGGAAGACGACCTTCCGTAATGGTGTGTCTTAGACTTTAGCATGAATAGGAAGTCTCTGACGGGCTGGTTAAAGCATGGATTGCTGGGCCCCAGCCCCAGAGCTTCTGACCTAGTAGACCAGGGCTGTCCCTGTGAGAGTTTCCTGAGATGCCGATGGTGCTGGCCCAGGCCCACACTTCGAAAACGCCCCTGAATGGTGTCATTGCTACACTGCTGAAGTGATTACACTGAAGCATTATGAACAATCATCATACAATACGTTTCTAATCTACAGTTTATATATAATAAAAACAATTTGAAAAATTTCTGAACACCTAAGTTTTCAACAAGAAAAACTTTACTTTTAACCCAGGAAAATATCCACCCAGTCCTTAGCTTCTCTTAAGATTATAATAAAAAGTTGTCTCAGAAGATTATAATAAGAAGTTGTAATCACATACCTTCAATCAATATTCCAAAGTAACAGAGTCATGTCACTCACAGAATTAGGAGTTGGGCCACCCTGGTTGGACAAGGTCACAGTTCTCAGTTTGTACAGCTGATCAGAGCCAGATCTCCTGATTTCCGATGCATCTCTCCCTCAGGCCTCGGTTTTCATGTCCATAAAATGGGATAGTTTGCTTGTGCTCCCTCCAGACCTGAGAATTCTTCTACCCATGGTTTACATATCTTGACTCAGTTCGATGCAGAACATTCAGACAGGTAGTACCGTCAGAGAGGAAATGGTCTGCCTGTAAGGCAGGACTGTGGGTGCGGGAATCTGTGCCGGAGGGCACTGGGTGGAAATTTCATAGGGAAGATTCAGATTGCAGATTGGACACTTCATTTCTCTCACACTGTGAACTTCTACAAGTCCCTGAATTACAGACCCCATTCCTGGGACAAAGCTTAAAGGAAAGAAACAAACTTTAAAGAAATATAGGAAGGTGCCTTTGTTACTGTAACGATTATGGATATCTGTTGTAAAAATAATACTCATTGAGCCCATACATCTTACTTGCAGAAATCCAAAGCTATGTTATTAAAGCTGTTTCAGGGTTTCAGAAGATAAATAAATCGAAGGTCTCTAAACCTTCAGCAAAACTGAAGGTTCCAACTTGGATTAATCTGGAACTGAATGTCACATTGAATCCTGCCAAGGCTTGGCAGGGCCCCAGGCGAGAATGGTTTACATTCCATCCAGAAAAGCGGCTTTGGGTCCTGGAGGAACCAGTGGTTTGTTTCAATGCAGCCCTGACCGGGATAGCTGGATGGGAGTGTTCCCCTGGGTGGGCTTAGGTGGCACAAGTGAGATGACAGTCACCTGGTTGGAGTCCCAAAGCACTGCTTAGCTCTCAGTCACTGTGACTGGTAGAAATGCCAGTCACAAATGCCAGTTTGTGCAATGAAACAAATCTACGTCTATTCCCTGTGAAGCTGTGATTCCTGGTGTAGTGTAGCACACACAACCCAAAGGTCAGAGTTGAGACTCACTTCCTGCTCTGGGAGTCAGTGGACACGATCTTCAACTTGAAGCCAGAAGAACTGAGTTTAACACCATCTCTGCCCCCTCAAGAGCTCTGTGATTTGGGCAAGTCAAATAGCCCCTCGGACTCTTCGGTTCCTCATCAGTAAGTGAGGCTAAATTCCCATCCCTGTGGGGACTCCACAGGCGACCCCTTACCAAGAGTTATTAAGGTGCATCTTCCCTCACTGTTAATACCTACAGTTCATGCAGATCAAAGAAGACCCAACTTGAGTGGCTTTTACAGAGTTATGTCACAAAGGCAACAATATGGCATAAAGTACTCAGCACCTTTCCCCACCTCACCATCAGTGGAAGCCTGGTCCTTAATTGTTTGTGGTGTTCAAGGACGCCAAGGAGGCTCACCCTGTGCTAAGGCGTCACTTCAGGGGACCAGGAGAGCTATAAGAAGAGGTAGGTGGGAAGCGGTCATGAAAGAGGGCCTGCCAGAGCTTTCAGGGGAGGCCAGAAGAAGGACCGTGGCCCATGAAAGGGTGAGGAGAAGGCCAGGCTGACAAGGACAGCAGTACACGTGTGTAAGGATTTTTGGAAATCTTCTGCTGTGTGTTGCGCCCCCCGATATTCCAGCCCTCCAAAGACTTAATTAAAGTCTTATGTTATCTTAAAACACTTTTGGAGTAGAAATTATATTTATCTTGATGCATCACAATGCTAAGACTAGAGCTTAAGGCTGAGGCTGACAGGCCTAGATAACTTCGGGTTGCATATACTTAAATTAAGAGTCAGCACATTTTAGGATGAAGCTTCAGGCATACATACATACACAGTAATGATCATGAAAACAATCCCCAGCATCTCTACAGACTCCAGCATTTTCGAAATGCTTTCTCATGTTAATGCAAGTCCATTCTATGTGTTAAGCAAAGCATAGGCTTTGCTCCCCTACAAAGCTGGACATTGAATGCAGAGGCTACTTTTCCTAAGCAGAGTAACCAAAAGAATTCCATGTCCAATTACAGCAGGATAAGGAAAGCTGTGAGGTATTTTATTAATTAGAAAATGCTGGATCTTCCTGTCTAGCTGAGGTAAGGATGAACTTTGACCTCAGAGCCTGCATATGGCAGTATTCATGCAGAGGCATAGTCCCATATACACAAATAAATATGGTTGTCTTTAACATATATGTGTACACACACACACACACACCTCACTTAGCTAGACATAGCCCCATCTTGAGGGCAGAGAGTGGTCCTGTCTTTCCAGTTCAGCTCTTCCAGTGTCTAGGGGTGACCAGTAAGTGTTGGTGGTGGAGAGAATGGTGCTAAGGAGAATGGGCCCATCTGTGTTCCTAGAATGTTAGCGGGAAACAGAAGTCATCTGATGATGGGTCACCTATCTTTATGACTGGGTGAATGAGTTAGAGTAGGGGGGCAGCTTTCGAGCTTTCACACAGCTCTAAAGACAAGGCTGGTCCACCTCTAGTCTGAGCTCCATACCAGGCTCTTGCCAGCACCTTCCTCCCCACTCGCCAGTGAATGAGGTTCTTCTCGTTACCTGAAGGCATTACTCTCCCTTCTCATACGCGTGTATTTCTGAGGTGTCTATACATCAGTTCTGGGCCTCGATCCACCCATGTCAGCCCTCGTCTACAGGTCGCCCTTATGTTTCTCACTGTGCCTGACAAGGGCACCCCAGCAGGGCTCATGGTTGTGAAGGCAACATGGTTACCAGGGCAGGGGTGCGTGAGGGTCCAGGAAGGAGGACATGGAAGCCACAGGTGGTGGGCCAAGGCCTGATCTGCACAGGGGCACCAGTGCAAAAGGTGACCTTGTCCTACTGGCCAGGACAGTGCCTAGAAGATGCCCACCGTGTGGCCAGTTCTGGTCGCTCCCCTTACAGTAAGGGTACCATGAAACAAAAGGAAGAGAATCAACGGGCAGAACTAACCTCACACACTGGACAGACCATGCATGAAATGTGATAAGTATAAAAACACAATGGCGTCTCAGGTCTACCAAGCCATGTCACTGCTACAGTATGGGCCAGCAGAGCAACAACCTACCGGGTCTGGGGCCCCCTCGGCTTTCCAGGCCTGCTGAGGGGGCTGGTCCCTTTCACTCCCCCTGTGTCCCCTACCCTGCTCCAGCAGCACAGTGTCCCAAAGCTCGGTACCTATCAGCTCAATCCACAACAGTGCACAGTGCCCTTCTCAGTGGAAAGACTTCTGTCCTAATCGCCCACTCCAGCAGGGTTGGCAGGTGTACGACTGTCAGGGGTTCTACCCCTGTCTTCGGTCTCCAGGGCTCCAGCACCCTGCACCGAGCAGGGACTGCAGGAGAAATGCTCCTTACCAGCTTCCTTGTATCCAGTCCAGATTCCTTTCTCCTTCAAGGACAGGTGGGAAGTTTACATTTCCCAGGCTCCTTCCAAAAGTAAGGAAAAGCTAGCAATTCTCATTAATCAAAACGACAGTAAGTCTGAGCAGACAGGACTTCACTTCTCTCACTGTGAGGTTCTACAAGTCCCTGAATTACAGCCCAAATTCCTGGGACGGAGTTTAAAAGGAAAAAGCAAACTTTAAAGAAATATAGAAAGACGGCTTTGTTACTATAACTATTATGGATATCTGTTGTAAAAATAATACACACTGTGCTCATATATCTTACTTGCAGAAATCCAAAACTGTGTTCACCTAAGCCACATTGAGAGCTGAATTATCATTTGTAAGGGACCAAATTATTTTATCAAAGTAACAGGATAACTTTCAAATGTGTATTTACTTGTGGGGCTGGGTCAACAGCCAGAAAATATCTAAATGAGAACTCAGATTCATCTAAACTTGACATTTTCAGTTGATCTAATGGCTAATTTGTATTCAGTGCACTGACTCTTCAATGCCTTCTAATTAGGAGACAAGCAGAGAATTCCGAGTCCTGTGGTTTTAAGTCCGGGTGTCTTATCTCCTAGATGGTTATAGGCTATCCAGGTGGAGTATTGGAAAGTGGGACAAATGAAGGCAGACCTGGAAAGGAGATGAAAGGAAAGACAGTGGCGTAGAGTGACTATAGTTAATGACAATGTATTGTATATTTCTTTCTTTCTTTTTTTTTTCCTTGAGATGGAGTCTCACTCTTTCTCCCAGGCTGGAGTGCAGTGGTACAATCTCGGCTCACTGCAACCTCTGCCTCCCAGGCCAAAGCAATTCTCCTGCCTCAGCCTCCCCAGTAGCTGGGACCATAGGTGTGCACCACAATGCACGGCTCATTTTTATTATTATTATCATTTTTTAGTAGAGATGGGGTTTCACCATGTTAGCCAGGCTGGTCTCGAACTCCTGACCTCAGGCAATCCGCCCGTCTCGGCCTCCCAAAGTGCTGGGATTATGGGCATGAATCAGTGCACCCGGCCTGTGTATTTCAAAATAGCTAAGAGAGGACTTTTAATGTTCCTATCACAGAGAAATGATAAATGCTCCAGGTGATAGACACCCCAATATCCTGACCTGAACATTACATGTTACGTGCATGCAACAAAATTTCACGTGTACCTCATAGATATGTACAAATATGTATCAATTTTTTTAATTTTAATTTTTTTTTTAAAGAAGTGTGCTAGAAAGCAAAAATTAGATACTGCACAGCCAGGTTTGAGTTAAGGGCAGTGCTGGAACACAGAACAAACCCTTGTGGCCATGCCTCTCAGCCAGGTCAAGGACCTATTCCTGCAGTCAACAGCTGGGAAGGCGTGGAACCTGGAAGGGGTAGCCTGGGGAGGGAAAAAGACCGCTTGGAGGTAGGGGGGAGGCCTCCGTTCTCACTACCCAATGGCAGAGATAAGGCGTTGGAGCAGCCAGAGAGGAAAAGTCCCTGTGACTCAGCTGCGCTCTGCCAGTGCGCATGCGCATATGTCGGTGAAGCCCCGCGCTGGGTTTGGGTCTGTCTCCCTCAGCCTCGCTGAGCTGCAGGAAGATCGGTATTCAGGCAGACAGCATATGCAGTTTGAAAGAAAGCAAAGTGCTTTGAAAGTGAAGGGGAGCGGAACATGCTACCCCAAAATCTGCCACTTTGGCATAAGGATTGAGTGGAGCTATTGGCAGTTGAGAAGAAGCAGATACAAGAGAAGCTCTCCGCCGTCCCCTATTTACCAAAAAGCAGGACATAAATTTGTCAAGGTGTGCCCCCGCCCCTCTCTACCGGGAAGGATGGAGTTAATCACCAGACACAACCCAAGCTCCTCCTCAACCTGGAGAGGGCACCATAGGAACCTGTACAGCACGTCCTGGTCCTGCTGAAGCCCTTCCCTTCCCTCAGCTCCCCATAGGGTGGCCTTCCCGCTCTGCGCCTCCCCAGAAACTCAAGCCCTTCTCTGTCTTGTCACTTCTCTAAACAAGCATTCTCTTGTGAGGTGCTACGAAAACTCGAGCTCTGGCCGCCCCTTGGAGTTACTCACTGCGGACTTTCCCACGGGTGTGCGTGATGCACGTGGTAATAAACTCGTGTCTGTTTTTCTCTTGTTGATCTGCCTCTGTCAGTCTCTTTTAGAGCCCCAGCCAGAGAACCTAGAGGGGTAGAGGAAAAAGATTTTCTTCTCCCTACAGAATCAGACAGGCCTGCTCTCGAATCCCAGGCATGCTGGGCACTCGCTGGGTGCTGCTGGCGGAGCCTCTTTCTACCTGTGTCCGACTGTCCTCATTGGCAAGGCGAAGGCAGCAAACACCGCCTGAAACAAGCCGGCTCTCCACAGGCTCAGCTGTTTGCATCCTCTCTCATCCCTGTCACTCCCTCATCTCTGAGGGTGTCCCGGGGACGCTGCTGCCCTGTGGGCACCTGGGACGGTTCTGCCTCATTCCCCCCACTCCTCATGCCCAGGGTGGCTCCAAGGGGCGTCCTTAGAGAATCTTTTCCCCATCCACACCCGAGCCCTCAAATTCCCCACACGAAGCTTCCAGGGCTGCTCTGTCCAGCTCAAGGGACTTTCCTAGGACCACCTCCCACCCAGAACCACCTCCCACCCTCCACTTCAGACCTTCTCATGCCTGCTGGGTTTCCTGAGGTCTAGCCACGACCTCAAATCTAAAGTCTCCCCTTTTCTCCATTCTATTCCCTTCTTTCTTTCCTCCATCCCTCTCTTTTCCTTCCTTCCTTTTTTATTTATCTTACCTCCCCCACCTTCCCCCTTCCAGTTGAACACTTGCTCAGGAGATGACCTTCCTAGCTCTGATTGCATTTTACTCGCAAAGACCCTGCCCACTGCCTGGTTCTCCTCTCAAATCCTTCGCCCTGGATTCTGGGAGGTTATGCCCTGGGGCAGGCTCTGCCTCTTTACCTCTGGACACTGTCGTGCAGTTGGCAACTCTAGTGGACACCTGGTGTGACACAGCAAAGTTGGGCAGATGGGTTCGTCTTTTCCAGGGAGCCCCTCACTGCCTGTCAGCTCCAGGCCTGGCTCGCCAGCCCTCTGCAAATCCACCGGCAAACTCACACACTCTGGTGTACTCCTGTCGCTCATGTTATCAGAATAGGTTCCTAAGACTGTGAGTGAGAGAGGGCAAGGCACCCAGGGCCACATGGAGCAGGGACACCACAGCAGGGGACCCGTCCAAGATAGTTTCAATGGTCATGGAAAGAAATGATCAGTGCCTGAGGAGTGGCAAGAGTGAAGAGAAGGGAGGGATGAGAGCTGGGAGGAAGAAGGAGCCACTGGAAGACAGGTGTGTGGACAAGCTCAGCAGCAGGCTCTGATCAGGGTGTTGTGTTAGAGGTGGGAGTCCAGCAAAGGGAAGAGCTGTTGATGGGGGAGATGGTGGGGTCGCTTTCATGCAAGGAAGGACAGACATACCCGTGGGACACCTGGGTGAGGACATCAGGAGGTGGGGGATGGTGTCGTTCTGGAAATAAGCCCAATCATACCCCAAGTACAGAAGATTTCCCAAGGGTGCTAAGGAGACCTTCCTGCTTGGTCTCCTGGTAGAGAGCAGGTGTCTAATGGGGAAATCAGGGATGAGGCTGGATGAGGAGTCATGATGAGGTGGGCAGAAAGCCCAGATCCGCGATCTAAAGACCTGGCTGCAGCCAGGCTCCCCACCTCCCCTGTGTCCTCAAAGCCAAGTGACAGATGCTCGAGCCTCATTCTGCCTGTCTGCAGAAGGTGGGAAGAGCCCCTCCCTCATACCTCCATCTGGGGGAATGAGGAACTGGGAGGCCAAACAGACCACGAGTTCTGAAGGCAAAGCAGGCCTTAGGATAGAAGGGATAGCTTCAGAACAGGGTGGAGGCTCCAGGATGAAGAGGAGGAAGCTGAAGTTTCAAGACATGGATCATTGTCATATCATTTTACTCAGCATAGTTGCCTTGAGCAGCCAGACCCATCCATCCCGGAACCTGGGACAGGATTCTGTCTCTTCTTAATCACATGTGACAGCTTCACTGGACACTTGCTATAGCCTCTGAGTCCTCGTGGACCTGCTCCTTTCCTCTTCAGAAATTCAGACTTAAATCCCAGCTGAGGAAAGTCTTGTGAGAGACAGGTGTGCTCTGGGTCCTGGGACCCAGAAGGTCACAGGATGTGACAAGGACCCACCAATGGGCTGGGGATGTTTCCTTCCACGGCTGGCAGGCTGAGACATGCCCTATCTGGGTGACCACACAACTCCCGGGCCCAAGTGTGACCAGGAGAATCTGCAGAAGGCACAGAACATGCAGCAAAACAGAGCATCACCTGCTCCTTCAGTCACTGGAAAACAGTGCCATCGGTGAGACCAAGATGAGCTGCCCACACTCCAGGTGCACAGAAGGTCAGATTGAACGACATCAGCCCAAAACAGCAGTGTTTGGTATTCACCCCTTTTCAGATCCCCAGCAAAGTCCAGAGGAAGTGGAAGTGCATGATTCAGGGCCACCCTTCACATCCCCCACAAGGGCAAAGGGGAAGTGGCCTTTGGTGACAAGGGACGAACATAAACCAGAGCTGCTGACAAACACTGGAACACTGGCACCGGAAAGGACCCCCGAATCCAGTGGTCGTCTGGACAGTGAGAGTATGCCCAGCAACCTGGATCCAATGGTGGACAGCACTTGCAGTCAGAGCCCCCAGTTCACACTGCACATGCCCCCTCGCTTCACCTCTGACCTTAGAGATCTCACTTCACAGACCCAGGCTCCATGCCCTTGACCCTCAGGGCTGTGACTACCATCAAGCACTGAATGGTGCCGGCCCACAGTCAATGCAGTTTTTTCTTTTCCTAAGGCATCACTGCTCTCTTCCTCTCCTCTCTTTCTAGAGGCAAGGTTTCTCCACAGCCTTCACCCAGCAGAGTAACAAAGGCCCAAGGGAGTAGGTTCCCCCTCTCCTGCCTGTGGCCAGCCAACAACTTTACCTCTCCAGGCTCAGCTTTCCACCTGCCAGTGAGTGGTGAAACAGACAATGTGTGCAGCAGCTTCTTTCAAAAATCTGACTGACTGTCCCACACTGCACAGTTCTCTAGCAATAGATGCTCCCATTTCCATGTGGTCTCAATGCCCAGGAATTCCCCAGCTGCTTTCCTGGGCAGGTGATCCTGAGCAGGTCAGTGTTCTGGCTGAGACACCTCGTGACAAAGTTGGCTTCAGACTCTAACCTGCAGCAGACTCCAAGCTCAACAACTCAGAATGAAAGAGGAAGTCCTAGGCATTCTGGGAAAACATCATTTCTGGAAAAATTCAGACTAGCAAGTGGTCTAAATAACGATAATGGATATGCTTATTATGTACAAATAATGAGAGACCAGAATTGTGATAGGGTCCCTCTCTTCCTGTTAGCAGTATTTTCAAATGCACAAAACATCGTAAAATGCATAAAATGCCTCTAAGCAACACTCCACTGCCATTTAGTCTCCCTCACTGATGCCATTTACATGTCCATTAAAGGGTTCTTACACAACTTCTCCACGCCACTTCTGCTCACACGGGCGGTTTATGCTTTCTGCCTGCCCTCCTGGGCTCTGTGACATAGTCAGGAATGCAGTCTTTGTAAGAGTCTGTGCTGAGAAGATTGGTAAATTGCGTCTGGCAAATCCATGGAGATGCCTGCTCACACCTTGATTCTGTTGTTTTCACTGGAGCATCGCACACGCCCCAGGCCTCAGAGAAGGTCTTTCTTGCCACTCTTCTGTCCCAATGCCAGCAGGTCCCGTTGTTCAAAGAGCAGCTCAGAAAACAACTCATACAGAAAACAATGAGCAGTGGAAGGGGTGCTAAGAGTGAGCCCAGGTGGTTTTCCTAACACCATTACATCTTTCCAACACCAATTCTCTGACACCAGCTGCGTGTCCAACAATTCAGTTCCATTCTGACACCGAACACCTAGAGTTACTCAGCCCCCACGGGGTGAGGCTCCATCCCACAAGACTGTCCTCATTCAGACCCAACTGCAAATGCAATCCCCAGGACACCCACACTTCTGCCTGGCTGACTACAAATTTGGGGGTACCCATGACTCCCACATAGGTTTAACAATGCACTTGAATGACTCACAGAACTCAGGAGGACACTCCTTATATAATTACAGTCGTATTCTAAAGACACAAATGAATGGAAGAGGGGCACCAGGCGGGCTGGATTGGGAGTCACTGCACGGAGCTCCCACACTCTCTCTGGGTGCACCTATGTGTCCCCCAGCCCTGAAGCTCCATTAGCCTCCTGCTTCCTAAATTTTACTGAAGGTTTGTTATGTAGGCATCATGATTAAATCATCAGCCACGGGCGACTGCACTCCATCTCCAGATCCTCCTCTTTCCCGGAAGGTCAGCAGACAGGCTACAAGTTTCTACCCTCTAATCCTGTGACCAGTCCCTCTGGCAAACAGCTCCATCCTGAGGCTGTCTTGGGGCCTGCCAGGCGTTGCCTCCTTGGAATAAACTTGGATATAGTCAAAGGGGCTCATTATGAAAAACAAAAAAACACTCCTGTCAGGAAATTCCAAGAGTTTTAGGAGCTCTCTGCCAGAACTAGGGACAAAGACCAAATATATATTTTCTATTTTGCCACACAGGCAGAGCTGGGTTCGCCCGGCTGACTCTGAAGGCGTTGGCTCTCAGTGAGCATCAGGATCCTGGTCTCTGTAAAATAAACATCCTGAGACATCCCAAATGCACCCAGCAGGAAGGCTGTGCACACCCAGGATGGCGTGAAAGGCCATAGGGTGCCAAATAAGTGTGCACCCAAACAAGTGGTCAGACAGCCCACTGTCCAGGATGAGACACCCGCTCCTGCCCACCAGTGCTGCTGGGATCAGAGCCCGAGGGGGCTCCCCTGCCCCACCGGTAGGAGTGCAGGATAGCGCCCCCACATTAGAGCACAGTTCCTAGTGTCTGTCAAGCTAAACATCCATCGGCCCTGTGACTCAGCAATCCCACTTGTGCATATTCACCCCTGAAGAAATACAAGCCTGTGTCTACAAAACAGAATTGTACCTGAATGTTTGTAGCAATTTTCTTCATAACAGTCAAAAAAAAAATCCTAGAAACAATGGATGAATGGCTAAATGAATTAAATGAATTATGGTCTAATAAAAGGGAATGAACTACTAATATGAAAACCTGAATGTGTGAATCTGATCCAGGAATCCCACTCCTGGGTTTATAGCAGCACAATTCACAAAAGCAAAATCGTGGAATCAACCCAAATGCCCATCAAGTGGATAAAGAAACACAGCCATAAAAAGGAATGAATTAACAGCATTTGCAATGACCTGGATGAGATTAGATATTATTATTCTAAGTGAAGTAACTCAGGAATGAAAAACCAAACATCATACATTCTCACTGATATGTGGAAGCTAAGCTATGAGGATGCAAAGGCATAAGAATGATACAATGGACTTTGGGGACTTGGGGGGAAGAGTGGGAAGGGCTGAGGGATAAAAGACAACAGATATAGTGCAGTGTATACTGCTCAGGTGATGGGTGCACCAGGTTCTCATAAATCTCCACTAAAGAACTTACCCATGTAACCAAATACCACCTATACCCCAATAACTTACGGAAAAATAAAATGTAAAAAAAGAACTCAATAAATATTTGAAGATTAAAAACAATTAAGAAGCCAGACACAAAAAGGCACTTTTTTTTTTTTGAGACGGAGTCTCCCTCTGTTGCCCAGGCTGGAGTGCAGTAGCGCGATCTCTGCTCACTGCAAGCTCCACCGCCTCCCAGGTTCACACCATTCTCCTGCCTCAGCCTCCCTAGAAGCTGGGACTACAGGCACCTGCCACCACACCCGGCTAATTTTTTTGTATTTTTAGTAGAGACAGGGTTTCACCTTGTTTGCCAGGATGGTCATGATCTCCTGACCTCATGATCCGCCTGCCTCGGCCTCCCAAAGTGCTAGGATTACAGGTGTGAGCCACCGCGCCCGGCCAAAGGTACATATTTTATGGTTGCACTTATACTAAATCTAGAATCATCAAAACTAATCCACAGAGACAGAAATAAAGCATGGTTGTTGGTGGCTGATTGGAAAGGGGTAGAAAGGAGCTTCTTGGAGGCTGACAATGTTTCATATTTTGTTTTGAGTATAAACAGTTGTAAATGATTATCAAAATTCTGCAAACTGAAGGCTTAAATCATGTGTGTTACTGTGTCAAAAGACAAAATTACAACAGATATAAAGATCTCAATTGGCTTTACTTATGATTCTAGAATCAGGCAACGCTTCATTCTATAAAATAGAATTAAAAGTGTTCCCATAATCTGGGCAGAGGAGGTTGGTTTTATAGACAGAGAAAGAGCTGAAAAAAACAGAAACAAAGGACAAAAAGCACATTGCTCATTTCAAGGTTACTTTCTTATAAGGTGGGACGTGGACAGAATAACAGAAAAATAGCAGATTAATTAACACCAGGTTGCTTCAGGTTACTCTGTTTTATGAGGATTGAAGGCATGAACTTCATCATCACGCCAGTTGAACACTGAAAGCGAACCTGTGTGGGAAATGTGGATGTTACCTCATCTGATTTCTCAGCCCAGATAATGACTCAGTTTCAGTTGTCTGAGCATGGCTGACTCCATTTTGATTTTTAGTCTGGCCTTTTGGGGCCTAATGCAGTTTAGTCCAAAACAATGGCCTCCTATAATTTTTGTTTGACAATTGTGTGCTGTACGTACTTCGATTTTTTTCAAAACTCTCTCAGTGGGGATCATGGGTCTAGGAACCATATGGAGGTCTGTGACTCATTGGGAAGGGGTGGCCCTGGCCTGTGAAGACCGAAGGGGGTCCATACTCCAATCCTACAAGCCCTGAACTCCAGAATTGAGTCAGATGTGGTGACTTGCTGAGGAAGGGTTTCGAAGCTCACACAGACACTGCTCTATCCTTGCCTCTCCCTGAATCCCCTGAAGGCAGTGTCTATGCAGTGCATCCTCGGATCAGTATCCAGTGCCTGCCTCCCTCTAGTCCTGAGCTCCTAAATCAGAAACTTCTGGGGCATAGGGAGTCAAGCCATTCGTTTCACCTCTGTGTCCCCCAAGCCTGACAGGGGCAGGCTGACCAAAGGCGTTCTGTGAATGCAGAATTGTTCTAAATTGCTAAATACCAACATTAGCTATGGATGACTCAGAAAACCCAACCTTATATACCAAAGTATCCAGGTAGTCAACACACATTGACTATATTAGCCACATAATTATACCATTTCTACACCCCAGCGGTGCTGGAGAGGGAATGATTTCCTATGCCACACAACAGAGAGAGACAGTAGATGCAGGCCACTCACTCAGGAGTTTTGTTGTGAGGGCAGCAGAGAAATGCGGCAGGAACTACAGGGTGATGTTTCTCAATCTCTCTCTCTCTCTCTCCGCCCTCCCCCTTCTCTCCTGCAGGAAATTCTAATCATGTATGCATTTTATGAAGCAATTGATTAGGGAGAAAAAATGCCACCTGAAATCCTCTCTAATCCACTAACTTCTACTTTCTCCAACTTTCTTTTGCAATGAAGTACAGGGAGACGAGGGTTTACAACTCCTGCTTCAGACCTGTTGGCCCCAAAATAGACCTGCATTCAGCTGGCCCTGACAAGTCCCTTAGGTAGGTCAGAGCTGAGGGTCTGTACGATTTCCAATATCACTGTGGAAATGTCTTGCAATGGTTTGAGTATGTCCCCTCTAAAATTCATGTGTTGGAAACTTAATCCCCAGGGCAGCAGTGTTTGGAAGGTGGGACCTTTTGGGAGGTGTTTAGGTCATGAGCACTGCACCGCTATGAAAGGGCTTGCGGCAGTCGGTTCTCTGTCCTGCTCTTCTGCCATGTGAGGATGAAGCATTCAAGGTGTCACCTTGGAAGCAAAGAGACCAGACCCTCACCTGCCACTACCTTGAGCTTCGCCTTCCCAGTCTCGAAGAGCTGTGAGAAATAAGTTTCTGTTCTTTATAAATTACGCAGTATAAGGTATTTTGTTATAACAGTAGGAACAAAGACATCCACCTCTCATGGGGTACATATATTGAACTTTGATTTTCCAAGTATACCACCCTAGGCATGTGAGTGAGTCCCCAGCTGGGCAGCAGAAGCACCCACACCCCATGGCACGCCCCGTGGCAGCAGGAGCAAGATCAGCACTGGGGCCGCTCCACAGGAAACAGCTTCTGGCCCCAGCCATGGAGTCCTCCAGTCTCAGCCCATCGGGAAAGGAGAAGAAACTGCGCTGAGCTTGCAGGCCTAAGTAAGCGTCCTGTGAGTGCACTATATTTATTGCAGGAACATGGCCCTCGAGAGGAGAGAAGGGCCTTCTTGCAAAAGACAAAGGACTAAAGCCGTCATTCAAGCAGTAAATAGAAATGAGATTGATTTTATAAAACACATGGTTACAAATCAATTGATGTAAGTTCCTGTAACAAATACGTATAGGGGCACCTACTGTAACTCAAGCATTGTGGTAGCCACCAGATAAAGGGGACTGAGTTGTATTAAACATGGCCTCCCAGGAATTCACAGAAGCAGGGGCGGAGGGAGTCAATCACACAAACAGCTGAAACTGCTCAGCCCTGCGCTTAGCATCTTGTGAGTATTCAGAAATATTAGCGGCACATGTAATCCCAGCACTTTGGGAGGCTGAGGCAGACAGATCACCCGAGGTCAGGAGTTTGAGACCATCCTGGCCAACATAGTGAAACCCCGTCTCTACAAAAATAAAAAATTAGCCAGGTGTAGTGGTGGGCACCTGTAGTCCCAGCTGCTCGGGAGGCTGAGGCAGGAGAATGGCGTGAACCCAGGAGGCGGAGCTTGCAGTGAGCCAAGATGACACCATGCACTCCAGCCTGGGCAACAGAGCGAGACTCCGTCTCAAAAGAAAAATACAAAAATTAGCTGGGTTTGGTGGTGAGTGCCCGTAATCTCAGCTACTCAGAAGGCTGAGGCAGGAGAATTGCTTGAACCCCGGAGGCAGAGGTTGCAGTGAGCCGAGATCGTGCCACTGCACTGCACTCCAGCCTGGGGGACTGTCTCAAAAAAAAAAAAAAGAAATATTAGTGGTTACAATGAGATAATGATGATGATTACAATGAGATAAGGGCAACCATAGCAAATGGATGAGATTTTTCTGGCAGCATAGAAGATAAATGGCCATATCTATTAGGGTGGTTAGGGAAGGGCTCATGGGTGCTGGGATGCTCACACTGGTAGGCAGACAAAGAGACAAGATACAGAGGGCCGGGAGAATGTCTGGGCAGATTGCAAAGGGCCTACCAGTTCTCCTGGGTAGTCAGAAGCCCTTCTGGAGGACTGAGGAATACACCAAGGACCCAGAATCCTGGCCCAAGGACCAGGTCAGTTCACATTAAAGCTTGTGCTGGCACCATTGCTATAAACAATCTTCAAGAAAAGCTATGTTGTTGTTTTTGCCCAAGCAAGGATCCCTTCCCATTTTATCATCACATATTTGAAGTGAATGTCAGAGATGAAGATTAATTAATTGCAAAGAAAAATTATTATGCAATGATCTGTACAATGTCCACCATAAGTCTTACCAATTCCTTGAACTTCTCCTAATGGAAAACCATATAACAATTTCAAATGGCATTTTACCAGAGTCCAGGGGCTTTTCCAATTCATCTGCACTGTGGTTCCTCAAATGAAAAGGGTACACGAATTAGAGATGAAGTGTTGGGTGTGTGATGCTTTGTATTTCGATTCCACGGATAGCTGACTCCATGCTGGTGTCCAGGATGGCCTGTCCTCCAGGTTCTCAGGCTCTGGAGTGTGCCTCTAGCACTCACTTCAGTGTGGATCCAAATCTGAGGATGGCTTTCCCAAGCGTGCACAAGCCCCTCCTTGGGAGAAAAAGAAGTGATCTTGATTCAGAGGGTGGATCCTTCTTGAGCTCCTTAGGCAGGTGTGAAGGTCGCTGGGGTCTGTTCTGACTCCATAAGCAAAAGCAGCAGTTCTCTGAGAGCCTGACCTCATAAAAGGATGGGCATGGTGGGAGACAGGCCTCTCCTTCCCTCTTCCTTCTCTTCCACTCATTAATCTTCCTGGCCTTTTCCAACTTCCTGCATTTCCAGAAGACAATACACCTGATGTGCAAGCTCAGAGCTTCTTTTGTTTGATTGGGCTTTGGTTTTGTTTCTAATACACTTTCTTCTGCAGGCAGAAGTCTAACTCCACTAATTTCTTCTAGGGAGCCATCAAGTGACATCCAACAGTGTTCATTCAGCATAGCAAGAGGGCTGCAGACACACAGCCCAGGCCACAGGCAGTCTAGCCCACCCCACCACACTGGTTACAGGACAGAGCTTCTGCCTTCCAGCTCTGTGAGAATGATGGTGCCAAGGAGATGGGTGGTCAGGCAAAGCACAGCCACATGGAGGGCATGGCCTGTGCACCCTGCAGAGGTCATGGCAGGGCCTAGCTCCGGCTGCTGCAACTATATCACAAACACACACAGGAGTAGAGAGACTCTTGAAGTTGAAAGAAACTGAGAACTGCAAGACAGGACCACTTTATGGAGGACCTGAGATTCCGCTCAAGAAACTAGAGTAGGACAAGACCTACCATGCTGGACTTGATCACTGGAAACCAGAGAAGAGTCCATGTGCAAGTTAACTCGACTGGACTCCCAAATCCATGGCCCTTCGTTCGCTATACCCCCAGTCAAAACGGAGACAACCTTGGTCACAGGCAGTTATGCACTGCAGCTGACTTGTGCTAGCTTGTGAGAGCTAATGGTTAAATTTTCAGCTATTTTTAGAGCTGGATGTTAAACAAAGCCATCATTAAGTTATTTTCAATTAAATACATTAGATAAAGTGTAATAAGTACCCCAAACTCATCACATCCTAATTATTTGACTACATTTTCTTTCCTCTTATCTCTGCTCTTGGTCATTTAGCGTCCATTGTACTGCACGGGGGAGATGCTGTCTAACATTGTGATTCTAGGCATCTCTTCCCAGCCCTTCACTCAGTGACATCATGTAGATGACTTGAAATCAGCCACAGTGGGGGTATTTATACCACAGAAATTGGCAAATGCTACATATATGTAAGGGCTTTTTCCCCGGACAGTTTTTGTTAAATGTATACCAGCCAGCATACTATTGCCCCAGAGCCTGGTGAGGGCTGCCTACATGACCCGCAGGAACTAGAAAGCTGTTGAAATCTTACACTGGGGAATAATATGGTTGTTCTGTGTTTTTTGAGCCACCCCCTGGCTGTCGTGTGGCAGAGAGTCAGTCAGCGGTCGATGGCACCGCATCAGAGGATAAATAGGCAGACCCTGGGGACCCAGCAGCCACTAGGGTGGTAGCAAGGGAGGTGGAAAGGGCAGGACTTCTGTTGAACTGGGAAGCACTAAAGGAAAACTAGGAGCAAATGCTGGCCCTGAGATTTTAAGCCTGAGGTATTGGCAGATGCCAATGTTATCAGCCAAGTTAGAAGCCTCAGAAGGCTTAAACCAAGGACCAGGACTGAGAAGAGATGAGCCACTTTAGGCTCTTTTGAAGCAGAAGAAACTGATGGTGTCATAACCTTGAACACAGGGTGCAGGCTAAGAAGAGACTGGAGGACAGATGCTCACATGCTTAGCTAGCAAATCATGTCTGTGCCCAGTAGTTTTTACAATTTTACAAGCCTGTCACTCCCTGCCACTCTCAGAGCCTGACTTCATAAAAGGATGGGCGTGGTGGGAGACAGGCCTTTCCTTCCCTCTTCCTTCTCTTCTACTCTTTACCCTTCCTGGCCTTTTCCACACCACACCCAAAAAGCAGAGGTGTAACTGGGTCCACTAGGGCAGCAATTGCAGGCTCAGCAAGGAGCCTCTGGATCTGTGACCAGCACAGACCAGACAGGCACACTGTGCCAGGGTGGGGAGAAGTGGAGTTGCAATGGTAACCCCAGGCACAGGCCCCCCTGGGAAGAGGATATGGGAGGAAAAGGCTGCACAGGTGAGGGGTGAGCCTGGGGTCAGGCTCCACCTCCTCATAAAGTGTGCCCGGCCAGCCACTGGTTCTTGGCCACCCTGGGAGGGATGAGGTCAGCTTCCCACTCTGGCCCAAGACTGGGGAAGCAGAATACGCCTGGGTCCAGAGGTCGGGAGACAGGAGAAGAGGCCACACCTTTGTGGGCACACCTGCCAGCACTGGGACAGGGTCTAAGTAGGGTGGAGTGGGAGGCTGGGAGGAGTTCCAGCCAATAAAATGGGGTGACCCCAAAGCAAAGGCCTGTTGTCCAAGTGCAGCTGTTCAGAGGCCATCTGCCCTGGTTTGGGGTAGGAAGGTGCTTCATGTGTATGGTGTTCCCGCTCACCCTCCAGGCAGCCTGAGGCATTGGAGAATACAGGGCCAGAGCAGGAGGACTGGGCAGCGTTCTGGGCCTGCTCCTTACTAGCTCCAGGGCCAGCCTCACACGAAGTGTGCCATTCACTTCTTCATTCAGTGCAAATATCTTCTATGTGCCAGGCCCTGAGAACACTGGGGTCAGCGGCCCCACAAGGTCCCTGCCCTGAAAGAATGCACACCCCCGTGTAGGGAGGCAGACAATGAACAGAAGTGTGAATGAGAACACACAGGTATGTCCCTGTGACTTGTTTGGTCATCTATAAAATGGGACCAGCGATGCCACCAGCCCTACCCACGCAACAGGATTGTGGGACATCACAGATGGGGCCTGCTGGAACTCAGGAGAAACGCCATGAACTCACCCACGGCTGCCTTTGCTCTCCTTTTTTTCTTATAATAAAATGTACATAACATAAAATTTACAATTCTAACCATTTTTAAGTGGCACTGGGGACATCTACAATGTTGTGCAATCACACCGTCGTCCACCCCGGGAACTGTCTTATCTTCCCCAGCAGAAACTCTGTCCCCATTAAATGATAACTCCGCATCCTCCCCTGCCACAGGTCCCAGCAGCCTCTATCTGACTTTCTGTCCCTAAGAATCTGCCTATTCTAGGTAGCTTCATATCAGTGTAAACACATCATACTACATTTGTCCTTTTGTGTATGACTTATTTCAGTGAGCTTCACCTAGAAGTGGGATTGCTGGATCCCATGGTGATTCTGTTTATTGTTTAACTTATTATTTTTAACTTTTATGGATACATCAGGGTTGTACATATGTATGTGGTACATGTACTATTTTGATATATGCGTACAATGTGTAATGACCAAATCTGGGTAACTGGAATATCCATTACCCCAAACATTTGTGTTGGGAATGTTACAAATCTGCTCGCTATTTTGAAATACAAAATAAATTATGGTTCACTAAAGTCATCCTACTGTGCTATGAAACACTAGAACTTATTCCTTCCACCTATCTGTACTTTTTTAACCATTGACCGATCCCTCTTCATCTGTCCTCCCCGCTACCTTCCACAGTCTCTGGTGTCTATCATTCTTTACCTCCACGAGATCAATGTTTTTAGCTCCCACATATGAGTAAGAACGTGCAATATTTGTGTTTCTGCATCAGGATTATTTTGCTTATGTGTTTGCCTTTTGAATAACTGCTGCACTGTTTTCCACAATGGATATGCCATTTTTCATTTCCACCAGCAAAGTTCAGGGCTCCAGTTTCTCCCTGTCCTCACCCACTCTTGCCTTTCCCATTCTTCTGATAGCAGCCATCATAATGCATGTGGACTGGCCTTTTTCTGTCTTCTATGTGTATTGTCAGATGGCATCCCACATGCATCCATCTCACACCTACATTGCTCTATAGCGTTCATTTATGGTGTGCTATTTCTGGACTATGCACTGCTTCTGTACTGTACACCAGCCTGTGTACCCTATACTTTAAGGGCAATGTAAGGCATTGCCAAAGGTAATCTCAACGAATTTGTAACTGTCTCTATGTTTCTTTCCTTAGAAATAGAGGTGATAGGAGCTACCAGCCTGTCTGGAAAGCTTGGTAATTTGTCACTCTCAGACTAGGGATTCTGAGGGTCAGTCCCAGCGCTGTCACACTGCCAATCTCCCCAGGCCCCAGTCTGCCTCTCCTGTGCACCCCAGAAGAGGAGGCACAAACCAGTACCAGGGAGGACAGCAAGGCTCAGGGCAATGCACCCAGGCTTTGCTCTCATATTTATGGACCATCGTTCATTTTCAAAATAATTGGCACCAATGTGAATGGGTAAAGAACAAGAGAAAATAACCCAGGGCCCTGTAATCTGTCCCTGGCCAGACTCACCCGGTCCACATCCAATCCTCCACATGTATTAACCTCAAATAAAAAGTAACCTAAGCCCTAGAGCGGGACACAATCACAAGTATAATTCATAGCTCAAAATCCAAGCAAGTGCCAAACAGCGGCCAACATTATGAATATAAATTCCAGCTTGTTCATATGCTGACATTCTAAAGTCTGACAAGAGTGAGCAAGAAGGTGTTTTTCCTGGCTAACAAGTTGCATGCCTTCAGATCTAGAACTTTTATAGAGGTACACTCTTGGGAACCTCGACAAGAGCTAAGAGTTTGGGAGAAGATGTCCATGTCCTTGCTAATGGATCATTTCCCTTGCCCAGCAAGTTTTCACCTCATTTTAAAATCTCAGGGTGTCCGAGCTGGAAGAATGTTTGTGATGCTCATTGTACAGATGTGATCACCAAGGCCCAGAGGGTTGATCCGAGGTGAGCAGGCCCCACACCTGTCACTCCCAGGCCTGCAAGATGTATTAAGGGCAGCACCTGCCATTTCTCAAATGAGAGAGTTTAATTTGAGGTCATTGACAAATCTGTTCAAAGAAACTGACGTTTGAGTCCAAGCTTACTTGGGGAAAAAATATATATATATATATGTATGTGTATATATATATATGTGTGTGTGTGTGTGTGTGCGCGCATGCGTGTGTGTGTGCACTAGTGTGGGGGCTGAGACATGACACACCTTCCATAGAAATATGAAATATATCATTGTGCCATGGAGGACCCAGAAGGAGGGGAGTCAGGAGGGACTGGAAACTGGGAGGCATGAGAAACGGCCCTAGAAGATGGCACCATGGCCAGCTCCCAGGAGCACACAGCCTCCCGCCTCAAGCACAGGCACCCCAAGCTCCTAGGACAAGAGAGAGGGAATGGCCCCCAGGGAGGGCACACAGTCACCCCGAGTGGCTGTTCCACCTCTGCTCCGTGAGTCATGTGTTCCTGTCACTCCAGGTCTCGCTCAGTGCCCTGGGCACCTAGACCAAAAGAGGCCCTGAGAGGATGAAGAGCTGAGTCCCATGGGCTCAGGTAGCACCAGGGCTGTCACTTTGTGCAAGCTGTGCCTGATGAGGAGCAGGGTCAGAGGGCAGAAGTCCCCCACATCTGATGGGCTTGGACTGGGATGCAGCAAGACTCCCCCAGGCCCCCACTCTCCCTTTGACAGGACAAGTGGGAGAGCAGCTGGCATGGGGGCAATAAATATTTTGAGCACAGGTGCCAGTTGCTTAGGCAAGGACAGAACTTGGGACACCCTCCTGAAGGAGGTGGGGTTGGGCATAGCCCCTCAAGCTGGTGGTGAGGAGTCCCTGGCCTGAGTGCATTCCTTGCCCTGGAGAGAGATTATCCTGCCTGTTCCGCAACAGCAAGAGAGGGCAGGCCCCAGGCAACAGGAAGGCCAGAGCAAACCTAGTGTGGACAGGGCAGCAGTGAGGTAGAAACAGCCCTGCCCCCACCACTTCACAGTGACAGCAGGCCTAGCACCCGCACATTCCATCTTCATTTACAGTGACTGCGGGCCCAGCACCGTGCCCAGCACCCACATATTCCATCTTCATTTAGTAGTGACCATGGGCCCAGCGCCATGCCCAGCACCCACATTCTGTCTTCATTTAATAGTGACTATGGGCTCCATGCTGTGCCCAGCACCTGCACATTCCATCTTCATTTAACAGTGACCGCAGGTCCAGCACCGTGCCCAGCACCGGCATATTCCATCTTCATTTAGCAGTGACGACGGGCCTAGCGCCGTGCCCAGCACACACATTCCGTCTTCATTTAGCAGTGATCACAGGTCCACCGCCACCGCTGTGCCCGGCACCCACATATTCCGTCTTCATTTAGCAGTGACTGTGGACCCAGCACCCGCACATTCCGACTTCCTTTAGAAGATACTGGCAGGCGCTGCTCCTGCTTTGCCTACAGAGATGGTCCTTTGCTTTCCGGGCTCTAGGGACTACAGAGAGAACAAGAATGAATGGTATGATGCTGTCTCATCTAGAGAGAGGACCCACTGTGTGTTCTGACATAGGAGTCCCCTCCCAAGGGAGCTGCAACTGGCATTCGTGTTTCAGGAACAACACCTCAAGTCACGCGGTGCCCAGGAGAAGGATGCACCTGCTGCACAGGCTTTAGTTTGCTGAAAGCAGCCAAGGCTGAGAGGTAATTAGCAACACTAGGAAGGAGAGAGGCTGGGGATGGTTGGGGTTCCTTTCTATAAGTAACAGCAGCTTGGTCTCCCTCCTTGCAGAGAACCCAGAGAGGATAAAGACTGCTCTGTTGGAGTAATAAATCTTCTAAAGCTAACGACTTAAAATGCAGCGACTTATTATCTCCCAATACTGCAGATTGGCAATTTGAGGCAGACTCAGCTACATGGTTCTTTTTGTGCCTCTGCTGCTGGGCGGGCAGGGGCTGACTGGTCTCGGAGGTGCCTTGCAGTTGGGCCACCTCCCACAGTCTCCTCCCGGCTCCTCCAGCCAGCTAGCCGGACTTGCTCCATAGGTAACTGGGTGGAGTTCAGGGAGAGAGAGAATGCAGGGCATGGAGGCCTTGCAGCCAGATGCAGGTCCAGAGCCGGCCCCTCATCACTCCCATGGCATGCTATTGGCCAGAGCCAGACACAGTCCAGCCCAGATTCAGAGGGGAGAGAAGCTGCTGCAAAGTCACATTATAAAGGGTGTGGACGTGCGAAGGAGAGGACTGTGGCCACTTGTGCACTCTGCTGCCATAGGCCTACGAAGTGACCCAGTCACTGTCTTCAAGAAACCTCTGTATTTGCAAAGAGGATTTCAGAATTTCAGTGTGGAATGAATGCCAGAGAGCCTCTTCTGAATGTTTGGGCCTTTTTTTCTTTCTTTCTTTCTTTTTTGGTTTTTTTTTTTTGTTTTTTTGGTTTTTTGAGACAATGTCTTTCTCTGTTGCCCAGGCTGGAGTGCAGCGGTGCGATCACAGCTTTCTGCAGTCTCAAGCTCCTGGGCTCAAGTGATCCTCCTGCCTCAGCCTCCCAAGTAGCTGAGACCACAGGCACATGCCCCCATGCTCAGTTAATTTTTTTAAAACTTTTTGTAGAGATGGCGTCTCACTATGTTGCCCAGGCTGGTCTTGAACTCCTAAACTCAAGCAATCCTCCTGCCTCAGCCTCCCAAAGTGCCGGGATTATACAGGTGTGAGCTACTATGCCCAGCCATGTTTGAACCATTTAAAACTCTTGATACTTGCTCAGCTGGACAGAGTACATTGTCTTCCACCAGCTCTGTGATTGGAAACTAGAGCAGTTATCTGATTTGAAGAATGGGACAATTTTTATACTCCAGTGTTTATAAACTAAAATGCATACCCACTAAAAACAGATAACCTGACCTAGGCTAAGAGAAGCTGAGTGACTTGACCAAGGTCATGCAGCTGGTAAATAGCTGAAACTGACCAGCCCACCCACCCTGCCTTTTTTTTTTTTTTTTTTTTTTTTGAGACGGAGTCTTGCTCTGTTGCCTAGGCTGGAGTGCAGTGGCGCAGTCTCGGCTCACTGCAACCTCTGCCTCCTGGGTTCACTCCATTCTCCTGCCTCAGCCTCCTGAGTAGCTGGGACTACAGGCGCCCGCCACCACACCTGGCTAATTTTTTGTATTTTTAGTAGAGATGGGGTTTCACCATGTTAGCCAGGATGGTCTCGATCTCCTGACCTTGTGATCCACCCACCTCGGCCTCCCAAAGTGTTGGGATTACAGGCAAGAGCCACCGTGCCCGGCCCCACCCTGCTTTTAACAACCACATGACATGATACTATGGGTGCCTGGATCTCAGGAAGAGTGGCCCACTGACATTGGAAGCCACAAAGTGAACCTCAGGGGCTGAGACCTGCAGAGGGGGTATCTTGTGAGAAGTACTGGCTGCCCATCAGGAAGAGCGGCGTCCAGGAGCAGAGCCTTCAGTTTCTGCACTGGGGAGCTGCTGCTGCTACCTCACCTTCCTTCCCAATGAGGGACCTGGAAGGCACATGTGGCCACTGTGTTGTCATACCTGTGTTAAAAACAAAATTTAATCGGGAGGCCATTGGGCTGAGGCCGCTGCAGTGCCCCCCGATTCCTACGTTAGGAATCCACAAGCCAACTCAACATGAACAGTCATATTCTAGGCCTATCAGAAACTGCTGACTAACCCCTAACTGGCGACTTTCTACTAGTTAAGCTTAACCAATCAGAAATCACCAACTACTCTCTAACTAGGGACTTTCCATTGGAATGATCTGAATGAAATTACTGCTTCACTGTAAACAATCATGTATTTCCTTTGCCTTACTCCCACCTCTGCCTTTTAAAAGCCTTCCTCTCGCATGCCTTCCTCGGGGTCCCTAATTGCTTTCTATCTGGAACTGCCCAATTCATGAGTTGCTCATGAAAATCTCTTTGATATTTTATTATGTGCCTCAGTTTATCTTTGAACAACAGCAAGTGCTGAGGAGTGGTCCCTTCTTTATTCCTTTGTCTGGTTTTTCTCTGTGGGTTATACAGAACTGCAAGAGCAAAAAGACAAACTAGGAAAATCACTCTGTAGGCTATCAAAATATGTGTCCTAGATCTTTGTTTTTAAAAATAATCTCTAAAGCCAACCCAGACCTACACAGGCCACCTCTGGGGTGACTCTCAGGTCTCATGTGTGGGGCTCAAGCCTTCCTTCTGCCACAGGTTTCCTTGAGGCTCACAAATAAGAGCCAGTTTGCAAACAACAAAGGATGCAAAGGAAGGCTTACTGGGCACTGTCATGCCTTGGAGTTTAAAAATGGCAATCCCACCCTAGAGATGGTGGGGCTGAGCCCAGGGACCGTACACAGCCAGCAAGAGATAGCACCACAGCCCATGGTGCTAGGGTTTCAACCCTGCTGTGCTTTACAATCATCTGGGGACTTTTACCACCTGCAATGCTCAGGCCCCCTCCCCAGAGACTCTGGTTTATGGCACGGGGGCAGCCTGCTTTATTATTTTTTTAATGTTTCCCAGTTGATTTTAATGTGCAGCCAGGACTAAGAGCCACTTTTAGACAAGTAGTTTTCAACTCAACATGCCTGCACATTGTGTACACATTGAAATTACCTGGGGAGCCTTAAAAAAGGTACTAAGCCTGGGTCCCACCTCACTCATTCTGATGGAATTGGTTTGAGGTGTGACCTGGGCATCAGGACTTTTGAAAGCTCCCAGGTGATTCCTATGGGCAGTCAAGTGTGAGGCCCAATGTCTTAGGTGACACTTAGGTGAAGAATGAATCTGGGATTCTCAGAAAAGTTTTTTTGTTTGTTTTTTGTTTGTTTGTTTTGAGACAGAGTCTCACTCTGTTGCCCAGGCTGAAGTAGAGTGGCATAATCTCAGCTCACTACAACTTCCACCTCCTGGGTTCAAGCAATTCTCCTGCCTCAGCCTCCCCAGTAGCTGGGACTACAGGCACACACCACCACGCCCAGCTAATTTTTGTATTTTTGGTAGAGGCAGGGTTTCACCATGTTGGCCAGGCTGGTCTTGAACTCCTTACCTCAAGTGATCTGCCCGCCTTGGCCTTGCAAAGAGCTAGGACTACAGCGGTGAGCCACTGCACCAGTTGAAAGCCCCCCTGCTCTGCCGCTCCCCTCGCCCGCCTGGGTGCTTGCTAACCCCAAGGAGTTCCATGCACATCATCCTCCAAGGTTAAGATCTCTGGTCATGGAGACAGACCCACATGCAGAGAAGCCCTGCAGCTGGCACCACAAAACTCAGGTCACCCAGGTCCTGCATGCAGCTGTCTTGAGGCTCCTCCCCTGCAGTCCTGCCTTCCTGCATCCCCGTCTGAGCCAGGAGCCAGGCAGGCTTCCCTGGAGACCCTGCCAAAGACTTTTCAGTTCCTGCTGGTCGATTTTCTGGGTCATGTTACCTTTTCAGGGCATTAGCAGCCTGGCTTCTGAGGAAATTGAGCTCTCAGTCCTCCAGGGGTGGCACAAAGTGGCTGGGAGGCACCAGCGGTCTAAAAAGAACTACTTGGGCCAAGCACGATGCAGAGGACCCTACCTGCAGTTTCCCTGATGGGCCCACCAGAACCAAAGCAAGAGAAGCAGGGTGATTGTTCTGGAGCAAAGGATCTCATCAGAATCTCCTAGAGGGTTTGTGAAACCAAGACTGCTGGGCCCCACCCCAGAGTTTGTGATTCAGTGGGTCTGGGTGGGGCCATAATTTGTCTTTCTAACAGGTTCCTGGTTGGGGTGATGCCGCTGGTCCTGGAAGTCTCCTTGGAGAACCGCAGGCCTAGGCTGCTGCTTTCTGCTTTCCCACAGTGTAGCTTTTTCTCTGGCATGAGCATTCTCTGCAAGGCTAACTAAAGCACTCTGACTTTTTGTGCTGAAGTTCCCCACCCCAGTCTTCAGCAGAGGCAGAGTGTGTGGAGGAAGGATGGAGAGTGGACGGGGCAGAATAGTGTCAAGGTCCTAATCCCTGGCACCTGTGAGTGTTGTGTTGCTGGAGAAAGGGAATTCAGGCTGCAGACAGAATTAAGGCTGCTAACCAGCTAACCTGAAGATACGGTGACTGATTAGCCTGGGTCATCCAGGTAGGCCCATTGTAATTACAATCGCACTCCCTTCCCAGCTGCAAGAAAGAGAGGAGCAAAGAAGCAGAGACTCACAGGTGAGAGTGACTGGGTCACATTTGCTGGTTTGAAGACAGAGAAAGGAGGCGGCAAACAAAGGAATGTGGGTCCCTCTAGAAGCTGGGAACAGCCCTACCCTGACAGACAGCAAGGAAACAGGGACCTCAGTCCCATAGGTACAAGGAACTGACTCTACCCACAGCCTGAATCAGCAAGGAAACATGAAAAGCAAAAAGGCAGAGGAAAAGTGAAAGCCTGGCTTTTAAAGTTGGGAACATACAGACAGGAGCTGACTTGGTAGGGTCAGAGCTGGGGGCATCAGCCCACATGGAAGGTCATGGGGGCATGCCCTCCACCCCAAACTCAGAATCGCTTGCCAGCAGCACAGAGAGGCAGCCTGGCCTCTCCCAAAACCTCCAGCAGCAGGGACCTCACCATGCTCCAGGTCGTTCAGGTCATCAGTTCCTGGCTCACACTGATGGAACTGCTGGAAACTTCTCAGCAGAGAAAGCTTTGAGTCTGCTACTGCAAGGCACGTAATCACTAACGTGGGCCCATGTTTCCAGCAAGACTCAGACAAGCGCTTCAGTGACTGTGGGCGGCAAGGGCTGGAATGATCCTGGGCTGATTTCATCCTCTTGGGTGCTGAGGCCTCCCATGTGTGACTTGGGGTGATTCCCAAAAACACCTCCTCTGAGAAGCCTCCCTGGGTCAGCTCAGCCTGCTTATTTCTCCCTCGTGGCACTCAATTCACGTAGCCTTTATTGCTGTGAACTGTACAGGGCCTCATTCTTTTCTGCAGTATCTATAGTGAGACTTCCATGTATGAGCACTCTGAATATTTCTGTTGGCACACAGATGATTTCAGTATTTAGGTTAAATAAATCATTTAGCAACATGCGTATTAACTTTATGGTAAGAAAATGTTTTTCTGTATATGCATAAAAATATATCTAGAAGGATGTATTGTAGTATATTAAAATCGGAATGTGGAGGCAGTATTTTCTTAATATTTATGCCTGTTCCTTTTCTTAAATACTTTTTTATTTTTTTCAAAATAATACTAAGTTTAAAAAGTCAAGAAACAGTAAGTCTTAAAAAGACAACAGTAATACAGAGCTGTCCCATTTCACCCTTTCCACCCCCAGTTCTACCCACAGACAAACATTGTCATTAACACTTCTAGGAAATTCTTCTCACCTTCACTTTCATATTTTTGGTACTATATTCATGTTGCAATTTTTAATTGATTAGCTGTAGGCATTAACTTTTGAATTTCCCTTCACTAACCCTCTTCCCATCTTCCTAAGACATAATCACATTGAAGACCCCTTTTCTTCAGTTTTGGGAAATTTTCTTGCATTACATCTTTGAAGCTTTCCTCCCCCCATTCTGTTTCTGGAACTTTTATAGGTCAGCAGACTGGCCTTGAGAATAAATCCTATAATTTGTTTTATGGTTTCTCTTCTATTTTCCTTTACCTTTTTGTTCTACTTGATTTTAGCTTCTAACCATTCTGTTGTTTTCTGGTTTTATTTTATTTGTTTTTTGTTTTTTTTTTTTTGGTTTTTTTTTTTTTGCCTGCCTTTAATTTTGAGATTCTTGTGGTCTGGTTACTTTCCATGGCATTCTGTCCTTGTTTTATAGATGTAACATTTTCTCATATATCACTCAGTATAGTATCTGTAGGGTATATTATTTTTTAAAGTTTTCTGTATGTGTCCTACATTGGCTGCACTGCCCTCTCTGGGTCCCCTTTTTCTGTTTGTCCTGGTTTCTGTGCTTCATGTTGGATCCTTTCCTCAAATGCCAGCTGACTTTGGGCGGTCCTCATACCTAGGACAATGCTCTGAAAAACTGATTGAAAGTATTACATGTGAGTGTTGAAGATTTCAAAGACTTGTTGGCTTCACCAGGGGGTCATAGAATTTTTGGTCCCCCAAATGTTAGTATCCCTGTATTAGTCCATTTTCACACTGCTGATAAAGACATACCCAAGACTGGGCAATTTACAAAAGAAAGAGGTTTACTGGAGTTACAGTTCCACATGGCTGAGGAGGCCTCACAATCATGGCAGAAGGCAAGAGGGGCAAGTCACATCTTATGTGGATGGCAGCACAAGCAAAGAGAGAGCTTGTGCAGGGAAACTCCCATTTTTAAAACCACCAGATCTCATGAGACTCATTCACTATCATAAGAACAGCACAGGAAAGACTCACCCCCATAATTCCATCACCTCCCACTGGGCTCCTCTCACGATGTGTGGGAATTGTGGGAGTTACAATTCAAGATGCGATTTGGGTGGGGACATAGCCAAACCATATCGCTGTCTTTTCTGGGGTTACTGACACTCTCCAAGAAGAGTTCTCTAACTACCTGGGATAGAGGTGCCCTGCTGCTGTTCTGGGGATGGGGACTGAAGAGCCACTGATTGACACAAGTCTGGCTTCAATCCCTGTCTCCATCTTCTGTGTCACCCAGCCTGCCAAGGCCTGGTCCATCACCACTCAGTTCATGTGGAGAATAAACCTCTGGTCTGCATTGGATGAGGAAGCAGAAGGGCAAGGAGGGGGCAGGGAGGAAAAGAGGGATGGGGGTCCCCAGATTGGGTGGAGCGGGAGAAGGAGATTGGGGTCCGACTGCTCTAGAGGTAGACTTTCAGCTATCCCCTCATTTTCAGACCCAAGCCCAATCTCTGCTTAATTTCTGGTGTCTCTGGGTGCAAAGCCCTTCAAGTGGGATCAGGTGAAGCACTCATTGCTCACAGGAACAGCCTACTGCCAGCAGAACTCTCCGTGTTCCGCAAAATCAGTTACCCCCCAATCCTTAACCAGAATTCCTGTCTGCTCTTATCTGTGTCCTCAGAATGAATGTTTTTAAAATTCTCACATTCTTTTTCAGTGGGGAAGAGCCAAATGCCGATCACTGAGCAACTATATGTATCTGGAAGTCCCTGAGTTTTCAAAAATAAGCCTGTTTTTGGTTTTGTTTTTCAGTTATGCCAGGAAGTATATATTTTTACTATGTGGATTGGCAATTGGTTGATGGCAGGTGAATGAACAGAGCCAAATAAATAAAACACAATTTTAACACTTAGGGAAGTTACAAATGACTTTTACTGACTAAATTCTCATTTTTCCTGATAGAACTTTAGCCATCTTTTGAGAATTATTTTAAACTGAAAAAATCAAATGTTCAGAGACATTATCACAAAAAGCACTGACACAGATGGGAGGTTGTAACTTCCCTCCAAAGTCTACTCAGCCCTACACCCCTTGAAGAGCGCAGCCCAGCCCTCACAGAGGATCCTTTGTGCTTTCTCCTGGGCCAGGCCCTCGCCCCTAGAGGCTCTGATTAATGAGGAAACCCCTTCCTCACAGCAACAGCAGAGGGGGACCCTGTCCACAGACCCTCGGTGCCTTCGCCTGAAATATTGCTTCCTCTGCATGTTGGAATCTGTTCCTGGAGGCACTGGGGACTTAACCTCTTGAATGCTGTGTACTTAATCTCCTGGGTCTCTGGGGAGGACTGACGTCAGACACCAATTTACAGAAATCTGCCTTCATCTAGAAGGCCAGGCCCGGGAAGGTTCAGACTCTTCCGTGGCCAGACATTGTAAATCTGCCTCGCGACATCTCATTCCAGGAGACAGAGCTACCCGGCAGGGCCAGGAGACATTGAAGGATGTCCAATGAGCTTGCGCAGCAAAGAGGCAATCCCTGGCCTGACCCCGGCTGGCACAGCAATCCCTCACTCTGTCAGTGCCCTCTTTCAAGGAGGCTTAGTTGAAATGGAGCTCATGGTGATAAAGACCTCAGCTTCAGTGACTCACAAGGATCTGAAGGGTTCAACTACCTCTTTGTGAACAGAAAAACCAGTGCTCAAATAGTGTGGCTGCACAAGCTCACACTGACCTTTAGCTCCAATCAGGATTCACCTCCAGGTAATCTGGCTGGAAAACCACTGCACCATCCCCCTACCAGAAACCAGGTGGCAAATGACAGCTGCTAAGTCCCCCATATGAGCTGCAGGGGGAGCAGAGCCAGCTGTTCCACAGCCCCATTGTGGAGTAGGTATCTCACCCGACCCCACACAGACCAATGCCCAGTGGACTAGGCAGTTCTAATGCGCTGGAAGCTAAAGATTGACTTGCTGGGCAATGGTCAGGAGAATCATGCACAATAACAGGGCCTTTCTGCTTTGCTGGGAACACAGGCTCTGCACATACTCTAGATACTGCCCACGGTGTGAAGCAGGAAACGGGGACTGCATCTAACTCAGAGAAGGAGGGAGAGGTGAGGGACAAAGGTGAGCCTGAAAATGTATCCACTGCACCTTGTTCCACGGTTGGCTGTGTGGCTTTACCTGCTTCATGGATGTTGGCCAATTGATTCTACGGAAATGAATCTAAATAAAAGGGCCCCCTTGGACAAGTCTCCTTCATTCATTCCATCATCTACCACCTCTGATTTTACAAATCTTCCCATCTGGTGGGAGATCCCAGCATTAATTTAGGGAATTCAGATACAAAGGGGCTGGGCACGGTGGCTCATGCCTATAATCCCAGCACTTTGTGAGGTCAAGGAGGGAGGATCGTTTGAGCCCAGGAGTTCAAGACCAGTCTGGGCAACATGGCAAAACCCCGTCTCTACTAAAAATTTAAAAAATGTCGGGTGTGGCAGCACACACCTGTAGTGCCAGCTACTTGGGAGGCTGAGGTGGGAGAATCGCTTGAACCCAGGAGGCAGGAGCTGCAGTTAGCCAAGATCACGCCACTGCACGCCAGCCTGGGTGACAGAGAGAGACTCCATCTCAAAAAAAGAAACAAAGCAAAACAAAACAAAACAAAAAAAAACAAAAGGATGAGTGCTGGGGGCTGGAGGGCAGGTAACTAACTCTGATTGTGGGGATCAACAACTGTCGGGGGGCAACTGATCTGGACTTTGAATAATGTGTGTGATGATGATAAGCAGAAGAGAATGTTGAGGGGGAAAAGAGGAGAAAGAAGTAACAAAAGAATAAGGAGAACATGACAAAGGTAACAGGAAAGCATTTGTCTGCGTGGCCTTGGAGTCAGTCTGGAAGAGAAGGAGAAGGAGAAGGAGGGATGCTGGAAGATAGAGAGGTGGTGCAGGGGAAGCTTGCAGAAAGCCTGGGATATGGATGAAGGAATTCAGACTTCAGGCAATGGAAAATGTCTGGGAGTCTTAAGCAGGGATGTAATGTGTGAAGACCTGCTATTTCCAAAGTGAATTCCCGCAGGTGGAGGACAGATTGGAGAGGGATGATGCTGGAGGCTAGGAGGCTCATTAGGAGACTGGGGCAGCATCTGTACAAGAAATGAGAGGGATGGCAGATGTGGAGCAATGAGGATGAGGACTGGCAGAACGGAAGAGGAAGAAGTATTGTCAGAACTTATTTTGTTTCCAGATTTGGTGGCAAGGGTAATAATGAAACCAGTAGCCAAGATGTAAAGTCCAGGAAGTGGAAAGGAATTGAGGTGGAAAGAAGGTTTGATTTGGAATACATTGAGTGTGACACAGAGGTGACCAATAGGTAGGTGGAAATGGAGCTCATGGCTGAGGAGAAATGCTGGTGTTAAATCCCTGCTAGGAACAGTCCTTCTGCTTATGGTGCTCAGGCCACAGAGCTTCTTAGCAATAACCAGGAAGAGAGCAGAGAATGGATGGGAGAGAGAGGGTTGCAAATGATGCCTTGGTGTATTGCTGAGTAACAGATTACCCTGACACCTGGCAACTTGAAATAACAAGCAGCTATTATCTCACAGTTTCTGAGGGTACCTGGGAGCAGCTTAGCTGGGTGACTCTGGCTCAAGGCCTCTCGTGAGGTTGTAGCCACGTGGTCAGCTGGGGCTGCCAACATCTGAAGGCTCAACTGGGGCTGAGGCATCAGCCTTTAAGCTTCCTAACATAGCAGCTGCTGGCAAGAGCCCTCAGTTCCTCACTGCATGGGCCTCTCTTCAGGGCTCCTCATGGAGGCAACTGGCTTCCCCCTAAGACAGCAACCCATGAGTGAGACAGTGACCAAGGTCATAACTTTTATAACTCAATATTGGGACTATTGCTACCACTTCTGCTGTGCTCAGTCCTATAGGCAAACCCAGGTATAATGTGGGAGGCGACCACATAAGGATGTGAATAACAGGAGGGTGGTTCATTGGAGGCTGCCAACCATAGATCACCAGCCCAGGAAACAGCATAGAAAGAGGACTCTGTAAAGGATGCACAGAAAAAAGAAAGAATGCAAGCCCCAGTGCATGTAGGATGACTACCAGAGAATAATATATAAGGGAGATTGTCCAGAAGGACAGGGTGGTTTCAAATGCTAAAAAGTCCAGGCAGTGGGAACTGAATGAGCATGGAAATTAGGCCACTGGACCTGGTGACCACCTTCCAGGCTGGCATGGCCAGCCACAATGCTACAAAAGCAGGTAAAAGTCACCTCTTAGCAGATGGAGAAGTGGGTGGAAAATGAAGACATAATGGCAGGTCGTGGTAAAAGTAAACCACTTTCCAGAGTATTGGTGGTGATGTGAGGAGAGGCTGAGAGTGGTTTGCAGGGGAAAGCTGTTCTGTACACAAAAGGTTTGGCTAGTGGGAAGAGGAGGAGGGGAAAATTGGAAGACATGGGACAGAGACTTAATTGATGATCTAGAGTCCCAGAGGACATATGAGGACAGTGACTGGAAGCACAAGCTGAGAGAATTAACTCCCCTTCCTCTAGTGGAAGGAAAGGACAGGTGAAGGATGGTTGCAAGGGATGCGAGAGGTATGCAGGGTGCTCATCTGAGGGTCTCTATTTTCTTCTGCTGACATTGAGTTGAGGGATGAGGTGGTGGAGGGGGTTCAGAAGAGATCAAAGGCTTAGGTTAGCTCTGGTGACTTGTCTCTAGGGACAGGCACTGGCGTTGAGTAATGCCCATGACCTTCCTGCTGTGTTGTGGAAAATTCCTCACTCCACAGCTGAAGAGTAGCACACACCCCTGTTTCATCCTCCCCCGACTTCTCATGCTCCCCAGAGCCACCCAGGCATCTAGAATTTGTGTGCTGCTATCAATGGTGTATAATTTATGTCCATCCCCTATGGCTTGGAATGTCTACAAAGCATGTATTTATAGTAACAGAAGCTCCAGGCAAGGCTGGGGGACCTGTGGTCTTGACTGCTGGGGGAGTTTATTCACCTGGACCACCTGGAAGGAAGATGATGTGAGCCTTCCCCAAATCCAGCATCAGCTCTGCAGATCTAGGAGCAGTGAGATCAGCACCTCTGCTTCTAGTCCTCCCAAATCTTCTGCCCCGAGGCTGTGGAGACTCTCTTCTCACTAGGCAGCTCTATGCCTGAGGCACCTATGAAACTGAGTGTCAGCAGAGGGTCAAGCCTTGGGCAAGTCCACCTAACCTCCCATGACTCTGCTCCCTCATCTGTAAAACGGGAAGAATAGAGTTATTCATATATCATTTAGCACACTACCTGGAATGCATTTAACGTTAAGCAAACACTAGCTATTTTTCACAAGCCCTGGAGGCCAGACATTGACTGCCAAGGGACTCGATTATAGTTTTATTGAGTCAATCTGTCCTTCTATTGCTCCTGCACACAGACACTCTGCTTAGTGTACGGTGAAATGAAACAATATGGTGAATATGGACTTTGGATGAGCTTGTCCTTCCAAAGAAAAGCTACTCCCTTTAGCCCAATTTTCCATGGCCAGGGGTCCAGGCTCTGTCCCCAGTTTGGAGTGTTGGTTCAGTAGGTGGAATCCTATAACAAAACCTATGCAGGATTGGTCAGGGTGGCCAGTTTTCTTTGTTCTCTTATGATATTAGCACCCATTTCCTGGCACCCTCTCTAGACACAGTACATCTGACCCAGTAAGACAACTTCTAGACCCATTTTATAGATGAGGAAATTAGGACTAAGAGAGTAAGGAATGACTCAGGCCACACAGCTGCTAACTGTGAAGCTGGGCTTTGCTCCCCTCCCCTCCTCCCTCTTCCAGCCTCCTTCCCTTCATACATGGTTGCTCTGCCTGACCAAATACCCAAGGACCATGGACAAGAAAGAACTGGCAGCGAGGAAGCCCCAGCTGTGGTTTTTTGCATGCCGGGGTCCGGCAGAGATTGCCTTCCAGAGTCCTTTTCAACTTCTCAGAGCTCTTCTCAGAGCTCTCAGGGTTCTTTCAGGAATTACAGATGCCCAGAAACACAGACTCCTGGGTCCAAATGGTTGAGTCAGTGTGTGAGAACTGTCCGGGACATCCTCCCCCACCCAGCACCAAAACAGGTTACAGGGCGTCACTACCTCCCTCCCGCAGCAGCTCAGCCTAACACCAAGTGGCGGTTGCGGAGCGTCTTCCCTTACGTTGAGCTAAAACTCCCCTACCCCAGCCTCCCCTCACTAGCCCAGATTTGGACTCCTTAGGATGCAATGGCAATTGTGCTTTCTTTGTGTAATATCCACATTGCACCATCTTCCCCTGGCAGCCGGGCCCCTGTCCACTCTGCTTCATGAATGCTGTAACTTGAGACTCCCTTCTCATAGTACTTTTCCGCACTTGGCAGGTTTCCACCTCCCTCACTGCCTTGGGGCTCTCTGTCCTTCCCTCTGTCCTTCCCCCTCCTCTGCCTCTCACAAGCCTGTTAGAAGCAGAGCTTCCCGGGTGTGTGCTGATTTCTCCAGGAAATGCCCCTTCTCTTTTTCCTCTGGGTCCATTAGCAACTGCTAGGTCAGACGTGGATGTCTGGGGCTTCACCACCATCTCTTCCAAGTTCTATTTTAGGCTGTGGCCTTTTGTTCCTGGCAACCTCTTCTCTAACTCCGGAGAGGTGTAAGGAGCACACCCGCCCAGCCAGACCTCCCCCTCCTCCGGGGGCTCCACAGATGGGCTTAGATGGTAGTAGAGGAGTCGGAAGTTCCACAAGAGCCCTCTTTGTGGGTTATTCAAGAGGGGCCTTCTCTGAGGTTCCTCCATATTTTGCTTTTTGCCACAGGCCCTACTTTCTTTCCACCATCACCCAACACCTGCCTCTTCCCTACCTCTTATGGGGGCAGTCCCAGGATAACCCTCAACCTTGTTAGTTCCCAGTTCCCCTAACCTGAGCCCAGTGCACAGAAAAAAAAGCCTTCTGCGGGAAAGGCTGTGGGGAGAGCACAGCTCAGACACAGTCCACCGTCAACAAAATGCTCTTAGCTCTAACTGGAAGCCTACACCACCCCTTTGACAATTAGGAACAGGGAAGTTTAGCAGCTCCAAAACATCCTCCGCTGCCCAGTGCTGCTCATGTCTCATGGGCCAGGCCCTGAGCTGGTCATGGCCTTGGCTGAGCCCTGCCACAACAGGAGACAGCTGGCCACCTTGAGCAGGTGCATCCAAAGGGAGGGCGTGCAGCTGGTCCTCTCCCTCTTGTTAAAAGCGAGGGAGGCTTTCCCAGAAGCTCCTCAGCACACACTCTGTCTGGGCTATTTGACCAGAACTGGGTCACACCCTCTCATTCCTAAAGCAGTCTCTGGGAAGGGGAGACGGTGGACTAACCTGTGGACTGAACCAGGCCCAGAAGGAATTCATATCTTCTGAGCAGGTGGCCGTCAGATACAAAACAAAAATAAGTGACTGTTAGCCAGCAAGAAGCAAGTGAGCACTGCAGGCTGGCCAGAGCTTCTCGACCCATGCAGATCAAGGGTTCCTAAAGGACAGGGAGCTGCCAGCACTGCTGAAGCCCGGCCCCCGCAGCTCCATCTGTGCAATTCAGTGTGTGCCACAGAGACCGGAACACCTGCATTTGGGGGAGTGGGTGTGAGTGGGTGTTTAAAAAGACTGAAGCTGATAGAGTCTGCTAATAGACAACAACAAACCCAGGAAATAAGTATGTAAATCATACACTTATAAACCTGATCTTGAAGATCACATGAGCACAGAGATTCCTAAACTCATTCAAGGCAGAAAAATACAAAAAAAAAGGTAATCTTTATGGAATGCCAAGATTCTTGATCAAATTAATCAATCAAATTAAAATAATTTTAATAGCAAAAATATCTGTTCATTATATATGTTGAGGATGCAAGCCAGGTATGGTGTGCACCTGTAATCCCAGCTACTTGGGAGGCTGAGGTGGAAGGATTGCCTGAGCCTGGGAGGTTGAGGCCACAGTGTTTGCGCGACTGTACTCCATCCTGGGCGACAGACAAGACCTTATCTCAAAAAAAAAAAAAAAAGAAAGAAAGAAAGAAAAGAGAAAAGGAAGGGGCAAGGACAGGGGCAGGGGCAGGGGCAGGGGCAGGGCAGGGTAGGGAAGGGAAAGGAAGGACCCAAACTAACTGTCCTTGAGTTTTCCATTATTATTGGCAGTCCCCAGCTTTCCATGGTTCGACTTAGGATGGTGTGAAAATGATGTACATTCAGTAGAAATTGTACTTTAAATTTTGGATTTTGATGTTTTCCTGGGCTAGCGACATGTAGTACAATATATTCTTACATGAGATATTCCACACTTTATTACAACATAAACTTTGTGTTAGATGATTTTGCCCAACCATAAACTGAGTGTTCTGAGCACACTGAAGTAGGCCAGGCTAAGCTATGATGCTCAGTAGGTGGGGTGGATTAAGTGCATTTTTAACTTAAAATATTTTCAATGTCTGATGGGTTTTTGGGACATAACCCCATCGTAAGTTGAGGAGCATGTGTATTGGGTTTGCTTGGAGTTGTTTTTCCTTATTTGGTTGTTTTGTTTTCTATCTTATATGAGCAAAGGGGTAAAAGATTTCAGAAAAACACCTGAGAGGTAATACCATTCATAGTAAGATTAATGAATCTTAATACCATTCAATCCAGCATATCCATTAGTAAATTAAGAATGAGTGAAAGCCCCCCACTGGCCAAGTGTAAAGGCTGGACTCCCTGAAACAGCTACAAGGACACTCCAAGTACTTTGAAAAACACCAATTCAGCCAAAACCTCACATTTATTTTCTCCAAAAGTTACCAAGGCTCACAGATGCCTTTGGGTTTCCCCAAGGTCACCCAGTTAATTATTGACATAGCAACTCCCCTCGCAAAGCAAAGAACCAAAATGAATTTCCAACATCCCATGTTGAGATGCATGTTAATGAGGAAGGAAGGCCTCTGCATGGGGGGGCCTGAGCTAAGTATGTCTAGTCAGAGTCCAAATCCGGGACAAACTTGAAAAGCTTCCTAATCCACCTATATGCAGAAGAATGAAGCTTGGAACTCATTTCAAAAGTTGTTTCTACTGGTGATTTAAAGACATACTCCTCTCTCCCTCATGCACACAAGCACAGACCTGCAAGAACACTGTCCCCTCCAGAGCCTGACGCTCCAGACCCCCAGCAAGTGTGAAATCCAGGTGTGACTTTCTAGGCATGGCCTGGTAAGAAAGGGCCTGGCCTACTCCTTGGCTCCCTCCTCCCAGCCAGAAATGGTTAATTGCCAGCTCCAGGCTGCCTCCAGCCCAGCCCTAATCGCCGATCTCAGACGGCTGGGCTGCGCTGGGGCTGAGCGGCTCCAGCCCAGGCTGGGGTTGTGTGAGCAGCAGGAGCATTCTTCCAAGGTAATGATTAAGCTGAGTCCCTGGCAAGGGCACGGGCTGAGCCGGGAAGGTGAGCCCATTTCACACCTCGGCCAGGCTGCGGTGGCCAGGACTGGTTTGGGAAGGCAGGGCCCCGGTGTGCAGGGGCCCCGAGCCAGCAGCCGCAGCCTCCTACCTGCACAAGGGTGTTCGGGAGCATCTCAGGGCCGGAGACTTTGCTGCCCGCCCTGCCGGGACTTTGTCCTCACCCCCAGCACCATGAAGCTCCAGGTGTTCTGGACTGGGCTGGAATATACCTGCCGGCTCCTGGGCATTACCACTGCTGCAGGTAAGACCCCGCCTCCTGGCTGCTGATCCTTGCACACTGGCACGGCAGATAGGGCTGCCTGAGGGGTGGGAGGTGGCTGAAAGACAGCAGGCACATCTGGCCACTTCTGTGCTTCAATTTTTTCCCAAGACCCCCAGAAACACTGCTCTGTAGAGCAGCAGCAGGTGCAGTGGGGTGAGCCTCAGGCCGGGGGCCAGAGGGCTGGGTGCTGGATCTTTGCTTGGCAACTCACCCTCCCTGTGACCTTGGGAAGCCTCAAGATCCTCATCTGCAAAATGATTCCAGGGGTCTACCCCACCTACTCAGAGAGTTGTCATGAGATGGAGGTAGAGACAGAAGGTGAAGGTAGAAAGGGCTGGGCCTCGCTGTGCAGCTACAAAAGGTCAGCTGAGCTCATCCTGCTTTACTCAAACCATAACCCTACCTCATGGAGAGAGAATTCCCAGTCATGAGCAGCTCTGCCCAGTGGGGACAGCCTGAGCTAGGCTGGACATGGAGATCACAGGCTTCCCTCGGGCCCGTGCTGGACCCTGTTAACAGAACACCCTGTAGGAACCCAGACTCCCGTCTGAGGTCTGGCTGCAGGAGTGAACTGTGGTCTTAGCAGCAGAGATGCTTCCCAGAGATGCTGGGCTCCCCTCCCTCACCCAGCAGAATCACAGGGCTGCTCAACTGGCCAGGAGGGCAGATTGTTAGAGCAGAGCCCACAGCCACCATCCTGAGCCCTGCCTGCTCACTTCCCCAGGGCAGGCCTGACCCTTAGCCCCATGCCCCCTACAGGGCCAGGATCTGTATTGGGGAAGTGAACGGGCAGCACTCTGAGCCCTTAACTCTGAGCCACATTGTCCCCTGGGGACAGAGAGGAGACACATCCCCTATCAAAGCCCTTCCCCACCACTGGGCAAAAGCTTACCCACAGGTCTTGCCAAATGGGGAAGTTCTCCTAGGTCAAAATCACGCAGTGCTGGTTCCTGCCCCAGCCCAGTCACTGGCCTGACCTTGGGGAGCCCCTGCCCCCTCGGCGGCTGCACTTTCTGATCTGTATGACGGAGATGCTGGACCTGCTGGCCACGCGTTCGGACAGGTTAAGGATGCAGGAACTGAGCATGGCTAAGTGGAACTGAAGATGAAAACCTCTCAGCAGAAGCCCCCATGACATACTCCTGAGCTCAATGGGAAGCTGGGTCATTTCAGGAGCACTGGGCTGGGTTCAGCCATGAGCTGACCAGTAGGCTCTTCCAGCATCTAGGCTGTGAGTTAGATCATGAAGGGCTGCTGGATGGTTTAACCCCACCCCTCCTGCTATAGGATGGAGCACCTGAGCTCAAATGCGAGTGGTGACCTTGCCCAAGGTCATGCTGCATGTCAGAGAGACAGCCAGCCTGGAACCCTGGTCCTTCAACTTTCACAAAGGCCAGAGCTCTGGCCAAAACCTTCCCTGCCTTGCAGAGTAGGAAGCCCTGCCCAGCAGGCAGCAGGAGGAGGTTCAGAATTGCTCTGCTGAGGCTCTGAGTGGAAGCGCTGATGGAGGAGCCAGATCCAGCCACTTTCAGAATCACGTTGTCATCTACACTGAAGGGAATGATGGGCAAGATCCCCAACAAGCAAACAAGCCATCCTGGGGAAAGGAAGGCCACCCTAAATAGGTTTCCATATCTGTTGATCTGAGTCCACCCTGCTCCCTCTAGACTTTGGTTTCGAAATCTGTAAAATGCCAAGAATCCCACAGTTTCCCTAGCCACACTTCACCCAGAGCTGAGGCCCACCTCCTGTCGAGAGGCTGTTCTAAGATGTATGTACCTATCCTTCTAATGGATTAGCTAGAGACAGTTTAACAGTCTGATTTATCTCAGTCAATGGAAGAGTCTGCGGCCCTTGACACTCCCATGTGCATGCGCGCGCGCACACGCACACACCCACACCCACACACACACACACACACACACACACACGTGCACGTGCGTATAGTGCTCTTCTTAACCACAGCCTTTATCTCCGTACAGGGGACTGCTGTTATGCTGAGAATGGGCCTCCCTCTTGGTTTTGATAGGAGATTCAGACTAAAAATAGGCCATGAGTTCCCTTCTAATGGCCAGGCTTTCAAATGATCTTGCTTGGGCTTTCTAGAGTGCTGGGAGTGAATGGGAAACTAGAGAGAAGGGTTTGGTGTTCTTGGGCAAATCTCGAGTTTCTTCCAGCATCACTGAACTTCTGGTCTATTTCCAGTACACAAGATTTGCAAATTCCTTATTCTCCTAAGCCTCTTTTTTGTTGAAATCCTCTGTTGAGAACTCCAGGCTTCATTTACAAGGGCACTGCTGCTACAGAGGAAATAAGACTGGAAATAGAGGGCCTCACTTTGCAGAAACCCTAGGGAGGTAGGGAGTGCGGATTTCTTAAAAGCTAGGAAGACATGTGACTCAAGGGTACTCACAGTGTCAGCTGCAGGGACCAGGCAGCTGCTAAGAGGCTACAACCTCTCATTAGCAGCCTCCTCCCTGGACCCCCTGCAGACAGGATCAGGGCTGTCAAAAGCACTGAGGGTACCTGGTGGGTGCTTCTGCCAGCATGTCAAGGCCCTATGACTGTGGATGAAGCCACAGCCTTCGGATGATGCCTCCTTAGGATTCCTCGAAGTCCCGCAGGCCATTCTTGCCCAACCTCAGTGTCCAGCCCCACATCATGAGGGGTCCTAGAGCACAGACGCATCATTGCCGCCACCAAATGGGGATAAACAGGCCTCAGGTAGTAGCACCTGGGTGGAAGTGTTTCTAAAATTAGAAAATTCGTTCCCTCTGAAAATTCCTTCCATGTGGTTTCCAGGACATCACAGACCACTCTCACATTGTTTACACCGGGCTCATTTGCATCACCTCCCTGGCTCGGGATGCGGGGGTGGGGGGCAGGCGCACGTGCGTCCATGTGCATGCATGCACCAGTGTGATGTCTAAGTGCCTCAGTTGCTGAGACGCGGCATCCACTGCTGCCCATGGAAGCAGACCCAGCTGGGAAATGGCACACAGGCTGTGAGCACTCCACATCCCCCTGTGCGGATGCCAGGGCTTCTGCCTGTCCATCCCTCAAAGCAAATTCTCCCTGTGTCCACTGCAGACAGGGTAAAGGTGTCCTGAGTGCAAGACTCAGGCCCCAAAGTAGGCTTAGCCCTGTGACAGGTTCTCAGCACAGACCAAATGGCAGGAAAGGGGGCCTGGGAAATGGGTTTAACTGAGCCTGGAGCATAGCGGTCCAGGGCGCTCCTCCTCTGTGAGATGAGAAAGGACCAATCCCACAGCATTGGTCCCGATTGCAGGCTAGGAAGGCAGGGTTGGCTTCCCTTAGAACTTTCGCCATCCTCTTACCCTTTAACCTCAGGGGAATCGCGAATAACTCCCTCACCACTCCCCAGCTCCTGCCAAGGTGGCCAGGACGAGAATGGGAAGAGCCCCCTGTGTGGGGCAGAGGGTGCACCTCTCAGGCTGTCCAGGCTGGACATGGAGGGAAGGGGAGGCATGTCCCCGGGCCCCGCCTCGTAGAGAAAGGCCTCCCCTCCAGGCTGTGTCCTCACACACAGATGTGCGTGGGCTTCCCCAAAACAGGCTTGCTCAGAAAATGTCTCTGCCCGCTTGAGCAAGGCCTCCCAATTTCCCTCAGAGCAAAGAGGCTCCAGCTTGGGGCCCCACTGCCCCATCTCCAGGGCTGAATTTCACTCTTCCAGCCTCTGCCCAGAGCAGGGATTGCTGAGAATGAACATGATTATTTGAGTGTGTATTCACATAATACTCAAAGCCCAAGCTTTGCACTACATATTTTAAATGCAGTATCTCATTGCATCCTCCTGTCCTTGGAAGCATCATCATGTTCATCCTCATACCCACTGTACAGGAAGGGAAACCGAGGCCTGATGGGGTGAAGAATCTTGCTCAGGGTCTCACACCAGGAAGTAAGAAGACAAAGTTCCACTTGATGATGGTCTGCTCCTGAGGCCCCACTCCTAATTGCTATTTCCTCCACCTAAATCAGGATTTAAAAGCATGTCTCGTAGTATTTTGATGATCCCAAGATGCAGGATGAAAAACACACAGAGCAGAGCAAGAGAGGCCTGATCAGAACTGCCCGTCCTCTACCCTCATGCTCCTGCCCTTGGCCAGTTCTGATCAGGCAGGCGGGGTCATGGTGAGGACACACGTACACTGAAGCACATAGTCAAGGGTCACCAAACACTTCCTAAATCTCAAGACACCGATATTCATTGCACCTGTCCATTCTCTGTCTCAAGATGCTTTAACCAGCACCACCATGACCTTCTCTAGCCAAACCTGCTTCTGGACCCCATCTGGGGACAGAGAGATCTGCACACATTTCCAGAGGGAACTATCACAGTAGGGCTTGCCTTGATGGGTCCAGAGGTGCAGGGCTGACTGCATGCATTATGGTCATTGTCTCGCTCCAGCCCCACAAATGCCTGTGAGGCTGGAGTGCTGGGCTCAGTCCCATTTTACAAATGAGGAAACTGAAGCTCAGAACACTGAGGTAGCCTGGCAGAGCTCACATAGCCAGGGGACAGAGATCTGGTGTTGGAACTCCACTCTGCCCAAACACAGGACTGTGCTATGGCAGCTCCAAAGCAAAGGGCATAGCAGAGCCAGCAGGGACATGAGGGGGATGGAGGCAGAGCCATCCTGAGCGACCTCTGCTTGTCAGGCTGACATGCTGTTTCTCACAAATTGAGTGCTTGGGAACAGACTGGGATCACTGAGGGGTTTTGTTTTGTTCCAGGTTTTGACCCATTAACCTGTTTCTCTATATAATAGATGTGGCCACATTTTCAACTGCTCCCATACTTTCCACACAGTTAGAGCATTGGCTTATTAAAATAAATTAAGAGAAAAGAAGTGTTTAAAACCCAGCTGTTCTCATTATATTTTAAAGGATACAGCAAATGCATAGCTGACCTTAGCCCTGTTCAAAGCCTTCAGGAAAACAAATGCTTCTGAAGCGACCATCTTGGGCCCTCCATGCTAATTTCACCCCTCTTACATGTATATCCCCATGACCACTTCCTGCCGTTGAAGAAAGCGTCACGCACTCCAATGCCTCGCAGGTGATTTATCACCCAAGCAAGCCCACGTTGCGTTTTCAGACCTTCCAAGTGAATATTGACTGTTTTCCTCTTCTGTTACAATTGGCTCCACGAGTAAACGGAATCTGCCTCCCTCTGTTCCCCCTACCTACCACCGACACACAATAGGATTTGGTTCAAACACTTCTTTCTTCACAACTTTGTGCCTGTGCCTTGCTTCTAGCTTTATAACAAGAAATCTGAAACTTCAATTAGGTTTCATTTACTCGGCAAACTGTTGCTGAGTCCTCAGTCATGCAGTGTAGACACTTGGATTAGGATGGCAAGACCTCGCCCTGTGAGAGCACATAGGCCAGACAGAGAAGCAAACTAGTAAATGCACATCCGAGCACCAAGCACCACAGCGTAGTGTTTGGGAGATGGGTCTGTGTCCTGGGACAACCACTGTATCTACCCTCTGGAGTTGTGAGGACTCAATGAAACAATGGCTAAAGTAGCAAGCTGCCTGGCACATAGATTCTCACTCAACATAGGCTAATTTTAGAGGAACGTGCAGGGCATGGAACTGCATAGCATGAGTTATCGGCTCCTTTTGTAAGATGGAAGAAGTAGGAAAGTCTGAGGAAAGGAGCAAAGCAGTATGTGACCCATGAGGCTGGAAGGAGGAAGGGGCTACACTGTAAAGGACATTATACTGGGAAACATTTCTCATCACATTCTGAGCTTGGGTTGTGAAGATCAGCCCACAGGAACTTGGCTATTTCTACACCACATATAGCAAGCCAACCAGAAGGAAGATGGCAGCCCTGTTTTATTTTTCATGGGATGACAGCTCTTTCAAGATTGTCCTGGGTTCTATTCAGCCTTCTGAAGAGGGCTGTGAACAAAAAGAAATGTTGTCTGACGTAAGTGGCTGACACTGTGGAGAAGGGGCTCAGGAAGCCCCCCAGGAGGCCAGGTAATAGTCAGATGAAGAAGCCTGGTGTGTGTGGAATAGACAGAGAACAAGGGGGACATGGACAATGCTTTCTGGAAACCTGTCATGTGGATGAGTGAGCAGATGCATTCTACCTAAACACTGAGAAGGAATAGGAAGTGAATACCTCGGTTCTCCCTGACATTGAGACCTAGAAGAAATTTATCCTGTGGGCCTGTATAAGTTTGTTTTCATGCTGCTGATAAAGACACACCCAAGACTGAGCAATTTACGAAAGAAAAAGGTTTAATTGGACTTAGAGTTCCGTGTGACTGGGGAAGCCTCACAATCATGGTGGAAGGCCAGGAGGAGCAAGTCACGTCTTACATGGATGGCAGCAAGCAAAGAGAGAGAGCTTGTGCAGGGGAATTCCTCTCTTCAAAACCATCAACTCTCTTGAGATTTATTCACTATCATGAGAATAGCATGTGAAAAACTTGCCCCCATGATTCGATTACCTCCCACTGGTCCCTCCCACAACAGGTGGGAATTCAAAATGAGATTTGGGTGGGAACACAGCCAAACCATATCAGAGTCCTTACAAGGGAGATGCTATTCTACGTGGGAGACTCTATCCTCAATACTGCCAATGAACCACGTGGGTCTGCAGAGTACTTCTTCATCACCAAAGAGTGGGGTATCAGCCCAGATGGCCTCACAGGTGAACTCTACCAACACTTAAGGAATAAATAATATCTATTCCACACAAACTCTTCCAGAAATTTGAAAGGAGGGAATACTTCTCAATTCATTCTATAAAATCAGTATTTATGTGAATACCAAAACTAGACAAAGATATTACAAGAAAATTATAGATTAATATTCTTCATCAACATAGATGCAAAAATTCTAAGCAAAGTTTTAACAAATACAAATATATTGAAAGAATAATATATCATAACCAAGTGAAGTTCATCTCTGAAATGCAAGCTTGTTTTAATATTTGAAAAATCAATCAATGCAACTTACCATGTGATATGGACTAAATGTTTGTGTCCCCCCCACCCCCAGTCAAATTCACATGTGGAAATATTAACACCCAAGATGATTGTATTGGGAGGTGGGGCCTTCTCTGAATGGAAATAGTGCCCTTACAAAAGAGACCCGAGAGAGTTCCCTAGGCCCTTCTACTATACAATGTGCGGTAATAGTGAGAAGACAGTTTTCTACAAGAAAGGGGTTCCTCAGACGCCGAATCTGCCAGCACCTTGATCTTGCACGTACCAGCCTCCAGAACTGTAAGAAATAAATTTCTGTTATCTATAAGTCACCCAGTATATAGGATTTGGTTATAGCAGCCGAAATGGACTAAGACATCATATTTAAAAACTAAAAAAGAAAAGCCATATTATCATTTACATAGACACAAAGTTTTAAATAAAATACAACTTTTTTTATGATTAAAATAAAACTATCATCAGCAAACTAGTAACAGAAGGAAACTCCCTCAACCTTAAAAGGTCATTAGAGAAAACATATATCTACTTAAATGTAAAAGGCCAGGTGCTTTATCCTAAGATTAGGAACAAGGCAAGCGTGTCCACTCTACCACATCCAGCCAGCATTGTACTGGAGGTTCTAGCCAGTGCTAGAAACAGAAACAAAATGCATACAGGTTGTCGAGGAAAAAGAAAAATTGTATTCACAGATGACATTATCATCTATAGAAAATCTAATAGAATCTACCCCCAAAGCTACTTGAGCTAATGGAGGGAATAGCAACATTGCAGTAGACAAGCTCAATATATAATAATCAACTGTATTTCCATATATTAGCAACAAACAATTAGAAAATGAGATCTTTAAAAATACAATTTATAATAGCATCAAAAATCTGAAATATTTAGGGATAAATCTGACAAAAGATGTAAAACAAACTACACCAGAAACTAGAAAACATTGCTGAGAGATAATAAAGAAAATCTAAATGAATGGAGATTTATCTTGTTGATGGGTCAGAAGGCTCAATATCGTTAAGACATCAGTTCTCCCCCAAATTGCTGTACAGTTTCAATACGAGCTCAATCTGAGGTCTCTTCCAACTGAATGTCCAGAAATATCTACCATGAAATCCTTCCCTTTTCCCACACTGTCTCCGAACCCTGGCTCATGTATGTCAGCTGAACTGATCTCCACACGCAGGTGAACCTCCCCACCATGCTTACCGTTTACCACAACTTCTGAGCTAAGAAGCCTGTGGCTACTACTTACTGTCCCAGTGAATTCACAGCAACCGGCTCCAGCAACTCCATCTTGGAAATGGTACAAATCTACCTTTTCATCTCTACCCTGGCGGTGACCACCTCTCCTGGATCATCCACGCCCATTGTCATCAGCCTGGAGCATCTTTCCCTGAGATGTCCTTGGAGATCCTGAGTCCAGCAGGAGATGAGAATGAAGGGAAGCAATAAATATACACGGTGGGCTCTGAGGCTGCCCTCAGCAATGGTGAGTACAAAATTCTCATCCAGTGCCCAGGGCATCCAGTGCCAAGGTCACTGCCTGATACTAAAATCCAGTTAGTGTGGCCTCTGATGACTGTGAAGCATCCCATGTTGCCACCATCACAGTGAATGCAAGACATATGTCACAATTCAACCCATGGAGTCAGAACGGATAAGCAACAGTGGACCATGAGGTCAGCCCTATGGCAAGAGCAGCAGCAGCCTGAGGCCAGGAGAATATCCCCTCAGTAGGCAGCCCCACAGATGGCCCCAGCCTCAGGAACATGCTGGCCTGAGCCCCGTGGGAACCCTAGCAGGGTTATGGAGGGCTAACACAAGAGATGTGGAGATAGATGGGAGTTTGGGTCACTTATATCCCAACTGGGCTTTGAGAAGGGACCTCAAAGTAAATTAGTGAACAACAAACAACATTGGTGCACAGGGAAGAGCTTTTTGGATACACACAAAAAAAACCACAAGTGTGTTAATGGAAGCAAAGAATGAGAATAAACCCTCTCCTTTCCCTGGAGAATACTGATGGGAACCGCCTGCCTCTTATAATAGCTTTCCTAGCCATCGTCTGCATTTGTGCAGCACTCTCATTTACTTAGACTGAGCAGTGGTGGGCACCAGTTTGCATGTTTTTATTTTCCCCATTTTCCAGAAGAAGATGCAGACCAGAGAGTAAATCACTTTCCTGAGGATGCAGGACTCGGCTTTTCTGATGCAGGCCCCGTATTCTTTCTGCTCCGGTGCAGCCCCCTCCTAGCTTTCATCCACCCATGCTGAAACCAGAGCTCCAGGATGACAAGGATACTCACACAGTGGCTGCCCTGCCCAGGGCTGCACCACAGGTTCTTGGCCCAGGATCTCTGATCTCTGCTAAGCCTGAACTGCAATAAACAGCTCCAGAAAGCAACACAGAAGCAAGCCCTGGCCCCTGAGAGAAGAAAATTCTTGTACCAAGGTTGGATCTGGCCCAGACAGGAGGGACAGAGACTGGAGGGAAGGAGCTAATGAAATGAGAGAGGCCAGGCTTGTCCATGTGGCTCCATCAAGGTGCAATGCAAGGCACCTCCTGGGATCATGCAGGGAGTGAGACAGAGGTGTGGGGTGAGCTGTGCTGGGGTGGGCGTAAGGTACCTCTGTTGGGCTGGGGTGAGAGTAGCTGGGGAGCCTGAGGTGGGATAACAGGGAGGGATGGAAGGAGTCAAATGCCACTAATGGCCGTGTCAAGCAGTGCTGTTCAGTGCTCCCGTGCCCCTCCATCTGGGCAGGAAAGACAGCCCAGCCAGATTGAAGCAAGTCTCAGGGTGATTCTTTCTTGCAGAGAATTTGGTGTCATGAGGCTCTGATTCTGGGGGTAGCAGGGCTTTTGTGCCATTGTTTGTCTCCATTGATTAGCTCCTAATCATTGATCTGCTAATCCAAAGATCAGCTCTTCAGTCCCTGGTCCCAGATCCGGGCAACGCCCCAGGGGTATCTTTTCCAGTGAATTGCTAATTCAGGCCAACCACTTCCACATTGGACTAGCATCCTGTGAAGGCAGAGTTTCCAAGACACAAGCCTCACTGCCCTGTGAGAAGGATGGAAGGCCAGAGCGCAGGCCAAATTCCACAAGGAGCTAGAAGCCCTTAGACCCTGGGCCACCCAAATCTCTGGATGCCAGGGCCAGGGAAGGATACCACTGTCAGGGCCAGGGAAGGGCCTACACTGCCCCTGAGGGAGGGAGTGTTGCCTTGGGCTTAGAGTGAGGGTCACATTAAATTACAATGAGGGCCTCCTTAATTTTACAATAAGTACCCCCTTTATTTTAAGAGGAGCACCTCCTTCATTTTAGAATACCTCCTTAATTTAATGGCAAATACCATCTTAGTTTTAGGGAGAACACCTCCTTAATGAACGAGCACCTCTGTAATTTTAGGAGGCGTGACTCCTTAATTTCGAGCCCTGGTGTCTTTCTGGGCCCGCCCTGGTCCTAGTTCTCTGGGTGCCATAATTTCTTTGTGTTTAACAGAGAGCCCCGCCTAAGTCTGGAAACCTGGCAGAAACCTAAGGTCCAATTCCACAAAACAAGGATTGGGCCACCCTCATCCATGGGTTGAAGTGAGGCCTTTGAGAGGGCAGGGGCCCACCTATGCAGTCTCTGGGAACAGACGCTCAGGAGACCAGAGAGGAGCTCCTTCTTACCTGTGCCAATCCTATCCTTCATTCAAGCCCACACTGAATTTCAGGCCACATTTCATGTTCACCTCCTGCCAATTCTGGAGACTAGTCCCCTGGAAAAAAAACTTTTGGGAAACTCCAGGCCCTGAGTGAAAACACTTTAGAGTCCTATATTTGCGTCATGTGGAACTGTGATACCTTCCAAAATATTTTGTTCCCAGTACAGTCTAGTCAGCACACCAGGCTAGGGGCTTCCACAGCCAGGCCCAATGTGGCTGTCTGGGGTGAGTGTTGGATACAGGTCACAAAATTCCTACAGCAAGGAATCTCACTTCTTGCTTTCTTCACTTTTTCTACTGGGAATGTTTGCAAAATGCAACTGTGGGAGGGACCTGCTTTAGATGATACAGTGTTCTCCTCCACAGCTCCTCTATGAAGTCTTAAGATATAAAACCCCCAATAGGATTCCATGACCCAGTGGAAGTCCCCAGACACCACCCCTATTCCTTGGAGTCTGAATCTCCAAGGCTGTGGGGCAGGTGCTGCAGGACCCGGAAATGCTTCCTCCTGAGGAGTCAGAATATAATGTTTACTCCTAAGAAGTCAGACCAGACACAGAGACTTCCACACCAAAAACCTCAGGTGGCTAGATGACAGAATAAACTGCTTTTCCAGTTACCTGTGTGTGGCTGCACAACAACCCACTCTAAAACGTAGTGATGTAAGACTACAACCATTTGATTATGCTCAAAACATTGTGGCTTGGGAATTCTGGCAGAACGCGGTAGAGGCGGCTCACCTCTGCTCCATGATGACTGGGGCCACAGGTGGAGTCACAGGGTGGCTGGCATGGCTCACGTGGCTGAGGTGGCTCATCTGGTGCTTTAGTTCTGATTGTTGTCTGGGTCCATCACTTCCAGTCTGTGTCACATCTGCTGGTGCCAGAATGTCAAAGATAACTTCTTCCATCATTTGATCCACATCCCACAACCAGCTGGGGCTGTTGTGCCTCTCTCTTTCTCTCTTTCTCTCTCTCTCTCTTTTGCTTCCTTTCTCTATTTCTCTCTCTCGCTGTCATTTCTCCCTCTCTCTTTTTAGAAGTCTCTCTACAAGGCTGGCTTAGGCTTCCTCACAATGTCAGTCTCACTCCTCAGGGATTAGCAGGCGTGTCTTCACAGCAAAATCATTCTTAGCCAACGTTCCTGAGAGATGGCAGCCAGCACATCGCTGAGAAAACTGGCAGACTTTAGGGTTGGCAGTTGCCACTTGGGAGATGTGCAGATGAAACAAGACGTACGGAGAGGGCCTACTGTCTATATGGTGTGTGGTGGCACCTGGGTGAGAGGCAACAGGGCTGACATGCCCAGGAAGCTTCCAATCCCAGACACCTCCTGGCCAGCCCACACCTCTGCCCCCCACTGCCCGGATAAAGCCCAAACATCGACATGCAAGGGCAGGGCATGCCTTCTGCTTTATGCCTGGGAAACCTCCTTCTCTGGGTCCCCAGACAGAACAGACCCTCCACTCTCCTGAGCCGCTATGCCAAGCGCCCTGCTGTGCCACTGGACAAGAAAGCCACCTGCACCACACCATCAGGAGCCACAGCCAGAACAGTGCTTCAAGCCCAAGTCAACAAAGAAACTAGCAGATACCGTGTGCTGGGAGAGGAGGTGACCAGGAGCACCTGGAGCTTGTCTCTGTCCCTCAGCCACCACCAAATATCACCGAAGTCTCTCACCGTCTGCACGGGGTCAGGGAGCTTTCTGAAATACCAGTCCAAACATGAGTCCCTTCTGCTCACGCTGTACAGCCCAATATTTAAGAACCCTGCAGTCACCTTGATCCACATACACTGCCCATTGCCCCCGACGGTGTCCCTGCTTCTGCTGTTAAGGGCTCCCACCCCCTGCAACGCCTGGCCCCTCCATCTGCACAGGTCCATTCCTGCGGCTTTTCTAGTCCACTCTGCCTTCATCTTTATTCATCTTCCCTGATAGTCCCACGGGCGGCCCCTCCTGTCTGGCCCCAGAGCTCCTGGGTGAGTCCCTCGTCCAGCCTGGGTCACTGCCCTCGCTGAATGCACTTTTCTCAGTCCACATCACATCTCTCCCGCTGGACTAAGCCTATCCCAGCCGTGAGCCTGGTGCCTGGCCCAACCAGTAGCCACAGAAGACCAGGTGGGCCTAGGAGAAGTGGCCAGGAGCCGCCCCCAAGGAGAGTGCGCCTGTCGCTCCCAGCAGAGCGGCCTGAACATCAAGACCAGAGGCAAACAGAGCGGAGGACGGAGGAAGGACTCAGTGTGAGTCCATATTGTCTCAACCTGGCATGCTCTGCATCCAGGAACACGCACCCCACAAGTGGGAGGATTGAGCAGAAAGCAGTGACCCCCTGGCCTGGATATCAAAGGTCTTTACAGCCTCCCACGAGCGCCCCACTGATCCCCTTCCACCTTGCGTACATTGAGGAGCCATACTCCTGGCTCCCCACACTCTCCTCCTCCCGCCAACTGGCATCCCTCAGTCTCGACACGCAGAATCCAGCCGACTATGGTTGGGAGGGAGCTTGTGGGAGTGACTCCACACTCCTTAGTACAAAGTGACTGACTGGATACTGGGAAAGCTGCCAGGGCCAAGTTGGGGGGAAGGAGTCGCCTCTTTGCATTGATCACCTGACATCTATCAGGCACTAAGCCGTGCATTTCAGACTCCAATCCAAGCAATTTTCTCCAATCCAAGCAATTACTCTGAGTTATAACTTATTCTGCTGCTTCCACAGATGAGAAAACACAGCTTGGATGAATTAAGTACTTATCACTTGTGTGTAATAACACACAGAACTGGAATTTCCATCCAGCTCTCATTTCTCTGTTGCCATTTTTTGATATTTTTTTAATGCAAACCAGCACTGTTTCTACAGTGTTCCTCAAATGCCCCTCTGACCGCTGACCCCTTGTTTGTCTAAAGAGTACAAAACAAAAGCATCAAAATAGCTCTCCACATGCTAAATGGGTGCAGATCAGGGAAGAAGCTGAGTTCCCAAGACCCTTTCCTGCCATCTGCTGGTCGTCTGCCACTAGCCCCTGCAAATTGGCCAACATGACATGCCACGTGAGTGGAGCCCACACCTGCCCTACAGAATGCGCAAAGCAGACATCAGCCCTGAGTCGAACACCCGTTCCCGGGCCCAGGGCAGCAAGCACTTCTTCCCCATCCAGTGATTCACTGAGCACCCGTGACATGCTTGGTATCAGTTAGCTCATGACCACTGTGTGCAGGAGGTATGATGAGGAACAGACTCAGAGAGATTGGGTGACTGTGCTATGAACTGGAAAATGAGAGACCGAAACTGAGGATCTGACCTGGGCCTCCATCCGTAGTTGGTTGGTTGGTTTGACTTACATTCTGTGTGCCTCAGTTTCCTCTATGTGAAGTGGGGATAACAAGAGTACCTTCTCATAGGACTGCTGCAATGATTCAAAAAGCAAATGAATGCTGGGTGCTGAGAACAGGACATGGTGAAAACCATATAAGTGGCCATTTGCCTGCACGACACACGTATACTCACATATTCACACATGCACATTCACATGCATACACTCACATACACTCACACACATTCACACACACGCACATATATACTCACATACACTCACATTCACACATACATTCACACACATGCACTCACATACACACACATGTACACACACATACACTCACACAGTCACATATATACTCACATATACATATACACTCACACACTCACACATACACTCACACATACGTGCGCTCAAAAGCCTACCCACACACATACACATGTGTCCACACACGCATAAGCACATGCTGGCAGGCAGTGGATAGCAGGAAACTGTGCACCACCTAGAGCTGGCTGCCTCCATCTGGTCTCTAGGCCCTCACTTTCCAGCATGTATCCTTGAGTGAACTACACAGGCCACTGAGCCTCACTGTCCTCCTCTGTAAAGTGAAGAGAGTGGGACTCCTGTGCCACGGGCCTGCTGGAAGGGCCGGGATGTGTGCACCATGGTGTGGAAGCTCTGAAGTGCTCTGTAAGTTTGGACCCTTCAGTTAGGCTGACACTGCAGGGGTATGTGGCCAGCTAGCATCATCCGTCCTTGCCCCAGGTGAGCCAGCAGGGTAGCTGGAACCTGGAGAGGGTGGGAGACTCAGTGTCTGCCTCCTGTGAACCAAGGGGCTGGTGGCAGGTTAGTATGGGCAGTCGCCCATGAAGCACAGCGGAGCCCCAGAGCCCTCCATCCATCACTCAGAAAATATGACCGCCTCTTCTTGCCTGCCTAGATCCAAGTGCTCTGTCCCCTTTCCCTGCCCCATATCTCCACCATCACCCCTCCCACCCCCTACCCCTGGAATCGAGGAGTGGAGTGCTGGTCGCTTCAGTGCAAGGCTCTTCCCTGCTCTCTGGGAGGGGTGTTTCAGCATTGGATGAAGCGCCTTTCAGCTTGAGACACCAGGGGATGGAAGCCCACACAATGTCTCTGCCAGGGAAGAGAGGAAGCATCAGAAGCCAGGAAGCAGCCCCATGAGCAGCAGGGAGGAGGGGCCACCCCCAGGTTGCCAGGGACGACAACCCAGCCCACCATCTTTGACTGGGAGGAAAAGAGGATGAAGCCACACTCCAGCCATCATCAGAGCCCAGAGAGAAACAGGGTGCCCAACAGTGTAATCAGTTAGGGACAAAAAGATGTCTGCTCAGCAGGCCGATGCACTGCCCCTGGAATGTTTCTGTCAGGGACTCCAAGGGTCAGTGCTGTGCTGGTTGTGGGAAGCCATGGGAGCCAGCAAATCCCTGTGAGGAGAGCACCCAGAGACAGCAAGTCTGGAAAGGCAGGTCCGAGATGAAATTCACCCAGGACAAATGGAAGGTCATCACCAACTGCCACAAAAGGGGAGGAGGAGAGCTGAGGCTGAGCAACATTTCCTTGTCAGGGCGAAAGCCCAGGGGTTTAGTCAGTACTGGGTCCAAAGAAATGAGCAATGAGTGTGACCTTCAGCTACCCCTCAGCAAGCAAGACCAAGGCCACACAACAGCAACCAGTGACCCAAGCAAGAGAACAGGGCTGGGGCAGGGCCCATCCATGGCTAAGCACTGAAGCCAGACACACAGCACACACTGGGGTGGGCCCCAGCACGTGGCAGAGAACAGCTGTGAACCAAGGGGCTGGTGGCACATTAGTGTGGGCAGTCGCTGGGGGCACTAAGGGTGGCTGCTCTGGGGAAGCTTAATCAGAAGACCTCTGGGCCTTTGCCTGGAGTTCCAGGGACCAATCCAGGAGGCTTCCTGCTCTCTTGCACCTTGCTGGTCATAGCTGCCTGTGTCATGAAGAGAAGAACCTACCTTGGCTCTCAGTCTCTGGGAAGAGGACTCACTCCAGAGCCAAGGTACCCCCAACAGGGCAGTGCTGTAGTGTAGAGCTCCAGGCCCACTCTTCCTTCTTCTCTTGCCCCTTAGTGTTGATCGGCGTGGGCACTGAGACCTTCCTCCAGGGCCAGTTCAAAAGCCTGGCTTTCTATCTGCTGTGAGTATGTGTGCATGTGCCACTTTTGACCTGTAAGTTCTGCTCAACTCACCCTACATCTGTCTATGCAGAAGGATGGAATGGATGGAGCAGTCCCCTTCCCATGCTAATTCCATCCTATCTCAGGGTTGAAGGGAGTCGAGGGGGGCTTTAGAATAGCTCCTGGTTTGTGCAGACCATCCCATAAATCAATGAATTATCCTTTCTACCCACCCATCCATCCACCAATTCATCCAGCCAGCTGCCCATCTATCCATCTATCTGCCCATCCATTCATCAACCCACCCATCCATCCATTCACCCACCAATCTATTCATCCATCCACCCATCCATTCATCCATCTATCCAGCCATCTACCCATCCATCCAGCTACCTATCCATCTATGCTCCCACCTCTTCATCCACCTGCCCATCCATCCATCCATTCCTCCATCCATCCACCCACCCATCTATCCATCTATCTACCCATCCACTCACCTATCCATCTATTCACCCACCCATCTATTCATCCATCCACCCATCCACCCATCTACCCATACATGCATACATACATATACACACCCATTTACCCATTCACCCACCCATTTATCCATCCATCTTCCAATTCATCCAGCCATCCACTCATCTATCCATCCACCTGCCTATCCATCCATCTATGCACCTACACATTTATCAGTCCATCCAACTACCCATACACCCAACCATCCATCCATCCACCCACCTATCCATTTATTCACCCATCCATCTATTCATCCATTCACCCACCCATCCATCCATGTACCCACCCATTATCTGTCTACCCATCTATCTATTCATTTACCCATCCATACATCTATCCATCCATCCATCCACCCACCTATCCATCCATCCATCCACCTACTCATCCATACACCAACCCACCCATGCATCTCATCAATCATGTATTTTATTCAGCAAATATTAATTGAACTCTTGTTTTAGATAAAGGGGGATCGGGTCAAAGGAATATATATTTGAGCTTCTCTACATGTCAAACACAGTTAAATGTCTTAGTTGCATTATGTTCTTTAGCTTTCACAGCACTGTAGGAGAAGTGCATATTGGCCTAGTTTTACAGATAAGAAAATTCAGAAGGAGTAAGCAGGTTAGCCCACATCACCAAGCTCATGAGCAGCAGGATTCAGATTCGAACCCAAGACCCTTTTGTTTCCCAGACAATGTCCTTTCTTCTCCACCACCAGCTACCTCTGTAAATGTGCCCTGACAGGAAGGTGACCCCTGTGCAATGGTGTCCCAGGGGGTTAGAAGAACCTGGGTCTCTGCCACAGCATCTCTGCAGCCCCATTCTGAGGGGCTTCCAGCAGTTTCTTCCTAATGAGATAGGAAGGCTGTGTGTTCTAGCCCCACAAATCCTGAAGAACTTACTGAGCTGAGAAGCAATAGATAACAATTTGCCAGGCTGCCCCACAAATGTCTGGTTCTGTCTACAGGGTCCACCAGGCTGTGACCTCCACTCCCCTCCCTCCTCAGGATCTGCCTCCACCTTCAGGTGGCAGCTGACCTGTGTTCTTAGCAGTCTCCACCCTCCCGCCTGAGAGCAGGCCCCTTGCTGTGTTTGGGGGCTCACACCTGCCATCTCCTAGATGCAGGCCACCCTCCAAGCCCATTTCCACACTGTCTTCTAGACACACAAATCTCTCTGACAGCCTTCAAGGGCTCCCACCACCTCTGGTCCACACCCTGTGCCATCTTTTGGCCTCTGCCTCACTTCTTGCCACTCATGTACAGCCCGGAGCTTCTGACTCTTTCAAACTCACCAGCATGGCCTCGCCTCCAAGCTTCACTCATTCTGTTGGGTGCCCAAGTACCTTCCACCCGTTTCCACCTGCCCAATGCCTGACACTCCTTCCTGGCATTCCGCCCTGGCCATTGTGCCCTGAGCCTGGAGCCCCTGCTGGCTGGCAGTGACTTCTCCTTGTTCTGAACACCCTCCATGTTTAACTGACCCTGTCCCTGGCCACTGTGCACCATTGCCCTGGGATCCAGAAGCAGGCAGGCCTTCCTCCTCTCCAGTGGGTACCTAATTCTTGGGTCAGGCCATGGCAGGTGAATGTAGGCTGCCTTCTGCCCAGAAACCTGTTCTGTCTCTGTTTTGAAGGGACCCTATACCCATGTGGTCTCTGGGTGGTCCAGTCCAGCCTGGGGTCCCCTGCCCCTCGCTGTGTCCTGCTCGCTAACACCTGCAGGATCAGCACACACTGCCTGCCCTGTCTGTCCCTCCCTGCCACTCAGTAGCACCAGACAGGAAGTCTGAATGGGTTCCTTTATTCCTCAAGCCTTGATATATCCCTTTGTCCCAGGGTGTAGGAAAAGTCAGTGGAAATTATTTTGCGAAGCACATGTATTGATGGGCCTGCTAGCCACCCAAGCTCTGAAGCCTGAGTGCTGGGTTCTGATCTTTCCCCTGCTGCTGATAAGGGGCCGTCAGTGATGGGGCAAACTTCTCTGTGCCTTACTTTCCTCATCTGTAAACTGACAGTAATTGTAGTGTTTATTATAAAATTGTTGTGAGGACTAAATGAGTTGATATTTGTAAGGCCTTTAGAACTATGCCTGGCCCATGGCAATCATTACATAAATGTTAGTGATTATCATTTTAAAAGCAAGGGGTAACTTGGGAGGCATAAAGAGTGAGACACTGGGAGGCATAGAGAGTGAGAGGAGTAGAGATCACTAAATGATGTAAATAATCACATGGAGAGAGAAATGATAATGAGAATTGATATAATTATTGTGTGCCAAGCATGGTCCTAAGTGCTTTGCAAATATCGTTTAATTCTTAGAACAGTTTTACTGTTGATGCATTATAATAACCCCAGTTTACAGCTGAGGAAACTGAGACACAGAAAGGTCACACCTCTCACCTGTGATCATACAATCTAGAATCACAGAGTATTTCTAGATTGGTAGAAACACCCATGGCTCTGAGGAAACCCTGGCCCCGAGCCACCTTCTGCACAACACTATCTACTTTCATTCCTTCATTCATTGCAATGCCCATTAATGGAGCCCAGTAAACCCAACCCACTGCGAGCCTGGGCTGTACAGAAGAATTAGACAGGGAACGCCCCCTGGGAGTTCACAGACTGGTGGCTCTGGTCATATGGTACCACATGGAGAAGTAAGAGGAGGTCACCAGACAGACTGGAGAGGGAAGGGGTAGGCCTTCCAGGAAGAGCTCACTTGTGCAAAAGCCCTGTGGCACCTGATAGCTTCTTGAGTTGTCAAGGGAACATGGAGGATAGGCAGTGAGACCCTCTGCAAGTACATATTCCCATTCCAATGATTCTAATGTGAGTTCAGGAGCGGCCTAGGAGCCATGAATTCTACACATTCTTCAGGAGATGCTGATTGCAGGATCCCTGGATCACACTGGGAGCATGAGTAGCCTTTGAGGCATTCTGTATCAGGAGGAACATGATCAGATTCAGGTGTCACACAGCCCAGAGTGACATAGTGGAGGAGCAGGAGACAGGGCTGGGGTAAGTGAGTAAGTGGAGCTGGTGCAGGGGTCCAGGAGGCAGGGCCTAAACCCAGGCAATGCCCATGAGGTCAGAGAATAGAAGCGATTCGGAAGGTATTGAAGGAATGTAATCAACAGCTCCTGGTTACTGTTTGGACAATATGGAAAGGATGAAGGAAAGGGTTAGGAACAGGTCCAGCTTTAAGGCTGGAACACAGGCAGTGGGTGTCCATCCTGGTGACCAGCAGGTAGAAGGACGTGCCTGCCAGTGTCACACAGGGTACCAGGTGAAGGCCATGTCACCTGCTGGCCACAGTGCCCTCCCCACCCATCTCTGAACCCCAGACCCCACCTCTCCCCAACATGGCCCAGTACAGAACAGGCCATGGCCTGGAGACAGCCCCTGGTGAATGTTGTCTGGGGGAATCCAGGTCAGTCCACTGGCTGTAGATGTGATGTCAGGAGGCCACGTGTGAGAAGACAGCCCTCAGGAAAGCAAAGGAGGACAGAGGCGCCAGCCTCCCTCTCACCTGTCTTCACCCGCAGGTTTACAGGAGCCGCTGTCTCCATATGCGAAGGGGCCTACTTTGTGGCTCAGCTGTTGGCCATCTGCTTCCAGTAAGTAGTCTCCAGAAAGACCCTCCACTGTTCACCCCAGCCCCAGACACCACAGATGTCTCCACCCAAGAACCCTCAACCAAGGAATGTTCTGCTCCTGAAGCCACCGTGGACAGGATCCCCCCACCGAAGTACAGCCAGCCTGGCCTGGAGGTGGGCGCAGGCCCATGGGCTCCATTGCCTTCTTTGCCATGGTCCCAACCAAAAGAACCAACTGACACATTCATTTGGGGCCTGTCCTTGCTCAGAATCCCCAGAAAAGTCCAGCTCCCCCTCACCAGGAGCAACCAGTCACTGGGCCCCAGTGTCTGAGCCATCTGCCACGGGATGAGGACCCTTCAGAAGGCCCAGCTGGGAGTGAGCAGACCTGGGTTTGGGAACTGGCTCTGTCTCTTCCTAGGGCCTGGGGGCAAGTCAGGGGCGGTCCATCTCTACACCCTTCCGTGGGGCAGGAGTGCAGACCCTGCAGGATCTCGTGAGGCCCTTGCTGCTTCCCAGCCTACACTCAGTATGTGGAAGCTGTCATCGGTGAGACCAAGGACTGCGGCTCTCAGAACCTAGACACTGGTCTCTGGGTGGTCAGTGAGAGAGCCAGTGTTCAGATCCAGCTGTTCCAGCACCTTGCAAGGCCACTGGCTGCCTCTCAGGCTCACCAGCCCTGAGGCAGAAAGCTTTCCCCCTTTCTGCTGAATTCCATTGCCAAGGTGTGCTTGAAACTTCAGCTGGAGGGAAGGCTGGGGAGGAATGGACCCTGGATGGACTCCACCGCACACCCCCCCCCCCCCCCACCATATACACACAGGAATGGGCACCAGGGGGCACCAGTGAGCCATGGCAGTCCAGCCTGCTGAGCATAAGAAAGCAATGCTTTGGGCCACCTGGACAGCCTGAGCACTCCCCTCAAAGCTAGAGAGGCAGGATGCGCCTGTGTAGAGCCCCAGCTCTAGGCCAATTCAGAGGATGAAGGTGCTGGGTCTAAAGGCAGGCACTTGCCGCCTGTGAAACCTGGAGGCAGCATCCCTGAAGGAAGCTACTCAACATCAGGCTTCTGCCAGGGCTATGTGTGGTCCCCATGTATACAGTTAGGAAAGAAGCCCTTTTGGGCCGACACTGTCCTATGCCTAGGCAAGGCTGGGTGAATAAGGCACAGCTGGATTCCAGCCTGCTCACTCACCTGGCCAGGCCTCTTGTGCAGTGCACTACAGGCATAACTGCCCCAGCCAGGTGGCTCCCGACCTGCACACTTTCTCTGCATTGGTGCAGACTTCCCAGTGAGCCCTCAGCCTCCAGCTGTCTTCCTCACTAACTCATGCAGCATCCTGAGAGTTTAACTTGCTTCCCCCTCGACCAGAAAGACAGGGCTGGGCAGCCTTTCAAAAACTCGTGGGCCCTCTCGATAGACTCAGGCAAGTCCACTCATTGTGGAACCCACACCAAGGACTGCTAGGGCCTCCTGTTCAGCCAGAGCCCACTGCAGAGCATGCCCACAGCAGGGCCCGGCCCAGACTCCATGGCATCCAGTCTTGCTGAAGTTTTCCTGGGACACATTCTGCTAACCTGGGCTCCCTCTCACCAGGTGTCAACCAGGATCCCTGGCAGACAGAGTAAGGGAGAAGGCTCACTGGCTAGGCTGCTTCCAGAAGTTCCTGGCCTACCTGCTGCTGTCGGTGGCCTGCTTCCTCCACCCCGTCCTGGTCTGGCACGTGACCATCCCAGGTAAGAACATGGGGTAGAGATATGCAGCCCCAGCACAGGTGGGCTCTGAGCAGGAGGGGCTGAGCCCCTCAAAGTCTAGCTCCAGTGGTGGCTCCAGGGCCCTTACCTGCCCCACTGCCCTCTCTAACCTAGAGGGTGGGCATGAGGAATCACAGGAGTGCCAGACATCCTCCATGCTGATCAGATGGCAGGAATGTCCCAAGAAGTGCATCTTTCCTTCACAGAGCCGTCCAGAAGTGGAACCGAAAAGGGGACCTCGCCTTTCCTCCCACTGACCGTGTGTGGTCTTGAGTTTCCCAAGGGTGTGACATGGCCACTTCCCTGCCCAAACCCTTCCAAATCTCCTCAGTGCCTATCCATTCAGGTCCAAACTCCTCAGCCTGGGTTGAAAGGCACTTCAGGGTGGGATCCCAGAAAATCTTCACACCCTCATCCACTTCCACCTCACCAAATGCACACCACTGGCCAGCCTGCTTTCTGATCGCAGAATCCAGAATTTCTTGCTCCCACCTCTTCAGTTTCATCCACGACTTTTTCTGCTAGTGTCCTTCTCTCTGCTCCCTGTCTGTGAAAACTGTGCCCCCTCCTCATGAACCCGTCTACAATACAGGGAAGCCAGCCCTCCAGGGAGACCATGTTGAAAAGCAGAACCCCCATCCTTCCTGCCATTTAGCATCCCCGTCCCAGCCTCCAGGTGGACCTCCAAATCTGATCTGGGGTGTGAGGACAAGCCAGGCCAGAGAGCCAGGGCCACAGGGGCCTGTGTGTGGCCACACAGCGCAGGGTTACAGGAGTCCTGCTGCACAACATGCTCTCAAGGGCTCTGGATTTTCTCCGCAACTCATCTAATGTCCTGATCTCTGGCTCTTTTCCAGGCTCCATGCTCATCGTCACCGGCCTGGCCTACTTCCTTCTGAGCAAGCGGAAGAAGAGGAAAACTGTCCCCGAGGTGCTGGCCTCCCCAGAGCAGTACACAGACCCCTCCAGCAGTGCTGTGAGCACTACCGGCTCTGGGGACACAGAGCAAACCTACACCTTCCATGGGGCCCTCAAGGAGGGGCCCAGCTCCCTCTTCATCCACATGAAGAGTATCCTGAAGGGGACCAAGAAGCCCAGTGCTCTCCAGCCCCCCAACACACTGATGGAGCTGAGCCTGGAGCCAGCCGACTCCCTGGCCAAAAAGAAGCAGGTGCATTTTGAAGACAACGTGGTCCGCATCGTCCCCTCCCTCGCCGAAGGTCTGGATGATGGGGACAGTGAGCCAGAAGAGGAGACCACCTCTGACACGACACCCATCATTCCCCCTCCCCAGGCCCCAGTCTTCCTGTCATCTCTTACAGGCACTGGCCTGTTCTGAGCGCCTGTTCTTGCTCCAGCCTGGAGGACACTCAGTGAGGGGTCTACCTAGCTCAATGGCCTTCCCTGGAGTTTCAGGGTCTTCTCAGGTCAGCTTTGCAAGGGGTAAACAGACACCCCCACGCTGGCTGGGCCCCTGAGGCCATCAGGAGGTGTGACTGGCCAGCGTTTCTGCAGAGGCCTCGAGGGAGGCACAAACAAGGCTCATGCCACCTCAAGCCAGCACAAGCTCCTTCCTCCTGGCCACAGGTGGGGAAACACATGCTTCCCCAACAAGACCATCACTCCCACTGCGCACGAGGCTGCAGGTGCCATTGCCTCAGCCCAGAAAGGACAGAGGATGTCTGCCCAGCAAAAACCTCTGGCCTTTTCTTACTCCTGATCCAGGGCCCAGCACTCAGTGAGGAACCTGTGATCCACCCATCTCTGAAGGCCCAGGGAAGTGTCAGCAACTTAAGCATCTCTAAGGCAGGAGAAGGTGGCCGTGGGTCTTGACCAACCAAGACTGCTCAGGGTCGGGAGGGGAGACTGCAGGACTCTGGTGGGAGCAATTGGGCCGTGGGCCGCATTCTCTGCATGCTCCAGGGCTGGGGCTGAGTTGCTCAGGGAAACAATGCCGCGCTGTGCTGACTGTGGGAAAGCCAGGCCAGATGAGCAAAGCTCATTCCAGAAACATGGCTGGGGGTTTCCAGCCTCCTTACCACATGGCCTTTCCAAGATTCCAAGTTGATGATGCAAACTGAAAGCAGTGAATGCCAGGGCCCAGAAGGCAGTGCCTGCTGTGTGCAGGACCACAGAGGCTGCCCGGGGGTGGCACAGCACAGGGAAGTGGCAGTGCCATGTTTAGATGTCTGGTAGCAGATTAGGTGATAAATATAAATTTCTTCAAAATGGAAGGAAGTGAGTGGGGAGGAAGAGGAGGGAAAATGGGAGGACAGGAGGAAGGTGGACAGGCAGGCAAGTTCTCTGCCATGGGACCACGGAAGTGACAGTTAACCCAGAAGGAACAAAGACATCTGAATCAGATATTCCTTTGTAAATCTGTAGAGGATTTGCAATATAGGCTTTACTTCTAAAAATTGCTGTCGGGTCCATGAGGCTGTTGCCAGGAAGGGCAGACACACCATTCTTCGTGGCAACCGCAGTGAGGGAGCAGTCAGGAGGAAGAGTCCTGTGGCTTCCCAGTCCCTGTGGGGACTAATGCCAAGCTCTGTAGAATGAACCTTAGAGCACATGCTCTATGGTCTAATGAGAAACTTGGGTTTGTGCTTTCACACATTTCAATGTTCCCTACGGGTTATTTTACAAAGGGATGAAAATAATGGCCAACAAGAAGCTAGTATCAGTTTGGGCCTAAATGCGGCAGGTGTTCCTGATAAGCAGATAAGTAGAACTCTTCCTGCAGTAGCCCAGGTCTCGCCAGTCAAATGACAAATGGCTAATCAAGACATTCCGGCAAGCCCTTGATGGTGAGAGCGGCAGAGCTGCTTCTTCAGCTGCCATCAAGGCAGGACCTCAGGACCTGACTGTCCACAGTCAGAAAAGAGTGAACAATATGAGATATGGGTATAGGTAGGTGGTAGGCAAGGATGGTGCCCCATGGTTGATGGGTTGGGTGTCTCAGGCAGGCCCCTGTGCATGGAAAGAGCCTAAGTGCAGAGGTGCCAGGCGTCTTTCCCATCATCCATGGAAGGAGAATGCGATGGCCACAGACACCCTCATGGCACAGACATGACCAGCCTCTGACGTTCTTGTGCATCGGAATAGCTCTGTCCTCAGAGCCCCAGTCAGCAGAGCTGGATGGCCAGGTCGCAAGAAGCAAACCACAAAATGTGACGTCAGAGCTGTCAGATCTCGTTCAATAAACACTTCAGTAAACCCAAGTGCAGAGTGTTGTTTTGGGTGTGTCTTAGAGATGTGTGTTGGGAGCACCCTTTTGGAGGTGTCCTAGAGTGTGCGCTGGGAGTTCCAGTGACGATGCAATGGAATTCTGAGGCACCTAGGCTTCCTGGAGATTGCCATCAGTTAAGAGAGTGTCTGCTGGTGTGCAGCATTACAGGACAATTATGACCTTACCTAGGTCAGTAAAGTTCTCAAACACTCCTATGGCTACAAAACAAAAAACAAAAAGCTGGAGTGAGATCATTAAATAGGCCAGAACTTTCAACCATCAGTGGACCAAGCAAAAAAGTGGCACCTTTCTCATAAGTAGATGAGCACCACGTGTCTCCATTGATTCTCAGCCTGTGACCTCTATGACCACATCCTTGTCCAGTAGGATCCCTGCAAAGCAGATGTTGTAATGATCTGCATCCTTGCGAAGAAGCAAAGACTAGAAGGGCTGGCCCTGCTGCGATCCCCCTCCCTGTCTCAGCAGAGAGGGGAGCATTTTGTGGATGCAGAACAGAGTGACCGGTAGAAGAAACAGCAGCAGGCTGAGCACCATTCGACCTCCACTGATACACGTCTGACCTTTCTCAAGCCCCTTCGCGTCTCTGGCTCAGGTTCCCCTAGTAAGTGGGAATCACAGCAGTAACTCAACAAGACAGGGGCCAGTGCTTTTCAGAACTACAAACAAGTCACTGTGACTGCACCACATCCCTATCCCCTATGGGAGACTCGCTGTGAGGGGGCACTGAGGAAGCACCACCCTGACTTGCATCTGTGGCAAGGGCAGATCAGGTCCAAGAGCTCCTGTCTCCACTCTAGTTTCCAGGGCTAGAGCCTGGGGACGGTACAGCCCCCAACGCCTACCTCAGAGGAAAGCCATAGTGGACCCCACATTTGTTAACAGCTGCACCATGGGGGTCACACATGGGTCCTCTGTCTCCCTCTCCCATCAGCCCTAAGGTGGTTTTTTGTTTTTAGTTTTCTGAAATATCTTTATTGAGATATAATTCATATAACAAAATTCACCAATTTAAAGTGTACAGCTAGGCCAGGCGCAGTGGCTCATGCCTGTAATCCAAGCACTTCAAGAGTCCAAGGCAGTGGATCACTTGAACCCAGGAATTTGAGCCCAGCCTGGGCAACATAGCAAAACCCCGTTCCTACCAAAAGTACAAACAATTAGCCAGGCATGGTGGCACACACCTGTAGTTCCAGCTACTCAAGAGGCAAAGATGGAAGAATGGTTTGAGCCCAGGAGGTCAAGACTGCAGTGAGCTGAGATCATTCCGCTGAGATCATTCCACTGCACTCCAGCCTGGGCAACTGAGTGAGACCCTGTCTCAAAATAATCTTTAAAAATTTTTTTAAATTAAAAAAAAGGTGTACAGCTAAACAGTTTCTAGTAGATTCTTTCTTTTTCTTTTTCTTTCTTTCTTTTTTTTTTTTTTTTTGTAGATGGAGTCTCACTCTGTCAACAGGCTGGAGTGCAGTGGTGTGATCTCAGCTCATTGCATTCTCTGCCTCCAGGGTTCAGGCAATTCTCCTGCCTCAGCCTCCTGAGTAGCTGGGACTACAGGCATGCACCACCATGCCCAGACATTTTTTTTATTTTTAGTAGAGGTGGGGTTTCACTATCTTGGCCAAGATGGCCTTGATCTCTTGACTTCATGATCCACCCGCCTCAGCCTCCCAAAGTGCTGGGATTACAGGCGTGACCCACCACACCAGGCCTCTAGTAGATTCTTAAACTATGTTCATCACAATATAAATTCACATTTTCATCACCCCCCAAAGCAAACACAACCTAGCACCCATTCATACTCACTCCCTACCTCCCATCACCTGCTCTAAGCAACCATTAATCTACTTTCTGTCGTATAAATTGAACCGTATAATAGTGTTTTTTTTGTGACTTTGTTCACTTAGCATGACATTTCTGAGGTTCATCCATGTTGTAGCATGTGTCTTTATTTTATTTCGTTTCATGGCTGAATAACACTCCATTGTATGGATATACTGCCTTCTGTTTTTCCATTCATCTGTTAATGGACACTGGGGTTGTTCCCACTTTGTCCCTATAAAGAATAACACCTCTATGAACATTCATGTACGTGTTTTTGCGTGAACATCTGGTATCATTTCTCTTGGGTATAAATCTGGGAGTGGAATTGCTGGGTCATATAGTAACTCTGTGTTTAACTTCTTGAGGAAATGCCAAACTGTTTTCTAGAGGGAGTGCACCATTTTCCTTTCCCGCCAGCAGTGTATGAGGGTTCTGATTTCTCCAACTCCTTGCCAACACTTGTCATCATCTTTTTATTATAGTCATACATGCACTGTGGCTTTGTATTTCCTTAATGACGAATAGTGTTGAGTATCTTTCATGCAATTATTGGCCTTTGAATATCTTCTTTAAGAAAGTATCTATTCAAATGCTTTGCCTTTTTTTTTAATTGGGTTATTTGTCTTTTTATTTTGAGTTCTAAGAGTTTTTAATGTACTCTGAATACTATACCCTTTTCAGATACATGATTGTCAAATGTTTTCATCCACTCTGTAGGTTGTCTTTCTATTTTATTTTTTATTTTTTATTTTTTATTTTTTGAGACAACGTCTCACTCTGTCACTCAGACTGGAGTGCAGTGGCACGATCTCGGCTCACTGCAACCTCCACCCCCCGGGCTCAAGTGGTTCTCCAGCCCCCAGCCTCTCGATTAGCTGGGATTACAGGTGCATGCCACTACTGCTTGGTTATTTTTGTGTTTTTATAGAGATGGAATTTCGCTATGTTGGCCAGGCTGGTCTTGAACTCCTGACTTCAAATGATCCACCCTCTTCGGCCTCCCAAAGTGCTGGGATTACAGGTGTGAGCCACTGTGCCAGCCCTTTTTACTTTCTTGATAGTGTCCTTTGAGGAAGAAACAATTGAATTTCAGTGAAATTCAATTTATCTTTTTTTCTTTGTTGTTTATTCTTTTGTGGTCAAATCTGAGAAACCATTGCCTAACCAAAGGTTATGAAGATTTATTTCTATATTTTCTTCTAAGACTTTTATAGTTTTAGTTCTTACATTTAGATCTATAATTAATTTTGAGGTAATTGTTGTACATGGTATGAGGTAGAATCTAACTTAATTATTTTACATGTGAATATACAATTGTTACAGCACCATTTGTTGACTTGAACTGTCTTGGCCTCTTTGTTAAACATTAATAGACTGTAAATGAAAGAGTTTCTTTCTGAACTTGCAACTCTAGCCCATTGATCTATATGTCTATCCTGATGCCATTGCCACACCGTTTATTACTGTAGCTTTGTGGTAAGTTTTGAAACCAGAAAGTCTGAGCCCCCTCCAAGTTTGTTCTTATTTTTCAAAATAGTTTTGGCTATTCAGGGTCCCTGGCACTTCTATATGAATTTTAGGATCAGTTTGCCAACTTTCGCAAAGAAGAAAGCTGGGATTTTAGTAGGGATTTCTTTGACTCTGTAGATAAATTTGGGGAGTATTCCATTCCATCTGAACAATATTAAATATTCTGATCCAGGAATGTGGGGTGTCTTTCCATGTATTTAGATCTTTAATTTTTTCAACAATGTTTTGTAGTTTCCAATTGCAAGTCTCACACTTCTTTTCTTGAAATTTTTCCTAAGTGTTTTCTTCTTTTCCATGCTTTTGTGATTGGAATTGTTTTCTTAATTTCATTTTCAGATGCTAGAATGCAGAAATATGATTGGTTTTGTGTATGGATTTTGCATTTTGCAAACTTGCTGAACAAATTTAGTAGTTACAGTCTTTTTGTTTTGTATTTTGTTTTTGAGACAGGGTCTTTCTCTGTTGCCCAGGCTGAGTGCAGTGGCACAATCAAGGCTCACTACAGCCCAGACCTCCCAGGCTCAAACAATCCTCCTACCTCAGCCTCAGAAGTAGCTGGGACTACAGGCGCACACCACCACGCCTAATTTTGTACTTTTGATAGAAACAGGTTCTCACTATGTTACCTAGGTTGGTCTCAAACTCCTGAATTCAAGCAATCCTCCTGCCTCAGCCTGCCAAAGTGCCAGGATTATAGGAGTGAGCCACCATGCAGGATTATACAATCTTTTTTTAATGGATACATTGCTGTTATCTACATACAATATCATGTCATCTGCAAATATAGAAAGTTTTACTTCTTCCAATTTGGAAGCCTTTTCTTTCTTTTTCTTGCTTAATTTCTCTAGCTAGAACATCTAGTACAATGTTGAATAGAAGCAACAAGAGCCAACATCCTTGTCTTTCTCCTGATGGTTGGGGAAAGCATTTCGTCTTTCACCACTGAGTATCATGTTAGTGGTGGATTTTTCACAGATGCCCTGTATCAGATTGAGGACATTTCCTTCTACTTCCAGTTTGTTGGTGTTTTTATCATGAAATGGTACTGGATTTGTCAAATGGTCTTTCTGCACCTATTGAATTGATTATGTGGTTTTTTTTTCCTTTATTGATAAGGTTCATTACATTAATTAACTTTCAGATATTTAATCAACCTTGTATTCATGTAATGCAACCCACTTGCTCATGGTATGTAATTCTTTTACATGGTGCTGGGTTATATTTTATATATTGATATATTTTGTTGAGGATTTTTGTGTTTCTCTATATAAGGAATACTGGTCTGTTTCTGTTCTTGTGATGTCTTTGTCTTATTCTGGAATCAGGGTAATACTGCTCTCATAAAATCAAGAAATGTCCCCTTCTATTTTTTGAGAGTTCATGAGAGACTGATATCCATTTTTTGTTGTACTTTGGTAGAATTCACCAGTGAGGCCATTTGGGCCTTGGCCTAATTCAAACTCTTTACTTGATATAGAGCTTCAGATTTTTTGAAAATTTCACCTTTGAATCAGTTTCTACAGTTTGTGTCTTCCTAGAGTTTTGTCCATTTTATCTAAGTTATCTAATTTGTTGGCATAGTATTGCTTTATAATCGCTCTTATTTCCATAAAATCAACAATTATGCCTCCTCTTTTTAGTCCCCATTTTAGTAATTTAAGCCTTCTCTTTTTTCTTGGTCAATCTAGCTAAAACTGTGTCCATTTTGTCAATCTTCTCAAAGAAACCACTTGTTTTCATTGATTTCTGTTTTGTTGTTATATTCTCTATTTCATTATTTCTTTTGTAATATTTATTTTTTCCTTTCTTCTACTTACTTTGCAGTTAGTTAACTCTTATTTTTCTAGTTTCTTAAGGTGGAAAGTAGGGTTATTGGTATGAGATATGTTTGGGTTTTGTTTTGTTTTTCGTTTTTATTTTGTTTGTTTGTTTGTTTTTTGAGATGGAGTTTTGCTCTTGTTGCCCAGACTGGAGTGCAATGGCACGACCTTAGCTCATTGCAACCTCTGCCTCCCAGGTTCAAGTAATTCTCCTGCCTCAGCCTCCTGAATAGCTGGGATTACAGGTGTGTGCCACCACTCCCAGCTAATTTTTGTATTATTAATAGAGACGGGTTTCACCATGTTGGCCAGGCTGGTCTCAAACTCCTGACCACAGGTTATCCACCTGCTTTGGCCTCCCAAAGTGCTAGAATTACAGGCATGAGTCACCGCACCTAGCCATGTATTTGATAATATAGACATTTACAGCTACAAATTTTTCTCTGAGCACTGCTGTAACTGCATTTCATATGTTTTAGTATATACTGTGTTTTTGTTTTCATTCATCTCAAAGTATTTTCTATTTTACCTTGTGATTTCTTCTTTTGATATGTTGGCTATTTAGGAGTGTGCTATTTATTAGTTTATACCTATTCTAACTCAATTCCATTGTGGTTGGCAAACACACTTGGTATGATTTCAATTCTTTTAAATGTATTGGATTTGTAGTATGGCCTACCATACTGTCTACCTTGAAGGGTGTTCTACATGCTCTTAAATAGAATGTGTGTTCTCCTGTTGTTGGATGGTGTGCTTTGTAGAGGTCTGTTAAGTCTAAGTGGTTTGTAGTGTTGTTCAAGTCTTCTACATCCTTGTTGATCATCTGGTTCGTTCCACTCATTATTCAAAGTGGGGTATTGAAGTCTTTCTTATTATTAATGTGCCTGTTTCTCCCTTCAGTTCTGTTAGGTTTTGCTCGATGTGTTCAAGGCTCTAATGTTAGATGCAAGCAAGCTAGTAATTTTATATCTTCTTATGCATTGACTTTTTATTATTATGGAATGTCTCTCTTTATCTTTAGTAACTTTTTTGTTTTAAAGTCAATTTTGTCTGATATTACTGTAGCTACTCCAGTTCTCTTATGATTGCTATTTGTCCAGGAAATAGTTTTCCTCTTTTACTTTCAACCTGTTAGTGTCTTTGAAACTAAAGTGTGTATCAGGTTTTCATCTTTTACTTTTGACCTGTTTGTGTCTTTGAAACTAAAGTATGTATCCTGTAGACAACATATAGTTAAATCTTGTTTTTTTATCCAATACAGTAACCACCACCTTTTGATTTGATCATTGAATTCATTTACATTTTATGTTATTGATATGATAGGATTTATACATCCCATTTTGCTTTTATATATTGATACACAAAATATTATATATTTATGGGATACATGAGAGTATTTCTTACATGTATAGAATGTATAATGATCAAGTCAGGGTACCTGGGTTACCCATCACCTTAGATATTTATCTTTTCTATATGTTGGGAACATTTCAATTCCTCTCTGCTAGCAGCATTGAAATATACAATACATTGCTGCTAATTATAGTCACCCCACTCTGCTGTCAAACATTAGAACTTATATATATTTATATATATATATATATATATATATTCTGCCTAGCTATATATGTGACCTATTAACCAACTTTTCTTCATTTTCTCCTCTACTTTGCTTCTACTTTTCTATATATTTTGTGCATTTTTTGTTTCTGTGTTCCCCTTTTACTGCCTTCTTTTGTATAAATAAATATTTTCTAGTACAAAAATTTAGTTCCTTTTATAATTTTTAAAATTATATTTTTTAGTTATTTTCTTGGGGATTACTCTAGTGATTATAACACATGTCTTAACATATCAAAATCTACTTTAGATTTATACTAACTTAATTCCGTTGAAATATAAAAACTTTACTCCTGTATAACTCCATTCTGTCCCCAACTTTCTATCCTATCACTAATATATATTAGATCTATAAATATTACAAACCCAGAAACACATTGTTGTCATTATTACTTCTTACAATCAAGTCTTATAAAGAAGCTGAAAGGAGAAATGAATATATATCTATCACTTCTTATATTAACCTTTTTATTTACCATTTCCAGTTCTCTTCATTTCCTCCTTTGAGTTCAAGTTACTATCTGGTTTCATTTCATTTCTGCAATGTAGGTTTGTTTCCACCTGTCTCCTTTGTGCTGCTGTTGTCATTGCCTGAAGAGATTTCTTTAGTATTTCTTATTAGGTGGATATGTCTGCTAGCAACAAACTCTTTCAGGTTTTGTTTGCCTGGGAATATCTTTATTTCACCTGTGTTTCTGAAAGAGTTTTGCTAGATATACTCTTCTTGGTCAACAGTTTTTGTTTTTGTTTTTTGTTTTTCCTTTCAGCACTTTGAATGTCCTCACACTGCCTTCTGGTCTCCATTGTTTTTGATGAAAAGTCAGCTGTTATTCTCACTGGGGTTCCCTTATGTGTGACGAGTCATTTTTCTCTTACTGCTTTCAAGATTTTCTCTTTGTCTTTGCCTTTCAACATTTTTACTAAAATGTGTCTGAATATAGGTCTCTGCATTTATTCTTGAAATTAATTGAGTTTCTTTGATGTCCATATTAATGTTTTTTATCAAACTTGGGAATTTTTCAACCATTATTTCTTAGAATATTTATTCTTCCTCTTTTTTCTCTCCTCTCCTTCTAATACTTCCATTATGGATATGTTGGGGTGCTTAATAGTGTTCCACATTAGTTTGATGCTGTGTTCCTTTTTCTTCATTCTTTTTACTGTCATTCAAGTTGCATAATCTCTGTCAACTTATCTTCAAATTTGCTAATTATTTCATCTGCTACCTCAAATCTACTGTTGAGTCTCTCTAGTGAAGTTTTAATTTCATTTATTGTAATTTTCAAATCTAGAATTTCCATTGGTCTGTTTTTAAAAATAACTTATATCTCTTTTCTTTATTTGGTAAGATATAATCATACTTTTCTTTCATTCTTTAAATGTGGTTTTCTTTAGTTCTTTGAACATATTTATAACAGCTGCTTTGATGGCTTTATCAGCTAAGTTCAACATCTGGGCCGCCTCAAAAGTTGTGTCTATTGCTTGCAATTTTCCCTGTGTATCACATTCTCTCATTTAAACATTTTAGAACATAATTGGTATCAATTCTGGATACTGATTCTCCCTCCTTTTTCACCTGCTCTCTTGTTATTGTTTGTTTATTCATTTGTTTGTTTATTGACTGGTATAGGCTAATTCTATAAAGTCAGTCACTTTTTCCCCAATGTTCAGCTTCTGAAGTCCCTGCCCCCTGTCCTTATCTTTTAGACTGGTTACCTCAGAATTTCTCCTGGGTCAGCATAAGCCATTTATTGATCAAAAGTTGTGATTAAGCTCCCTTAACCGGTAAGATACTTACCTTTTAAGTAAGCATCTAACTAGGGGCATGAGGCTTGGAGGCCTCTACCAAAATTCAAAGAGGTTGCATTTATTCCTACATTCATCTAGGGACCAGTAGCTTGGATGTCTCTTCTCTGATCACTTCTAAGAGGGCACAATCTTGAACCTACAAAACTGTGATCTAGACTGCCTGAGATGTATGTGATTTTATTTTTTTGGCCTAGCTTTCTAGGAGTTGCCCCAGTCTAGTGTTTGGTCAGAGCATGTGCTTAAGCCCCTTGTGCCAGTGAGGCATCTACACTTTTTTTAATGGATTTGTGTGTAAATTGGGAAGTGTCTTCAAGTTGCCCCACATTCTGCTCTGATTGCTTCTGAGTGGGTACAGCCTAGTATTTGCCCAGCCTTCCCAATTCCCATAATTGACTGTGATGCCAAGAGGGCTCTTGGGATCTTGGCTGTCTCTTTTCCCAGTTATTTGTTAAATTTCTGGTTGTCCTGCCCTTTTGTTTTTTGCTACCAGTTTCACGGAGTTATGAGCACTCTTCTAATTGCTCTCCCCAAGATATTCATTGTTTTCAATAACAGTATGATGCACAAAATTATCCACATCCTGTTCTGAACAAAATCCTTCCTCTCAGGCAGAGCTATAAGCTCTTCATTCTTACTGTCTGCTTTCTCCCCGGGTAGAATGTCTGCAGCACTGCACAGGAGCTGGGAGTGGGAATAACTACCTGTTTCCCTGGAGTGACATCTCTACTCTACAGGTAGGTACTAGAGGAAGTGACACCTCTGCTCTACAAGTAGGTAATAGGGAAGTGGCCCCTGGTATTCTCAGCTTGACCCTTTCATTATGGAATCTCTGCCCTAGGAGTGAGTTGGGGTGGAGTAATTGAGGCTCCAGTATTCTCAACCTGTTGCTCTTGCAATAGAGCTTCTGCTAAATGACTCGGTGCTCAGAAGAGAAAGTAAACCTCAGTCATCTTGGCCGTGCCTCCCTAGAATAAAGCTTCTGCAACACAGGGCCAAGCGGGATGAGAAACACCAGCCTCTTTCCCCTCCCAGAGTGAAATTATGGCCTAGACTGAGAGCTATAGGGAGAGGAAGCCCCTGTGTTCTTGCCCACACCTGCCCAGAGTAGAGCCCTTAGAGCAGAATTTCCATAAGGCACAGCTGAGAGAGGGTAGGGGAGTGGGTTACGGTTCAAATGCTATGGACTCTCCCTCACTGTTTTTACCAAAATTTAGTAGATTTTCTTAAATGAATGTTTCTCCATTTGCTGTGTGCCCTTAGGACATATTCCAGAGATTTAAATGAATTAATATTTATCATTTTCTCCAGTAAAATAGTTGTTTTGCTAGAAAATGGGGCATCTGAGCTACTGAGTCATAAAGTACCACTTCTAATTTTTACTTTTTTACCATGACCATGAGGAAATGGAAGGCACTGATGAGAACTTTGACCATCAAGTACACAAGACCTAGGCTTGAGCCCTATATCTACCCTTCACCAGCTGTGTGGCCAGCTGGTGGAACTCCTCTGAGCCTTTGTTTCTCCATTTATAAAGAAGCAATAATAATAGTACTGACCTCCACAAATGGCTGAGAATTAAATATGATGACATAAGTGAAGTATTGGCAGGATCCTCCCAGCCCCGGAATGCTTCTTTCCTGAGACATTGGCGCCTACAGCTGCTCTGGGGCCATTTGCTCCCTTCTTGCTGGGATGCAGCTCTCTCTGCAGGCTGGAAGTCACGCTCACCAAGCCCTATTTGCTGCTTTCAGCTCAGCCTAAAGCTCATACCTTGCTGATGGCATGTTTGCCTGAGAAACAAACTTCATCTCCTTTTCCTGGAATTCAACCCCATCTCACTCCTTGCCAATCTCTCAAAGAGAACTTACTCTTTGGTATGTCCAAATGGGAAAATTTCTTGCTCCATTCCGTGTGTGCCCAAGATTTCAAGCTTTCTCTGCAAGCTGGTCACCCATCCAGCTGTCTTCTGTCCCTCAAAGACCCAGGCTCAGCTGCTAGCCTGCTGGTGAACAGTCAGCTGTTTGACTACCTGGAAAGGGGAGCAAAAGGGTAGTATTCTCGGGAGATAAAGAGGAACTGTCTCTGTTGGCCAAAATGGGGATTTCCCATGGGACTTGCTTGACTGGCTGAATGTCTTGTCATTGTCCAGAGAACAAGGAAGAACTGAGTCACGACCTTTGCACAAAAGAGAAGAGGTATTTCGAGAAGCCAAGTTGCAGTTAAGTGGAATGTTATTCCCTGAGTTTCCCATTATGACAAGGGTGAGACAGCTGCCAAGAAAGAATAGCAGCATCCAGGAAGTCAAGAGTTCAGGAGTATGGTCCCACTTGACTCTACTGGGATTTGGAGCCTTGGGTCATTCCTCACATGCAACCCAAGGGATGAGGCCATCCCAAAAGGTCCTGCCAGCTCCAAGCCTCAGGGATGCCCAGCTGTGCACATTACCAGGGAGCATTTGCCCAAACTTAAGAGCAAGCCCAAGGAAAATCCAGCACTGAGTCTAAACAAATGCCGTGCAATTCTTTTTACAGTATGAGCTTCTGGAAAGCTTGCATAGTCTCAGGACAGGGATCTGGAGGAAGTGGGGAGCATCAGAACCAGAGAAGGTTGTACTGGGAATAACTGGGGCAGGAGCAAGAGCCCATCTAAGGAGATGTTTACCACCTCACTGATATGCAAGCCTCTGTGAGTTTCAAATCAAATTTCCCTTTAAAGAGCAGATAAAGAGTAAAGCAAGTGGGCCATGCCTTTGATTATTCATTTGTCCCTAAATAGGTGCTTCTACCTGAGGCTGCACATGCTCCACCAGGGGTGAGGGTGCCACCAGCCCACTATAGCTTCAGTTTCCAGCTTCCAGGAAACTGGGAGGTATTTCAGGCCCTGAGTCTTGAGTTCCTCTTTCCACATTGAAACATGTTCCTTTCTTTTAAACCAGCAGCACCAGCATAAACTTAGGAATAGGTTGCTAAGGGCAAAAGTCAGTTTAACTCAGCAAACGTTTATTAAGCACCTACTGTGTGGACCAGGCATCACACAAGGTGCTGGGCTGAAGGGGTGAGTCTGGCATGCTGTGTGCTCTCTAGACAAGCCAAATGTGTGACTGACATGAGGCAGATATGGCACTACAGTAAAATCACAAACAGTGTGCTATGTGAGAGGAAGTCAGGCAGAGCGAAGTCTGGGAAGGTAGATTTGAGCTGAGTTTCAGAAGCAGAGCTAGAATCTTATCATGCACATCATTGTCTATCTTGGGACAAAGGAAGCATGGCCAAGTCCATCAGAGTCTGAAGCAGGTGGATTTATTTTCCATACATAACAAAGAAGGTGTTTGTGTAGTACAAAGAATATAAGACAAGCAGGCGTACCAACAATGATGATAACCAGAGAGAACTGAGACCTCAGTGGATTCAGTGCTTACTTGCTCCATCTCCTCCAATCCCCAGAGCCTGTGAGGCCAGGTCTCTTACAGCTCCATTCCATAGATGGGAAACCATAGTGCATGGTAATTTGCACACAGCTAGAAACAGGTACAGCCTGTATTCATTCCAGGCTCAGAGCAGAGATTCTTAATGCCATCAGGAAACCAAGGTCTGAGGCTGGCCACAGACCTCACCTGCCCTATGGCCTGGGCCTCTCTCCTCTCATCATCTGAACAAAGGGGATTTTGACCAGGTGACCCCAAAGGTTCTGTTTCGCTCAGTTCGGGCTGCCATAACAAATACCATACACTAGGTAGCTCAAACAACAAACATTTCTTCCTCACAGTTCTGGAGGGGAGGCTAGAAGTCCAAGATCAGGATGCCAGCATGGTCAGGTTCTAGGGAGTGCTGGCTTCCTGGGTCATGGACAGCTGCCCGTTTGTTATAGTCTCACTTGGGGGAAAGAAGACATCTCTTGTGTCTCTGCTTACAGAAGCACTAATCCTATGCAGGAGGGTTCCATGCAAATGATCCAATCACTCTGCAAAGGCCCTACCTCCTAACACCAACACACTGGGGATTAGAGCTTCTACATATGAATTTAGGGGAACACAATTCAGTCCATAGCACGTTCCCTCCAGCTAAGTCACCTGGGATGCTAAGTGTTCAGGGTGGGGTGTGGCAGTGCAGAAGAAGAGGAGGAAAACGTGGCTGATTGATGCGGGGGATAAAGGAAGCACAAGAAAGGGGAGCGCTAGCTCAGGTGGAGAAGGCAAACAGAGCCACTCCCCACTTTGGTTGTGACTGCTGCTGACTTCATTCTCGCCTTTGTGCAACCCTTACTCAGAGGCCATTTCCAATATGAGCACTAAGCAACCCGCACCCAGACATACAGTGCCAGGAGGAGTGGGCTCTACCTGCCCTTGGCGTGGCCCACACTGTGCTGCTCACACTGCTGGAGGCCTAGTGCCCTTTGGGTTTTCCCTGAGTGGCTGATAGTTCCTGAGTGGAGCTAGGCCCCAGCAGAGCCTGGGAGCTGTGCCAAGCTCTCCCACCAGGCCCCAGCCCTGCCACCTCCAAGACCAGAAAAAGAATCCTAGCCTCAGCGGGGTCTCCCCAACACCATGCAGGTAAGAAGTGGCCAAGAAAATGTCACCTTAATATTCAGGAACACAGCATGGACATCCAGGCTGCTCCTCAGTTTTCTTCTAAGGGCCCAGGTCTCCTGTTATTCTTGCTTGCTGTGCTCCAATGCCTGGGACTTACAAAGAAGGCTGGCAAACAGAGTCCGCCACCACTCAGCCTCCAAAAGCCTCTTGTGCCCTGAGCCCATTGCTCACTGCCACCTCCCCAAACCTCCAGCGGCCCATGGGGGCTTTTCTGGCCTCAGGCCCAGCTGCTGCTCTCCCCTTCACCAGAGCATTTTCAGTTCCCATTTCTCTAGTCTGAGTGGCCCCCTGTGCTCCTGGCCATACTCCTTCTATCTCTCCCCATCTCTGGGTCCTCTCCCAGCTGCCCCAAACCTCACTCCTCATGCACGGTGGTCTCCAGAGGAGCTGCTCTCCAGGATTTTCATCTCTCCAGCCTGTTCCCTTTCTCCCTCTTGAGACCTAGCTCACACTTTGCAGGCCGTGATCTTGCCCCTGGAATAGACCCCCTCAGCTGCTGGGATGCTGCAGCGTTGTGGCAGGCATTGCAGGGCTTCTTCCACAGGACACTATTGACCCCCTGCTTTCTGATGGAGCCTGAATTGTCCTGGCTCATGTACCTTCCTCCTCTTGGCCAGCCATGTCCTGCACTGGGTCAGTCACAGTGGTCTATACTCCCCAAGGTGCCTGCACCCTAGCCCTGGCCAATGGGAAGAAAGGGAAGGTGACGGGGAAGCTTCTGGGAAAGGTTTCCTTCCCTCAGTACTAAAAGGATCCCCAGGTGGGGCACCGTGGCTCACACCTGTAAACCCAGCACTTTGGGAGGTCAAGTCAGGAGGATTGCTTGAGCCCAGGAGTTTGAAACCAGCCTGGACAACAAAGTGAGACCCCATTTCTACAAAAAATTAGCCAGGTGTGGTGGTGTGTACCTGTGATCCCAGCTACTTAGGAGACTGAGGTGGGAGGATCACCTGATCCTGGGAGGTCAAGGCTGCAGTGAGTTGTGATCGTGCCACTCACTCCAGCCTGGGCAACAGAGCGAGACCATGTCTCAAAAAATAAAAGAAAAAAAGGAGCCTCATTGGAACACACTCTTCCTCTTCTTCCCCTGAATGTGGGCGTGTCTGAGGGAAAGCACAGAAATCATTTGCAAATATCAAGGAGAATTAAACCAATATGCTGAAGATGGCAATGAGCAAAGATGGAAAGAACTTGGGTCCTTCGAGATGACTTTGAGACATTGAATAAACTAAATCTAGAGCTACCCATTGCTGGGGATTTTTATTATGTGAGGTCATAAAATCCCCATTGTTTGGGTTTTTTATTCCTCACAACTAAAAGTATCCCAGTCCGTGGTGTCACTTATCCATCCCCTTCACCATGTTTGGCAGGGAGAAAAGATCACTGCCAAAGGGAGATGTCATACAAACTCTTCTTCACCTGTGGCCCAAATGGGGCCCTCTGCTTATTTTTGTAAATAAAGTTTTATTGGAACACAGCCACACTCATTCACTTACATATTTCCTATGGTTGCTTTTGCTTGAGCAGTTGCAAGAGAGATAGTGCGACCTGCAAATAAGAAAATATTCATTATCTGGCCCTTTACCAAAGATGTTTGCCAATCCCTAAGTTTGATTCATTAGACCAATGGAGTAGCAAAAATTTCTCAAACATTGCCACAGGTTGCACAGGTAGATGAAATCCCAGGAAAAAGAGGCACCATTACATGCTAAGGAGCCTCGGAATGCCCTGACATCAAGCCATGCTCTGCCACAGAGTCTATCCTGATAAAACATGAATATGAGCTGTGGGTCAAACTCTCCATGCTTACTGGTTGTGATGGTTAATTCTAGGTGTCCACTTGGTTAGCCTATTGTGTGTTTGATCAAACACCAGTCTCGATGTCACTGTGAAGGTATTTTTTTCAGAAGACACATACATATAAATCAGCAGACTTTGAGTAATGAAGACTTCCCTTCGTAATGTGCGTGGGCTTCATCCAATCAACTAAAGGCTTTAAGAGCAAAGATTGAAGTGCCTGAAAAAGAGGCGACTGTGCCTAAAGACTGCAGCATAGAAACCCTGATTCAGTTTCCACCTTGCTGGCCTGCAGATTTCAGACTCAACGCTGCAACATCAACTAACCTAAATCTCTAGCCTGCTGGGATCAGCCCAGCAGATTCTGAACTTGGCAGCCCCACAATTACATGAGCCAAATATTCCTTATAATCTATCTAGCTAGCTATATAGTGAGCTACCTAGCTAGCTACACCCATCTCTTTCTTGAACTCATGGGAGATATATATAAACACATATACTGTTTCTCTGGAATAACCCTGATTAATCCACTAATCATTCTAATTCTGTCTCAGCTGTAAAGTCGACAGCTTATTCATTATTTTGAGAGCATTAGTTTTCAAGGTGAAAAGCCAGAGATGATCTCCAAATGAGACAAAACTTAAGAACAATTTGCAATTACATAGCTCTATCCTTTCTTAAACACAAGTCCTTAGTTCACAGTTAGGAAGACTGGGAAGGCAGCTTGGGCATGGGCAGCCCCCATCAAACGGGAGGCTTAACAGAGGTGGCTTTGATGGCAGGCTGGGAGGTGAGGTCAACTCAACTGAACACAGGGTTAACAGGTCACGTCTAGCTAGCTGCGGGCCAGCTTGGCCCTTCCCCCTTGGGGAATGTTTTACATTCCTTGGAAGCTGCATACTTGAAAGAAAGAGAGAGGACAGAGCTTCCCTCCAGGACATGGCAGCAGCCACACTGTCTGGCTGGTGGATTTTCCCAGAATGCCCTGAGGATGGTGTGTTTTAAAACGTGCAGTCCCGGAGCTGGACAGATCGCCCTTGTTTGTGCATCTGTGCTGTGCCCTCTCAAGGTTCCTTTCCTTTTCCATCTGGGAGGTCTCCACTTCCTTTGGCTGTTTCACATCCTGGCTTGAGGGAAGGTCCTGATCACTTACTAGTTCACAGCCTTGCATCTCAGTCATATCTCACTATTCATAGGAATTCTGGAGCCCAAGCTGCAACACCAGGCTCTTTGTGGAGGAAAATCCATTTTTAAGACATTCTCCTTTGAGAAGCGCTGTCCTTCTGTAAACCCTCCTACACTGAACTGTTTTGTGCCTACTTTCCTTTCACAGTGCTGCTGTTTGTTAAATGATCAAAATATTGAACAACATAAAGTCACTTTCTGATGTTGTTAAAATTAGAGTTATATTGAAAATTTAGTTTGTTCAGGAGTCTTGCCATAATATTTTTGTCTTTTTTAAGATGATTTTAAAATCACCATAATTATTTTTGTCTTTTTTTAAGATGTTATCAACTCACAGCAGTTACAACGTCCATTAATAACAATCAGCTTACCAGCTGCCCCACACTGTCTGGGCCCCACAGGAGAACAGCCCAAGGCAATATTGGAGGGTGGTGAAGTGTGGATGGGTGGGGAGGTGACAGTCCTGGGGAGGCAGGGGCAGCCTAGGAAGGTGGAGAGATGTCCTTCTCCAGCCTTCCAGCTTGTTCTGTTGGATAAATCTATATCTATATCTAGATAGATAGATAGACAGATAGATAGATAATAGGTAGATAGATATTTCCAGTAGCTTGAAGATAGGGAGGTGAGGATAAAGGGAAAAAGCTATTGGCTCATCAAAAAACCAGGCCTAGTTATGTTCTCTGCATGTGGGCTTTCAGACCATCCTTGTCCTCATAAATGTATTTGGAGTAGACATGTGTCAGACAGCTCATCCTTTTCTCAGAGACAAAGTAGAGAAAGTGATTGAGCCAAGCACTTATTTTTTCCCCAAAAGGAAGTTTCAGCAGCAGTTTTTAAAAGAAACCCTATGCTCACACACTTATTAGTTCTGCAGGGTAGGATGCAAAGGGTTTTCTAAAGCATAATTGTAATGGAAAAATAATACATAAAATCTTGCATTTGTGTGTGTGTGTTTAACAAGAAGGCACTTATGCAGCATATATCATTAAACTGTATGTACACTTGGAGAATAAATTATCATTTCTAGTCTGCCTCTGGTATGGGTTGAAGAGTAAAATATATCTACCTAAAGTTATTATTTATATGCTAACAAATGGAGTTAATCAAAACTATTTCATGTAGAAAGAAAAGATAAGTGGTATGCAGATTTTTTGAGAATTCACTGAAAATTGATGGTAGATACAAAGTCTTCTGTATATTAAGATCATGCAACAGGATGACCTCATTGCTCAACGATTTCACCAAAGCAAACAGAGCAAGAAACGTTCTGTATGTGGTCTCTTCCTGCCAAGCACACACAATCATCAACTGTTTTCTAAAGAATACACATTTGGAATCACACAGACTTTTTGAAAAATTGATTGAAAAGGTCATTTGTGGTAGGGCATGGTGGCTCATGCCTGAATTCCCAGCACTTTGGGAGGCTGAGGCAGAAGGATCATTTGAGTCCAGGAGTTAGAGACCAGCTGGGCAACATAGAGATACCCTATCTCTATAAAAAAAACTTAAAAATTAGCTGGGTGTAGTGACACATGGCTATAGTCCCAGCTACTCAGGAAGCTAAGGTGGGAGGATTGCTGGAGCATAGGAGGTCGAGGTTGCAGTGAGCTGTGACTGTCACTGCACTCCAGCCTAGGGGACAGAGCAAGCAAGACCTGCCAAAAAAGAAGAGAGAGAGAGAGAGAGAAAGGAAGGAAAGGAAAGGAAAGGAAGGAAAAGAAAAGAAAGGAAAGGAAAGGAAATATGCCGAGGCTGAAAAAGAAAGAATGAAATGAAGGAAAGAAAGAGAATGAAAGAAAGAAAGAGGAAAGAAAGAAAGAAGGAAAGAAAAGAGGAAGGAAGGAAAGAAGGAAGGAAGGAGGGAGGTGGAAGGAAGGAAGGAAGAAAGAAAGAAAGAAAGAAAGAAAGAAAGAAAGAAAGAAAGAAAGAGAGAAAGAGAAAGGAAGAAAGTGAGAAAGAAAGAAAGAAGGAAAGAAAGAAGGAAGGAAGGAAGGAAGGAAGGAAGGAAGGAAGGAAGGAAGAAAGAAAGAAAGAAAGAAAGAAAGAAAGAAAGAAAGAAAGAAAGAAAGGAAGGAAGGAAGGAAGGAAGGAAGGAAGGAAGGAAGGAAGGAAGGAAGGAAAGAAAGAAAGAAAGAGAAAGGAAGGAAGGAAGAAAAGAAAGAAAGGTAGAAGTCATTTGTTTTTAATGTAATGTTGGATACAATGAAGGGGAAAAAATCACATAAAGTCATCCATAAAAGACCTTAAGGAATCAATCAGATCAATTAGAAATTAATTCAAAATCCCATTTACTGTCTTAAGAGAATGGTTTGAAAATGGTTCTCATTATTAATATCATTTACATCAAGATATATAAACCTATTTTTCAGGCCTCAAAAATCTAAATTACATCTCAACAACACGTGATTGTACCCAGCCTTTTCACCCTGGGAGCACCAAAGGGAAGAAGGTAATTTTTCGGTCTTTTGGAAGCTGAGCCCTGGTGCCAAGATGCCTCAAGCCAAAACCACACAGAACAGCCTGCCTGACAGACGGGCCGGGTAGGCTTTATCAGGCTTTTAGGTTCTTATGAGCTTCCCTACTTGCAAATCAAACATAAATTTGTCCTTTGTGGCTCTTTCATAAAAACATTGGCTCGTGAGTGTTTCCATTTGTCTTTTTATGGATCTTACAAGCCAGTCCGAACTGTTTGCAGAATAACAGCATTTCCTAAGTCTTTCTGAGGTAGGAAGGCCAAAAAGAATGCAATTGCCCACGATGAACAGGACGCCCTGCTCACTTAATGGACTCCCAAAGGCCTCCTTTACTGGGGTGGCGCCCTGGAGCAAGAAGTCTTGCAGGAACTTCTGTGTGGCCTTGGCTCCCCTGAGACCCAGTGTGTTCCATTAGAGGTAGATGTTGTTTTCCCTCACTCCCGGGTGGTACAGACACCACCACATGGGGCCACCAGGCACAAACCTGGACTCTACTGCTATCTGTACGTGTCATATGGAGGGGGATCTCGGCCTCCCTGAGTCTGTTTTCTTACCTGAATCTGGCAAAAAGAAAAAAAAAATCAATCATATATCAAATATTGATTAAACACTGTAACAATTCAGACAGAATCAGCGTTTAAGGAAGCATAGTGTCCCTTCCTCTAGGAGCTCATGATAAAGAGCTGGAATATACAGCACGCCAGAGTGGTACGCGTGGGTCAGGGAGGGGCATTTTACAGAGGGCCCAGGGAAGGCCTTAAAAAGGAGGTGATTTGTGATTAAAGACCTGAAGGAGGGGAAGAAGGGGAAGGAGGGAGCGCTGCAGACATCTGGGGAAAGAGCCCTCCATGGGAAGGCATGACCCTGACAGGAACAGGCTGGGTGTGTGGGAGAAACAGTGTGATCAGAGCAGGAAGAAGGAGAGGCAGTAGGAGGAGATGAGGTCAGAGAGACAATTAGGGGACAAGATCATCTAGGAAAGGGGTTGGCACACTATATATAGCCCTGCCATCCATTTTTTAGAATAGTTTTATGAGAACCACAACCATGTCCTTTCGTTTACATATTGTTTATGGCTACTTTCAAACTACCCCAATAGTGGTGAGTAGTTGTGACACGGACCATTTAGCCCACAAAGCCTAAAATATTTACTATCCAGCACTGTACAGAAAAGGTTTACCAACCTCTGCCTTGAAGAAATAGGAGCTAATTTTTCTCCATGGTAGGGAGTCTGGAGTAGGCAGTGCAGGGATAGTGCAGAAGCTCCATGATGTTAAGAAGGATCCAGACACCTTTGATCTTTATGCTCTGCCAGCCTCAGCATGTGGACATGTTGCATTATGATCTCAACGTGGCTGCCAATGCTCCAGATATTACATATCATGTACTCATTTGAGACAGGCAGGCAGGAGAGACATCTGTTCTTTCTACCAGGAAAGCAAAAGTTATCTTCACCATCCCTCAGATCTCTCCTCCCCCAGCACACTTTCCCCTGTCTCTGTGTCCAGAAGTAGGTCTCATGGTCACCTCTAGCTTCACTGAAAAAAGCTATGAAAAGGATTGTCAAGACTTAGACAGCTGTTTTTTTTTTTTTTAACTGTAACCCACAGTAAGAATGCAAACAAAAAGTTCCACAAAACACAACTTATATTTACTGTTTGTGCTGTACACTGATATTTTCCCTTGCATTTGTTTAAGTACTAGTCACATCATCAACTAAGTTAATTTCATGACCCACTGTTGGGTTGTAAGTAGAGTATGAAAAATACAAGTGGGCATGAGCCATAACTAGGGGCTGGCATGTTGCTGCTACAGACAAGTTGGTTTTTCTCTCTCCTTTCCCTCCCTCTTTCCCTCCCTCCCTCCCTCCTTCTCTCTTTCCTCTCTTCCCCTTTCCCTCTTTCCTCCCTCCCTCCTTCCTTCCTTCCTCCCTCTCTCCCTCCTCGATCTTTCCCTCCCTCCCTCCCTCCCTCCCTTCCTTCCTTCCTTCCTTCTTGTCCTTTTCCTTCTTTCCTATCTCTCTTTCTTTTTTGCAAAGAAGGAAGTGGATATTGGCTGGCAACCGACACGATCGGCAGCCTCCACCATAAGTGAGCTGGAGAACACACCCAGTTCTATTGAACCCTGAAAGAAAAGGTGAACCCTCCTTCTGAGGGAACTGAGGATGCTGACAATGGACACTTGTGTCCGATGTAAAATTCCAGCACTCGCAGCCATGAAAGAAAATAACAATGTGTCCTTTGCTGCAGCATGGATGCAGCTGGACACCATTATCCTAAGCGAACTAATGCAGAAATAGAAAATCAAACACCACATGTTCTCACTTACAAGCAAGAGCTAAATATCGGGTTCACCGAGACATAAAGAAAAAAACAATAGACACTGGGGACTCCAAAAGTGGAAGGGAGACAGCGCGGCAAGGGGTGAAAAACTTCCTACTGGGTACTACGCTCACTATCTGGGTGACAGGATCAATAGAAGCCCAAACCTCAGTACCACACAATATACAATTGTAACAAACCTGCACATGTATCTCCTAAATCTAAAATAAAAATGGAAATTTAAAGAAATGCAAGGAGTAACACCAACTGCCCAGGAGTGCTGAGGGAATTGCATGGGATCCCCAATGTAAAGCACTAGCATAGTGTCTGAGCCGCAATAGGTGCACAGGACACATGGGCTTGCTGTCCCAAACCCAGTCCTCACTCAGAGCCACTCATGGCCCTGTGAACAGCATTAACTAGGTCAGAGAGAATGATTCACACTCGAGTTCCGGAGAGCCCAGGGAAACTGTTATATCACCCTGTGCTATGTTTACTTCTCCTATCAGGAGTGATTAAATTCTTAGGATCTCATGCTCAGAGGTTGACAGCTATATTGAATTTTACCCACTGTTTTAAAAAACCTTTGGAAGCACCCAATTATTTGTCTCAGCTTTGATGAGGGCTGTGGAACAGCAAATGTGTCATGACAAGTCATCAACCACAGGGACCCTCAGAGCTATCAAAGCATGGGCCATTCTCCAAAAATTCAAGCAAACGCAGAAATGGGAGGGCCCCTGAACCGGGTATCTTCAGTCCTGTCACTTTTTGCAGGTGGAGGTTGCAACATAAGTCATACAGCAGCCATGTAAGCATTAGCAAAGGCCCTCTAAGTCAGGGTTCAGGGACCCATGAGACTCAAATTCCAGGTTGATTTTGGTGCATGTGGCCACCTGCGTTTTCTAGAAGATACATATCAGATTCTAAAATGGCCATGAAACCCTAAAAATATTAGGAAACGCATGTTGAATGAAACTGAAATGATTTATGTTAGGGGTGGGAGAGAACAGGTCCGGAGGTCAGAGCTGGGAATGGTGAGATAAAGCAGAAATTACAAATGTTTTCCATCAACCCCATGCCCTGCCTTGCCACCCCCACGCCCCAGAAACACTGAACTGTTTCCAGTTCCCCAAATGGCCTGTGGTTTTCTGTCCTCTCTGCCTCCGTGCTGGCAAACCTTCGTCCAGGAGGCAGTGACTGGGAGAGAAAGACTAACTTCTTCTTATTCACCAGATCGGATTTCTTAAACGATAAGAAGTTCAAAGTGGCCATGCCAAGCAAACAGCCAGACTGTACAAAGGTGCCCCTAGAGCAATAAATAGCAAATGCTCCGGGCTTTAGTGATAAGCCTCCCCAGACTCCAAGCCCCACCAGGCATGCAGACAAGTGACTGCAGTGATTGCAGCGCCTGCGCAGCGGCCTTTGTTGGAAGTCCAGGAGTCCGCGTTACCCCGCAAAGTCCCTGGCCGCCGCCCGCACACCGAACCCCTCGGGGCTGAGTCGGACTGCTTTCTCCGCGCGTCCCGGGACGCCCTCGGGAACTCAGGAACGCGCCGCGCGCTGAGCAATGGCCTGGGGACACCTGGCAGGTCACAGGCCCCTAACCTTCCCCGCAGCCCCTCCGCCACCTCCCGGCTCCCAGACCTTACCGGTGTTCTCGGGGCGGGGCGAAGCGGGGCGTACGGGGCGGTGCCATTGGCCGGTGCGGAGTGAGGGGCGTGCCCGGGGCGGGACGGAGAAGCCGGGGCGGCACCATTGGCCGTGCAGGGCAAGAGGCGGGGAGCGGGGCGGGGCGAGGGTCGAGGGGCGGGGCGCTGGGCGGGCCTAGTCCCGAGGACCTGAAGCCGGGGGTCGGCAGGCGCTGCGGGGGCAGCTCTGGTGCAAGCGACGGCACGACACATGCAGTGGCTTCTGGACTGCGCGATGACTGAACGGTGAGTGACGAACAAGCAGGAGAGTGCTTGGGCGTCCATGGACCATCCCCTCCGACCCAGGACTGCCACCAGGCAGGGACGCTGAAGCCTGGGCACTTGTGCCCTTCGGCCGCAGCACACAGGGTCCCTCCCCCTGCCAGCCTGGCGCATTGCGGGCCTCGGGCTCATTACTGAGAGTGGGCACTGCGCCTGGCACCTCTGTTAAGCACTTTAGGGGCTACAACCTGAGCACGACAGGTGAGCGCGGCCACTGGCTACACCTTTTTTGTTCACCTTGTCCTTAGCCAGTTTCCTAGAAGTACTGATCCTAGAGTTGGGGAGAGAGCCTAGAGGCCTCTGGCACAACTCCGATTTTACTGATGGAAATCGAATGCCTAGATAATAGCAGCAGGGGTCTGTCTCACAATCGCTGTCTGTAGAGGGCTTGCCTTGCTCTGGGCCAAGTGCTTTAACACAGTATGCCTCTTACTCCTCACAGCAAGTGAGAGTCCTACTTTCGTTATCCTGTTGTCAGATGAGAAAACTGAGGCTTAAAGAGTTACAAAATTGTCCACCTTTACCGGATGAGTTGGTGATGTAGTCAGGATTTGAACCCTGGGCTTGCTGTGCCGCTGGGTCTCTTATTCTTCACCCCTAGTCTCCCGAGCTCATCTTGCCTGCTGCCCTGCTCTTCTGGGCTCCTGACTCCAGACCCGTCCTGCACTTCCCACTTCCAAAAGATGCCTCAGTGTTTTCATTAACCTTGCACAGCGGAGGGAGGGAGGCCTCCTCTCACACCAGAGTCAGTGCCCAGGCCAGGGCCAGCACTTTCTTAAAACACAGTAAGGAGAGCTTCAGGAGCCCCATTTCACAGAGGAATTAAATAAGGTCGCACAGCAAATAAGGGCTGGGCTTCTGGAATTTGAACCCAAGCAGGTTAGACTACAAAGCTATGCTGTGCACTCACAGAAGAGCCCCTCGCTGGCTTTGCTGTAGTTTAACTGCCTACAGTACTAAGGTGTCAATCAGGATTTGTTGCCAAAATCCATTTTTTTAAAAAAAAAGTTAGAAATGAATTGGTGAAGTAACAGGTAAATGTAGACCTTCCTGCCTTCTGTTCCTCTGTGTGGTTCCTTAGCTACTGCTGCCAGGACAGCAGGTTAGGGGAGAAGATAGGAGGGAGAGGGTCAGAGGAGAAAGAGGAAAGGAGAGAAGAGAAGAGATGAAACTCATTAAACTTAGGTTTAAAAAAATGCTCCCAGAAATTGTCATGGGCTGTTTCAGCACTTTGTCAGTGTATGGGAAGGCTGTTGTCGTTAGTTCTAGCCATAATTCTTTCTATGTGTAGCGCTGGTGATTTGACAATAAAAATGTTGATGCCACAGATTAAAGTGTCTATCTGAAACTCAGGAGATGGGGCTGTATTTCCACCATGAAGCTCCAGTGGGTGGCCTGGAGGTCGAGAACAGAATCAATGTCCAGGGTCCCCCTGGGTCAGGACCAAGTGGACCATGACAGATAACAAAGAACATGAACGAAACTTGGGTGTGTGTCAGAGTTCAGATTCTGGAAGTGCAAGGCCTCAAAGGGGAGACCCTAACTAGGAGGACTGCCAGAAAGCCTCTGCCCTGGGCCCCTGGGGTCTGGGGCCTGGTTTCAGTGGTCAGCTCAGACTCTCTCCTCACTCATGGCCACTCCTACAGGGAGGCCTCACATTCCCATGTCTGGGGCCCCACGGTCTCTCCAGAGTCCCTGACTCCCAGTGTCAGTACGAACAGTAATGGGAGCCTCTTTTCATTATGGGTGAGCCCCACACAAGGCCCATCTTACATGTCTCCTCATTCGTCTTCACAGAAGTCATCGAGAATTTTAGTTATTTAATTGATGAGGTGCCCAAGGTTCAGAGAGGGAACTGGACTTGCCTAAGGTCACAAAGCCAGGCAGTCACAGAGCAGAGCTTACAACCCAGAGCCTTGCAAAGGCCAGGTGGTTATTCTCTCTCAGAGGACCTTTGGGAAAACTGTTTTAAAATAAAGAAAATCAAATAGAAAGTGGCTACACTTCCTAAAGCTTCTACAGTTTTTTTATTTTTGTTAAAGAGAAACTTGTGCCCAGGGTCTCCTTTTCTGGCTGTCCCACCTTCTTCCCTAGGATATACTCTGGAGGAAGAGGCCCAGAACCCGCTCCCTTTGCCCTGCCTGGCCTTGGGAAGCAGGGGTGGGATGTCATTGAGCCCCATAGCTGCAGAGCTGGGAAGAGCCCTGAAGACTCTATATCAGCTGCCACAACAGCTCTGGCTAAACTGAGGCCCAAGAGATGGCACAACACGCTAGGATCACAGGCCAAGTTAATGCCACAGCAAAATTCACATGCAAGGCTCTACGATGCCCCTTTGCCTCTTCTTTCTTGCTGTGACAGGTTTCAGCAGAGACTCTAAACCTGGGATCTGGGAATCTGGGAGCACGTGGACAAGAGCTGTCTCATCCCCCTGCAGTAGTATGCAAATTGTGTGTGTGTGTGCACGTGCATGCAGATTGCAGCAACATGCACATACATGCATTTTCTGGGGAGAGTGCACTAAGCTTTCAAGAGACTCCAAAGGACTCTATGACCCAAAAGATTCTGAGACCCTTGTGTCTCACAGGGCCCTTGTGTCTCCAGCAGTGGCATGTGGCACATAGGCCTGGGGTAGTGGACAGCACAGGTGAGGGCAGCCGTAGAGAACCTCCAGAGCAGCCCTGCAGCAGCAGGCACCCAGAGGGGTCTGCCCCTCTGCATTACACTCACAGCCCCAGGCAATTGGGATATTGGCCAGTGCCCATTTTGGGCACCTGTTTGGCCCGAAAACCATAGCTAAGAAGATCTTTGTTCCTGTGGAGCTTCTCTCTCTCTCTCTCTCTCTCTCTCTTTTTTTTTCCACTCTTGTTGCCCAGGTTGGAGTGCAATGGCACGATCTCGGCTCACCGCAACCTCTGCCTCCCAGATTCAAGCGATTCTCCTGCCTCAGGCTCCATAGTAGCTGGGATTACAGGCATGTGCCACCCCGCCCGGCTAATTTTTTGTATTTTTAGTAGAGACGGGGTTTCTCCATGTTGGTCAGGCTGGTCTCGAACTCCCAACCTCAGGTGATCCACCCGCCTCGGCCTCCCAAAGTGCTGGGATTACAGGTATGAGTCACTGCACCCGGCCAGATCTTCTCTTCCATAGGGAGGAGGAGAGCCTGGTTGATGGGGAAGTTGAGGAGTGGTTCAGGGGGTTCCAGGGCCAGGGATTGTATGTTTAAGGTGTAAGGGGGAGCAGGAGGACTGGACATGGTTTTCTTGTCCCAAATTGCTTTGCCTTGAAACAAGGGCAGAAGCCAGAAGTCTTGCCCACTGGGAAGGCTGGTCTGTGATCTACATGGGTGCTCAGGGCCAGGCTCTCAGAGGAAGGGGAACTGTATCAGGGAGGCCTGGATGCTGGACTGGACTCAGAGAGACCTGTCAGTGACAGCCCAGGACCACAGCGGGGAGTAAAGATGAGCCAGGCCTGTGTGGTCAGCCCAGGGCAAGTCGGGAGTGGAGGTGGAGGGGAGCTCTGTGCCTGCCTCTTCTGGACTCCCCTGGTCTCCACTGTCTCTACCCGGACAGTGCAGAATCTTCCGGGACAGGGAGGAGTGAATTGAGCCAGAGGGATGGTGGTGGGAGTGGAGAGGAGGGGTCTGGTGATTGGAACTAGGCAGCAGGAGGGGATAGCAGTGTGGAAGGAGGTGGGAGTGGCAGCTGCTGAGGCGCTGCCTGCCATCTACAACCAGACAGCCGGCTCTCGCCACAGAAATGCTTGGCTGAGGGTACCCCCTCAGAGGCACCTGGTGCTGGCAGACACTGCAGCTTCTTCCCCGGCCAGGCTCCTGTCATTTGCTGGCTAACAGGTGCTGGGAGGGGCCTTTTAAAGGTTCATTGTCCTCTGTGCCCGGTTGCCGTTGTGGCTGGCATTTGAATGTGGTAGCCATGAACTGCAGCCAGGAACTTAGTCCCCCCGGAATGCCGGCAGCGTGGCCTGCACCTGCTCTGTGGCCTGCACTTGCTGTCCTCCTCCAGCCGGAGCAGCTCAGGCCCCCAGCTCTGCCCCACACCCTTGTCCTCCTTTCTTTTGCTTTCCAGGTCACTTTCTATATAACCTATTTGATTTAAATCATGCTGAAATAAGAAAATAAAAATCACAATTCCAGGAAATGTTAAAACAGAGGTAACCAAGCTCTCAGCCTTCACAGACATGCTTAGAACATTTTAATTTGGATGCCCGTACGTTTTCCCTTTTGCCAAGCAAGGACACCACATCTATGCTGGCCATGTTTTATGTAAGAAGGGTCATTGTCAGACAGAAAAGCAGACAGCACAGTCTTAAAATGAAAGGCTTTCAAGTGGACTCAATTTCGTGTCACGAAAGCCTCACTTCACTCAGCATCTTCTGTTCCTTTTGCCACTGACCTGTAGGAATTGGGCCCCGGGAGTGACTGGAAGAATCACAGTCATCTTCTTCTGTAATTACTGTCCCCACAAACACAAAAAAGGAAAGACGGCCCATGCCTAGCAGCTCTAAAGCCCTCAGCGGCCTTTGTCCCTCAGTAGCGACAGCAGGCTGGCTGTCTGCACGGCTGGCAGAACAGCTGCTGAAGTGGAAAGGGAGAACAACTCACTGCTTGTTCACTGGGACAGGTAGCCATGGCTGGCATGCCGCCCAGGGGGCCTCCTCTGGGTTACAGAGGGCCCTGGCTGCAGTTGATCACTCTGGTTGGGGACAGAGTGTCCTCCAGCCTGGGAAACAGGCGTGGAGGCCTGAGCTCTGTCCTGGGACCTGGGGGAGGGGAGCAGGCCCAGACAAAGAAGGCTGAACTTTCCCAGCAGAATGGCACGGCTGGGGGGAGGGGAGGGCCCGCTAGCCGACTTGGCCTGTCCAACTGCATCTGTCACTCTGTGGTTTTGAGCCTGAGCCTGGGTGGCAGGCCAGCCCCAGCCCGTCCTCTCCTGACTCCTGCTGCCACCCATGCAGCCTCGCTTTAATCCATTTGTGTATTAGGCTTCTACCTAGGATCTAGTTTCAAGATAAGGTTGTGTTGTTTATAAAAGACTGGAAAATACACTGGCAGAGATTCTCAAAGGCCCCACCTAGTGCACTTGGAGATTCAATGCAAAAGGCTGCTCCAGGAAAATGCTCCCAATAGAGACATGGCTCCCTTTCCTCTCCTGTTGGGTGTGTGTGTTCCCCCTTGTAGCTCCCTCCTGCCACAGCTATCTTTTAGACACCCCTTATGTACTCATGCAGCTTCCTATAAGACTCGCCCAGTGATGTCAAAACGAATGAAATTCATCAAAATGAATGCAAGTCTGGTTAAGGGGATAGGGCGCAAGCTCAGTGTTGCGTTCTGCAGTGGAATTCTGTGAGTGATCCTGGAGCTCAGGGAAAACAGGTCTTCTCGCGGTGTTGGGTGTGAGAACCAAAGAGACAAGTGACTTTTGTGGGAGCCATAGGCTCTTAGCCCCTGAAAGTTTCACTAAAAATCAGACATGAGGTGGATTGATTAATAGGAGAAAAGGCATACACATTTACTTAAGGTGCATGCATGGGAGCCTTCAGAATGATGGTCTAGTTTCCCAGTGAGTTATATACCATATACAGAGACTTATATACCATTTTGAGGTTACAGAAAGAATAGGGGCTTAGATTCTGGTGAAACAGGCTATGGGAGGAGGAGAGGCTTGACTAGTGAAAGTGACCTTGTTATGTAGATGAAGCCTCCCTCAGAGAGACTTTTAAAGGTGTGGATTCTCAATCTCTCCTGGATGTGGGGAAAGACCTGGAAAGGGGAGGGGGCCTGGTTGCATTAATGGAGCTTCTCTACAGATGCAAATTTTCCCACTGAAGACACTCTGCCAGCCACTTTTTTCAGGATGGGCAAGTGGCAGCCATTTAAGAATATGTCAAAGAAATGTATGTTAGGGATAAAATATTTTCATCTCCTTCCCTTGCTTAGGGCCATGAAGCTAATGAGTGCTGGAGGACACAGAAATGTGTGTCTCTCTCAAAGGAGAGACTGTCTTTGTGTGGAGCCGAGGTTCCTACCCTGTAAGGCTCAGGACCCAGCCCAGCAAGCTGAAAGAGCCTCCCTTTGCTGCAGTGGGCCCTGAGCCACCTCCCTCAGCCTTGTTTGCTGACCCCCCTGCCCTCCTCTGAGATGCCATGCCCCATTCTCTGCCCCAGCTGTTCACCCCACAAGCCCATCTTCTCCTTTACCCCTTCACTTTGCCATCTGCAGTCTAGAACTCTTCTTTACTTTCCTCCTGGTTTGTCTCCTCTGAGCAGCCGCCCCCAGCTGATGCCACTCAATCATGGCTGGAGACACTCAACCATAGTTGTGTCCTGTAAATAAGCAGGCATGCAGGGGAAAAGCACTCATGAAGGCCAGCGAGGGAGAACCATGCTTTTCAAATAGTATTACCCAGAGTCCTAGGAGATGAGGCTCTCTGCCACCATCTCACTGTTAACCACGGCAATCCCCTTTAATCTGTTTTGCATATATTTTCTATTTGAGCAAAGAGTTCCACAGTTAAGAAAATTTCAAACCCATTGGAGGTCAATATTCTTGTTGTACAGATGGGAAAATTAAGGCCCAGAGAGGAGAAGGCATGCAGCTAAGCACCCCAGAGCTCTTTAGGAAGCATCTTCTATGAATAAGTAACCACTGCCTGACTTACGGGAAATTCCACTTCTAAGTATTCCTACTACGTATGGCAAAATGAACTTCTTCCCCACACGCTATAGGAGACTGGAAGTAAATGTAAATCATGCCGTGTCGTGAATCAGAAGTCACAAACTGGAGCCTCACTGTCTAGTGGACTAGGAGGGGTCCCCAAACACTGGTGGGACTTTGACCCCAGCTGATGTCCAGGCTCTTGACTCCTTGAATTCCTTCTCATACAAGTCAGAAAATAGTGAAAGTACACACTCAAGAAGGGAGAGTGTGCAAGGGAGTTGGGAGCTGCTGCCTTGATGGGTTTCTTTAACCAAGGGGTGGAATATCCAAGAAGATTCCTGGAAAAATGTGGAACTTTCTTGAAACTGTGGTGCCACCCATTTTTACGTCACATATTGGTGTTCTGGAACTGTCACGGTGCTGTGGGTGTGTGACTTAGCATCCCAGAGAGTTGCCTGGTTAATGAGTGAGGAGAAACCTAGGTCGAATCCAGCACCATGTTGGGTTCAGTTGGTCTTAGCCAGCTTGGCCAAGCTCTGATTTTTTAGAGTCTTATGACGCCTAGCTTCTTACAACTCCTATTTCAACAGTTTCCTTTTGATGGTCATGTGAAATGGCTGCCTGGAATTTTCTATTCTCCTGCAACCATCTGTATTATTCCTGTATCACCACTAGGTGTATCTGTCTTACAAAGGTGTTTGGTTTATTTACAAATATATTTAAATAAAATATTACATTAAATATATGTTGTTTTAATTGGATTATGTATTTCATGAGACTTGGTCTGGGTTATGCTGCAGTAACAAATCCCTGATACACCAGTGGCTTGTCACGGCAGAGGGTTATTTCTCTTTCTCAGTCTATATCCAGTGTGGGTTAGCAGACGGTTCTGGTCCACAGTCACTCAGAGACCCAAGCTGACCATCGAGTAGCTGCACAGTTGAAACACGTGGCTTTCTGGGCCATCATGGCGGAGACAGGAGAACTGCAGGGTTGTGCACTGGCTCATAAAGCTGCTGGCCTGGAAGGGACCCACACGCTTGTTCGCAGCTCAGTGGTCAGAATGAGGCCCATGGCCCCAGCCAGCTGCAGAGGGCCAGGGTGGTGAGCGACCACATGGGCATTCCAGGGACAGTGCATGCCTCTGCCAGCCATCCACCTTTCAGTAGTGGAATATAGCCCGGAAAAATCCAGATTCCTGGCTTCTTATGAAACGCCAAAAGAGTTGCCACGTCGCAGAATGAATGTGCCCCCCATTCCCCATGGACCCCGTGACGAGTGTCCCTCAGTGGAGTCACCTCCGTGGCCATTGGAGACTTTTATATTATTTATTGCTGCTGTATGTGCACAGCTCTGGAAGAGTAGACTTGGAGGGAGTCTAGAAGCTTCTTGTATTTATTCAGCAATTTAACAACCACGTATAGACTTCCTGCGATGTGCCAGGCTTATACTTGGGGCTGGAAACTAGTGGTAAAGTACCCTGCCCCCGTGCTCCTGTTCTCTTGGGAGGGAAGTCTAAACAAGAGCTGGGTTCTGCAGGGCCCAGTGGGGAAATGGGAAGAGGTGATGGGGCAGAGAGGGGCTGCCCCGACATGGACTGGGGCTTTTCTGGCAAGGCTTTCCAGGAGGAGCTAACATCGGAGGAAGGAGTAGTTCTGGGTTCTGAACAGAGAACAGCACTACAAAAGCCCCAAGGGAAGAAAAAGCATAGAGCCCCTTAGGGGAGCCGTGAACTGTTCAGTGAGCCCGGGGCTTAGAGCAGGAAGTTGGGGTGGAAGCTGGATACAGAGGAAGGCAAGAGAAAAAAACACCGCCTGTTATGTGGGGGTAAATCCAGCCCTTCCTGTAATGAGTTTGCTGAAAGCAAGATTTCGTTATGCTGAAGACCCACAGAAGCAGTGTGGGCTGAGAAACCCAGTCCCATGGTTCACCCTGGGCTGCACTAGGCTTCTGCCTTGCAAACATATGAGGAACTACCCAGAGAGGGGGGCAGATCACTTTTTCCACAGGCAAGCGGAGGTGCTGAGGAACTGAAACTTTATTTTGAAATCCCTGTTGCCTGGCCAAGAAAAATGCAGCAAGAAGTCACCGGCTCCAGGCCTTGCTGCTGGGGGCCTGACATCCTTCCAGGCCCTGAGGTGCCTCACTCTGGAGCACGGCAGAGGGGAGGAGGTATGGATAGGATGATCCTGAGGTGATCAGGAAGCCCACTCTCTCAAATCCTTCCCCTTCTCCAGGCCAACTGTATTTCCCTGCCTCTGGCATCACAGGCTCACGCAGGGCTGATGTTAGCACAGAGGGCAGGCTCATCACATTTGTGGGTGTCAAGCAAGGAGGGAGAGAGCAAATTGGACCTGTCCAAGTGAGTGCCCGAGGGGATGGGCATTCTGCAGGGACGGGCTCTGAGGACATTAATAAATACGACAGCAGGTGGAACTGAGCTTGAGCTCCCCGCTCCCCGTGGCATTAGAACACGCTCAGGTCAGGAAGACATGATGGGTTTGTGTGAACAGATGTGGGGGAGTTGTGAATGAGTGGAACTGTGCTGTGGGAAGGATGTGGTGTGGCCCCAGGCTGTGCCCCCTCCCAATGTGTCCTAACACCCCCAGCCCTGTGCTGCAACTTGGGAGATGGAAGGTGGAGGCAAGGTCAGCACTGCAGTGTGTGTGTGTGTGTGTGTGTGTGTGTGCATGAGATTGTGTGTGTTTGTGTGTATGTGCGTGTGTTGTTTGTGCGTGTGTGTGAGCATGTGTGTATGTCTTGAGTGTGACTGTGTGTTTGTGTGCACGTGAGAGTGTGTGAGTGTATGTGTGTGTGCATGTGATTGTGTACGTGTGTTTTTGTGTATGTGTGTGTATGAGTGTATGTGTGAGAGTGTGTGTGTGTGTGTGTGTGTGAAGCTTTACCTCCCTGCCCAGCATGTAGGAGGCCTTGATAAGAGTCCTTGGCCACATTGACATGGGGGAGTGAGACGAACAGGAAGTCGTGCAGATGCCAACAGGATCCAGAAAGCTCTGGTGGATTTACCGTCCGTGAAAGAAACCTGGGGAGGGCAGGAGCAGCTCCTCAAACTGGTCAAGGCTGTGTGTGGAAAGAGGGAACAGTATGTGTGTGGAACAGTGTGTGTGAACAGTGTGTGTGTGGATCCACTAGTGATCCTGTGGGCTTGAGATTACTTTGTTGCACAGACGAGGAAAGGAAGGTTTGGGGGTTTAAGTCACTGCCTGTGTTCGATATAGAGAAGGTGCTAAGAGACCAGAATCAGGGGTCCGAATGCTGAAACAGTGGCTTTGCTGCTTACTTGCTGGTAATCTTGGGCAAAGTGCTTAAACTCCTGTCCCTGTCTTCTCATCTGTAAACTGGGAATATGGTGATACTCACCTCACAGTATTGTTGTAGGGACTGGATGAGATAACTCAGAGAAGATGCCAACCGTCTACAGCACATAGGGAACACAGGCCGACTAACCCACTGCCAGGAGAGCCAGTGATGGGCCACTGCCTGGCTCAGTGGGAAGGCAGGAGAGAGGCCCAGGGTAGCTCTGGAGGACTGCGGGAGCAACCAAGGCAGAAGCCATCAGTCAGGCTGTCCCAGCCAAGGGAAGGGAGCATGTGGTCTAAAATGCTTAGGAGACAGATCTGGATTCCTGGGGATTATGGAGAGTCTTCCGAGGTGGGCGGCTGAAAGGACCAGTGTCACTGGCTCAGCATGACTTTGCCCAACCAAGGGCAGCTTGGCTGACATGTGGCCATGTGGGTCTGGGCCAGACCCTTTCAGCTGCAGCCACCTTGTGCCCAGGCAGTGTGATGCCAAGGCTGACGGTGTCTGTGCCAGGGCTGCAGGTGTTGGGTGCTGCACTGGCCAGCATTCCTCTGGCTCACCTGTTCGTCCACTCTTCCTTGTCTTCCCAACAAGTAACTTCTAGGTCTGCAGACAAGAGGAAGAGAAGATGAAGGAAGACTGTCTGCCGAGTTCTCACGTGCCCATCAGTGACAGCAAGTCCATTCAGAAGTAAGCATCGGTGTGCAGGTTGGGTGGGGGAGTCTTCACATTTGCCATTCCCCTCATCCTGGGCAGCCTTTAGGTGGAGGGGTTCTGAGCACTTGTTCAGATATCTGATGGGGTGCCCTGGGAGACAGTGATGGGGTGCTTCTTTTTGAGCCTGTCCAATAGGGGATCCCCAAGCCACACATGTCCATGGCTGGGAGGCATGGGCAATAGAAAAGAGGCTCCAGATGGCAGGCCCTTTATACTAAATAAGTGTGTACGAGGCCTCATTATAACTTTTACATTGATTGCATGTTGACAAATAGTAATTTAGATGTATTGAGTTCAATAAAATGTGTTATTAATGCTAATTTCACCTGTTTCATTTTCCCTTCTGTATTAGGCCATTCTTGTGTTGCTATAAAGAAATACCTGAAGCTGGGTAATTTATAAAGAAAAGAGGTTTAGTTGGCTCACGGTTCTGGAGGCTTATAGGAAGTGTGGTGCTGGCATCTGCTTGGCTTCCAGGGAGGCCTCAGGGAGCCTCCAGCCATGGTGGAAGGCGAATGGGGAGCAGGCACTTCACATGGCGAAAGCAGGAGCAAGAGAGAGGGAATGGAGGGTGGTGCCACACACTTTTAAATGACCAGATCTCGTGTGAACTCAGAGCGAGGGCTCACTCATCATCACGGGGATGGCCCAAGCCACTCATGAGGGATCTGCTCCCATGATCCAAACACCTCCCACCTGGCCCCGCCTCCAACCCTGGGAATTACAGTTCCACATGAGATCTGGGTGGGGACACAGATCCAAACCATATCACCTCCTAACATGTACTAGAAGATTGAAATTACCAGTGTGGCTCACATCCCACGTCTGTTGGCCCCACTGCCCCACAGAGCCCAGCTTGGGTTCAGGCAGCTGTCTAGGCCTCCCCTCCCTCCAACATTAGCCAGGGCTGTGGCTTTCCCTTCGGGAAGGGAAACAGCATTGAGGGAAAGTGACTTACTGCAGACTTCAGGGCCTTACTCAAAGGACCATCACCTTCTGCTGCGCCTTCGGAAAGTCAGGGTGGGGAAGAGGCAGGCACCCCTCAGGGTGGCCCACAGCAGCAACAGCAGGCCTTGTAGGAAGTGATATGGGGAAAAGCAATAGGCTGTACAATGCCACAAGCAAGTCCAGGGCATTTACTGTGAGGAAGCGACGCAGGTGGAGGACAGGGAGGCTGCCAGGGCCTTACCTGTGATAGTGAAAATGTCGGCACCCTGGACATCCTGGACCAGATGCAGGCCTGTCCTGTGAGTCTCGCCTCCTCCTCAGCCCCACCCCCATGCCTCCCACCAGGGCCATGTGCAAAACCATCTGGGTGCATCGCGATGGCACAGTCTGGTCTCCTCTGGTTATGCCTGGCCTGTGAGAAGGGTGCTGTCACACTCCTTTTACAAATGAGGAAAAAGAGGCCAGGGAAGCCAAAGACCAGAAGCCGAGGCCCTGCCACACCCCAGGAGTACATGTGTGTCTTTCCCTTTCTAGGTCGGAGCTCTTAGGCCTGCTGAAAACCTACAACTGCTACCATGAGGGCAAGAGCTTCCAGCTGAGACACCGCGAGGTGAGCCTGTTGCTCTTGTTCATAGAGGTCACCATGTACCCTGCGAGGCCCTGCCTGACACGTGTTGTTTCAGGGTAATGATGAAGACCGTTCCCTTCACGCTCAGCAGTGACCCAGTTTGGACAATAAATTATATGGTCACTCTCATCACTCACCTCTGACCCTGAGCCAGGGATCAGGTTATCAGCAGCCAGGTCATCTCCTTGCAGAGGGTCAGCACATCCCTTCCAGAGTTCCTAGTGGCAGAAATCACCTTGGGGGTCTTCCTCCTTCCCCATTCCCCTGAGACTTTTGTCCAGGTGAACTGCTGCTGAGAGCAGGTCCTTCCTCTGCCCATCACACCACTCAGCGGACGAGAGGAGTTGGTCCCTCTCTGTTCCCTGCTGGCCCCGCCACGTACCTGCATGGTCTCACCTGTGGCTCCTGGTCCCCAGTGCTTTCATTTGTAAAGTGGGGTGTGGGGCTACACAGGGGCTTACAGGCCCAGGGGCTCACAGCAGGCAGCGCAGGTGTGGGGAGTGGGTCCCCACTCAAGGAGTCAGCTGCCCATCAGATCAAACCATCCCTGCTATGCAGGACCGTAGGCCTAGTGCAGCCAGACCCTTTCTGATTTTTCAAAAAAGGATAGATTATCTGGAATTTCATGAGGAATTTCCCAAATCTTGAAACATCATGTGGGCTAAATACATGTCTGATGCCAAACACAGCCCTCAGGCACTGGCTGGACTCTGCAGGGCCTAGGCTTGGGGGACCACCCACTGGGCAGGGCAAGTGGAGCCCTAGTCTTGTGGTCATTCACATCCTCCGATGTTTCACGCGGGAATCTTGGTTGGGCTTTGTGGCCCTATCTTGGTCTAATTGAACATATTTGTACTGCCTAATGGCAAGTCTATCGTGGTAAGGCTGTTTTTGAGGGGGGGTTCTGCAGTTGAGATTGGGTTGGCTCCTGGACTTTCTCCCATCCATCAGCATCTGACCAGGGCCGATGGATTCCAAGTGCCCCTCTGTTGTTGAACACAGGAATGGGCAGGGCAGCCCCAGGAAACCCAAGACCTCCTCACTAGTCCTGGCTCACTAGTCCTAGTCCCCCCTCTTCAGTAATTTAGATACCCTTCTACAGCTCCCAGGCCAGAGCTAGCCCAGGCATCCAGGCAGCTCTGGGCAGCCGGGGGTTGCCAGTCAGTGGCAGGTCAGAGGGCCAGCCAGAATCTGCTGCCAGACGGCCTCAGCCAGCCCCTGAGGTGTCCCCTTGGCCAGCCAGGCCAGACGTCACACCCTTCGGGAGCTTCTGGCTCCTGGTGCAGGCTATGCTGGGCTGCCTGTGACCACCAAGCATGGTACAAATCTCACACTCCACCTCCTTGACCTGCCCAGGCCACAGGGCCCGAGAACTTGCTCCCCTCCCTCTCCTGCCATCTCACCTCCTCACGCTTGCTTCTATGACACCTGTCTCACCCTGCCTGCCCCCATCCTGCCCTCCCTAGGCCAGGCACCCTGTGGGTCCCTGTGCAGAGCTGGTGGGTGACTTAAGCAGCAGGTGTAGGCCTGGAGAGAGCTGGGGTGAGTTCTCAGTCCTGAGCTCCAGTGTGCTGGGCAGAGGGAGGCACTGGGGAGAGGGTGATGGGGCCACAGGGATTTCCACCTGTGCTGTTAACACAGGCCACTTCATATCTGGTGGAGGCCTGGGGTGTGGTCGCTGCTGTTGAATGCAAATTCCTACCACGCCCCTCCCCCCCGGCCTGCTGAACCGAAAACACTTAGTCCTCCTGTCCGTGTTTTTTTAATCCCCGTGGCCCCATCACCCCCTTTTCGAGGCGGAGTCTCGCTCTGCCGCCCAGGCTGGAGTGCAGTGGCCGGATCTCAGCTCACTGCAAGCTCCGCCTCCCGGGTTCACGCCATTCTCCTGCCTCAGCCTCCCGAGCAGCTGGGACTACAGGCGCCCGCCACCTCGCCCGGCTAGTTTTCTGTCTTTTTTAGTAGAGACGGGGTTTCACCGTGTTAGCCAGGATGGTCTCGATCTCCTGACCTCGTGATCCGCCCGTCTCGGCCTCCCAAAGTGCTGGGATTACAGGCTTGAGCCACCGCGCCCGGCCTGTGTTTTAACGAGCCCTCCAGGGCATTCCGGTGGAAGGTCAAGTTTGAAAACCACTAGTAAGAGCTTAGTTTTGGCACTCGGGATTCCCCAAGATAATCCCCTCTGTAGGAATGGTTGTCGGGGGCAGGGGTGGTGGGGCAGGAAGCCCCAAGAGCCTCCACCCTGCGTTTGTGGTTTGTGTATGCTGCGGGACAGCCCACATAGAGAACTAGGGGACTCTAAGGCTGGGAAGAGGTGCTCTTGACAGCCCTTAATGATAGAAAGTCAACCCACCAAGGGGATTTTCCTGTCCCTAACTCTGAAGAAAGTGTGAGGTTTGACCTGGTCTCCATGGAGCCAGAAAGTACCTTTCAGGAAACTTCTGTAGCCTTAACAGCCCAGGGGGTACCGGCCTGAAGAAGTGTGCATTTTTGCTGGGTCACAATCACCACATAAGACGAGGCTTCAGGCTGTGACGCTGATAGGCCTCCAGATCTCACTGCAGCCCTGTGACGCACCCGGCACGACCACCTCCTGGACCTCTGGGCACTTGCTACAGGGGCAGGGCCATCCCAGGCCAGTCTCTCCTCAGGCACCACAGGCCCCAAGGGCTGGGCAGACAAGAGGAACGGACACTTCCCCGGGGAACCTCCAATGCACCAGGCGCTTTGCCTCTCCTTATTTAGTATAAGGTGATACAGGAATGATTATTTTCCAGGCAAAGAGATCGAGGCTCCCAGAGTTTAAGTCTCTAGACAAGGTCACATTGCAGTAAATGAAAGGTGCTGGCCATGGCCCCAAGATCACAGCCACTCAAAACGGCAATACCATTTCCAGCATTAGGCTTTGGAGGTCTCCACCCAGTATCAGTGAACAGGTCTCAGGGACACAGGGAGCTGTTTGTTGCCCTTGAGCCCCAAGCCAAGGGGCTCTCAGGCTGGCGAGGGGCTCACCACCCAGGGTGCGCTCCCAGAGCCGCCTGAAAGAGACCCCCGTGTTCTCACTGCCCCTCCCCGCTGCAGCACCCGCAGCCTGAGTAGTACGGTTTGGGGTGCCTTCTCCTCCACTGTCTCATCGCACTTCTCCGAAGGTGGGCAGGGCCACGCCCTGGGGCCAGCGTCTCCTTGTGATTTCTCCTCGCTTCCCAGGGGCCAGAGGAGGGACGCCTTCTCTGGAGGCTGAGGCGCCGACTTCCTCTATCATGAACCTCACCTTTGGGATAATTTTGCTTGTATTACAACAAAAAGCCTGAACAACGGGGGAACAGCCTGTGCCTTTTGAACATGGCAAAGGGCTTTAACCAGGCTGGCTGGTATCTCAAAAGAAAAAAGGACTGCCGGGAAATGTCCTTGTGTAAACCCACCGCTCTCGGCTCTCGGGAAGCAAGTGAGCCCCAGGTGGCGGAACCCTCTCCGGGGACTGCGTGCCGGCCCCGCCCGCCTGGGGCGCGGCGCCGAGGCTCGAGGGCGCCCCCTGGTGACCGCGGACGCGCTCCACACCCAGTCCCGCTCCTAGGCCCTGGGACCCCCTCAGCAATGCGAGAAACGGAAGGGGCTTCCCCTGGTCCGGGGGCTCTCTCCCTCTCCTAGGGGTGCGGAAAACCAACATCCCGCCTTGAGAGAGTTGCCCCGTCCCCTCTCCGAAGGCCTGGCAGACCACTGGCCCCCGGAGTGACTGACCAGCTCCAAGAACATCTGTTTTCTGGGAGCCGCAAAGCGCTTCCCAGCCTGCCCGCTCTGGGCAGGGCCTTGTGTCCCAATCACTCCCTTCTTCACCTCCCACCAACACCTTCCACCACCCACCCCCCCCCACTCCCACCCCCACCTCCACTCCCCTCTCCACTCCCCTCTCTACTCCCCTTTCCACTCTCCCCACCCCCACTCCAGTGGCAAGTAGGAAGGAGAATGCAACTGCTCTACAAGGGCCCACCAGGAGGCTTAGCTTGAAGGGAAAGGAATTCGCCTGGGCCTCTCTGCAGGAGCTTGGGGCACTGCCAGAAGCCCCCACCACAAACCTGTATTCGACGGGGAGGGAGCACCTTCCAAAGGTGCCACTGACCTCTTTCACAAAGCTGGGTATTAGTGGGGAAGCCCGGGGATGGTGGGTCTCCTCAAACTGCCTGACCTCCCCAGATGCAGTGAGGCAGCTTCTGAGCATGGAGGAGTCTGCTGACCCCATCCTAGTTGCTGGACTCTCCCCTCTGACCCAATTTCATGATGCTTTGCAGAAGGGGCTGTAGTGAGGCTGGACCCAGCAAGCCTGGATCTCGGCCCCTCTGCTTTGGTCGGGGGCCCTCCGGATCTCTCCTGAGGGTGATGGTTGGCTAAAGGCTGCCCTGGCCAAAACCTGCCCCACACGTTTGCCCAAAGACAGGAACCTGCAGGTTTGAGACCACCACAGAGGCACAGTGGGCTGTGACAGATACAAACATTTGTCTACAGTGCTCACAATTGCAGCTCCAAGTTCATATGAGCAGGTTCCCAGCCCTTGCAGGGTGTGAAGGACACTGTTGATGTCCCCATTTTATAGATAAGGAAACTGGGTAATTGCTTGTCTGAACGTAACAGAAGACAAACATTTAACAAATCCAAAGCAATTAAAAATAGCCACAAAAAAAGAGAATGACCCAGGTTGACAACTCGCAGAGACCCGCCCAGGTGAGCTTGGTTGCCGCCGCCAGCTCAATCTTCCTCCTCTCCTCTCTCTGTCCTTTTGCCGCTGACCAGAGGCAGCCTGATTCCCATTCCCTGATGCCTCCCCTTCTTGCTGCCAGATGCCTCTAGGAATTGGGGTCCTTCAGACTCCAGATGCCCTGGCCTGGGCCTTAGAACATCTGGACTTCCCCGGTGAAGGGCAGCTGGACAGTGCCCTGCTTCTCACCCACAACTGGGACCCTGACCATGCCATGAGCCCCCTGGGTGGAGGTGAGATAGGGGTGGGGATGGTAGGACTGAGTGGTACAGATTCTGTCTTGGCCCTCGTCATGGGGGAACTCTCCCAGTGCCACGACAGGATGTATGAGTTGTAGCCAGCAGAGTGCCCCAGTGGTGCCAGGTGACAGTCCCCCTGGAATACATCAGTGCATTTGCTAAGACTCCATGTGTTCTCTTGGGCCTCACATAACATGGACTTTGAGAATGGAGGCCAAGAGGCGGACTTGGGAGTGCCTGAGGCCTTGTTCTGAAACACCTGGGGGGCTGGCACCCCACTACCCTCATACCTTTACCACCAGTTTCCCCACCAGCGATGACGATAGCTACTCAGCGAATGGGCTCCTACATGCCTTTATGCGTCAGAATGGCCTGGGAGGCAGGTGCCAGTAATTAGTCCCGTATTACCCACAAGAAACTGAGAACACAGATGTTAAGTAACTTGCTCAAGGTGATCAGCCAGCAAGGATCAGAGCAAACGGGATCGGTAACATCTCCTCATGTGAGACAGGCTGTTATATTCAGAGGGGGTTGGTCTCACTGTGAACTGCCCCAGCAGGGGCCTCTGCAGAAAAGCATTTCTGTTCCAGAGACCTGCCAGGGACAGTGACCACCATGGGGGAAGACGGGAGATGTAGACCCACCGAGCTCTTTACAGAAGCCTTTATTGGGCAGGGGTCAGAGTTCATGGATCACCGGGAGGTGCGAGTAGAGCGTTCTGAGGACACTGCTGGGGCGGGGGCTGCGGGGGGAGGCCATGGCTTGGGCAGGCTGCCCCAAAGTCCAGCTTCTTAGGTCAGAGCTCTGCTGCCCATCCCGCAATGGTCTTGCTAGGGAGTGCCCAGGCATCCTGGCTTCACAGAGCCTCCCTCTGGGGGCCCCCCTGGCCTTGCTGCTGTCCATCTGTCTGTGCGGACCCCAGAGGCCAGCAGAGGGGCCAGTCCTCCTCGGCAGGTCCCTCTGGCTTGGCTGCTTTTCCTGGGACTCCCCAAAAAGCCAGTCCAGGGGGTCCACAGCATCAGCCGTGGGCAGTGTGGGCTGCTGGCCACTGAAACGTGTGGTGATGTCCCGCAGGGACACAGCAGGGCGGCCCTTCCGGCAGGCCTGGGCTGGCCTGTGGGGTGGCCTGGGTTGGCCCTGGGCCGTGGCCTTGTTCAGCACAGAGGTGGGTTGTGCCAGTCGAGATATGGATCTCACGTAGTCATCCAGGCTAGGAGAGGGCGGGGGCTCCTGCCCAGGACCCCCAAGCAGCATCTCCTCCGTGGTCTCCCGAATTGTGGGCAGATGGGCCACGGAGAGCAGAAGCCGGGACCTCATCACCCTGGCGAGAGGAGGCGGCAACCTGTTGGATAACAGAGGCCAGGTGGTGAGGGCCTGCCATGCATCCCACCGCCCCTCAGTGTCCCCACACTCCTCTGGGGCTGCCTGTAGGAATCTGGTGCCCTGAGAGCAGTTCGAAGTCTACAGAGCCCAGACCAGAGCTCGGACTCCTGGGCTCTTTCTTCCTGTTTAAGTTGAAAACCCAAAGGCTTAAGATTTTATCCTTATTGTTTCAGAATGTGCACAGATAAGAGAAACCAACCTAACAAACCCTGGTCAGAGGAAAGCTGGGTTTAAAACCAGGATCGGCCACACACCTTGGGACCTTTGGCAAGGCCACCTCTCCAGGCCTCCACTTACCCATCCGTAAAACAGGGTTATAAATACCCCTGGCAGGGATGTTGTAGGAAACACATGAAATAACCCCTGAATCCCTTTGTAAATGCAAAGCCCTCTACAGACAGCCCTCTTCTCTAACCCATAGGGAGGCTGTGCAAGTTCAGGCTGGGAATTGCCTTCAAACATAAACAAAGTCCTTGTGTTTTGTCTCAAACCCAAGGGCAGCTGCTCCCTCTTACCTGGAGCTGAGAAGGTCTGGGGGTGGCAGGAGAATGGATGAGCAGGGACAGTCCAGTCCAAAGGAAGCCCCTGGGAAGCTTGGAGGCCAAAGGGTGGAGGGTCCGGCAGGGGGTCCAGGGTGGGGTCGCTGGGAGGAGGACGGTGCACTGAGTCTCAGAGAAAACTGTGCCAGACTCTTCCCTGAGCTGTCTGAAGATCTTCGGCAGGCAGCTGCTTTTATACCTTCCCACCAGCTATCAATCACTGTCACGAGGACCAAAAATAGCCTGCTCAGGAAGGCTCTCTTAGGAAAACAGCTTGGAGGGCGGGGCCTGGCCCAGCTGCCCGCTTGGAGGTGTTTTTCTGCCAGTAGGAGGCTGGGGAATGTTTACGCTGCAGGGCAGGAAAGGGGTGGGTGCACTGCTGGTCACCTAGGGGCACTGGGAGAGGGAGGGGTTCCACTGGGCCCTCACAGGTAGCCCCAGGGCCACCCCTGCCCCAAAGCTTGTTTCCCACTCTGTATTACACCAGCCCATCATGACTCCTGTGAAGTTGGGCCAGGTCCTCGGCAACTTTGATGAAAAATCAGCAGCACAGGACCCCAGCCTGGAGGCAGCTGAGGCTGGGTCCCTAGGCCTGCTCTTAGGATAGACACACCCTGCTCCCAAGGGACCAAGAGCAGTCTGCGGGGTCTGACCCTGGTCTTCTTACACCCCAGATGGGGTGCTTCCTGAGGATTTGTTTACTTGTTCACCAGATGTGAGGTGCTACTGTGTGCTGTGACTGCACACACAGGTGTGGCCCCCTGGAGCTCATATTCTAGTAATGGAGGAGATAGAGCCAGAGATGAGCGGGTGCTGTGATTCAGGCAACAGCAAGAGCTGCCTGAAGGAAAAGCACAGCAGCACAGTGGGACGCTGTGGTAGGCTGCCGCCACAGGAACAGTGGTCAGGGGTGTCTTCCCTCAGAGCAGATATTGGAGCAGAAACCTGAAAAAAATGGGAAAATGCACATTCCAGGTGGCGGGGGCAGCACGTGCAAAGTCCCTGTGGTGAGGTGCTCCAGACGGACATGCCCAGGGCACAGCAAGGTGCCTGCAGACTGGCCCATGTAGGAGGGGGTCAGTGAACCTTGGCGTGGATGCTGTGTTTCCCTCCAAGAGGGAGGCAAAGACACTGCAGGGTTTGAACAAGGGCACTGCAGTCTGGCTTCTGCTTCAAAGGATCGCTCTGGTTGCTGGGACTGGGCTGGGGCTGGGGGGCTGCCAAGGAGCACCTGGGCAGCATTAGAAAGCCACCGCCTCTGTCCAGGAGTGACCATGCCAGCAAAGGAGGCTGCCAAGGACGAGGGAGGCAGTCCCTGGGAAGCTCCTGTACTCCCCCGACAGGCCACAGATCCTCTGCCCCAGCCACAGTCCCACCTGGAACAGGCCTGCCTGTGCTGCAGGTGGGGGAGAAAGAGGAGTCCCCCAGAGGTAGCTCAAGCCTGAGCTCTCAGTACTGGGCAGACCCCAGACTCCCTAGGCAAGCAAGAGGAACTGGCAGTCCCAAGTTCTTGAATTCTAGGTGGGAACTCCATGTGCACAAAGGCATCGGAGCGGGGAGTGCCTGAGACAGTGAACAGGATTTCAGTGGCACACGGCACTTCTCACCTTGCCCAAACTCTTATATCTTTTGTAGACCCTTTGTCTAGTTCGCTGGCTCTTCTTTGAATTTATTAGCAATGAGCAGATTAGTCAAGAGACTAAAAGGAGGGAGACGGAGAATTTGCTGCTGGCTGATAGGACTTTCCCTCCATTCAGATGCGGCCAAGCTGGGGGAGGGTGAACCGTGGTGGGCGGCAATGTTGGGGGAACACACGTCACCTCTGCAGGGGTGGCTGGCCTGAGTCATGGCTAGCCAGCCTGCCCCAGTACAACCAAGCCCCCGACCTTGTCCAGGCAGGTCCTGCTCAGCTTTCCTCCCTGTCCTCCCTCACTGGTCTTCCAGAGTGCAGTGCACAAGCACCCTCTCCAGGAAGCTGCATTGCATCTCCTTCTGTGTCCTGAGCCCCTCATGGCTGGGGCTGTGTCTCCTCCATCTCCCTCTGCCTGGAGTCCAGGGTGGGGCTGGAGGGCAGTGGGTCTCCACGAGTGAGCCATCCCCACAAGCTGTCTCCACTGAGAGGCACCCGAGACCAAGAGGCAAGAACAGAACCCGCCGTAGACCTTTGAACTCCATAGATCCGTGCTGGCCTCTCCTTCATAGGGAGCTCAGTGACACATCTATGCTTGTAGAGCACCAGCGAGTATCAAAAACAGCTCTGGTTTCTGCTTGTTTGTTTTCCTTTTTAGCGGATAATGCAAGGTCATATCTGGAAGCTGTGTGTGTTTTTGATAACCTTTGGATACACTGTTTTCTCTGTGGATGGCAGGATGTTTGAACCCAGAAACCCCATTGCTAACTTACCATGAAATCCACATTGTGCAGGGTCTTCCTGAGTGCTGCCAGGGATACGAAGAAGTTTCCATGGCATCCCTGTTCTCACGGGGCTTTTAGTGCCAACGAGGAGAGAGAAATGGGATTTGTGAATCTAAAATATGGGTCAGAAATACTGCATAATTCCTTTATATAAGGAATCTAAAATAGGCTCATAGAGGCAGAGAGTAAAAATGGTGGTTGCAGGGCCTGGGGCAGGGAAGGAGGAAGTGGGGAGTTTCTGTGCAGCTGATATAATATTTCAGCTATGCAAGATGAGTAAGTCCTGGACATGGGCTGGGCAACATTGTGCCTACAGTGAACAATACAGTATTGTGCACTTAACAGTTTGTTTAGAGGGTAGTTCTTATGTTATATGTCCTTACCACAATAAAACATAAATAAATAAGAAAATTAAATGTTGATTGAGATGGCAATGGGAGAATGATATTCCAAGTTAGTTGTGGAAAGACTAGTGTCAGAGCACATTAGGAGTGCGTAGCTTCAAGACCGCGGCTCTGGGTAGAGGGCAGCCGAGGTTGCTGGCAAGTATTCTGGCAAATGACTCAGCTTGGCCAGGCTTACGCACAGAGTGACTGGGATTGGCACAGAGGCCTGGCGTGGTCTCGCAGAGACAGAGGCCTGGAATAGGTCAGAGGCACTGAATCAAGGGCCCAAGAGGTGCCAACCAGCACTAGCAAGGTGCCTGCAGAGGACTCTGTTGATTAGGGCCCCAGGTTGGCAGCAGAAGAGGAACCATGTCACCTGCAGACCTAGGGACACTGAGGCAGGTTGGGGACATGGGATGAAGGCTGTTGTAGAAATTCTGGCATGGGATATAAGGTTAGTGATGTCTAAGCAGTGGTGAGAAAAGCAAGCCTCTCTGTTAGCCCTGGCAAGTCGACACTGCTGCTTTCGGGAGGCACCAGGAGAAGGGTGAGGCTGAGACACAGCTAGGACAGAGAGTGCCCACTTCTGCTCTGGTGGGCGTGGGACCCTGCAGGGCCTGGTGGCACAGGAACTGGTGGCACAGGACCCCCCCTCCCAGGTGCAGTGTGGGCAGAGAGGTCCCCTGCTTGGCACGAGCAGACAGACTGTGCGTTCCTGGAACCACTTCCTCACTGCAGTGTGGACGTGTCTGCCGGCCAGCAGCTGGGTTCCTGTGGGACACCTGACTCAGCCCACTGCGCTCCGGGCTGTGTCCCTGGCCAGGCGTGAGCTGAGCACATCTCAGGCTTCCTCCCACAGGGCCTGGTCACATGCCTCAGGACACGTAGTGGTTGATGGTCCTTCCCGAGGGGATGGGGCCACTCAGGAGGAGGGATGTGCAAGGCCTAAGTGTCCAGAGCATCCCATCCCTAGGGGGCACAGGGAAGGTGGGCAGCTGCTTTGGGGGAAGGGCTGATGTGTGTACCCCCACAGGAAGAAGGGACTCTGATCATCGAGGGGCTCCTCAACATTGCCTGGGGGCTGAGGCGGCCCATCCGGCTGCAGATGCAGGATGACCGGGAGCAGGTGCACCTCTCCTCCACCTCATGGATGCCTGGACGGCCCAACTGCCCTCCGTGAGTACCCGGTGGCTTCTGTGACACCTGCTCAGCCCAAGCTCCCTGTTTGGGGTGTGGGTTGGGGATATCCCGAGCCTCAGGGTGGGAGCCCTGTTCCCTTATGGGACACTGGCATGGGAGGGTGACCCAGCCTCATCGCCATGCCCCGTGACTGCCTCAGTCCACAGCCTCACCCAGAGTGGCCTCTCCCTCCCTCCTGGAGAATGTTCCAGGCTCCCATGACCTCCATTTCTGTTTCTCAAACTTCCTCCAAGCCACCTTGCTGGCAAGAAGGGACGACTACAGCCAGCAGGGCTCCCAGCACCTGTGCAAGCTGAACATATCTTGCCGTCTCTTGTTCTATCTTAAAAATGCACACAAATTTAGCCTCTTACTACTCTGTTTTCATTTTAATGTCAAAATTTTTAAAATAAATTTGTCAGAATTTCACATTAGATTTGTTTAATATCGGAAAAATGTTTCCGTCAGGAGGAAATGGTCTCCTGCCTGCCTTACTGTTTAATGCACATTTATCTCCTCCTCAGCCCACTCCCAAAAGACGCAGTTAGTAGCTGGGCCTTGCCTGCTTCTCCAGTAATAACTCCTGTAGAGAGCACACATTCAGAGCTTTGCCCCCTTCAGATTTCACATAAAACCCATGCTGTGACAGCACTCACCACCCTGACAGCCCTGGCACATCCCTAGGTGTCCCGTCACTCAGCGAATTCTGAGCCACACAGAATTAGATCATAAAGTCAGACTCCTTAGGAAGGCTGCAAGTGTGACTCACATGTGCCCCTCCTCGAGGTACAAGCAGTCACAGACAGCAGTCGCGGCTGGTGCCCATGTGTTCTCCAGGATCCCGTCTGTCTTCTCCTCCCCAGGTTCCCTGGGCTGCAGGGATCTGTCCCATCATACTCACTCCTTCTCCAGCCCAGCACTGGCTGCCCTGGCCTGGGGTTCATCCTGCTAAGAGGCCTGGAGGTTGGGCCCTTCTAGGTGGCCCCTGCCTGACACCCCACCAGGCCTTTGGGAAGCCCAGTGAGCCCGTTTGGCACACAGCTGCTGGCCTGGCTAAGCCTGGTGCCTAGGAATGTGCAGGCCCTGACTGCGTTCATGCATCCATGTGTCTGTGTGATGCAGTCCAGCACAAGCCCTCAGGCCAGCCTCACTTCCGTTCAGCAGATGCTGGGGGAGGCCTCTACTTTTCTTTTATTGTTTCAGACTGACTCTCTCGGTTTGAAATCCAGGCCTCACCTCAGCCTGCCGTGCTTCCCGCCTGTGTCCTGCCCCAGGGGCTGCTGGTCTCTTCTCCTTGGCCTGAGCTCCCTTTCTCTGCCAGCAGCCATCTCAGCACCGCAGTTGTCTCTTTTCAGAAAGGAGCCATCGCCCCAGGACGGGAACATCACAGCCCAGGGGCCGAGCACTCAGCCAGTGCACAAGGCTGAGAGTTCTACAGACAGCTCAGGTAAGCGGAGCCCACGAGCTGCCCACACCCCTACCTCATCCAGGGTAGGAGCAGAGGGGCTTGGCTCACAACCACAGTCTCCGAAGGACAGCTTTGTGCCCCAGCAAAAGAGGGGCTTCACCTGCTGGACCCCTACCCAGGTGCCTGCCTGTGAGGCGCTCTGCCCTCATTCTGGCTCCTCTTTATGGAAAAGTGAGCAGAGGTTTGGGAGGTGACAGTGTAGGGGTGGCCTGAGTCCCCTACCCTATGTGTGCTATGGGAAAGGAGCATCCACAGAGGGCACTGCTCCCTCCTGGCCCCTCGCCTCCCTCTGGGACCTCGTCCTCATCCTCTGTACCTGCTGATACATCCTTTTTGTGCCCCTTCCCTTAGCACTCAGTGAAGGGCCTGTTTCAGAGCAGGGGCTCAGAAGACAGGGCTGGGGCCACCAAAGACCTCCGTGGGCACCCTAAGACAGAGACCAAGAGGGGTATGGCCATGTGACATTGTGACCCAGGATACCCTGTCTGGGTCTCACCTTCCTATCTGCAAGCTGGGAGTATCCAGCCTCCAGTCCAGGAATGGCCCTCACGTCCCCATCTGCCCCAATGCACATGACCACAGAGCTCTAGGGAGCCAGACCTCCTGACAGCAGGCAGTTGCTCTGTCAGGATCACCCACCCTGCCATTCTCTCATCCATTTCTCATGCAGGGCCCCTGGAGGAGGCAGAGGAGGCCCCCCAGCTGATGCGGACCAAGAGCGACGCCAGTTGCATAAGCCAGAGGAGGCCCAAATGCCGTGCCCCCGGTGAGGCCCAGCGCATCCGGCGACACCGGTTCTCTATCAATGGCCACTTCTACAATCATAAGGTGATGCCCCAGCCTGGTCTGTCCCCTGGGTACATGGGGAGCCAGCCCTGAGCACAGGCACAGCAAGCACCATGACCTGTGTGGGGGCTGCTGGCATTCCTGTGCCCTCAAGAGGAAAAAGCTCCTGCCAGGTTGCATCCACATAACAGCCCCGTTTATGACCTATGCATTTTCCAGCACATTCTCACTGTCAGTCCATCCTCATAAGTCACACAGATTTCTGGCAAGTAAGCGAAGATGCCCTGGGCAGACAGTAACGCTGAACGTATCTTCAACGAGGGCGCTTTCTAGGAGGCTTCCCCCGGAACGCGATTGGTTGATCCCTGGGAACACTGTGTATCGAACCATCACTCACACTGAATAATTAAGCAGGAGTGTGCCCAGGACACGTGTGTCTGTGCCCCAGAGAACCTGGATGACCCCAGATTCCCACCATGCAGCCTTTTGTCTAAGGATGCATTGTACTGACCTCAGGAAAAGCTTTCCTTCCCCAAATTACATCATTCTATAAACAAACTGAACTATAACAGGATAAGTTGATTGTTACTATAAATAGAATGGTTGGCTGTCTGGGCAAGGCCCTGGATGGAGCGTCCTGTGACAAGCCACATACTACCCACATCACTGGGAAATGCAAACTGAGATTTCCAGTTGAAGCAGCTGCCCTTCTTGATAGAGGATGACTTATGGCAGGGAGGGGGCCCAGGGGGAGGGTCTCAGGGTCTGATCTGAAGCAGCAGGTGTCCCAGGTTAGGCCATCCAGGGGCCATTCAAGCCACACTTGGGGTGCCCTGGACTTTGGAATGAAGCCGAATTCTGCTGGGCAAGCTGAAGGGACCCTGCTTTAATTTCAGGATCTCCCTTCCATCCCCTGCTAGGCTTGTGGTGAGTGAATGAATGACAATAGGGTTGCCTTTGCTAAGTCCAGAAAAATCCAGGACTATTCCAAAGTAGAGTTTCCCGAGAGAGTAAAGGGGACCCAGGGTTGAAGTTAGGCAAAGATTAACAACGGTGTAGATTAGCCCAAGGACACATAACATGACTTGAATATTCTTTAAATCTTGTTCCAAAAGGGGTTTAGTGTGTAATGTGTTGAGTACCCATTGTTAGCATTCAAATAAAGATTGATATGCTAGTTTAAGGAATTACTCAAAAATTTTCCAAAATATATGCATGAGTTTAGGTATTTTCCAGTTCTATGTTTCTTACCGAAAAAAAGCCAGGCAGGGGGGATTCTTTTGCTCCACGATTCAAAGTACTGAATGGTGGGGTTTAGCATTGGTACATTCGCTTCTCCTCGAAGGGTCTCATTCATCACTAAGAAGTGTGTCTGGCACAGTAAACCTTATTGTAGTGATTGCCAGTGTCATAGGAACACCATGTCCTAAGCACTCTGCAGCCTTTGAAATGAACAGTGAGGGTTTTCATCACAGCCTCTCATTTCCGTCTGAACCACACTATCAGGAAGAGCTACTCAGCCAGACGACACGGGGTCTCAGCCTGTCACCCAGTGAGGGCAGCTTTTCCTCCTAGTGACAGATTTGCCTATGAAATGTGAATCCATTCTTCCAGAAAAAAGTACTGCTTTCAAGGACAGGGAATAATATCATAAGCATTTGGGGCACCAGCTCCCCCATCTTCTGGGTGAGTAAGGGGAGTCCCAAAGAAAATCACTGTACAAGAAGCCCTTTGTCACTACGCTCAACATCCATACAGAACTAATGTCCTTAGAAATTAGGACACAGATTCCTTGAGTCAGAGGCAACAATTGAAAAATAAATAATTCCTAGCATTGAATTTCTGAGATAGTTCCAGGTTTTGTTTCTTAGAACTGTGCACTATTACTTCACTCGGTCATTTTCCAAAACTGTTGTGATTCCCAGAAATGTTGGTTTTATTTCCAGACTGGGTAAAACTTTGTAGCTCTTTCTACTGCCTGACCTGTTGGATTCCAGTGCATTTTGTTAGAGAGAAACCATTTGTGGTTAGAGATGAGAAAGTAGCCACGGGGCCTTTTTTCCTACTTGAAGTTGGTTGGTATCACCTTGAGAAAAGGCTTTATGCAGAAGAAACACAGTGTCTTGTTAACAAGAATTTTTGTCTTTTTGAAATAGCCTAACTCCTCTCTTCCATATTTCTTTCTTTTCTTTTCTTTCTTTCTCTTTTTTTTTTTTTTTTTTTTTTTTTTGAGATGGAGTGTCACTCTGTAGCCCAGGCTGGTGCACCGGCATGATCTTGGCTCACTGCAACCTCCACCTCCCAGATTCAAGCGATTCTTCTGCCTCCTGAGTAGCTGGGACTACAGGTGTGCACCATCATGCCTGGCCAATTTTTGTATTTTTTGTAGAGACGGGGTTTCACCATATTGGCCAGGCTGGTCTCGACCTCCTGACCTCGTGATCCTCCCACCTTGGCCTCCCAAAGTGCTGGGATTACAGGCATGAACCACTGCACCTGGCCCTCTCTTCCATATTTCTTTGGACAAGAAGGCCTAATCCCAGTCCTGGCTTTCTGTGTAACTGAGTCACTCTGCACCTCAACTAGAATCAAGCCGGGGGAAGCAGATCAAGGTTGAGTCTCTGGCACAGCATGCTTCATTTTATTGTGCTTCTTGTTACTGTACCTCGCAGATTGTTACAGATGGAAGGTGTAAACATCTGCATTTTTTTTTTTTTTACTACATCCGCGTTTTCTGCAAATTGAAGGTGTGCGGCAACCCTGTGTTGAACAAGTCTGTCGGTGCCATTTTCCAACAGCGTGTGTTCACTTTGTGTCTCTGTGTCAGATTTTTTAGCAATAAAGTAGTTTTAATTAAGGCATGCATATTTTTGAGATGTAATACTATCTCACCCTTAAGAAACTACAGTATAGTATAAACATATCTTGTATATGCCCTGGGAAACCAAAACATTTGTGTGACTCACTTTATTGAGATGTTCGCTTCATTGTGATAGTCTGGACCTGAACTCACAATGGCTCCCAGATGTACCTGTACTTATCAGAGCAGGGACCAGTGGGGGATACTGAATAGGTCCTTGAACTCTCTGAGCCTCAGCTACCTCCTTGGGAAAACAGAGCTAGGATCTCAGAGGAGGAATATGTGAATCTAAACTTGAGTTTGAAAAGCAAGGGGAGGTTCACCTGCAGAGAAGTCACATTCGCTGGGAGGCACCAGCACCAAGGGGGTAACATGTAGGTTTTCAGGAATCATGGAATCCTTTGAGTCAGGGCTCTGTCTTTTCTAGATGAGTGACTCTGAACAAGCTGGGTAGCCTCCTAAAGCCTATGATTCCTTTCTAAGAAAAGGGAACTGGTTATAGGTGCCTCAAAGGGTTGTTATGAATGTTAAATCAATGATTGTATGTAAAATCTTGGGTTCAGTACACAGCTAGTGTTTATTGAGGACCGACCTATTTCCTTATGTGTCAGGCAGAGTCCTGGTTGATTTCATATATGGTGTCTCTTAGGCAAAGGCAAGATACCTGCAAAATATAATGTGCCCCCGCCGCCCCCCAGCCAGATTGTGAAGAAGCTCTATGACTGGAGCACAGGGTGCTTGTTAGGCAACCATAGTGTCATACGCACATGGCATGAGAAGAACTACAGATGATATTGCACAGGCCCCAGGAAGCCTTCAGATACTTTTAGATCCATGCTTTCAAACAATGCTTCTCACATTAAACTGCACAGATTGCTTGGCCTTGTGTTCTACAAACGCGAACTCCGATTCAGGTGGTGTGGAGCAGGGTAGGGAAGGGAGCCGAGACTGTATGGATGCAGCTGGGCTAGACCTCACTTGGAGGTGCATGGGTTTTAGAAGTTTGTGCCTGTAGGCAAGCGGTGCAGAGTACAGATTAGAGGGACTGAGACCAGAAGGGAACAAACTGGGAAGCTGATGGGTTGTGAACAGTGCCTCTACTAGGCACCGCTGGGAGAATGAAGAGGAGGGTACAGACTGGGGAACTTTCAACCTTAGAATCAACAGACACCTGGTGACTTGATCAATAGAAAGAGTGAAGGAGAGACTGGTTCCCCCACCCTTGTGAATGACTTCCATGGTCCTGGTTCCTCGGGTCCAGAGAGCTGGCCCTTCTGGGTGTGTAGACATCTTCCTTAGGCCTCTGGAAGGCGTGCACTACTACAGCTTCCCGGAGTGTCCCCCAGGTCTGGGAACAGCTTGTGTGTGCATCAGCGTGAATGGACAGGCACAAGTGTTCCCAGCGTCACCTGCTGCCTGGGTCTGTTCACCATCGTGATGTCAGCCCCTTGTCCCTTCGGGGCCTGCCCTGAACTTCTCTCCCTTCCTGGTACAGACCTCCGTGTTTACTCCGGCCTATGGGTCCGTGACCAATGTGAGGGTCAACAGCACCATGACAACCCTGCAGGTGCTCACCCTGCTGCTGAACAAATTTAGGGTAAGCCTGGCCAGGAGCGGCCTTGCCCCAGGATGCCAGTGATTTGCTGTTCTGTTGGGGGTGGGGTTCTGGGGAAAGTTGCCCGTGGCTCCTGGGCAGAAGGTTTAGCAAGGGTCCCTCTGCTGAGCTTTTGTCTTTCGGATTTCAAGCAAGAGGGGGTTGGGAGAGGGCAGGTTCCTTGTGGCTTGTCTGTGTGTTACTGGGGGTGTAGTTACTGTCAGGGGATCCTCTCGGTTCTCTCCCATCTCAAAGCACTGTGATCTGACTTCCTGTGACTGCCCGTGTAGGTGGAAGACGGCCCCAGTGAGTTCGCACTCTACATCGTTCATGAGTCTGGGGGTAAGTACCTGCCCCACTTCTGGATCATAAAAGCAAAAGGTCTCTGCCTGTTCAGCAAGCCCCCTCCCCACCAACCACCGACTGTACTCCCTCCCAGACGGGCTCTGGGCTGGCTTGCCTAGTGGGCTGGGGCACACTGTGCTTCCCAGTATGAATATTTCTCCCCCACCCAAAGCCGGGCACACTATGGAAGTCTTAAGAAAAAGAAAACATACTTTGGGCTTCAAATTTAAAGCACATTAAAATGTTCTTGGATTTTCTAGGTCGCTCAGTACATTAAGTTTAATTCTTTCAGGATTCTGAAAGAGAATCCCACCAAGCTGTAGGAAGCCTCCCTCTCCGCCTCTTCCAGTAAATGGATGGGTCCCTAGCTCATTGGGGCTGAGTCAGGAAGGGTAGGGTGTGTGTCACAGTGCATCAGGCCCTGGCTCTCCCATCTCAGCTTTTCTTTCTCCTACCCCCTCAGATCTTGTTTCTCTTCAAGCTGCACCTTTGCGGAATGACACTGTAGGGGAGGAAAAATATCTTTTCCTTCTACCCATTTAGGTTCATTGGCTGAGGCCCTGTATTTAGATTAACAAAAGCCTGATTAAGGAGAAGAATAGACAGAAGTTTGTTAACACTTGCATCATGCATGCCCTTTGGAATATCCAGGGATGAGTGGTTAGAATTTGGGCTTAAATAGCATATTCACAAAAGAGCAGTAAGTTTTTAGGGAAGTGACGGGACAGAGCAGAAGCGCCTGAGTTTCTGGGGAGGTGAAGGGCCGGAAGGTCACTGCATGGGGAGCTGTCGTCCCACGGAAAGGCTTCACCGGGACATGCTGTGCAGGTTCCTCTGGTGCCCTCTCCAGACTGAGGAGGGGCTCAGGTTGTCTCTGGTGATTAACTCCATCCTTCCCTGGAGAGGGGCAGGGGCACACCTTGGCAAATTTATGTCCTGCTTTTCGGCAAATAGGGGAGGGCAAAGAGCCTCACTTGCATCTTCTTCTTCTCAATTGCCAGCTGCTCCACTTAATCCTTATGCCAAAGTGGCAGATTTGGGGGCCCTGTTCTGCCTTCCTTCAGCATGAGCAGGGATCTCTCAGGGCAGTGCTATTAGAGAGGTCTGTGTCCTTAGGGTTCCCTTCGCCCCTAGACGTGCATTTTCTATCAGTTCTTAATCTGGAACAGAGAGAGGTGACTAATCTGCCGTGATTTTTGTAAACCATCTTCTTTTTCAGAGCGGACAAAATTAAAAGACTGCGAGTACCCACTGATTTCCAGAATCCTGCATGGGCCGTGTGAGAAGATCGCCAGGATGTTCCTGATGGAAGCTGACTTGGGCGTGGAAGTCCCCCATGACGTGAGTGGGGGCTGAGGCTAGGGAGGCCTGCTCTAGGGTGAGGGGCTCTTGGGTGACGAGGCCTACCGAGGACTCCTGGCCAGAGCCCTCTCAGGTGATGTCTCCAGGAGCTCCATACCCTCCCGAAGGGCTCCCAGCCCAGCACAGGGAGGCACCAGCCCTCCCTCTCCCATCAGTGACCGCCAGCGCCAACAGCTTAGGGAAAAGAAGAATTTGGGTCCTATAAAACCATGGCCCTGTCCTCTTCCTTTCAGGGAAGTAAAGTCTTTTCCTTTATTGGAATGTATTTTGTTGTCATTATGTGAGAGACCTATGCAAAGGGTTTTTAACTAGGCCCTACCTTGCACTTGTGGAAGACAGGGAGCTATTTAAGTCTTACCGATAGCCTGAGTTCTGACTAGACAGTGAGTGCATTTCCAAACTCCTCTGCTTAGAGGACGCTTAGAGGCTTTGAACCTCAGGTAGGAGGCCCAGTGACCCCATATCCCTCAGGCTGCTGCAGTTGCATTCCATTGTTAGAAACAATGGTGCTCCCACCTCCCTACCCCCCAGCCCAGAGGGCACCCAGTGGGACAAGGCTGCTGTACTGAATGCTATTCCTAATATTCAATTTAATATTTCCTCCCAGGGATAACAGTTGCCTTTGAGATAATAATAGGCTCCTGTCCTGGCATCTGTACACAACCCAGCAGTGTGGGGGTGGGGTGGGAAAAGCGGCAGCTCCTTCCATGGATACAAGATGTTGGCTGGATGGGCCACTGTGGAAGCCTTGAGGAAAAAAAAAACATACTTTTGGCTTCGAATTTAAAGCACATTAAAATGTTCTTGGATTTTCTAGGTCGCTCAGTACATTAAGTTTGAAATGCCGGTGCTGGACAGTTTTGTTGAAAAATTAAAAGAAGAGGAAGAAAGAGAAATAATCAAACTGACCATGAAGTAAGCAGCACTGAAACAGCCAGTCATGAGTCCTGAACATCAGGGCAGGTCTGCAAGGCACAGCACCAGTGCCAGCTGGGAGGTCTCTCTCCTCCATGGGCACTGGTGCCCTGGCATGGGAAGGCCTGCTAACCCTGGCTCTCTGGCATCGCCCTCTGGCCCCCTGCTTGGTATTGCCACCACGCTGGGGTGACAGCTTGCCAAAATGGTGGGACGCAGTCCTGATCACCCATCCAGCCTTGGCATCCTCACCAGCATAGGCATGAGCTGCAGAACACCTGGCAGGAGACTCAGGCAGGAACGCAGGTGGGCGCTGGGTCAAGCTTCTGAGGTCTGCTAGTGATGCAGCTCCAAGGAGCAGGCATGCTGAGGCAGACTTGGCCTGGTCGGGGCCTTTCGTCCTAGTGGGAATTCTGAGCCTTCTCCAAAGTGGCAGATGTTGGAACTCCCAGCCTCAGCTGATGTTTTCAGGTGCAGAGGGCCAGTTCAATGAAAAGGTGAGCAGGTGTCACCTGCCAGCTCCTGGGGACACCACGCCAGGGTCTGGCTGCATGAGGTTAGCCAGGCTGTAGTCCCACTGACGTCTCCCCCTCAGCAAAGTGAACTGTGGTGCAGGACTTGTGGAGGGCACCCCACCCAGGGCTGGCAGGGAGGCAGCTAGGAAGGAAAGGGCAGGAGCTCACTGAGAGGGCCTGGGGTGGGTGGGAAAAGGATGGGTATTAGCTTCTGGTTGAATGGCCCACGGAAAGCCACATCCTCCACAGGCTCCTGTCTGTGCAGCCAGACCCCACACAGACAGAGGAGACCAAAGTCAGAGGGAATCTTCTACTCTGCAGTCGGTCCTGACCCTGTAGGATTTGAGAGCTGAAAGGGATCTGGGGGTCAACTAGTGGGTCCACTTAACGTACAGAGTGGACACTGAGGCCCAGCACAAGGAAGGTTGCCGCACAGCTTACGGCATAATCTGGGCTGAAACATGGGCTTCCTGATCTCTGCCCTACTGCCCTGTCCACTCCACTGTGCTGTTGTCTGTATTAGAGTCTTTGCAATAGAAATGACAACACTCCGCTTTGATGCTCTGTGCAGTCCGCAGCCCGGTTTCGCTGCTCCTCATGAGACGCAGGCCACAGCCTTCCCTCTCTCTGGCAGAGGAGAGATGAGGCTGCTGCAGGGATCTCCTGAGCTGGCCATCTGCAGGTCCCTCGCTCTGCTGCCCACCTCCCTGCCCTGTCCAGCCTCAGTGAGTCCTCTTGGCGATGTCTCCCTCCAGGTTCCAAGCCCTGCGTCTGACGATGCTGCAGCGCCTGGAGCAGCTGGTGGAGGCCAAGTAACTGGCCAACACCTGCCTCTTCCAAAGTCCCCAGCAGTGGCAGGTGCACACTGAGCCCTGGTGGCTGGCCCCGGCTGGTCACATTGACTGATGGCCACTGCCTGAGGAATGGAGCGCCTGTGTGTCTACCTGTCTGAAGCCTGAGCACCATGATTCCCACAGCCAGCTCTTGGCTCCAAGATGAGCACCCACAGGAAGCCGACCGAGGCCTGTGGGGCTAGGAACTTGCTGGGTCAGATCTGTGTGGCCAGCCCTGTCCACACCATGCCTTTCCTGCACTGGAGAGCAGTGCTTGCCCAGCCCCTGCGGCTTTAGCTTCATCCGCTTGCTCAGTGCCTGTCCCGGAGACCCTGTGGTCCACAAGCCCCTGTCCTCTTCCTTCATGTGAGATTCTTGTCTGCCCTCATATCATGCTGCCCCGCAGGAACACTGTTGGGAAAAGCAGGGCCTGCCAGCAGGTATGAGATCTAGCCTGCTTTCAGCCGTCACCTCACCACAGCGTCCCCGGCTTCTAAGCCTCCAATGTCACCCTGTGAGTCTGGCACAGCTCAGCCCCAGCACAGAGGTAAGACCAGGAATAAGGCCACAAGTATCTCACTTTCTCTGCAGAAATCAGTCTTTACTTCATCAGAGAGACCTAAAGGGATTCTTCAAAGGAGCTTGCTGCAAGAAACACGGCCATTCAGTCACATTGACGAGGGTCCACATGGCATTGAGAGGTTGCTGCCCTGTGTGGATGAGAGTCCACGGCTGCCCAGCAGCAGCTCCGGAAGGCAGTGTTCAGCCCCATCACCACTGTCCAGTGGGTGCCTGTGTACCTCTTGCCTTTTCTGGGCTTGTGTTTCTCTCTTCTAGTGGGTGGGGATGACTTTCAATACTTCCCCGGAAGGAAGAATGATAAGGAGAAATGTCTGTTTTGAGGAAAGGGCTTTGAATTCCCTAGGGCCAGATACTGAACAATTTGTGTTTGTGACTGATGGAGAATTTCAGGAATGAATGAGACAGCCTTTGCGAAACTCTGCAACAGTTTACATCAGTCATGTGAAGTATTTGTCTAAAACAGAGCAAACTGAAGACCAAATTAGTCTCCTGTTGAGGTCCATGGAAGGCAGATTTAAAGGGAAGAACCACAAAGGCTTGCAAAGATAGGAGAAGCTCCATCTCTAAAGCATGTAGAAGCTCCTTACAGGTGCCCATCAAGAGCAGAGCTTGGAAGCCACCATGCTGTGCGGAACTGTTTGTCAGGGCAAATGTCACAGCAGGATTTCCCCAACCCAGCTCCATCATCACAGACACAGCTGCAGGGGAGGCCTGTTCACTGTTTTGGCGACTCTGCTCCTTTGGCAGCATAGATCCTTAGGTGCTCAATAAAGGCGTGCTGTATTGAACTGAAGAAGTGAGAACCAAGCTTTCTTTTTTTTTTTTTTTTCTTTCTCTGCGTCTCCCCTGACTCCCTGCTCTAACTTCTGAAACTCTTATCCTAAACGATGTGTGGCAGAAGAGCCACAACTCGCTGCTCTAGGAGCCGACATGACTCCTTCATTTCTGTGCATGCCCTGAGGACTAGGGTGGTGCCTGAGGAGAAGCTGCCATGGAACATGCAGGCGTCACTGGTGGGAGCCTACAGTGACCTGGATGATGAGCAATAGAGTCACCCTGAGCCACAGAATCTTAGCATCAGGAGGGCCCCAAGAATCTTCCAGGCCAGGGGCTCAGGTGGGATGGAAGCAGGGCCTAGGAGAGGGTACAAAACAAATCAAACAGGAGCTCCCAGGTAACTGCACTCCCAAGCTATTATTTACAACCTCAGGTGTAGGACAGCTCCTGTCCCATTGTTCAGCTGTAACTGAGTGACTGCCTTGTGCCAGGCCTGTGCTCAGCCCTGGAAGCACAAAGATGGAGCCAGTCTGTCCTGTGTCTAGGGGTCTCCTCATCAGGAGAAGGCGGCCAGACACTGGGAGGGTCAGGAGATAGCTGAGCAGTGAGCCAGCAAAGCTTCTGAGAGTGAGGTGAGGCCGAGGCAGAGTTGGCTAAGAAGTGCATGTGGTGTCACAGGTCAAGATGCACCTGCCAGCCAGGAGCAGGCCAGGTCCTGGCACACAGGAAGCCAGTGGAGCAGGAGACCCTCTCTAAGCACCAGCCTGTTTGGTTGGTTGGTTTGCTTTTGCAAGTTATTACAATATTACTTAAGACCTTTTTGGATAAGTGTCACTTTTAAGGTAGGTGTTATCAATCTACTTTCTGAACATTACGGGTCAGAAAAATCACTAGCAAGTGGCTCAGAAAAAGGGAAAAGGTACACTTCTGCAATCAGCTGAGGAGTTCACACCTTTTTTTTTTTTTAATCAACATGATATTTGCTGTTCAGAGGCAATCTGAAAAGCTGCAAATTCAGCTCACCTCAACCCCATAATTTCAAAGGTTAGAGGCTGGTCTCTGTGGTTTCCTACGGGTTCCTGTGGGGAGCTCCCGCTTTCTTTCTCCATAGGGCTTAGGGTATTTCTCATATGCCCTGTTGGCGACCTAGTGTCTCAGGTAATAAACATATTCGAAGATAAAGCAAAGATCCCTATGGGAGAGTGTTGTCTCCTAAAATAGGACTGTCTTGCCAGCACAGGCCTCAAGAACCAGAGAGAATAATAAACAGCACAGGATGAAATCAGCATGATTGCAAAAGGACTGGACTCAGGAAAAACAAGTTTGTTTGCCCAGAACAAATTACCAGAAAGGATCAAAAACATCTTGTTTTTCCTCGGTGATAACCACATGCTACCTGCTTGGAATGTTTACCAGAAAATGGAATAAGACCTTCCCACTGGCAAAATAGAGCCAGGGTTCACCCAGGATACATCTGGCCCCTTAGTCCCATGGAAACAAGGCCCAAAGCATATCCAGTCTGACCAGACGATTTGTGGAGGAACCAGCAGTGCAAAATGTGTCCCTGGTGTGTAGGACGCAGGTGCCTTGCAGCTGCAGAGGGGCAGCAGGATATCCTTGCCAGGTGCAGTGGTGGGCAGCAGCCCCCTGCCCTCAGTTCCTCAGTGGTGATCAGACAGGAAGCTTGGTCGATCAGAGCCAAGCAACTGAGTATAAAAACAGCCAGATGCATGGGCTATATTTAGGCCCTGAGAGCTGCAATTGTTTGGGGTCAGGCTAGCTGCTCACATGCCCTGCCCGAGACTCATGTTGTGCAGGGTGGGGCCCTGTGCCCTCCTGGTCAACTTTTAACAGAGATGTTTTCTCAGACCTAGGAATGGGAATTCCCAGGATTTTCTTTCCCAGAGAGTCCAAAGGAAACAGAAAGCCAAGTCTCAGGCTTGGTGGAAAGAACCATTGTTCAGGATCCCTGGGCTGAGAGTTCTTGGTGGGAGACGGACCACTCTAATTACTGCACATGAGCCACACCTATAACTGCCTTTCTGGCACTTGAACTGGGGATCCATGTTGCCAAACACAGACCCAAGGCAGCAGTGGTCCCGGCCGAGACAGCGTGTGTGTGTGTGTGTGTGTGTGTGTGTGTGTGTAAGCCAGTGGGGTGCAGGGGACAAAGACACAGGAAAATGAAACTGTCTTGCCAGGACTTTGCTCACCCCAGAAGACTCTTCTTCCTAGAATGAACCCTTCAAATACCACTGGGCTCAGGGGCACACTGGCCCCTGCTGGGTAGTTTCCCAGAGATGCCCCGGCCACTAAGGGATCTGGCCTCTCTTGGGCCAGAATCCCAGAAATATGTGCAGAACGATTCCCAGACTGTGTCCACCCCCTGGCTCCCACGCCCTTGTTCCCTTTCTCCCTTGTGTTTTGTAAATATCATGTGTGACCATTTTCAATAATTTGCATAAAAATTGCCTAGAATTCCATTTGGGAGATACACTGTTATAGAAAGGTTAATAGGCTCTGGAGCCAGACTTTCTGATTTCAAAGTCTGTCTTTGCCACTTATAAATGTGCATGACCTTGGGCGAGTTTCTTGCCTCAATTTTCTCATCTGTGAAATGGGGATTCTGTGTGGAAGAAAACAAACTCAAAGTGCTTTCTACTATTCTTTCACTCAGCAGCAATAATCACAAAAGACTTCTGTGATCAAATGGGGCGAGGGGTTCTCCCCACACACCAACCAAATAATAATTTCTGCAGAGACACCAGCTGGGTGTCCTCTAATTCAGTTTTGACACTATCTACTTGAAGATAGCATCACTTCTCATAGGTTGAGGGCTCAGTCCCATAAGGTGATCTCCACCCGTCCCATTAGTTACAAGCCCTGGCCTCTGGAACTTGTGAACTACCCACTTTAAGTTCGGATTCCTATGACCCCCTCCTTGGGTTAATTTGCAAGAGTGTTCACAGAACTCAGCGAAACACATTTCCTGGTTTATTACAAATGATATTCCAAAGGATACAGAAAAAGAAATGCATAGAGTGAGGTATGAAGAAAAGGGTGCAGAGCTTCCATGCCCCTTCCCCTTTGCACCCCCCAACCCCAGGTGTCACCCTCCAGTAACATCCATGTGTTCAAGTATCCAGAAGCTCTCTGAACCCAGTCCTTTTGGGGCTTTTATGGAGACTTCGTAACATAGGCATGATTGATTAATTCATCAGCCATTGGCAATCCACTTCACCTTCAGTTGCCCTTCTCCCCAGATGTTGATAGGGTGGAGCTGAAATTGCCATCCTTTTATTCCTGCCGTGGTCTTTGCAGTGACCAGCCCCATCCTGAAGCTACCCAGGGGCTGCCAGGCATCAGTCAACTCATTAGCATATAAAACGACATCACTTTGGAGATTCTAAGAATTTTAGAAGTTGTATGTCAGGAAATGGGTAGAAGACCAACTATTTATTTCACAATATCACAGGATAATAACAATTCCTATCTCTTAAGGTTGGTGGAGGTACATTAGTCAACTTTAATGCAATAACAACACCAAGAATCTCAGTGTTACAAGAGCATTTGTTTCTCTAACGTTATGTGGGACTGTTGTAGCTACGTGTGAGCTTCTGTGGCTCTGCTCCATGTGTCTTATCATCCTGGGTCCTAGACTAAAGGGACAGCCCCTACTTGGCACATGCTATTCTCAAGGCAGAGGGAAAGAGCAGAGTCCTGGCAGAAACACAATGACTCGAAGCTTCTTCTGGGATGTGGTGTACCCCTTGCATCCAGTCACATGCAGTCGGCCAATTGAAATCAGTGGTCAAGTCAACATCAGTGGGATGGGCATGTGGTTCACAAGGAGGCACCGGAGTCACACCACAAAGTGCAGGGACCAAAACCAGAGAAGGTGGAGCAAACTCTCAGGAACAATCATGCCTCAGGAATCTCACGTGAGATCCTCAAATGCTGCAAACAGTGTGCGGCACACAATAAGCACTCAGTAAGTGTTAACTATTATTATATTAATAGCTAAGCTGAAGGCATAAAACCCTACCTGCTTTCTCTCCTTGTCTTTTTCCCATTCTCCTTTACCCTCCTCTCCCTCATATCTTTCTCCGGCTCTCCCTCCTCTCCATCCTTACTGCCTAGGACTCTGTCCACACTTAGAGACACACACCCCTTTATTTCCTGACTTTTATTTCTCTCTTTTTAAAAAATCCATCCTTGTTTACCCGATGCTTTAGTCGACATACCTCTGGGCCTTCTATGGCTGGCCCAGTTGTTTTCAGGTATAGGAAAAAGGGATAGTCCACCTTTATGTAGACAAGAAAAGAGTTAGTTTTAATTAGTAACTACCTTACTAACAAAATGGTTTTTTAAAATTATCTTTTTATTTTAGTGTACATAGAGCAGACACTCCCAACAGGTCACGTTTGCTCCTGACACTTTTCCTAAACCATTTCTACATATCTGGCCATTGCTCTTTACCCCCAAACTCTCCAACCACCAGCATCAACCAACTTATAATAATTTAATAATAAAAGTAACAGCAATGACTGTCATTTCTTCTGTGTTATACATTGTGCTAAGTGCCTTACATTATCTCATTTAATCACTGCAATAGTCCAGATACTCTCTAGATTGTGAGTGGAGCTTCTTTGTCCAGACCTCATTCAGCTTTGTGCTTTGCCATAAGCAGAGACAGCTCCCTACAGAGCAGAAAGCCTCAGCTTAAGAGAATGAACCTGTGACTTAGTTTAGCCTCCACCAACAACCCACTGTATTACTTCAGGCAGGTCAGCCTCTCTTGCCTCAGTTTACTGATTTGCAAGACAGATATGATCATCTGTGCTTCATGATACTATGGTGAAGATGAATAACCAGAAGACAAGATGTAAAAGCACTTTGTAAACAATAAGGCATCTTATAAATTCATTCATTCAACAAATATTTACTGAGCGCCTGTTCCCTGCTGAGCACTGTTATTAGCACTGCAGACACAATAAAGAACTAAAGAGACAGATCATGACAGGCATCGTGTGCCACTGCAAGGCCCCTGACTTTGCTGTAATAAGTTGGGAAGTCTTTGAAGGTTTTGAACAAATGAATGACACGATCTGACTTAGGTTTAAGAGGATTACTCTGGGGCTGTGAATAGACTGTAGGGCAACCAGTCAGGAAGCCAGTATAATAATCCAGAAGGTGGATGAAGGTGGCTTGGTGGTTATAGCAGTGGAAGTGTTGAAAGTGGCTCGATAATGAATATATTTTAAAGATGAAGCCAACAGAATTTGCCGATAAATCACAGGTGAGTTTTGGATGAAAAAAAGAAGCGACAACAATGACATCAAGGTTTTTGGCCTGAGCAACTGGAAAGATGATGGGATCTTCAACCATCCCTGGGAAGAAGACTGTTGCAAGAACAGGTTAGGTAGATATCAGGAATTCATTTTGGGGTATGTTAAGTTTGGGATGTCCATTACACATGCAAACGCAGTGCTCTTGAGTAATCATTTCGATATACAAGTCTAAAGTTCAATAACATTCACGTCCCACGGTCAGACTGGAGTTACCAATGCGGGAGTCTTCAGTATGCAGCAATAGCATTGGAAGCCAAGAGGTGGAGGAGTTCCCCACGGAGTGGGGGAACTCGGAGGTCAGCTGGTCAGATGACTGAGCACGGCCAGGATGGCTGAGGAGGAGCCTGGAAGGAAGAAGAACCAAGAGAGATCATTACTAATGAGCAACAAAAGGGGTGTGTTGAAATCAGACTTTGGAACCATAAAGAACCACTCCAATTCTGGGTCGTCCGCTTACACACGGTGAACGGAGCAAATTTCTTCTCTGAGCCTTGGTTCCTTTCCTGTAAATGGAGTATAACCGCTCCCATCTTACAGGTGCTTTTCGGTGATAATTAAATAAGGTGACTTCGTGAAAAGTACCAGGCTCTCAAAAAGCTCGGTATTTGTAGAAAGTATGCAGTTTCTAGGTTGGAGAAGCCGGAGTTTGTTTTCAAAAGCCTCGACCACACACAAGGGCGGTTACAGCTCTTGAGGTCCTAGGGGGTCACAGGACGCCTTCCGAGTCGGGGCAGGGGGAGGGGAAAACAAAACCACAAGAAAAAACGAACAACGCTTTCGGGTAGGTCCGGGACCATAGAGGGTCGCTCCGCCTCATTCCTAGAGCGACCGCGGCGGCGCCAGAGCGCGGCGAGGCCCTCACTTCCGGCGGCGCGGGAGGCGCCCAGCGAGCCAGGGTGGCGGCTGATCCCGCGCGGTGAGTGGGCCTGTGGCGAGTGCGGCGCGTGGGGCCCGCGTCGGATACTCAGGTCCGCTCGAGAGCGCGCTGGCCGTAACGAGGGCGGCGCGGGCCGGGGCGATGGCGTGGCTGGCGTCTCCGGCCTCCGGGCTGTGCCTGGCCGCCGGGCGGGGGCGGGAGGGCCACGCGGGCTCAGGGTGGGGCCGCGGCCTGCGCGGCGGGCTGGCCGGGTCAATGAGGAGCGGCCGGCGGAGTGCTGGGGACGGTGGAGGCTTGGAGTGAGGGCCCCGGCGAGGCGCGGCCCGCAGCGGGTGGAACCGGTCGGGTGAGCAGCAGCCCCGGCCCCTTCCGTCGCTCGGAGCGTTCGAGGACTAGATAACGTGGAACAAATGCTTCGGCGGCACAAGGCTGCTCTGAGCGGTTTTCAGATTCAGACTCATTGCAACTTCTAACATCCTGATGGTGTTGCCACTTTATCATTACCCTCCCCATTTTACGAGGAAACTGAGGCACATTCCAGTTAGCTGGGTGTGCAGGAACAGCAGCTTCTGTCACTCAGGTTTAACTTGGTGCTTGCTCCTGCTGCGGAGCTGTGCAAAGCACGGGTCGCCGCGCTGGACTGAGCGATGGAAGATGTGGCTGCCACTAAGAATACAGGCTCTGGAGTCAAACTGCTAGGATCTGGGAACCCGGCCAGTGCCTTCTAGCATTGTGCCCTCGTTTCCTTAACTTCAAACGGAAATAACTGTATAAAGGTGCCGGGAGAATTAAAGAGCTAGTACAGAATCAAGTTACACAGTGTCTGGCACATACTACCTATTAGTATGATTGCCTCATCCGTAGGTGGATTTGACAGTCTGAGTTTCTGACTACATCTGACTTCCATTGTATTAAATGCATGTGCTTTTAAAAATATGTATAATGACCATTATAGTTATTAAAAAAAAAAAAAAACTCAACAACACCAACACCATGTACCAAACTAACACAGTGTCTCCTGTGTGGTAGATGTTCTGTAAATATTTGCTTAAGTTAAGGACTGAGTAGTGCTAACTGTAATCTTGTGTTATATGCAGCTTGCTCTTATGCTAACCATAATTACAGCTGATGTAATTATTAAATATCCAGATAAAGTCCTGGGCCTAAAGTCTCAATTATACAATAAGATGAAAGGAAAGCAAGAAAAATGATGTTTTTGTTTTCATTTATTTGCTTTATATGCTTGTATGCAAAGAAACCCAGAGTAATTGTTTCTGTTTTAAATTCCACATTCTGACAAAAGATAATGAAAAATAGTTCCAATAATTGTATTGCTTTTGAAGTTCTAGATTTTCCCACATTGCCACCTATGTGGGGTTTGTAGGGATTTTTGTTGGTTTGTTTTGGCTGTTATTTTAAATAGCCACAAGTCAGCCTTATAAATAAATAAAATTCTTTCAGATTTTGAATTTTGCAGCATTTGGGTATTCTAAAAATTCCGTCCTACTTTTAACATGTAAATTCATTTTCTCCCCACTCTCCTTTTCTTGTGTCCTACCTACCATGCTTTTTTCTACTCAGTTTCATTCAACTATCTGGTAAAAGTTCTTTTGCAGTTTTCCTCTCTCCGAAAACAATACTTTTGTTTTGGGTTTTCAACAGATTGCTTTCTTGGATCATTAGGATCTATAAAAACCAATAATAAAGCGTGTCTTCATAGACTAAGCAAACCTACCACTCCCTATAGAGAAGTTTCAGTTTTCAAAGCACTTTATGCTACAGAATCAGAGCTAAGCTGTCATCTAGAGCTATGGAAATCGAATGCTAAATACAGATAACTAGGAATATGTCATAAAGTAGTATAATGTGTCATTTCTTATTCATTTGGGTACTTTAGGCAGTTACTAGTGAGTAGAAGTTTAACACGGAACTAAATATTAAAACATAGTGATATTCTATTACACAAATTTTGATTGTCTTTTGGAGTCATTCCATTCCCATTAAGATTTACCGTATCTCCACTTTTTAGTCCTTCAAAATTATGTACTCATTTGGTAATGCCTAGAAAATTTATATTTCACCTCATCACTTTGTTTTTATCCTGTCCCAATAGAAACTCCAGTGCTAAACTCAGTCAAAATTTGGTGATATTTGTTAAGGTTAAACTCTGGAATTGTTAGAATTACTTTGCAAGTATTTCCCCCCATATTATCTTTGTTTGCATTTATACTTTTTAAATTTAAACATGAATGCAATTTTGGTGGTTTGAAGAGATATTAAAATTGAATAATTAACAGATACCTATATTTTTTTTCTGATCATCTATACTTTTTTTTTTCCTTCTACACACAGAAAATTCTGAGCTGTGCACCGCTAGGAAATGAAACAGTAGTTCAGAAGAAGCCTGTAAACTCTCTTACAAATACATTTGGTTATTCACCATGAGGTTAGCAAAGCCTAAAGCGGGTATTTCTCGGAGCTCAAGCCAAGGAAAGGCCTATGAGAACAAGCGCAAAACAGGCCGGCCGCGGCAGAAGTGGGGCATGACTATTCGATTTGACTCAAGCTTGAGTAGACTCAGAAGAAGCTTGGATGACAAACCCTATAAATGTACTGAATGTGAAAAGAGTTTCAGTCAGAGTTCAACTCTTTTTCAACACCAGAAGATCCATACTGGAAAGAAATCCCATAAATGTGCTGATTGTGGGAAAAGTTTCTTTCAGAGTTCTAATCTCATTCAGCATCGACGGATCCATACTGGGGAAAAGCCCTATAAATGTGATGAGTGTGGAGAAAGCTTTAAACAGAGCTCAAATCTCATTCAGCACCAGAGAATTCATACTGGAGAAAAACCCTATCAGTGTGATGAGTGTGGCCGGTGTTTCAGCCAGAGCTCCCACCTTATTCAACATCAGAGAACCCACACCGGGGAGAAACCCTACCAGTGCAGTGAATGTGGCAAATGTTTCAGTCAGAGCTCTCATCTGAGGCAGCACATGAAGGTGCATAAAGAAGAGAAGCCTCGTAAAACCCGGGGCAAAAATATCAGGGTGAAGACTCACTTACCCTCTTGGAAAGCTGGTACAGGAAGGAAGTCTGTGGCTGGTCTCCGTTAAGTGTAGGGCTTTTTGACAGCTTTTTGAGCCCCCTTGAGAAAAAATAAAAAGTAAAAAATGAATCTTTTTTAGAAATAGAGATGCTTTATAGTAGATCACTTAAATACTGGATCTTTTGCTAGTGTGAAAACATTGGGAATTTAATGACATTGAGCTGAAAGAAATTACATGAGTCCAGCTACCCTCATTTCTTTTTTATGTGACATGGAGCACAAAGAACTGAAAATACGTTTTGAGGGAGCATGACATTGTTGACCTAATTTGAAATTACTTCCGTTTTCAAACACCATCATGATTTGCAGATACATTTTGAGAAAAACCATCATGTTTTGAGGATACATTTGTGAAAGTGCAGGCATGCCAATGATTACTCAGTTTTAGGACTGTGGAAGAAAAAATTAAAAGGGAGAAGAAATTAATTCCACTACTTTTGAAGTTCTGCAACAGACGAGATTTTGTTTATAAAGTTTTGTAGTATATTAACCATTGGTTTATGACTAGATTCAACATATTAAAATGTATTCAAGCTCACAGATTTTTAATCAGTAAGGCCCATCTATATTAGTTCTTTTATTTCTTCTCCTTGTTGACAGCTGTTAATTAAAGGAGTAAGGATTTCCCTGTTTGTTTGTGTTTTAACCAAATTCTTAGAGATGCTATAGAATCTAAATGAGAACTGAATTGAACCTTAAGTCTCCTATTCCTACTAATAGAGTTCTTTGTGATGGTAACTGCTGTGTCATTTGTTTTCCACAAGTTGGGATGGATTCATGTCGATCCATTCCCATGTCCTTGACCTCTTCTGGCATTCTTTTGTGCTCTGACAAACTGAGCCAGCCTTTTAGATCTACATGAATAAACGAACTATTTTACCAAGAAAAATCTCAGCTTGCTTTCTGCTAATTAAAAACCTACAATTTACACACCTCCCTGCCTTCAAGACTGTGAGCTTTAGATAGCCCTGCTTAAATGTTTGTCAACAACAAGAGTCATGTAATGTGTCAGTGCATTGTAGCTCCTTTGAAATTTAACTTTCTGTGTTACATGAATTGTTTTAAGGAGTCCGGCAAACATGTTTATTCAATTCCATGAGAATGGTGCCAAGTGTCAGACTCTGATGAGCCCTCAGCTCAGGTTTTAATTTCTATTGAATGCTAACATTCTTCTGATTTTTTGGTATCTTTTATATCGGTTTCTGCTGTATTAATGACAATTATTCATGAAAATAAAAAATGAAATATTTTGTATACTACTACCTTCTGTTTATTTTTCTCCTGGGGAATTGCTTTAATTATTTAGACACTAGATCTAAAATCACAGCTTTTGGATGGATCACTTGCTTTGCCTGTTTTTGATTTCCTCACACTTGAACTTTGCCTTCCTCCTGGCCTTGCATTTGAGCATAGGGCCATAGAAGTTGGCCTTGTTATGGCCTTGTTGACAAGTGTCATTCTGCAGAATATTCACAAGGTGTTCTGTAAGCATGAGATGATCACAGTTTTTTACGAAAGAAGTGATCTTTGGCCGCCCTGTTATATCCAAGTCACTCCTTGGCAGGACTGTGGCTATGGGGCCTTTTTGAGGATTTATCAATGCTCTTCACATTAGTGTTGTGTCTGGAATAGCTTCAGGCCAGGGCCAACACTTCTTTCCTAAATTTCAGGAATTTGCCCATTCTGACAGCAAACAGGGCTGTGCACAGTAGTGATATTAAAAATAATTTAACAAGCAGTATGCCCTTCAGGACAGCAGGAGAATTGTCACAGACAAGGTCCCTTGTGTGCTTTGAGCATGGGGATGCATTACTCTGTTCCTCCACTGCGTTGGGGAACATGTGGAGAGGAGCACAGATAAGGGGTATTTTTGGTTAATAGAGCTCTGGACCAGTGGAAGATAGATGGAGCCAGTCTTGATCTAGAGATGTCCCAGGGTTTTCAGAGTGTAGTGACTATATGGGATTTGGGATTATCTTCCTTGGGTAGAAGGTATATTGTGTGTGGAAGGAGGAAAGAAGGATATTTGGTGAGATCCAAATGTTGGCCCCATGTTTCCTGGAACCCTTACAGTGCTGTGAGAAACAACACTAGGTCAGGCCATTTGAGTTAGTGATGTTTTTAAAAGCTGTTGTGTGATTCTCTGTGCTCATATTTCCCAGGCCAAAGTGGAGCTGACATTTAGGTAGTTCCTGAGCCTCTTGCCAACCTGCTTTGGGTATCACATGAGTGAGAAATAAACTGTTGAGATAGACCACAGATTTCAGTGTAGATTTGGTACCCGTCCTGATTGATGCCCCCATCCTGCTGTTTTTGTGCATCTCTGGACCCAATCATCCGTCTTAAAAGTTCTATCCTTTCAGTGGCCTGATGAGAAAAAACAGCTTTTTGAGGTTCATAGTTGAGAAACACTGCCTCGCCTCCCCTACATTCTCTTTCTGTTTCTAGCCTATACCCTGTAATACTTCCTTTTTTTTTTTTTTTTTTTTTTTTTTTTTTGCCTGGGGACCCTTCTCTTTGTTCCTTACTGAGACTTAAAGGCAGCATTAAAACTTGTTTGTGTGTTTTATTTGTATCCCATGACTGGCCTGGGGTGAAAGTCCCCACACATAGAGTTGCCGGAATGTCCTGTGATGTCAGCCCTGGAAGTTGAAAATTTGTCCTGAGACTAATATGCTGTCCTCAAACATGGGAGAAAGGGGTGACTGTCCCTCCACCATGCACAGTCTGAGTATGGCAGGACCCATGAGAGGATGCTGAGTGGGTGCCAGGAGGACTCACCTCCAAGAGCAAGAGCCTCCGGTCCCTGTTCCACATTGATTTCAAACACACCAACCAGCTTGGACAATTGAAATTCTTAATTGCAGTCATGATGAACTGAAGACCAGAGGACCTTCCTCCAATTTCCCGGTCCACATGAAGCGCTAGATTGTAACGTAACCCTAGATATGTTGAGGGAACTCCAAAATAGAATTTCTCACCACACTGGTAAAATAGGGGGACTATTTTAATCTCATTTAGCAATAAGTATGATGGCTGTTTCCTAAATTCAGAGTTCTGTAGTAAACTGATAACTAACAGATTCTTTTCTGTCATTTTTCAAATAAAGCATTGTGACATCTGGTAAAAGAATTACTTTTGTTTTTCTTGTTTTATTGTTCAGAAGAAGTGCAAAATAATCCAGACCAGTTTAAAATTGATAAATTTTACTGCTGAGTGATGGACAGAGACAAAAATGACAGAAACATTATTCATAGCTGCATTCCTTACAGTAAAGCCAAGCACAAATAGCTGTATTGCTTAGAATCATTGCATTTAAATATAGCAAGATCAAATCTTTCATAGTCTTTATGGATGATATTTTTTTCCTTTGATCCGCATGGTTGGTAATGTGTCAGAATAGATTCAGCAATTTTGTCCTACTAAGTAATGGCATTTTATAATTCTAGTGTTATAATATCTGACAGTATTTTACTTAGAACTTTTACATCAATATACATCAACTGACTTAGTTGCAAGTTTCTTTTTGTATGTTATCTTTGTCATAAATGTCAATTACATCGTAGAGCATTTCAGGAACTGTGTCGAGTTCATAATACCAGGTTACAAATGTGTTACACTATATCCCAATTTGTCAAGAGACCTCTCAGGCACAGATTTTTGAATTCAGGAATTCAGGATGGGTATGCCAATTTAAATGAAGCTTCTGAGATGAATAACCTTAAATCCCAGAGAGACCCTGGTTATATCTTTATGTTCAGGGCAATCTAAATGGGTCCCCTAGGATACAAGAAGCCTGTCTATTCAGTGGGATTAAAAGGCTAAATATCGGAATTTAGGCAGGTAAGTCAAAGAGGGGACACTATGATGATTCGGGGGCAAACAGTCATGAAGAGAAGCTCAGGTTCAGTGAGAAAACTGAAGCCATTCTGTGTATTCCACATAGTTTAATATAGCTAGTTAGACTTTCTGTTATGTCCATGTTTCTTCTTTGCCTGATAAGTTCACCAATTCGGTTTAACCCAGCACCTGCATTCCATTTTCTCTATTAGAGTAATTGGTCTGGTTTCTCTTTTTCTAGCTAGACTTTGGCTGAAAGGACAATAATAAGAGAAATAAAACTACAAGGAGCTACTATTTCTTATGTATCAGAATGACCAATAGTGTAAAACCTACTCCGTTGGTGAGGCTGTGGAGAGCTAGCCAAACTCAGACATTGATGGTGGGATACAAAATGTTACAACCCATACTGAGGAGGGATTTGGCAATATCTAGCAGAAGTATATATGCATTTACTCTCTGATCTAGAAATTATGTTTCCAGAGATTGTTTCCAAAGATACAGTACCAACAATATAAAACAATGTATACACTTGGCTGCACATTTTTATAGAAAAGACTCATTTCTCAGGCATCTGGCTCCAATGGAGTGTCATATATTTGTTCGATAATGGGCTTTTTATGATGTTCTCATGACCTTTGCTTGTGTTGTAGTTGTACCATACGTCATTTCCAGAGGTCAGCTTGCCTCGTTTTGTACAGGACCCAGAGTGTAGTTTAATAAGTGCTCTCGAGGAGATTAAGTGTCACTGCTGATGCAAACCAGCAAATTAAATTCCCAGGCTCAGCTGGAAATACTTCAGCCCAGTGAGGGCGCTGGGTAAGAGGAAATAGCCACATCAAGACTTCATTGTTAGAAAACAGACTTTTTCTATTTGACGTTACATAAAACTGTCACTAGATGGCAGCAAAGGAGAGATCATGGAAAACAGCCCGTCCTGTAGTTTCTCCACATTCAACTTGTACAGGTTGAGTGTCCCTTATCCGAAACGCTGGCGACCGGAAGTGTATCAGAATTCAGATTTTTTTTTTTTATCATTATTTGGGAATATTTGTATATACATGATGAGATATTTTGGGGATGGGACTCAAGTCTAAACACAAAGTTCATGTGTTTATTATACCCCTTGTATACATAGCCTGAAGGTAATATTTTTAATAATTCTGCACATGAAACAAAGTTTTCACTGTGACCTATCACATGAGGTCAGGTGAGGAATTTTCCACTTGTGGCGTCACATTGACATTCAAAAAGTTTCAAATACTAGATTTTCGTATTTAGGGATGCTCAATCTGTGTTTTCCTTTGAAAATACCATGCTCAAAATGTAGAGACTACTCTTTACAATCAACTAGGGTTCAGCTAAATGTCTGAAAATACAAGCATAATTTTAAAAGTTGAGCACATTTTAGTCAAATTACCTGAATGCCATTTCTATTTCCACTGTAACTTAGATGTTTAATAACTTACAAGACACAGGAGGATAGGCAAGTCCTTTTCTTATCCTGGTAGAAAAAGAAATTATCCAAAATGTTTGCTAAACAAATAATAGCTACTTTCTCAGTTTCTCTCTTTTGCTCTTTTCTACAGCCAGCTCCATGAAAGATTTGTCTACATTTATCTTCCCTGTTTCCTTACCTGGCAGTCTCCCCTTAGTCTATTTCCATCAAGCTTTCATCCATCACTCTGCTCAAAAGCACTCTCTCCAAGGAGTCTCCATGAAAATCTGTGTAGAACAGTGGCCCAGACTTTGACACGATGGCTAGAATGCAAAGCCAGACCCTTCGGGAATGAAATGCAGCTGTAGAGACTGATGCAGGAACTGCAGACTTGGGAGAACAGTTTACTTTTCATAGATAAGAAGCTGTTTGAACTTCTTATCATGTGCAGACATTCTATTTACAGTTGAAATGTAAATTAAAAGTGAATTACATTCCAGTAGCAAAACAGAGATTGGGAACAGCCTAGGGAAACAGGAAAGTGGGTCCCAGAACAACACTTAGGTCCTTTCTCGCCTTTGCCTGGTAGATGAGAAGTCACCACTGAGAAGCCAGTTGTGAGCACTGAATTCATAAAGTGACCATCTCATCTAGAACTTACTCTAATCCTTCTCCTGGTGCTTTTCTTCTCCCTTCTTCCAAAAGGCTGAGCTGTACCACAGAGCCTACACATGTGGACCTCTTGGTGGTTAGCAGTTGAGTGCATCTGGGGTGGGATGTAGAATCTGAAAGGCAGTGTGATGTAAGAGAAAAATCTCTGACCTGGAGTCATTAGTCCTGAGTTCTAGATCCAGTTCTGCTATGGAAAATCTATGTGCCTTTAGGCAAGTCATTTTTTTCTCTCTGGTCTTAAGACCAGATGAAGCCAAAGTTGGCAAGTAAACTTGTTTCAGTTATGATCCTATGGCTTCAAGGTGCTAAAACCAACAGTCATTAACCAAAGCAAAATAAAGAGAAGTAAAGAAAGATGACTGAAGAAAGAGTTGAACCAACGGGACTTAGGAAGGGTAGCTAGGGCAGCCTCAGGTATCTCGAGGTTATGAATGGGTCTTCAGGGGACTACAATTAGAGTTCTCAGCTCTAGCTACAACCTGCCCATAGCTGTAATGACAGGGCTCCTTTCTGTCTTTAATGTGTGTGTTTTGTAGGGGAGGAGTAATGTTGTTTCTAACGATAAGAAAGAAAGTAGAAAAGAAAGGAAAGAAAGGAAGGAGGAAGAAGAGAAAAGAGAAAACAGAAAAGGGATGGAACTTATATTCTTGAAACTTATTAGCTCTGGAGGCAATTTCTAAATTTACAAATTAGTATTCTAACAATATTTTGAGCAATCGCAGCATTGCAATGAACATATAACTTTCACATACAACTACTTTGAAAAAACAATAATTAGTCAAATATGTAAGTCTTGGTAGTATGTTTTGTTATGTAAGTCTTGGTAGTGTGTTTTATATCCATTCTTGCAAAAACTAATAACTTTTTATATTATTGAGTCAGGTCTTCTAAGGACCTCAGTAAGTGAATCCTATCTACTTAGAAACAATAAAACACAAATTTATAGGCATACCTCAGAGATAGTGCAAATTTGGTTCCGGACTACAGCAAAAAAGTGTATATCACAATAAAGTGAGTCAGACAAATTGTTTTATTTCCCAGTGCATATAAAAGTTACATTTACACTATACTGTAGTCAAGTGTGCAAGGGCAAGATGTCTAAAAAACAATGTGTGTACTTTAATTAAAAATACTTTATGGCTAAAAAAAATGCTGAAGATGATCTGAGCCTTCACAGACTCAATCTTTTTGCTAAAGGAGGGCTTTGCCTTGATGTTGATGGCTACTGACTGATCAGGATAGTGGTTGCTTAAGGTTGTGGTGGCCGTGGCAAATGCTTAGTGAAGTTTGCCACATGAATTGACTCTTTCATGAAAGATTTCTCTGTAGCATATGGTGCTGTTTGATAGCGTTTTACCCGCAGTATAACTGTTTTCAAAATTGGAGTCAGTCTTCTCAAACCTTGATGCTGCTTTACCAACTAAGTTTATGGCATATTCTAAATCCTTTGTGGTCATTTCCACAATGTTCACAGCATCTTCACTAGGAGTAGATTTCATCTCAAGAAACCACTTTCTTTGCTCATGTATAAAACACAACCCCTCACACATTCAAATCTTATCATGTGATTGTAGCAATTTAGTCACATATTCAGGCTCCACTTCTCATTCTAGTTCTCTCGCTATTTTTACCACATCTGCAGTGCCATCCCCCACTGAAATCTTGAACTTCTCAAAGTCACCCATGAGGGTAGGAATCAACTTCTTCCAAAGTCGATATTTTGATCTTCTCTCATGAATAATAAATGTTTTTAATGCCATCTAGAATGACAAATACTTTCTAGAAGGTTTTCAATTTATATTGCCCTGATCTGTCAGAGGAATCAATATGGAAGCTACAGACAAAATATATTTCTTACATAATAAGACTAGCAAATAAAAATTAGTCCTTGATCCATGAGCTACAGAGTGGATGTTGTGTTAACAGCTGTGAAAACAACATTAATCTCCTTGTACGTCTCCATTAGAGCTTTTGGGTGACCAGGTGCATTGCCAATGAATAGTAATATTTTAAAAGGAATCTTTTTCTGAGCATTAGGTTTCAACAGTTGGCTTAAAATATTGAGTGAACCATACTTTAAACAGATGAACTGTCATCCAGATTTTGTTCAGTTTACAGAACAGAGTCAGTAAGATTAGTATAATTCATAACTGCCTTGGAATTTTCAGAGTGGTAAATGGGCTCTGGCTTTAACTTCAAGTCACCAGCTACATTAGATCCTAATAAGAGTGTCAGCCTGTCCTTTGATGCTTTGAAGCCAGGCATTGACTTCTCCTCTCTAGGTATGAAAGTCCTAGCTAGATAGTGTGGCCACCTTCATGAGTGATCTTAGCTAGATCTTCTGGATAACTTGCTGCATCTTCTTCATCAGCACTTGCTGCTTCACCTTGCACTTTTATGTTATAGAGATGGCCTATTCTTTTAAACTTCATGAACCAACCTCTGCTGGCTTCCAACTTTTCTTCTGCAGCTTCTTCACCTCTCTCAGCCTTCATGGAATTGAAGAGAGTTAGGCCCTTGCTCTGGATTAGGCTTTGGCTTAAGGAATGTTGTGGCTGTTTTGACCTTCTATTTAGACAACTAAAACTTTCTTCACATCAGTCATAAGGTTGTTTCTGTTTCCTGTCATTTATATGTTCACTGAATCCACGAATGATGATTTTTTTAAAAAACATTAATTTCCGACCGGATGCAGTGGCTCGCGCCTGTAATCCCAGCACTTTGGGAGGCTGAGGCAGGCGGATCACCCAAAGTCAGGATTCGAGACCAGCCTGACCAATATGGTGAAACCCTGTCTCTACTGAAAACACGAAAATTATCCAGGTGTGGTGGCAGGCACTTGCAGGAGGCTGAGACAGGAGACTTGCTTGAACCCAGGAGGTGGAGGTTGCAGTGAGCCAAGATCGTGCCACTGCACTCCAGCCTGGGCAACAAAGTGAGACTCTGTCTCAAAAAAAAAAAAAAAAACAAAAGAAAAAAGAAAAAAATTAATTTCCTCAAGAACATTTTCTTTGCATTTACAACCTGGCTCACTGCGTAGGTTTTGACGTGCCTTCTTCACTAAGCTTAAACACTTCTAGCTTTTGATTTAGGATGAAAGACATGCAACTCTTCCTTTCACTTGAACACTTAGAGGCCATTATAGGAATATTGACTGGCCTAATTTCAGTATTGTTGTGTTTGAGATATTGTGAGAATTACCAAAACACAAATGAAGTGAGCACCTGCTGTTAGAAAAATGGTGCCAATAGACTTGCTGCATACAGGATTGCCACAAACTTCCATTTGTAAGCAATGCAGTATCTGCAAAGTGCAATAAAGGGAAGCAGTAAAATGAGGTCTGCCTGCATTTAAATTGCTTTTTACTTCACACTTACTTGAGAAAAGTTCCTCACAGGCAATTTTCCCTTTAAAAAAATCTTAATTTAACTCAAGTACTGGTTTTAAACTTTATACTTCGTTGCAGAATTATTAAGCCATATTTTCTAACTTAGCTTTTCAGATTGCATATATCTACTATGACCACATTATTTTGTTCTCTTTCTTGTGCTCCAATAAAAAGTGTATATTCTTACATAGATGTGTATCAACTTTTAATTAACATGTAATTAGGAGAAAAAGTTCTCATATTAATATTCTGATATTTATTGAAATATATATAAATTTCTTTTAATCCTACTATACACATCTTTTTAAATGTTACAACTACTGTTTTATTACATAATATTAACTCTCCCCTTTTAAGTACCTTATGAACTCATGACCTTTCACTGGCTTAAGCTCTTCTGATTAAACATAATTATGATTCCGGTCTTTGAGTTTCACTAGTGGGAGCCCATCGCCCTGACATCTTGATAGCATCCCATTTTCTGTTACTACTAAGTCCAGGCCCATGGTGATTTTTCCTGAGCCGTGTAATCAGTTGTCCTCCAAGAAGTACTGATTCCTTTTCCTGGAAAATAATCTTGGAGATGCAATTCTGGTTACTGTGCATGGGCACAAGAGTCACAAAGTGAGAACAGTCATGCTTTTTGAGGTTGTGTGTTTGCACTGGCTTATCTTTTCTTTTTCATTTCAAAAAGTTATGTAGCCACGTCCCACTCGACTCCAGGTTTTGTCTATCTCCACAACTTCATACTATGCAGACACCAGGCTGCTACTCAGCTCTGATGTGACTCTGGATGGGCGGCCAGCACTCTACTTTTGTGTCTTTAATCAGCAAACAGTGATAGGCTCCATGCCAATAGTGCCAGTGGGGGACTCACTGGGCCATGGCTACAGCAAAAAGTGAGCCACGAAACCAAATCATGCCTAAGATGGGGATACATGCAGAATGGAGACGTGCACTGGGCCCAGCACAGCACCAAGGATGAGAGACCCTCCTCTGGTTGGATGGGCCAGGAAGGATTTGCCAGTTCAGCCTGAGATGGTTGGAGGAAGAGAAGCCATGCCAGTGTAGGAACACATACTCAAACGCACAATGCATAAAGGAGCATGGAATATTCAGGGGACTGTGCACAGCCCCATGTGGCTGTTACTTAGAGTGTGTGTTGGGAGTGGAGGAGATGAGAGTGAGGAGGTAGAGAGGTCACCAATCATGGAGGGTGTGAATGACTAAGAAGTGTGACTGATGTTCCTGAAGTCATTCTGGTATTACCAGAGGGCTTTAAGTAGGGGCGATATAGAGTCAGATTTTTATTTTTATTTTTATTTTTATTTTATTTTATTTTATTTTATTTTATTTTATTTTAAATTCGAGATGGAGTCTCACTTTGTCACCCCGACTGGAGTACAGGGGTGCCATCTCGGCTCAGTGCAACCTCTGTCTCTCCAGTTCAAGCAATTCTCCTGTCTCTACCTCCCAAGTAACTAGGATTACAGGTGCCTGCCACCATGCCTAGCTAATTTTGTATTTTTAGTAGAAATGGGGTTTCACGTGGGCCAGGCTGGTCTCGAACTCCAGACCTCAATGATCCACCCATCTTGGACCTCCCAAAGTGCTGGGATTACAGACCTGAGCCACTGTGCCCGGCCAGATTTGCATTTTTAATGGATCTTTCTGGCAGCCATGTAGAAGAATGCCTCAAGTATATACACTATTGCACATTACACAGATTCTTTTCAGTTTCCTCTTCTCCATTTTCTGATGCTGAGGGTATGTTATTCCAAATAATACCACTTGACAATCATATATTCTTTTATTTCCTTTCTGAAATTGAAGGGAAATTGACTGGCTTAGGCCTTTCCTTTCTGGACCTGGCCTTTTAAAACTCCAGAGTCCCAAAGCCAAAGGCAAAGTTTATGTAGTGGATTGAAGGACTTACTTATCTTCTGTCAACATTTATTATTTTGATAATTAATTAATGCCTCACATGGTCCTAGAAAAAAATTATAGTAAGTTTCCAAAATGTGCAACAACAACATTCAGAATGGTCATGCTACACAGCGGTTGTGATGGTTAATTGTACTTGTTGACCTCACTGGGTTAAGTAATATGCACGTAGCTGGTAAATAATTATTTCTAGATGTGTATGTAGGGAAGGGATTGGCATTTGAATCTGTAGACAGAATAAAAAAGATATGCCCTCACCAATGTAGATGAGCATCATCCAATCCCTTGAGGGTTGGATTAAAACAAAAAAGAAGAGGAAAGGTGAATTCACTCTCTTCTGGAGCTGGGAAATCCATCTTCTCCTGCCCTTAGGCCCTGATACTACTCGTTCTTGAGCCTTCATATTTGGAGGCTGACACCAGCAGCCCACTAGGTTCTCAGACCTTTGGACTCAAATGGAATTACACCACCTGCTTTTCTGGTTCTTGAGCTTGCAGATGACAGATCATGGGACTTCTTGGCCTCCATAATCATGTGAGCCAATTTCCATGATTAGTCTCCTTTTATAGGCTGGGCGCGGTGGCTCATGTCTGTAATCCCAGCACTTTGGGAGGCCGAGGCAGATGGATCACCTGAGGTCAGGAGTTCGAGACCAGCCTGATCAACATGGTGAAACCCCCATCTCTACTAAAAATACAAAAATTAGCCAGGCATGGTGGCATGTGCCTGTAATCCCAGCTTCTAGGGTGGCTGAGGCAGGAGAATTGCCTGAACCCAGGAGGCGGAGGTTGCAGTGAGCTGAAATTGCACCACAGAATTCCAGCCTGGGTGACAGAGTGAGACTCTGTCTCAAAAAATAAAATAAAGTAAGTATCCTTTTATGTATCTATATATATCTGACTGATTCTGCTTCTCTGGAGAGCCCTGACTACTAGAGCAGTCTCTAAAAAGAGCTTATTTCAAACACCCACAGATATCTTCCTGAACATACAGGTGAGAATACAAACCCATGCTCTCACTAAAACCTCAGAATGATAGACAACCTATTAACAAATAAGCCTAGATTAAGGAATGCAGTCCATACTTTGTTACATGGAAGGATCAGGCTTTGATTGATGAAACAAAGACCACAAAAAGCGCAGAAAAACACTTAGGTCCTGTATTAGTTTTCTAGCCCTGCTATAGCAAAGTAACACAAACTGGGTGACTTTCAATAACAGAAATTTGTCTCCTTACAGTTCTGGGTTCTAGAAGTCTGAAATCAAAGTGTATACTGGGCCATGTACTCCCTGTGGGGTCTAGAGGAGAATAATCTGTGCCATGCCTTTCTCTTAGGTTTTGTTGCTGCTGGCTATCTTTAATATTCCTTGGCTTATAGACACATTGTTCCAATCTCTGCCTCTATCTTCACAAAGCCTTCTTCCTAGTGTGTCTCAGTGTCTGTACCTCTTCTCTTCTTATAACAATATTGGTTAGAATGGATTAAGGGCCTACTTATTCCAATAAGACCTCATGTTAACTGTAAGTACATTTTCAATGGCCCTATTTCCAAATAAGGTCACATTCTGAAATTCAGGAAGGACATGAATTTTGGGGAGACACTATCTAAACCAGTACAGGTTCTATCTCTTGGCCTGCTCCCATGATTCAAGATCAGTGAGAAAACAAGGTACCACCAACTAAGTAGCTTAAAACAACATAGGTCTAATGGTCAAAAGTCTGGATGGGCTCAACAGAGTTTTCTGTTTAGCGTCTCACAAGACCAAAATCAAGGTTTAGGCTGGGCTCTCATCAGGAGGCTCTGGGCAAGAAGATGCTTCCAGGTCATCTAGGTTGCTGGCGAATACTACAGATTAGTAAAAAGGAATTATCCTGGCATTAGAAAGGAATAATATACTTGGCTTGGCTTGGATGCTACCAAAAACAGTGAAAGCAAGAATATATATATTCTTATTATTATTCTATAAGGATAAATTATTTGGGGGAAAATCTGAGAGAATGGAAGGGAATCCCCTGGGAAAGTGATAAAAGGAAGAAAGGCTGAGAGTGACTGGGCTTAATTCCATCAGGACCTTCAAAGGAGCCGATAGAGTGTCTCTCCCATTTGTCTACCCAAGGACCCACAGGCAGCAGTCTTTATCCATTGGCTCTGATAGGGCTGCTGCCCAGGACACTAAATCCTCCACATACTTCCAGATTGTGATGGTTCTTATGTGCTGGAGAGAGGGCTGCAGTCCATGATGACAAAGACATCCAAAAATAGAAAGTAAAGGATGCGCAGGGCATATTTGGAGCAAGACACTCATGGTGTGAGGTAAGTCAAAGCCCATGCTAAGTTGTTTGCCTCAGTCACTGCTGGAATCAGAAGCAAGACTAAGAGGATGGGAGTTTGGCACCAGACCTGGTACAATACCTCTGAAAACTATCTACTGAAATGCAGCAAAATGCTTCTCATCCTCACAAATATGAGAGAAGCCAAGTTCAGAAAGCAAAAAGACAAAATAAGAAAACAGTTGGATTAGGAAAGATTACAAGAAATCTAAAATTGAAATTCAGGCAATTGAAATCCACACTGAAAGCCGCAGAGACCAGCGCAGATATTTTAGACAACAGAGATGTAAAAGAGCTCAGGAGACATATCCAGAGTGTAGAGAAAAAGAACACAGAAATAAAAATGAGGCTGGGCACAGTGACTCACACCTGTAATCCCAACATTTTGGGAGGCCAAGGAGGGTGGATCACTTGAGGTCAGGAATCCCAGACCAGCCTGGCCAACATGATGAAACCCTGCCTCTACTAAAAATACAAAAAATTAGCCGGGTGTGGTGGCATGCACCTGTAACCCCAGCTACTCTGGAGGCTGATGCTAGGAGAATTGCTTGAACCCAGAAGGTGGAGATTGCAGTGAGCTGAGTTGGCACCAATGCACTCCAGCCTGTGCAACAGAGCGAGACTCCATCTCAAAAAATAATAATAATAATAATAAATAAATAAATAAAGATGAGAATTACAATGGACAGAGTTCAGCTCTCAAGTCTCTGGCTAGCATGATAGGGAATGTACTTGGTGTATTGGAATCAAGAGGAAGGAGCACCCCAGTCTCTGATGACCAAGAGTTTTCTGAATTCAGGTGCTGTATTAGTTATCTATTGCTGCAGAGTGAATAACTATAAACTTAGCAGCCTAGAACAACACACATTTATTATCTCACGGTTTCTGTGAGTCAAGAGTTCAGGCATAGCTTCTCAGGGTCCTGTGCTTCTTGGCTTCCCACCAGGCTGCAATCAAGATATTGGGCTTCCCACTTGGCTGGCATTGTGGAAAACCATATGGAGGTTTCTCAGAAAACTAAAACTACCAAACGATCCAACAATCTCACTACTGAGTGTTTTCCAAAGGAAACGAAATCAGTATATTAAAGGCATACTTGCACCCCCATAGCATTATTCACAATAACTAAGATATGGAATCAACATAAATGTCCATCAACAGATGAATGGATTTTAAAAATTTGTTATATATACACAATAGAATACTACTCAACCATAAAAAGTGAAATCCTGTGCTGGGCATGGTGGCTTATGCCTGTAATCCCAGCATTTTGGGAAGCTGAGGTTAGAGGAGTGCATGGGAGTTCAAGACCAGCCTGGGCAACATAGTGAGACCCTGTCTCTAGGAAAAATACAAAAAGCAACTGGGCATGGTGGCACACACCTGTAATTCTAGCTACTCAAGGAGGCTGAGACAGGAGGATCACTTGAGCCCAGTAGTTCGAGGCTGCAGTGAGCTATGATCATGTCATCATACTCCAGCCTAGGTGACAGAGACCTTATCTCAAAAAAATGTGAAATAAAATCTTGTCATTCTTGGCAACATGGATGGAGCTGGAGGATGTTATGTTAAGCAAAATAAGTCAGGCACAGAAAGATAAATACTGAACGTTTTCATACATACGTAGGAGCTAAATAAAAACCAAACTCATGGAAGTAGAGAGTAGCATCATGGGTATTAGAGGCTGGAAAGGGTAGAAGGGAGGGGAGATAAGGAGAGGGCTAACTGATACAAAGTTACAGCTAAATAGAAAGAACGAGTTTTAGTGTTCTGTAGCACTGTGGCATGAATATGGTTAACTATAATTTATTGTGTATTTTCAGAAAACTAGAAGAGTGAATTTTGAATGTTCACAACACAAAGAAATGGTAAATGTTTGAGGTAATGGATATGCCAATTCCCCTGATTTTGTAATTACATATTGTATACATACGTGAAAATATTATTCTGCATTCTATAAATATATATGGTTTCTATGTGTCAACAAAAAGAAAAAGAAAACAACTTGGGAGAAAAAAGACGGTGGCTGGGGCTGCAATTTCATCTCAAGGCTTGACTGGGTAAGGATGTTCTTCCACAACTATGTGGTTATTGGCAGAATTCAGTTTCTTGTGTTCTATTGACTGAGGGCTTAATTTCCTTCTGACTGTTGGCTAGAAGTTTCTCATAGTTCTTTGCTATGTGGGCCTGCCTCCTCATATAACAGCTCACTGGATAGCAATTTGTTTCATTAAAGCCAGCAAGAGACAGTCTGCTAGCAAGTTAGAAATTACAATCTTATGTAACATAATCACAGAAGTGATGTTCCATTATGCCTGCTATGTTCTATTGGTTAGAATTAACTTAGAGCCCCCACTCCATCAACCCTCAAGGGAGGGAACCACACAGGATGTGAAAATTAGGAGGCAGAGATAACTAGGGACCATCTTGAAGCCCACACGGCACTGGAGCAGAGGAAGGGTATTCCAAAGATAGAGCAGTCTGTACAAAGATATGAAAGCTTGGGATAGAATGTCACATTTAGGGGCTCGCCAGGGGTTAGCATAGCTGGAGAATAGACTACAAAGTAGAGATTAGTAAAATCTGAACTAAGCAGGGACCACATCTTTGTGGGCTTTTTATGCCAAGCGAGGCTCTAGATTATGTTACTAGATCATGTGTTGGCTGGAATATATTGGTGATCAGAACATTTCAGGGGTTGTAGGTTGCTAAATGCAGGACCACCACTAGTTTCATTGTCTTTGTATGAATAAGAAAGGAATCCTTTCCTCCAAGTTAACAGGACCCTGCTGCAGGACATAACATGTAAAGTGGAGGAGAAGTGAGGTTTCAGCCCCCTTCATCCTTCCACTGATGAGTGCACAAGTAAAGTGCAGAGCAAACAACCTTGCAGGTGTCAATTGAAAGAGTGCAGCATTTTTTTTTTTTTCAGAGAGAAAAGATATGGGCCTGATTAATGAGGCCAGTGACTGCGACGATAGAAGAGGGGAGCAACAAAAGTGATTTTTTTTTTTTTTTTAAAAGCAAGAATCACACAGACTCAGCAATGGCTAGGTATGAGGGATGAGAGAAGGGAAGAGCACTAGGATGATTTTTTACATCTCTGGCTTGGACAACCTATTGAAATGTGACATTGCTAATTAAGATAAGGCAATATGTTAGGAGAAGGACATTGGGGACAAAGGAGCTGTATCAGTGAAAGTCACAGCAGGAAACAGATGGTATGTTCCAATTAGGATTGTTTGTAGAGAGTTTATTAAAGAAACTATCTCTTATAGAGAAAATTATTAAAAGTATGGGCAAGATGTGGGAAAATCACAAGAAACAATGCAGCACCCTGGGGCTAGTAGCAGTGGGGCTGGAACCACCCTTAGGCTTAAAGAGGGGAGAAGAGGGGAAGGAATGATTGTCATAGTGGGAAGGATAATTGTATGGTGAGGGTGACCATCGAGAGGAGGAGGGGCACTTGATGGAGGCATCCAGCCTCCATTCCTCTGAAATGACACAGTAGGGAGGAAGCTGTTAGAATAAAGACCCTGACTTCACTCTCCTTCTCACCTCCAATCTGTAAGGACACCCCCAAATGGAAGAATAGAGAACAAAGAACTCCTATTGGTATAGTCCTCCCAGGGAAGAACCCAGAGAATGATATGTATGAATTAAGCAAAAAATGGCCAAAATATAATTTTATTATTTTAAAAATATATGTAGCATTTGGAATGATGTCCCTTTTTTCATTCCTATTATTTGTAATTTTTGTGTTTTTTCTTTTATCAGTCTTGCTACCATGTCAATTCTAACATCAATTCTATTAACATATCAAAAAAGTCTTATTTTGTTGAATTTGTTTTCTATTTTCATTTGATTTTTTAAAATTTCATGGAATTCTGCTATTTTCTTTATCTTTTTATTTACCTTTAAAAAGTTTGATTTACTTTCTTTTTCTTTTTCTTTCTTTTTTTTTTTTTTTTTGAGACGGAGTCTGGCTCTGTTGCCCAGGCTGGAGTGCAGTGGCCGGATCTCAGCTCACTGCAAGCCCCGCCTCCCGGGTTCACGCCATTCTCCTGCCTCAGCCTCCGGAGTAACCCGGCTAATTTTTTTTGTATTTTTAGTAGAGACGGGGTTTCACCGTGTTAGCCAGGATGGTCTCGATTTCCTGACCTCGTGATCCGCCCGTCTCGGCCTCCCAAAGTGCTGGGATTACAGGCTTGAGCCACAGCGCAAGGCCGATTTACTTTCTTTTTCTAGCTTATTTAGAGGAAAGTTAAAAAATAACATTTCAGATGTACTTTTTCCTCTAAATATGCATTTAAGGCCAGAAATTTTCCTATATGAACTATGCTTAGAGTACGTACTTTGAATAATTTTGATTATTTTATATTGAGATTTACTTTGTACCCAAAATATGGCCAGTTTTGGTGAATGTTCCATGTACACCTGAAAGATTTTGTATTTTGATGTTGTTGGATTCTATACACATCAACTGGGTCACATTTCTCAGTTAAGTTTTTCAGAATGTTTATCTCTACTATATATCTGTTTTAGATTATATTATTGGTTATTGAGAGAGGTGAATTTTAGTCTCCTACTTTAATTGTGTTTTTTTCTATTTCTTCTTCTATTTTATCAATTTTTGTTTTACATATTTAGAAATTATATTATTTGGTGCATATAGACTGAAAATTGTTATATCTTCCTGGTAAATTGATTCCTTCCTAATTATGAAATATTCCTTTTCTCTGGTGACTTTTCCTGCCTTAAAGCCTATTTTGCCATTAATTTCTATATCAGTTTCCCTTTTTCACTGTTTTCTTAATATCTTTTCCCACAATTTTGCTTTTAAAGTTTGTGTCCTTAACAAGTTGTTTACTTGTAATAGCATATAGGTGAATTAGTCTTCTACTTTTCTAATTCAGTTTGATTGTCTATTTATTGGCATGATTACATTATTTATATTTAACATAGTTACAGAGATAAATGTGTTTATATATACCGTCTTTTTTCTTTATATGGTTAACTTTTTACTATCTGATATATTTCTTTTCCTTCTCTTTTTTTGGGGGAGAAGGGTTTAATTTTATATATACTTTATATAAACATCTAATATATATAATATTCAATATTTAATTATATAAATATACATATTAGATGTTTATATATAGTATATCTAATATTATATATTAGATATTTATATACTATATCTAATATTATATATTAGATGTTTTATAATCTATTCAAATGTACCATATATTATTTAATTATATAATTTTTATATATAGTATATGTACATATACTATATATTAAAAAATATATGAATGTACCATACATTAATTATTTAGTTATTATTTATAGTAATTATATAATTACTACATAGTTACCATACATTACTATATATTATTTACTATACATTATTTATATTAATTGTATTATTATATATTAATTATATTAATACTATTAATTACTAAATATTATTTAATTTTATAATTATTATATAAATATATATATCTTAACTTGTTAGCCATACAATATTTTACCCTTTTAGTTGTTACCCTAATAATTATGTATATTCTTAGGTATTTGCAGTCCAATATAATTACTTCTATTATTCCCCTGATAATACCAATGCCTTAGAACAATTTCACTTCTTTTGTCATCTACATGCCTTTTATCTTATGTTTGGCATGCATCTTAATTCTATATGTATTTTAAATTGCATAAGAAACTGTTGTTATTGCTTTGTACAGGCAATAGTCAGTCACTTATGTTTCCTTATATGTTCCTTTATTCCCTCCTGCATTTCTACATTTCCATCTAGCATCACTTTTCTTCTGCCTAAACAACTTCCTTTAGTGTTTCTTTTAGTGAAGTTACTTGGCAATAGAGTTGCTCAAAGTTTTTTGCAAAATATCTTATCAAAATATTTTATCTTTATTTTTGAAGAATATATTTCTTGGTATAAAATTTAAGTTGACAGTTATTTTATTTCAACACTTTAAGTATTGTTTTCTTATAATCTACCTTCTATTGTTTCTATTGAGAATTTGACTTCAGTTTTACTGCTACTCGTTTAAATTATTTTCTCTGCTTGTTCTCAAAATTATCTGTCTTTGATTTTCAGAAGTTTTACTATGATATATATTTAGGTATGGTTTTATTTGTATTTAATGTATTTGTCATTCACAGAGCTTCTTGAATCTGAGGGTTGAAGTCTTTTTCTTAGTTCTGGATGGTTCTTGACCACTATTTTTCAAATATTTCTTCTGCCCCATTCTGTTTTCTTGCATGTCTCCAGTTATATATGGATTTTTCACTGTGTACTTCATGACTCTTACACTCCTTTGTTCTTTTCATTTTTTTATCTCTCTGTGCTTTCATTCAGATAGTTTCTATTGAGCTGTCTTCTAATTTACAAATAATTTCTTCTGTTGTGTCTAATCTGCTTGTTAAATCTATTCTTTTCAGTTATTAATTTTGAATATTTTTCTACTGCAGAATTTCAACTAGATTCTTTTTATTAAATTCAAATTATCTGGTGAAATTTTCCTCCATTGTTTCCTCCACCTTCTCCTGTATATCCTGGATATGTTAATCTTTTTAAAAAACTCATTTTAAGCCCTTATCTGCTAACCTGAATATTTGAATCACTTGTAGGTCCTTTTACTTTTAATTTTTATATTTTATATTTATATTCCCTTATATATTTCTCTATTTCCATCTAGCATAATTTTTCTTTTTTTTTTTTTCTTTTTTTTTGGGGACAGGGTCTCACTTTGTCACCCAGGCTGGAATGCAGTGGCACAATCACAGCCCACTGCAGCCTTGACCTCCCAAACTCAAGAAATCCTTCCACCTCAGCCTCCCAGGTAGCTAGGACCACAGAAACACAGCACCAACCCTGTTTTTTGTTTGTTTGTTTGTTTTAGTTTAGTTTAGTTTAGTTTTTTGGTAAAGACAGGGTCTCATTATGTTACCTAGTCTGGGAGTTGGCTGATCACTTTATTTTCATGAGGAATTGTGTTGTGCTAAGTCAAATGTGATTGCAGCTTCAGAAAAGCTCCATCTGCCTCTGGTTAATCCATGTTCTTAGGGTAGAGTTTTTTAGTGATTCTAAGAGCCTAGCATATTCACCTGGGCCCCTTCTCTTGGAGGTTCCTGAACTGCCTTGTTTCCTCAACTAGTCATGCTTGCTAAATATGCTTCTCCACTGTCCAGATGCTTTTCCCCCAACACTCCCACTCCCCAACCGTGCGCCCCCCACCTCCCTGCTTGCCTTCTTTCCTGTGAAGCTTCAGGACTCAGCAAATGTCTTAAAGGGAAACTTGTCCACGTATCTGGCTTAGGATTTTTTTTTTCTTTTCTTCTCATTAAAATCTTGTTTCTTCCAATCTCTAATTTCTCTTCCTCAACTCCAGAAGATTTCTAGAGTTTCCACTGGTTTCTCTGCTTCCCACTAATGATCCTCTGCCTAACCAGAATCCTAGCCTCCTTCCTCTGCACTAGGAATCCGCAAATGCTTCTAGGGAAATATGTGACTGCAAAGCATCATCTAATCAATCCATGATTTCTCTCCTCTGTGTAAAATATTGGTGCTTCTAGTCCTGGTTAATTCAACAACTCCCTAGTGCCTTTAAATTTTTTTTTTTTTTTTTTGAGACAGTCTCGCTGTGTGGCCCAGGCTGGAGTGCAGTGGTGTGATCTGGGCTCACTGCAAGCTCCGTCTCCTGGGTTCACACCATTCTCCTGCCTCAGCCTCCCGAGTAGCTGGGACTACAGGTGCCCGCCACCACGCGCAGCTAATTGTTTTGTATTTTTAGTAGAGATGGGGTTTCACCATATTAGCCAGGATGGTCTCGATCTCCTGACCTCGTGATCCACCCACCTCGGCCTCCCAAAGTGCTAGGATTACAGGCATAAGCCACCGTGCCCGGTCAGTGCCTTTAAATTAAAAAAAAAAAAAAAAAAAAAAATCTTACCTGGCTTTTCAAATTGGTCTCAAGATCTTTTTTATTTTTTCTACCATACCACATGTAGTAGTCCACTACACATAAGTGAAGCCCCTCATGTGGTATTTTTAACATTGAAATTAAAAGTGCATTGATATCTTCCCAGTTGTAGAAGCTGTAAGACATAAAACCTGAGTGCTACCAGTAGCCATGTTTAGCACTGCTGGAGAAATTTCACCACGATAAGAAACAATGAAGCTAACACACAAAGAGATGCGTTTATGAGAGATGGAAAACATGTCCTGATAGCATTTAAAGTCCTGGAGTCCTAGTTTCAGTTTTTGTTAAGGCCCATTTTTCCTTTTTTTTTTTTTTTTTTTAAATAGGGTCTTGTTCTTTCATTCAGGCTGGAGTGCAGTGGCATGATCATAGCTTACTGCAGTCTCCAACTTCTGGGCTCAAGATATCCTCCCATTTCATCCTCTTGAGCAACTGGGAATACAGGTGTGTGCCAGCATGCCTGACTACTTTTTAAATTTTCTGTAGAGATGAGAGTCTCACTATATTGCCTAGACTCGTCTTGAACTCCTGACTTCAGGTAGTCCTCCTGCCTCAGCCCTTTAAAGTGCTGGGTTACAGACATGAGCCACCATTCCAGTCTCTTCTTATAGTTGGGATATTCTTTTATGTCTTGTATTTGCGAGTTAACACGTTTAGCTTCTTCATAAACTAGTTTTGGTTTGGTGTATGTTATTTTAAAAACTGGCAGTCCTGATTAATATAGAAATATGTTACTTGGAATTGGAGTATTATAAATGACAGATTATAAAATCTGATGAGATAGGGGAACGAGGAATGTGAGCATTCCCTGATCTGTGGCCAGGTTGTCCCTGTTATGCAGTGTTGTGGTGGACAGACTCTAAGATTGTCCCTATACTGCTCACCTCCTGGTGGTCAGACCCTGTGTGTGTACCCTTGAGTGGGAATGACCTCTGACTTTAATCAATAGAGAATATGGCAAAGATGATGCGCTATCACTCTCATGATTACATTATCTAAGACTCCATCTTGCCAGAATTTCACTCTCTTTCTCCCATGCTGGCTTTGAAGAACTAAATCACTATGTTATGAGAGGGCCTCTGAAGAGGGTCATGTGTCAGGGAACTGCAGGCAGCCTCTGGGAGTTTAGGATGGCCTCCAGTCAACAGCCAGCAAGAAGCTGACTCTCAATCTTACAGCAACAAGGAAATGAATTCTCTCAACACCTTAGAAGTGGATTCATCACCATTTGAGCCTCCAGATGAGAACCAAGCTCTGACAGACATCTTGATTGCAGCTTTGCAGAGCGCCCGGTTAATGGCCGGTAGAAACTGTGAGATAATAAATTTGTGTTGTTTTAAGCTGGTGTATTTGTGATAATTTGCTACTCAGCAATTGAAAAGTAATACAATTAATTAAACAGTTGAGGGCCAGGAGAAGATAATGGAATGCACTTGTCATTGGAAGGGGGGACTTCTTTCCAACTCCTAATGTTTCTTTTCATGCAGAGAGAGCTCCTCCAACTGTAAGACACTTGCTTTCCCCCAACCTCATTCACCGAGGAGATGTGAGTTGGAGGAAGACCTATGTTATTGGTGAATTTTGAGAGAAACGCTGGGTGGGTATGTCCTCATCCTTCCTTTTCCCTTCTTCCTGGAATCAGGCTGCCCCATAGTTGGCACATGCTCTTCCTAGTGTTTCCAGTGGCACATTCCTATGGAATTGCTTATGCCCCCACTTCCCAGCAGGGCCCATTTGTCTGCACCCATGCCAGCATTCAGTATTAATGCACACCTTGGTCTTTCCATTTTGTAGTCAACATCTAGATCTTGCTCTCTTAAGTGTTATAGTTTGTTGTATTTTTCACACATTTATTAGCACGTGAATAGCACTTGAAATGATTTTGCTATTTTCTATTACCATCTTTTGACAATTTTAGAATGTGTATATTTTACTTAGTGACTTGGTTGAGCTTTTTTACATATTAAGAAATTAACTCTCCTATATATTCTGGCTATTTTTACATTTAATACAGAAGTTTAGCATTTTATACAGTTAAATCTTACGTTTATCCTTCTCCTTTTTCTCTTCTATCCCTTTTCTCTTTCTCCTCCTCCTCCCACTTCTACTCCTTCTTTTTCACTTTTGTGCTTACGTTTTGTGATTAAGAGATGAGTTAAATATCCACTGTACTTTCTTATTGTTTCATTATTCATATTTAACTCTTTAATTCAACTAGAATTTAGTTTACTATATATTATAAAGCGAGTAGCTATTTTTGCAAATAATTCATTGTTCAAACACCAGCATTTATTTGTGAAACTATGTGCTACAGGTTTGTTTGGAGCCCATTTTTCTGTTCTATTAGATTATGATGATTTTCTATCGTCAAGTGATAAAACCTATTTAACAAACTTTCAATTGCACAGCCTTAATTTCAAAGGTAAAGGGAACTAACATGCGCTGAGCTCTTCTGTGGTTTCAGGCCACTTTACACAAGAGAGATTTCTGAGGTGAAGTCACTGTGACAGGCACAGGACAGGCAAGTGACAGGGTGATGTCCTAACACTGTGTAACTCCACATTACCTACATATTCCTGCCTCTCTGCACAGACCGAGGATCTCATAGAATTAACTCCAGCCAAATTCTAGTTACCTCACTTATCAGACCAACAAAGTAGCATTGTCTCCACATTTTATTTTTTTAAAAAAGAGTCATGCCACCCTAAAGCCAGTGAAGTTGTGTTTTGAGAGGGTGGCAGATGGGGTAAGAGGGATAAATGTTGGGTAATGGTAGAGGAGAGGAAGCCCTATAAACACTACACATCTCTCATTACTCAAAGCAAGCATCCTAACCCTGCAGGCTTTTGGGAAAGCCCACTCACTAGCTTGGGATATCATTAGTAGAAAAATATATGATTCCCAAAGCAAAGGGTCCTTTGCAATCTCTCTTTTCTTGGCATACGTTTACTCCAGCCTGTAGACTTTTCTCTTAGTCATAATAATTCCCCTGAATTTATCCATCCTTATCTACTAGGGGAAATTTCCCAAAGGCTCTGAGTCACTTCAGTCTAGAACTGGCCTCTGAAAACACCCCGGAGCCTCCAAGCTGCCTGGAAGAGCCCATTGGGAGGCCAGCCTCCTAGAGATAACAAAGTCCTCAGAGACAGGCAGATAATGACCAAACTCCAGGATCCCTGCAGACATGGCTGGAGCTGTCTCTGCTTCCGAGATCTAGAGGCTTCTTTTTGCAGTTGCCCCACACTTTCCGGGAGTAATTAATACCAAAAGAAACCTCAGTAGACTAGTTAGTCAAAGTTCCAGAAAATGGCCCTTTAGGGTGGCTCCATTCTGGGCTGAGGAAGCACAGGCTTCCCTCCTGCACTGTCACATTTACCTCTGCTATTTCCCATGTTACTTCCTTTGAATACTGCACTGTGGGAAACACAGAGCATGCTGTGTGAGGAGTCAGGGTAGGAAATCTGGGATCTTCTTTCGGAAATCCCACAGTATTTCCATGTTGCCATGTGTTTTGATAGTGAGAACTGATTTTCAAAATGCATTTCTTGTTTATTAGCTTTAACCCCAGTAATGGACTCATGAAGTATACACCACATTCAGCTATTTACCAGTGTGGAGGCTGAGACTGGGATACAAATTTTGCACATAGATCTTTATGTACTAGGGCTTTAAGTTCTGTGGGATAGACTCCCCTAAGTGTGATTGCTGTATCAAAATGTATGCCTGTCTCTGCATCCAACAAGCGTATATGAAAAAAAAAGCTCAACATCACCAATCATTAGAGAAATGCAAATCGAAACTACAGTGAGATTCCACCTCACACCAGTCAGAAAGGCTGTTATTAAAAAGCCAAAAAATAACAGTGGTTGGCATAATGTGGAGAAAAAAAGAATGCTTTTACATGGGTGGGAATGTAAATTAGTTCAACCATTGTGGAAGACAGTGTGGCAATTTCTCAAAGACATACAGGCAGAAATGCCATTTGACCCAGCAATCTCATTACTGGGTATATATAAATTATTCTATTATAAAGACCCATGCACGCATATGTTCACTGCAGCACTATTCACAATAGCAAAGACATGGAATCGATTGAAATGCCCATCAATGATAGACTGGATTAAAAAAGGTGGTACATATACACCATGGAATACTATGTAGCCATAAAAAAGAATGATATTATGTCCTCTGCAGGGACATGGATGGAGCTGGAGGCCGTTATCCTTAGCAAATTAATGCAGGAACAGAAAACCAAATGCCACGTGTTTTCACTTATAAGTAGGAGCTAAATAATGAGAACACATGTACACAAAAAGGGGAACAAAGCACACTGGGGCCTACCAGAGGGCAGAGGGTGAGAGGAGGGAGAGGATCAGGAAAAATAACTAATGGATACTAGGTTTAATACCTGAGTGATGAAATAATCCGTACAACAAACCCCCCGGTACTTGTTTACCTATGTAACAAACCTGCACATTCTGCATATGTACCCTGGAACTTAAAAGTTAACAAACAAAAGTGTACGCTTGTCTCAGTGTCACTACGTACTGCACATTCTGATCCACAAAGGCTACAGCAACTCACCCAAAGCAGAGGAATGGGCCTTTTTTCCTGAATCTTTTGTTTGCCCTGACTGTTGTACTTCTTTTAAGTGTGGGCCAATATCATGGATAAATGTCGTTTTACTGTTACTTATTATTTTATTACTTATTATGTATTATTCTTTTGTTCTTTTTTGGTGACTAGCATGATTGACATGCACACTTCCTCTTCTGAGAGTTGTCTCTTTATGTTGTGTGTCAATTGTTCTATTGGATTATCTATTAGGAGAGATTTTAGTGTTAAGAAAACTAACCTTTATCTGTCAAATATGATGTAGGGGAGGTTTGATGAAAATTGTGGATAGAAGGCAGGACTAACTTGCAGCTCCCACTAAAGTGGACAGAACAGCATATGGAGACCCACATCATGAACTTTTGCTCCAAGAACCACCACAGGAACATAGGAAAACCGAAAGAATTCACAGATGCCTTGAAAGAAGCAGCTTGCCACTGCAAATGCTGTGAGACTGGAACAAGACAAGGATGACCATTTTCACCACTTCTATCCAACATACTACTGGAAGTTCTAGCCAGAGCAATCAAACAAGAGAAAGAAATAAAGGTATCCAAATCGGTAAAGAGGAAGTCAAATTGTTGCTGTTTGCCGATGATATGATTGTATGCCTAGAAAGCTCTAAAGACTAATCCTAAAAGCTCCTAGATCTGATAAATGAATTCAGTGAAGTTTCAGGATACAAAATCAATGTACACAAATCAGTAGCACTGCTATACACCAACAGCAACCAAGCTGAGAATCAAACCAAGAACTCAACCCCTTTTACAATAGCTGTGAATAAAATAAAATGCTTAGGAGCATACCTAACCAAGTAGGTAAAGGACCTCTACAAGGACAACTACAAAACACTGCCGAAAGAAATCATAAACAACACAAACAAATGGAAACACATCCCATGCTCATGGAGGGGTAGAATCAATATTGCAAAATAACCATACTGCCAAAAGCAATCTACAAATTCAATGGAATTCCCCTCCAAATACCACCATCATTCTTCACAGAACTAGAAAAAACAACCCTAAAACTCATATGGAACCAAAACAGAGCCCACATAGGCAAAGCAAGGCTAAGCAAAAAGAACAAATCTGGAGGCATCACATCAACCAACTTCAAACTATGCTATAAGGCTGTGGTCACCAAAACAGCATAGTACTGGTATAAAAATAGGCACATAGACCAATGAAACAAAATGAGAACCCAGTAATAGAGCCAAATAATTACAGCCAAATGATCTTCGACAAAGCAAACAAAAACATAACTTGGAGGAAAGAACACCCTATTGGAAAAATGGTGCTGGGATCATTAGCAAGTCACATGTTGAAGAATGAAACTGGATCCTCATCTCTCACCTTACACAAAAATCAACTCAAGATGGATCAGACTAAAATCTAAGACCTGGAACTACAAACATTCTAGAAGATTACATTGGAAAAACCCTTCTTGGCATTGGCTTAGGCAAAGACTTCATGACCAAGAACACAAAAGCAAATGCAACAAAAACAAAGGTAAATAGATGGTTCTTAATTAAACTAAAATGCTCCTGCAAAGCAAAAGAAATATGAGCAGACTAAACAGAATATTCACAAAGTGGGAGAAAATCTTCACAAACTATGCATTCAATAAAAGACTAACATCCAGAACCTACAAGGAACTCAAATAAATCAGCAAGAAAAAACAAATAATCTCATTAAAAATTGGGCTAAGGACATGAACAGACAATTCTCAAAAGAAGATCTACAAATGGCTAACAAACATGTGAAAAAATGCTCAACATCACTAATTATCAGGGAAATGCAAATCAAAACCACAATGCAATACCACTTTACTTCTGCAAGAATGGGCATAATAAAAAAAAATTAAAAAAAAATAAAGATGTCGGCATGGATGCAGTGAAAAGGGAACACTTTTACACTGTTATTGGGAATGTAAACTAGTACAACTACTATGGAAAGCAGTGTGGAGATTCCTTAAAGAACTGTAAGTAGAACTACCGTTTGATCCAGCAATCCCACTACTAGGTATCTACCCAGAGGAAAGTAAGTCATTTTACAAAAAAGACTTGCCCTCACATGTTTACAGCAGCAAAATTTGTAATTACAAAAATATGGAATCGGTCCAAATGCCCATCAATCAATGAGTGGATAAAGAAAATGTGTTACATATCTATGTACCATGAAATACTACTCAGCCATAAAAAGGAACAAAATAATGTCATTCACGGCAACCTGGATGAAGTTGGAGACTATTATGCTACATGAAGTAACTCAGGAATGGAAAGCCAAACATCATATGTTCTCACTCATAAGTGGGAGTTAATCTATAAGGATGCAGAGGCATAAGAATGATACAACGAACTTTGGGGGCATGGGGGATGGGTGGGAGCAGGGTAAGATTTAAAATAACACACATTGGCTACAGGGTACACTGCTTGGGTGATGGGTGCACCAAAATCTCAGGAAACACCACTAAAGAACTTATCCATTGAACCAAATACCACCTGTTCCCCCAAAATTATTGAATTTTTTAAAAAGATATGATGTAACTATTTTCTTCCAATCTATCATTTTGCACTTGACTTGTTCATATAAATGTATATTTTGCTATGCAGGATCTTAATAATCTTTTATGTTCTTAAAATTCAGCTTTTAGTGTAGTTGTTTCAACAATTATCTTGACAGCTTCTGAGTTTCTTCTCTTGCTTAAGAACCATGGCACAGTTGTGCAGCTGCTAATTAAAGGAATCACACTTTGCTCAAATCTCCAACAAAAGAATTTCAGAATTCTTGCTTAGGCAAACAGGAAACCAAATGTAGTATTGACCTTTGTCATTTTTTAGATAAGACCCATCAACAAATAAAGTCACATTAAGATTTCGAAGGCGAAAATCTAGATGATCAGCCTTTGGCATTCTTCCTGATAAAAACATCATTGCAGCTCAGTCATCAGGTAAGGGGAAAAGAGTATAATTTCACTAGTTGAAAAATTTAGCTGAAGCTGCAGTCACTTGGAGGCAAAAGGACTTAAGTCTTGGCTTCTGGATCAAGAGACAAGCTATAGGCAACCAGTCACTGATGGGTGTTTTACATTCATGTCTCAAGACCATGACCTGAACTTATCTGGACACACAGAAAAACAAAAAACAAAAAACAAAAAAACAAAAAAAAACCTGTTTATCATAATCTGGAAGACCCAGCAAAGGTAGTTGTTGAAGGGGCATTTTGAGGTTACTAAAGACATTTTTAATTTCTGGGATTCACAGAAGTGAAGCTCATGTATAGGCCTTGCTATTTCAGTAAAGCCGAGTCACCATTGTATAAAAATATAGCAAATCCAAAAAATTTTGTCTTTTAGAAAATAGCTTTGGATAATTTTGAATAGTCAACAGTATTTCGCCAGATAACACCCTAACTTTGGCTGACAAATCATGATTGAGGTAATGATTGGCCTTTTAGGACTGGGAAGCTTTTCTTTAATCTATGTATCCTTCTTAAACCACTTCAGTGAATAGATATTTAGAGTTAGTTGTAGAAGAATCTGAATCAGTGAAGTGTAGAAGGAGATCATCTACATATTGTATAAGAGAGATCAAAATGGAAATTTTGTTTTAGACACCCTCATCTAAAAGTTGAGAGACATGAGCTAGAGTCCCAGTAATTTCACAAGTATCACTGTCCAAGTAATGTATTTTCCCAGGAAAAGAAAATAAATATTAACTATCTTTAGTTACCGGTATAGTAAAGAATGCTGAATAGAAGTCTACGTCAGCGAAGAATTTTCTATCTTCAGGGTAAGACTGAGCAAAGTATGCTCAGTGGGTTAGGAAATATCAGAAAGTAAAGTATAACCACATAGCTATTGTATTTGTTACTCGGAAATCTCGAAAAGAACTACAATCTCATCCATTTGGCCCTTATGGGCAAATCGGGCATATTATATAGACTAGTGAAAGGGGTGATTAGTTTTGCTTTGTTCTGGTTTTCAACAATATGAGACATTGACTCTACCAATGGCTTTTTTGCTTGCAATAGCTGTACATATCCTCAGTATTAATTCCCTAATTCTTAGATTATGGAAGGCCCTGCAATTCAGTTTCTATTTTAGGGACTGTTGTTTTACCTGAGGGCCATAAGTTTGTCTTCGCCTTTGGCATACCAATTGTTTTAAGTCCACTTGAAATCACTCAGCCAAATATTGGAGATTCCCCCATAACTACAATTTTCCAAGCAATTTTTAACCAAATTTTCTATTTCAGATTTTAGCCCATCTATTACATAAAGAGAGGACAGGGTTCCTTTTACAAATAGCTTTGGGTCTGCTTCAGGATATTGTTTGAAAGTCTCCTGAAGTAGAATACAAAAATCTTCTCTACATTTTTTTCTTGTTTATAACCTTAGATTTTAGTTTATAAAAGAAAATCTTCAAATGGTCTTCTTGCAGTTTTGCCCTACTTTTCTTGCTCTTTCTAGTTCTTGTTTGCTGTTATGCACGGTGGAATTTTAAAAATCTTTTCCAATTTCCACTTGGTAGGTTTCAATAATTATTTCTTCTATATCCAAGAAAGATTTTTTTGTTTAGTTCTAGGATCCCTGGACAGTAAGCATATAATAGGATTCAAATTTTCATAGCAATGTTTTGTCTTCTCTTTATGGTTTTGGAAGTCTTTTATTATGGCTCTTCACTATAGCTCTAATATGACTCCACTTATATTCACCTTCCACTGCTTTACCTTCTTCCATTTTTATCTCCTTTTTCAAAATTATTGAAGATATTATAATCTTTTGCATTTCCATATATAATAGAATCGATTTTTCTATATCTATAATTAAATGTTGCTGAGATATTCATTGAAATTGAGTTAAAATTTAAATCAATCTGGGAAGAATTTATGCCTTTACAATATTGATTGTATAGTCTATGGACACTGTATTTATTTAGGCCTTTTTCTGATCTTGTTCCTCATTAATTTGTGGTTTTCAGCACACCACACCTGTACATGTTTTGTTATATTTATACCTAGATATTTACATTTTTGAGATATTTTAAATATTGTTTTAAAATTTCTGTTTCTATTTACATTGCTAGTGTATAGAAATATGATTGAGGTTTGTGTGTTCACTTTGTATCTTTCAACTTATTGAACTCACTTATTAGATCTAAGAAGCCTTCTAGAGTTTCCTTGGGTTTTTGTATGAAGATAATCGTGTCATCTGTTGGTAGGTACAGTTTTGTTTCTCCCTTTACAGTCTGTGTGTCTTTTTTTTTGTTATCTTACCTTACTGTACTGGCTGGGACTTGTAGTATGGTGTTAAATTGGGATGGTGAAGGGGGACATCTTTGATTTGTTACCGACTTTTAGGGGAAAAGCATTCACCCTTTAACCATTTAAGTATATCATGACTTTTTTTTGTAAGTGCCCTTATTACATTGAAGAAGATTTCTGGGAAATTTTCACCATGAATAGATGTTAAATTTTGTCATATGTCTGTTCTGCATCAATTGGTATTGTGATGTGCTTTTTCTTTTTTTTTTTTTTTTTTTTGAGACGGAGTCTCGCTCTGCCGCCCAGGCTGGAGTACAGTGGCCGGATCTCAGCTCACTGCAAGCTCCGCCTCCCGGGTTCACGCCATTCTCCTGCCTCAGCCTCCCGAGTAGCTGGGACTACAGGCGCCCGCCTCCGCGCCCGGCTAGTTTTTTGTATTTTTTTAGTAGAGACGGGGTTTCACCATGTTAGCCAGGATGGTCTCGATCTCCTGACCTCGTGATCCGCCCGTCTCGGCCTCCCAAAGTGCTGGGATTACAGGCTTGAGCCACCGCGCCCGGCCCGTGATGTGCTTTTTCTTTTGATCAGTAATATTATGCATTGTATTTACTGGTTTTTAAAAATTGAAACATCCTTGAGTTCCTTGGATAAGCCCCATAAGTGGTATGTTATTATTCTTTTAATATTTTTCTAGATTGGGTTTGCTAATATTTTGTTGAGCTTTTTTAAATCTATGTCCATGAAGTATATTCATGTGTAGTTATTTGTTTCATGATATCTTTGTCTAGTTTGAAGCAGAGTGATATTGAACTCATATAGTGAGTAAAAAATTCTCTCTTTTTCTTCTATTATCTAGAATAGATTTATAAAATTAGTGTTATTTCTCCTTTGAATTTTTGGTAGACTTACCATTAAAACCATCTGGACCTAGATATTTCTTTATTAGAAGTTCCTTAAACAATATTTTTATTTTAAAATAGTTTTAGATTACAGAAATATTTATGAACATAATATAGATTGTTTCCATATGCCCTATACCCAGTTACACCCTACTATTAACATCTTATATTATCATGGCATATTTGTTAAAATAAACCAATATTAATACATTATTTTTAAAGAAAGTCCATACTTTGTTTAGATTGTTTTTAGTTTTTGCCTAATGTTCTGTTCTAGGAGCTCGTCTAGGGTACCACGTTATATTTACTCAAAACGTCTCTTTAGAATTTTCCTGACTATGACAGACTATTTCTGATGATTTTGAAAGTTTGAAGAAGCACTGGAAAGGTACTTTGCCACTCAATTGGTATTTGTCTGATTCTTTTCTTATTATTAGACTGGGATTATAGATTTTTGAAAGAAAAACCACTTAGATAAAGTGCCAATTACATCGTATCAAAGATATACACTATCATTGTTAGGGTAAGCATTGTATATCATTGTTGGTGTGACCTTTGTCACCTGGCTATGATAGGATTTGACAGGTTTTTCTACTGTAAAGTTACTCTCCCCAACTCCCTGCTATACTCTGAAGGAAAGTCACTCTGCAGAGTCCATACTTAAAGAGTAGGGAATTACTTTCTTGAAGGTGAAGTATCTACTTAAATTATTTGGAATTCTATATCGAAGATTTGTCTGTTCTCTTCTGATAGGGCTCCGATGAGTGAAGGAACACCAGGGCTCTTGTCTCGACTCGAATTGGATAAAATGACACAGACACACGTGGAGTGGTTTTAAGGAGCAGAGAGTTCAATAGGCAAGTAAGAAGGAAGAAGCTCCTCCATACAGAGATGGGTGGGGGGTGCTCCAAGAGAGGAAACCCCATGTGCAGTTGGAAAGTGGCTGCTTATATGAGTAGGCTGCAGGAGGTGGTGTCTGGTTTGCACAGGGCTCAGGGGATTGGTTTGACCAGGCATGCCATACACGCAGCTCACAAAAAAAAAACTGGCCTTCCCACCTAGCCTTTTGATATGCAAATGCAGGGAGCCCTTATGTTCTACACACATGGGGATACATGGGGGCGGCCATGTTCCCAGGCACATGTGGGGGCAAGGGCAAGAAGAAGAAGGCAGAAGTCACCATTTTTGGGTGGACTCAGTTTCTAATGACTTGCATTTGCACATTAAAGGTTGCCAACCTGGCTCTAAGAGCTGGGGCTTTCCTGCTAGAAAAGAAAATTTCTGGAGCTGCTTTAAAAGAAACGAAAACTTCCCAAGGACTCTTTTTCCTTTCTATCTGCCTAAAATAATTTCTTAATAACTCCTATAACACTTCCATTTATTTATTTCTCCAGTTATCTATTTATATCAGTATGAGGTTGTATATATTTATTTTGTAGTTTATGTTATTATCTAATACTATTTTATTTATTTTATTGATCAAATCTTTCCAGCATTGGTTTTTGGCAGCTATTTCTGTTGACTGCTTCTCTTTGCCATAACTCCATTATTTGCTTTAAAAAAAAAAAAAAACAACTGCCTTTTTCCAGATTTATAAGATGCTCCATGCTTACTTTGTGTATTTCCTGTAGCAGTCTTATACTCTGCCCTTTCTTCAAAGAGTTCTGATTCCTCCTGTTGGTGAATAGTGTCAGAAACCTATGATCTGGGTGCTAGGTCTGTTCATTGCTACTGGGTTGTCATTGCTTCTAGGCCTTCTCAGCTGTCAGATTAAGGAAATATATGTGTGTCTAATAACCTGTGTATATACACTTATCTGTAAACATTTCTATATGTAATTAATTGTATCTATGAAATGGCTCCATTGTCTAGGGTGTATACCCTGGTTCTTTGTCTCAGTTTGTAGCAGGATGAGCCACAGACAAAACTCCTCAGACACCAAGTTAAATGAGGAAGGGTTTTATTCTGCCAGAGGCATCAGCAAGACTCCTGTCTCAAGAGCCAAGCTCCCCGAGTGAGCAATTCCTGTCCCTTTTCAGGGCTCACAACTCTAAGGGGGTGCGTGTGAGAGGGTCGTGATTGATGAAGCAGGGGGTACGTGACTGGGGGCTACATGCACTGGTAATTAGATCGGAACAAAATAAGATAGGGATTTTCACAGTGCATTTCTACACAATGGCTGTAATCTATAGATAACATAACCGATTATGTCAGAGGTCGATCTTTAACTACCAGGCCCAGGGTGCGGTGCGGGCTGTCTGCCTGTGGATTTCATTTCTGCCTTTTAGTTTTTACTTCTTTCTTTGGAGGCAGAAATTGGACGTAAAACGATATGAGGGGTGGTCTCCCCCCTTAGGTTGAGAAAGAGTTCAAGACACGGACACACACAAGGAGTGGATTTAGGAGTGGAAAGTTTAATAGATAAAGTGGAAGAAAGAGAGGAAATACTTTCTCGTGCTGATAAAGTGGGTTGCCCAAGAGAGGATCTCTGGTTTGTGGCAGAACACAATTGATATTTTACAGAGGCTTGAGGACACAGTGATTGATTGATATAGGGCCCAAGGGATTGGTTTGACCAGGTGTGCCATTTACATAGCCTTGGAAAGATGGACCCTCCCACAATAAGGTCTTTTATTGTGCAGATGTGCCTTCTACCTAAAGGTTGCCATGATATCTGCACACGTTTTTACCTGGAAGTCACCAAGACACCAGCACATGTGGTGACAAGGAAAAGAGGGTGGGAAATGCCATGTTAAAGGTACCTGGCTTCCAGGTACAGCTGCTTGTATTTACATATGAAAGCCCCTAGTTTGCATATCTCTCAGGCTTTCTGTTAGAAAAGAAGTGGTTTAGGGCTGCTTTCATTAAAGGAAAATTTCACTAAGAATTTTTACCCTTTCTATCTGCCTAAAAATAATTTCTTATTAAGTTCTGTACTGTCGATATTAAGCCAAGCATGAGTTCATGCTGATGTCTACAACTCTCATTCATTACCACATGGATCATTCTAGCCTCCTTCCCATTATTACCAGTAATCCCCAGCTCCAACAGTGTGAAACCTAGCTCCCATTTGCCAATTATTTATGCAAATTTCCATCCCTGTATAAACGTATCGTGGCATCAGAATTGTTAAAACATACCCCTGTGAGAAGTAATTATCAATTAGAATACATGCTTACGTACAGTTTCTTTAGCCTTTAGGCTTACAGGCTCCATTCATAGCAAAGTTACTTAAATCAGCAACTTTTTAGCCCAGTGAGATTTTCTTAAATACTTTTATTACATTCTGCATTCCATTTTAGGATCTTCTAACCTTTTCTCATTTTTAAATTATATTTTTCTCTGTGCATTTTAGTTGAGGATGTTTTTACTGACCTATCTTCAAGCTCACTGATTTCTCACTTGTAGCAACTCTGCTGATGAGCCCATCAGAGGCATTCTTTATTTATTTATTTTTTTACTGTGGCTTATTTCTAACTTAAAAAAAAAAAAAGAAAAAAAAATTCTCTCAGAGCATTTCCTAATAAATGTTCTAAGAGAATTACTCGCCTTGCATGTTAGTCACTTTTCTATTACAGGCTTTAACATATTAGTGACAGTTATTTTAAATTATCTGTCTGATAATGCCAACAACTGTGTCATATCTACCTTGGTAAATATTGTATATGGCACTTGAAAATAACGTATATTCTGCTGTTGTCTTGTAAAGCATTCTGTAAATGTCGTTGGTATCTATTTAGTTTATGGTGTTGTTCAGTTCTTTCGTATACTTGCCTTTTTCTTTTTCTTAGTTAAACCCATTACTAACATAGGAGTGTTGAAGTCTCCAATTATATGTGTGCATTTTTCTATTTCTCCTTTTAATTCTGCTGTTTTTCTGTTCCAAGTATTTTGGAGATCTTTAGTTAGGCATATGTGTATATACTTTTAAGATTTTTGTATCTTCTTGGTGAATTGACAATTTTATTATTATGTAATATTCTTCTTTACCCTTGGTAATTTTTTTTGCTCTAAAGTGTACTTTGTCTGATACTAATATATTCACCAAAGTACAATTTTAGTATTTGCATACTGTCTCATTTTTCATTCTTTACTTGTAATCTATCTATATGAGCATATTTGAAATTTATTTCTTGTAAACTATATATAGTGCAATCATATTTATTTGTTTAGCAAATCTGAAAATCTGTCTTTTTTATTAAGTTAAAAACACAATATAAATTTTTGCCATATATTTATTTGCAAATATAAAATTTGTCATGTTAACCATTTTAAGTCTATAATATAGTAATGTTAACTATATGCACATTGTTGTACAACAGATCTTTAGAACTTATTCATCTTGCAAAACTGGAATTCTATGCTCATCGAATGACAACTCCCCTTTTCCATTTCCTTCCAGCCTCCAGTAAAGACTATTTATTATACTTTCTGTTTCCAAGAGTATGACTACTTCAAATGCCTCATAAAATAGAATCATGTCGGATTTGTCCTGGCAATCTCTGTCTTTTAACTGGTGAGTTTAGGCCATTTCTATTTAACTTATTTAAAATATATTAATTATTAATATATTTGGATTTAGCTATGCCATATTACTATTTGTTTGATTTCCCCTCTGTTTTACTTTTTTATGTTTCTCCATTTTCTGCCTTCTTGGATTATTTTGATTTTTTTTTTTGTATTATCTTTTAATTTATCAGACATGTTTTTGCTGTATCTCTTGGAATAGATTTATTTAGTATTACTTTGAAAATTATAATGAACATATTTTACTTTTCACAGGTTAATTAGAATCAATGTCTTATCACTTAAGTGGAATGTAGAAAACCTACAACCGTATGTGTCACTTTACCCTCCCCACTTTATGTTATAGATGTCTTTTAGGTTACATTTATATACATTGAAGTATTTATTTAGTGTTATCACTTTTCTTTTAACTATCAAATGTATTTTAAAGAATTCAAGAGGATAAGAATAGCCCATTATATTTACTAAGATATTTGCCATTTCTCTTTCTTATTCTCCCTGATGTACCATTTTCTTTTGGTATCATTTTCTTTTTGTCTGAAGAACTTCCTTTAGCAATTCCTTTACAGCACATCTGCTTTACAGCACATCTTAGTTTCCCTTCATCAATAACGCTGTCATTTCACCTTCAATTTTTAAAGGTTGTTTTGATAACTATAAAATTTCAAGTTGACAGTCGGGTGCGGCAGCTCACGCCTGTAATCCCAGCACTTTGGGAGGCCGAAGCGGGCGGATCACTAGGTCGGGAAATAGAGACCATCCTGGCTAGCATGGTAAAACCCTGTCTCTACTAAAAATAAGAATTAAAAAAAAGTTAGCCGAGCTTGGTGGTGGGCATCTGTAGTCCCAGCTGCTCGGGAGACTAAGGAAGGAGAATGGCATGAACCCAGGAGGCAGAGCTTGCAATGAGCTGACATCGCGCCACTGCACTCCAGCCTGGGCGACAGAGTGAGACTCCGTCTCAAAAAAAAAAAAAAAATTCAAATTGACAGTTATTTTCTTTTTGTTTGTTTGTTTGCTTGTTTTTGTTTTGAGACAGGGTGTCGCTCTGTCAGTCAGGCTGGAGTGCATTGGCACAAACATGTGTATACAGTTTTATGATTTTTGCTGCAGGATTTAACTGCAGCCTCGGCCTCCCGGGCTCCAGTGATTCTTCCACCTCAGTCTCCTAAGTAGCTGGGACTGCAGGCATATGCCACTACATTTGGCTAATTTTTAAAGTTTTTTGTAAAGACCGAGTCTCACTATGTTGCCCAGGCTAGTCTCAAACTCCTGGGCTCATGTGATCCTCCTGCCTCGGCCTCCCAAGGCTCTGAGTTTACAGATGTGAATCACCATGCCTGGCCCCAACAGTTTTTTTCTTTCAGTAATTGAAAAATATTATGCCATTTCCTTTTGTAGTTTCTGGTTGGAAATCTATGGAAGGCCATTATTCTAAGTGAATTGATGCAGGAACAGAAAACCAACTATCACATGTTCTCACTTATAAGGGGAGCTAAAAAATGAGTATACATGGACATAAAGATGGGAACAACAGACGTTGGGAACTACTAGAGTAGGTAGGATGGGAGGGGGTGAGGGCTGAAGAACTACCTATCGGGTACTATGCTCATTATTTGGGTGATGGGATCATTCATATAACCAATCTTGCTGACACACAATTTACCCATGTAACAAACCTGCACATGTAACCCCAGAAATTAGAAGTTGAAAAACAAACAAAAAACAAAAATTATTCTTCCCTTATAGGTAATGTGCCTATTTTCCGGTTGACTTCAAGTATTTTTTTTTCTGTCCTCAAGTTTATGGTAATTTGATTATGATTGGTCTAAGCATAAAATTTCTTTGAGTTTATCCCATTTGAGATTCACTCATCTTCCTGAATCTGTAGGTTTATGTAGTTTCCCAAACTTGGGAATTTTTCAGCCAGTATCTCTTGAAATGTACTTTTTAGCACTGTTTTCTGTTGTCCTGAGACTCTGATGACAAGAATGTTATACCTTTATTATTTCCCCCCAGGTGTGAGGCTCTGTTCATTTGCTTTAAATCTTTTTTTTTCTGATTTCCAAATTGGATAATTTCTACTGATCTATTTTCAGTTTCACTCACCATTTAATCTGTCATCTCAATTATGCTTTTGAGCTCTTTCAATGAGTTTTATATTTCTGTTATTGTACTTTTTAGTTCTATATTTTCATTTGTTTTTCTTTTCATATCATTGCTGGGACCATTTTTCTTTTAATTTTAGTGTGTTTGCAATTGCTTGTTAGAACATTTTTAAATAGCTGATTTCAAGTATGTGTCAGCTAATTCCAACCTCTGTGCCATCTCAGTGTTTGTATCTATCGTGTCCATTTGCTGAGTAGTTTTGGACTGAGGTATCATGTTTTGAGGCTTGAAGTAAAATCATCTGGAGAATGTTGACATATTTATTTTAGGAAGAAATTGACCTGGTTAAATTTGGACCAAAAGTTTTATCCCATCTGAAGTGGTTTCCCATCAGCTCAGTCTTCAAAACTTTTAAAGAGCTATTCAGATCATTTGTATATTATCCAGTTGTAGTGTGGGTTCTGGCCAGAAATCTTTCTGTTAGTTCAATTTTCAATGTCTTTGTTATACTGATTAGTGCCAGATCCAATCATATGTAGTTTTGGAGTAAACTTTGGGATTACTTAACATAATGGAGTTTCTTTCTTGAGGTCCTTCATCATTACAATCTCCTCAGTACATCTTGTTTCCTTGAGGCTCTTCTGTTAGGTTCTGTAGCCAGAAACATAGAGCCTTAGGTACTCTTCTCTGTTGCTTACTTTTGTGACTGTACCTATGTCCTGGAGCAATACACAAGAGGACAAGAAGATTAAAAAATGGTAAACTCACCACTGATTTGGTGGGGCTTTGGATTCTGATCTTCTTTGCAATCCTGCTACTATTAATTTTTCAGAATCTGATAATAGCTGCTCAATATATATTCTATTTCATAGCTGCATTCAGTGGTAGAGACAGGGTGGAATGTGTTTTCTCCATCATTTCTACAACTGGTTCCTACAAGTTATTTATTTATTCCTGTATTGTCACGCACACCTACACCTAATATTGTCCTCCAGTTTTTTAACATCTTATGGTCTCACCTAATTTTCTTTCTTCCCCAGTCAATACTATGTCACTATACTGTTAAGTGACGTTTTATATTGTAACTCCCTTTCCTAGCCCTGCCCTGAGTTCAAAGGCTCAACTTAGCAAGGTATTTCATAATAGGAAATACCTGATAACTACTTTTCTACACTAATTACTTAGCACATTAGTAATATAATTAAAGCAAGCTATTATAATTTCCCATAGGCATGTTAGTTTCACTGAAAACATTTTCAAGTTGAACTAAACAATGGAAGAAAATCTACTCTCTGAAGAATTAATTATCTGTTCATTTATCCCCATTGGAGTGACCAGTAGGCTAAGAAATGAACTTATCACTTTCTAGCTTAAGCCCAAATGGGCAGAGAAATTCTGTGGCAGCTCTTTACTTGCACTGTTAATGAATGACACGGGTTTTAGGCAGCCCTAGAGAATTCTATCCCCAGCTCTGAAAAATGTTCTATCACAATTACCACTAACTAGCACTGAAGCCACTTCTGCTCATGGCTCTCAGAGCCAGTTGGTGCAAAGTAGGCAAAAATAAATAAACTTTCCCTTTCTTTTCTCATGTCTCCATTCTTTCTATCCCCTATAAGCAGCATGATTATAGTAAGCACCTCATTTAAGACTGATACGATCTGTGATATAGATTTGCTTATACCCTGCCTTGTTCCTGTATGTAAAACAGCTCATTAGTTCCTCAGCTTCATTTCCATTACTGTTAATGTTCTGGAAAAACTAATTTACACTTAGTGAAAGAGAATTAAAATGAGTGTCAGAAGAATGAAATATGACATTAGTTCTCAAACTGTGGTCCCTGGACCGGTAGCAATACAGCACCTTGTTATAAATGCAAATTCTTGGACCCCGCCTGCGGAATCGGAAACTCCTGGGATAGGGCCCAGCAATCTGTGATTTCACAAACCTTCCAAGTGATAGTGATGCATGCCAAATTTGAGAACCACTGCAAGTAGGAAATTAGTTATTGGCTGGCAGTGGCATAATGAGCAAAAACAGTGCATCCTAGGTGTGGGTTGCTTGTCAAATTGTAAAGACCTATTGAACTGGTTTTCTACCACGCTTGGAAGACAACACATCACCAGCATCAAGTGGCTGGTGGGGTGGAGAGGATAGGCAGAGTGTACGTGGGTAGGCAGAGTGTGACGGGCTGGCAATGCCAAAACCTCCACTCTATGTCTGCTATCTCTCCTGGACTGGATTTTAATCTCCACAGTCTGCTGATAACACTTTGTCACTTACCCCAGTAGCGTCTTTCTGGTAAAATCCACTTATCTTTGTTCCTGGCTTGCCCTCCTTCAGGAGAGCTGGGTACACTTAACAAACACTTTTAAAAAAAAAAAAAAAATTTAATTTCTGTGGGTGTGAAGTAGCTGTAAATACTTATGGGATACATGAGATATTTTGATATAGGCGTACAATGTGTAATAATCCCCTCAAAATAAATGGAATATCCATTACCTCAAGCACTTATCCTTTGTGTTACAAATCATCCAATTATACTCTTTTAGTTATTTTTAAATGTAAAATTAAATTAGTATTGACCACAGTGACCCTGGACAAACATACTTTTAAAACCAGACTTCACAACTATGGTATCATCCTGTTCTCTGTGTATCATTTCGATAACCCACTAAGGCTCCTTGGCTGGCTTCTTACCAGTTTTTAACATCATATAAATTTGTATTTAGCTAGGAATGGATTTTATTAATATAATACATTATAAATGATCTAAATTATTATGCCTAATGATGGAAATATATGCTATGTTGCAATTTGTAATTGAATAGGATTAAAATTTTATTACAAGAAAAATTCGTATTTTACTTTAGAGAAATTTTGAGCAAATGGAATGTATTCATGACAATACTGAAATTTATCATGTGCTCCTGCATTGGGATTTCTTTCTAAACATCATGGAAATAAAGAATATGAAGGCACAATTAGTTTTCTTGAAAACAGATCACAATTCATTATCAATATAAAGGTTAGCCTCTGAAAAAACTCCAATATTTTTCTAAAAGTTTCCTTAAAGTTATCAAACAAGAAATGGGTTATTTGAACAATAAAGACTTAGAGAATATTTTTGTCAGCTCATAACTATTTCTGTACTGTTCTTCCCATTGGAGTTAAGAATTTCTCAACAGTTAGAAAAATTTTTCACATAAATACACTCACAACTCAGATGATTGTAACACTTTGTTTTGTAAGATTATGTTTCTGAAGAACAACTAATTTTTAATTTTTAATTTTTTGTAAGGATTTCTATGTTTTGAGAATAAAACTATGTATCTTTATAATTTGTATGAATATGTCAGCTTGTATTTAGCCTTCATTTTTTCTATTTATCTTTCTTGGGGCATAATTTATATTTAATAAAAAGCACAGTTTATAAGTTTAAAGTTTGATTAATTTGAAAAATGTATACACATGTGTAACAACTACTTTAATTAAGATATAGAACATTTCTAAAACTCCAAAAGCTCTCTTCTTTCTTTCCTCAATTACTGCCTTTTGCCCCAAGAGAAAAATACGGTTCTTATTTCCACTATCATATACTAGTTTCATCTATTTTAAGACTTCATATAATTCAAATCATGCAATATGTTCTCTTCATGTCTAGTTTCTTTGATTCTGCATGTTTTGGAGATGCCTATGTCTTTTTGCAAACATCAATAGTTTATTTCATTTAATTTCTAAGTAGAAATCCATTTCCATGGTGACTAACAATTTGTGGCCATCTTTCCTTATACTTGTTGGCCTTTTATATGCCTTCTTCAATGAAGTATTGATAAAAAATATATTTTCCATTTGTTTATTAGGGTGATTGTTTTCTTCTTATTGAATTGTAAGAATCCTTCCCGTATTCTCAGTACAAGTCCTTTATTAGATATGTGTTTTGGAAATATTTTCTCAAAATCTGTTGCTCGTTTTTATTTTCTTAAGAATTTTTTAAAGTAGGTTTTAAAAAAACAAAGATTTATTATTATACAATTCTGTAGATTGGCAATCTGGGTGGTTTTCCAAGTGGTCTTACACGAGATTACTCATATGATTACAGATATCTTACAGCTTGACTGAAACTAAAAGGCCCCAAACAACCCTATTTGCATGCTGGAAGTTGGTACTAGCTGTTATCTGAGAGGCTTCTCCCACAGAGGCCTCTCCTCCTCTAGTAAGCTAGGCTGGACTTCTTCACAACATGGAGGTCTCAATGTTCTAAGAGACTGAAAGCAGACACTGTGATGCCTATTAAATCCTAGTCTCAGAAATGTTACATCATTTGAGTTGCATATTTTTACCCTTTTTATTGTTCTTTTTTCACTCATGATTTTTCAAGTTTCTTTCTGGTATCACTTCCTTGTGTCTGAAGAACTTTCTTCAGCAAGAGTAGAGGAAGAGTAGGTCTGATGGCAACAAAATTTCTCAGTTTTTCTTCATCTGGAAACATATATTTAAAAAATTATAAATTGATAATTTATAATTGTATATATATGAGGTAAAAGGGATGTTACGAGTTAAAATACAATGTGGAATAATTAAATCAAACTAATTAACATATACCCAGCAACTCAAATACTTATTTATTTTGTGATGAGAACATTTGAAATGTATTAGCAATTTTGAAATGTACAATACACCATTTTTAACTAAATTCACCATGCTGTGCAGTAGATCTTAAAAAAATCTTATTACTCCTAACTGGAATTTTGTAACTTTTGACCATCATCTCTCCATTCCTCTCTCTACCACCCCCAGACTCTGTAACCACCAGTCTACTTTGTGCTTCTATCAGTTTGACTTTTTTAGATTCCACATATAAGTGGGATCATGTGGTATTTGTCTTTCTGTGCCTGGCTTATTTCACTTAGCATAAAGTTCTACATTTCCATCTGTGTTGCTGCAAATGACAGAATATTCTTCTTTTCAAAGACTGAATGGTATTCCATCGTGTATATATACCACATTTCTTCATTCACTCATCTGCTGATTAACACTTAGGCTGATTTCATAATTTGGCTATTGTGAATAGTTCTGCAATGAATATGAGAGGGCAGACATCTTATCAACAAACTGATTTCAAATATTTTGGGTAAATAACCAAAAAATGGATTGCTAGAGATTGCTAGATCATATGGTAAATCTGTTTTCAGTTTTTTGAGGAACTGCCATATGGTTTTCCATAACGTCTGTACTAATTTACATTCCCACCAGCAGTATACAAGGATTCTTTTTTCTGCACTTCTTCACCAACACTTGTTACCATTTGTCTTTTTGATCATAGCTATTCTGACAGCTGTAAGATTGTATCTCATTGTGGGTTTAATTTGCATTTTCCAATGATTAGCAATGTTAAGCACTTTTTCATATATTTGTTGGTCATTTGTAGGTCTTCTTGTGATAAAGGTCTATTCAGGTCCCTTACCAAATTTTTAATTGACTTTTATATTTTCTTGCTATTGGGTTGAGTTCCTTATGAATTTTGGATATTAACCCATTATCAAATATATGACTTGCAAATATTTTTTCTCAATCTGTAGGTTGTCTTTTCATACTGATACTTGTTTCCTTTGTTGTGCAGAAGCTTTTTAGTTTGATGTAATCCCATTCATCTTTTGTTGCCAGTGCTTTGGGGTTTAATACAAAAAATTATTGTCCGGATTAATGTCATGTAGTTTTCTCCATATGTTTTCTTCAAGTAGTTTTATAGTTTCAGGTCTTACATTTAAGACTGTAATCCATTTTGAGTTAAATTTCATATATGTGTGAGATGAGGGTTCAATTCATTCTTCTGCATGTGAATGTCTAGTTTTTCCAACACCATTTATTGAAGATACTGTGTTTTCCTACTGTGTATTCTTGGCACATTTGTCAAAATTAATTTACTGTACATGAGTGAGTTCATTTCTGGGCTTTCTAGTCTGTTCCATTTGTCGATGTGTCTATTTTTGGTCAGTACCACATTGTCTTATTTGCTATAGCTTTGTGGTAAAGTTTGAAGTCAGATAGTGCAATGCCTCCAGCTTTGTTCTTTTGCTCATGATTGCATAGTGATGCTTAAGTAAAACCAAAATTATCCTGGGAATATAAAAAATAATACATCTGTTTACATTTTGGTGTGGGATGAGTAGAATCCTGTTTTCAAATTCCTTGTTTGAAAGGCTATTAAGAATAAACCCTCACTTAACAGTTTTCTAATTCCTTGGTGGTATCCTCTGTCCTTTGGTAATGTGAAAGTACAGCACACTTTTCTATTTTTGTTCCTGCTGCACCCTTCATAAGGTGAAGCATGCATGGAGCACTCCCAGGGTCAGTGTGAGCCCAGCACCGGCTCAGGCTGCCGATGCTCCAGAGTCGGATTCCACCTTCCACTTAAATGGCAGCCACAGGTAGACGTGCTCATCACAACGCACCTCTGTGCGTTCATAATCTCTGTTTGTTCTGCAAGTGGTTTCCACACGAAAAATGGCACAGTGTTTCTCAGAAGACAACTGCATAAAAATCAACATACTTCAAATTCACAGCAAATAATCAGATAATTGATGAAACTACTTACCCAAACAATAATTGTAAATTATGCCTTCTGAATATATTTGTCATAAACTTGGAGTAAGGAATCCTCACAGGCACTGAACAATTCAAAAAATGCAAAGCTGTTTGTTAGAATACTGGTGATTTCGGGTGGAAACTCTCATCCATATCCTGGTAAGGGTTGAAGTTGCACAGGTGTTTTCATTTGTCAAAACCCAGAAAATCATATGTTTTAGATTTGTGAATAATGTTGTATTATATGTGATCTTTCTTTCTAAAAATCAGCTGTAAGCGGTCTCCCAGACAGCAGCTCAGCCTCCAGGACTCTCTTCCAGCATGACCAAAGACACCTCTTCACACAAGATGGTAGCAACAAATCATAGGTACGATCACACCAAATTCACAGAAGATAAATTGAAAAATCCTCATCAATACGTTCAATCAAAAGTCTTACCCAGGTTATTCTACCAAACAACAACTTGCTTTAGAAATCAATGCAGAAGAGTACAGAATCCAGATTTGGTTTCAGAATCAAAGAGCTAGGCATTGATTCCAGAAAAGACTAGAACCTGAGACTTTAGATTCAAGCCAGAGCCATGGTCAAGATCAACCTGGTGTGGAGTTTCACAGTAGAGAAGCCAGACGGTGTCATACCATCTATAGCGCCTCTCAATTACACACTCTCATCAAGGCATTTATGAAAAACACATACCCTGGGATTGATTCCAGAGAACAACTTGCTGAAGAAATTGGTGCTCCAGAGTCAAGAGTCCAAATTTGGTTCCAAAAATCGAAGATCTAGATGTCATCTCCAGAGAAAAGGGAACCTGTTATGTCCTTAGAACAAGACCAGGGGCAAGATTTCTGAGGGACTTCAAGGTACAGAAGATACACAAAATGGCACCAACCTCACTAGCACTCTCATTTCTCTAGAGCCAAAACATGGTGAACACAGTCAAGTTCAGTGTATTTGATATTATCAACTTGGGCCCTATATCTCTCTCACAGTCTTCCTGGGAGTCTATCATTCTGCTGAAAGTGCAAGCTAAGCTTTCTGAAGACGGTAAAGGACTTGGCTGGGTGTGGTGGCTCACGCTTGTAATCTCAGCACTTTGGGAGGCTGAGGCAGGAAGATTGCTTGAGCCCAGGAGTTTGAAACCAGTCCTGGCAGTAGAGTAAGACCCTGTCTCTATTATAAAAACAAAATAAATAAAAAGGACTGTAGGAGGCCAAGACAGGTACAGGAGGCACCACACTACCATATTGACACAGCCTGGATCCAGAGTTCAGCAGACCTTGAGACAATGAAAATAAACTTAGTAATAATCATTTTTCGATCATCGCAGTAATTATTGATTTGCACAAAAATCAGTTGACATCAAAACCTTAAAGTGAAGCTGCTCTGCCTATGGAGTAGCCATTCTTTTATTCCTTTAGTTTCTTAATAAATTTTCTTTCACTTAAAAAAAACCCTATAGTTCAATGAAGAATAAGATAATACCTCATTTCAAAGAATCTTCTCACACACACTTACTAATGACAAAAGGAAAATCTAATTTTGCAGTGGAGAAATATGGACAACTCCACCTTAACCAAGTGGCTGGAAGTCACTGCACCAGCAAAGGTACAAACCAACATGAGATGCTTCCTGATACGATACACTAAAAAGGGCACAGTCTCTTCTGCATGTTGCTAACAAAAAGTGGGTAAGCTGAAACTGAAACTAATAATTAGGCAATGTCAAGCAAATACAAATTCAAATACAAATTCAGGTTGACAGTCTGCAAAGTAACATCCATGTACTCTTTAACAATGGATTGATCCTAGCTCAGGAGGCTGAGGCAGGAGGATTGCTTGAGGCCAGGAGTTCCAGATCAGCCTGGACAACATGATGAGACCCCTTCTCTACAAACATCACTGACTACACTGTGCTCTGCCCAGGGATCAGACCTCAAGTGCTGTCCTTGGAGTGCCCAGCACTGGCCAAATGGTCTTCTATGCCTGGTTCATGTAAGGCTGCAGAGGAATGACAATTTTAGTGAATCCACATGCTCTGAATACATTTCATTTCACCAATGAAAGTCATTTTCTAATATTAATTATGCTACTTGAAAGTCACTTGTTTCACTAATGAAAACCCATTTTTGACATTTTACAAAACATTAAAACAATTTTTTATAAATGTATCTATGTATTGTTATTTTTAAAATTCTGGTTAAATACACGAAACATAAAATTTACCATTTTTTTTTTTTTTTTGAGACAGAGTCTTACGCTGTTGTCCAGGCTAGAGTGCAGTGGTGCAATCTCGGCTCTCTGCAGCCTCCACCTCTTGGGTTCAAGCGATTCTCGTGCCTCAGTCTCCCGAGTAGCTGGTACTACGGGCACACACCACCACACCCAGCTAATTTTTGCATTTTTAGTAGAGATGGGGTTATGCCTTGTTGGCCAGGCTGGAAAATGTACCATCTTAATCATTGTAAGTGTACAGTTTAATAGCATTGAATACATTCACATTGTTGTGCAAACATCACCACCATCTATCTTCAGAAATCTTTTCATCTTGCAAAATGGAAACTCTGTCCCCATTAAACAATAACTTCCCATTCTCTCCCACCTTGAACCCCTGGCAATCAGCATTCTACTTTCTGTCTATGAAGTTGATTTTCACTACTTCATCAAGTGGAATCAGACAATACTTGTCCTTTTGTGATTGTCCCATTTTACTTGGCATAATGTCTTCAAGGTTCATCCCAAGTGGTGTGAGATGATGCTTTTTCTAGCCCCCTTCTTCCTCCAGATCTAAATAATTTCATGCAGCTTTTAGATGGATTGGAAACTTAATTTTACTATGGTAAACACAACATAGTTTTAAGAGAAAGCGGACCTGATGTCTACCATCAAAAAGAACAGCTTAACCAAAAACAATACCAGGATCAAAAGTCAGGGTTTAGGCTGTACCATCTTCATTGTCTGAATTCAAGAAATTCATTCATATTGTGGCACATGTTATAATTTTCTACCTTTTTAATGCTGAATTCCTTCATATGTATATACCACCTTTTGTTTATGCACTCATCCTTTGATGAACACTTGAGTTGCTCTATGTTTTGGCTTACTGTGAATAGAGCTGCTATGAACATGGGTGTTTGAATATCTCTTTGTGACCCTGCTTTCAATTCATTTGGATAAATATCCAGAAGTGGGATGGGTCATGTGGTAATTTAATTTTTTGAGGAACTGCCCTACTGACTTGCAAAATGTAAATTTTTGATGGCGATAATGATAACAGATGAACTTATATTTGTTGCCCCAGTGTATTAGTCTGTTTTCACACTGATATACAGAACTACTTGAGACTGGGTAATTTACATGAAGAAAAGAGGTTTAATTGACTCACAGTTCTTCAGGCTTAGCAGGAAGCCTGACTAGGAGGCCTCAGGAAATTTACAATCATGTGGGAGGACTAGGGGAAGCAAGCGCGTCTTACTACTGCAGAGCAGGAGAGAGAGTGAAGGGGAAAGTGCCACACACTTTCAAACAACCAGGTCTCGGGAGAACTCACTATCACAAGAACAGCAAGGGGGAAATCAGCCCCCATGATTCAATCACCTCCCACCAGGCCTCTCCCCCAGCACATGGAGATTACAATTCAAGATGAGATTTCAGTGGGGACACAGAGCCAAGCCATATCATCCAGTGTGTGGCCCTTTCTGATTAAGTACCGCTGATTGCCTCTGGGGTGGGCATTCTAGAGAGCAGGTGAGAGCTGATTATCCCTAGAATGCAGGCATAAACTCATTGCCCTTACATAACATCTCAGCCCTTGTACTGAGATATTACAGCTGTGACTCACAGCAAGATGATGCCCTGAATTCCCAGACAGATCAGGAAGCTCTTTAAGGATAGAGATCAAGCCTAGTATTTATTTCCCTTTGCTTTTTGATAGTTACTCAGTTAAATGTGTCAGAGAGGTAAGAAAGAGATGTGACAAAAAATCCAAATTCTGGTATTGTGTCTTTTCTTTCTCATACAGAGGATTCTTGCACAAGTTGACCATTTCCTTATCCTTGCAACAGCAAAAGTCCCCTAATGAACGAACTGATTGAAGGAGGATTTGTGTGGGATAATACAGCTGAAAGCTCCTGTTCATCTCCCATGTATGGGTATCATCATTTACTGGTTGGTGGTTTTCTGAGAGAGATGGCATTTTATTTTATTTTATTTTATTATTTTGACATGATCTCACTGTGTTGCCCAGGCTAGAATTCAGTGATGCCATCGTGGCTCATGGCAGCATTGAACTCCTGGGCTTGAGCTGTCCTCCCACCTTAGCCTCCTGAATAGTTGAGACTACAGAGCATGCCACCACGCCCAGCAAATTTTTCTACTTTTTGTAGAGATGGGGTCTCACTACATTGCCCGGGCTGTTCTCGAACACCTGGCCTCAAGTGATCCTCTTGCCTTGGCCTCCCAAAATGTTGAGATTATAAGCATGAGTCACCACACCTGGCCGGGACCTCCTGGTTTCATGATTTGCATCCAGCTGCTGCTGTCCCCGAAATGAGAGGTGACGACATGCTAGCAGCCCTTGTTCGTGGCGCGGGCGCCTCCTCAGTCTCGGCGTCCACTCTGGCAGCGCTTGAGGGGCCATTCAGCCTGCCATGGCACTGTGGGAGCCCTTCTCTGGGCTGGCCGAGGCGGGAGCTAGCTATCGCTGCTTGTGGGGAGGTGAGGAGGGAGAGGCGCGGGCAGGAACTAGGGCTGGGCTGAACGCTCCGGGCCAGCGCGAGTTTCGGGCGGGCATGGGCTCGGCTGGCCCAGCATTAGGAGCGGCCGGCGGGGGCCGCAGGCCCCTGGCAATGAGGGGCTTAGCACCCGGGCCAGCAGCTGCAGAGGGTGCGCCGGTTCCCCCAGCACTGCAGGCCTGGCGGTGCGCTCCAATTCTCGCGGGGCCTCAGCTGCCTCCTCCACCCCCTCACGGCGCAGGGCTGGGGACCTGCTGCCTGCCATGCCCGAGCCCCGCCCCCCCCTTGGGCTCCTGTTGCCCCGGAGCCTCGCCGACGAGCGCCCCAGCTTGCGCAGCGTTGCGCGGTCCCATCGAGGGCCCAAGGGCGCGGGACAGGCGGCAGCTCCGCATGCAGCTCTGGTGCGGGATCCACCGGGTGAAGCCAGCTGGGCTCCTGAGTCTAGTAGGGACTTGGAGAACCTTTATGTCTAGCTAAGGGATTATAAATACACCAATCAGTACTCTGTATCTAGCTAACCTAGTGGGGACTTGGCGAACTTTCTGTCTAGCACTCTGTGTCTAGCTAAAGGATTGTAAATGCACCAATCAGCTCTCTGTAAAATGGACCAATCAGCAGGATGTGAGTGGTGTCAGATAAGGGAATAAAAGCAGGCTGCCCGAGCCAGCAGTGGCAACCCACTCGGGTCCACTTCCACACTGTGGAAGCTTTTTTCCTTTGCTCTTTACAATAAATCTTGCTGCTGCTCACTCTGGGTCCAGGCTGCCTTTATGAGCGGTAACACTCACTGCCAAGGTCTGCAACTTCACTCCTGAAGCCAGTGAGACCACAAACCCACCAGAAGGAAGAAACTGCGAACACATCTGAACATCTGAAGGACAAACTCCGGACACACCATCTTTAAGAACTGTAACACTCAGAGGGTCCGCGGCTTCATTCTTGAAGTCAGCGAGACCAAGAACCCACCAATACCAGACACACAAGCACCTGGGCTATTCCTCCGTGTAGTGAAAAGTGGGGCACAAGCTCTTCATTTGGTCATTTTGCTGCTGCAGAAGTCCTCGCCCTGTTCTCTTTTAAGTCTCTCTTTTTTCTCAGGTCTGATCACACAATTTGATTGGGGTGAGGGAGGGGAGGAGAGGGAAAGGAAGTAGGAGATCAAGGAGGCAGATGAAGTTTCCTCTCCTCTTTGAATTTTGAGATGGCCGATCAAACTGCCACCTCCACCTGCCTCTCTTGCTCGGCTTCATCTTACTCTCCAATTAATAATGGTTCTGCTGGGCCCGGTGGCTGACGCCTATAATCCCAGCGCTTCAGGACACCGAGGCGGGAGGATCGCTTGGGGCCAGGAGTTTGAGACCAGTGTGGGCAACATAGTGAGACCTCATCTCTACAAAAAATTTAAAAAAGAAAACAGCGGCTGGGCGCAGTGGCTCATGCCTGTAATCCCAGCACTTTGGGAGGCCGAGGCAGGTGGATCACAAGGTCAGGAGATTGAGACCATCCTGGCCAACATGGTGAAACCCCGTCTCTACTAAAAATACAAAAATTAGCTGGGTGTGGTGGCATGTACCTATAGTTCCAGCTACTCAGGAAGCTGAGGCAGGAGAATCGCTTGAGCCTGGGAGGCAGAGACTGCAGTGAGCCAAGACGGTGCCTGAACTCCAGCCCAGTGACAGAGCAGGACTCCATCTCAAAAAAATAAAAAGAAAAAATAAAAAGAAAGAAAGGGAAAATAGCCAGGCCTAGTGGCATAGCCTGTAGTCCCAGTTACTTGGGAGGCTGAGGTACTTGGGAGGCTGAGGTGCTTGGGAGGCTGAGGTGGGAGGATCGCTTACAGGGAAGTTCAAGGCTGCAGTGAGCCATTATGGCGCCACTGCATTCCAGACTGGGCAATAAAATGAGACCCTGTCATTCTCTCTCTCTCTCTCTCTCTCACACACACACACACACTCAACAAAAATGATTGTAATCAGTACTTAAGCTTATATCAGATCAAATGACAGAAACCTGAACATTTGGCCCTGTAGACTCTAGGCTCACACTGAGGTCTGCTTGCAGGGACTCTGGCTAGGATTTTCTGGAAAGAAAAAAATAAGCCATCTCATTTTCGTTTTTAATTAATGCAGTCTCCAGTTTTTCATTCCAAAGTGTCACAAGCAGGAAATCAAAGAAAGTCTTATATAAATAATAAGAAAAAGAGGTTCTATTAGTAATGGAAAACATTTTCAAGGAGAGCTCGACAGAACGCTGATAGTCTCCACACCCCCTTCAGGTGAAACCCCTCACAAAAATCATAACATAATTATAGATATGTCCAAGGCTTTTTAGCATAAGATATTAAAAGCCTTTTGTTTTTTTGAAACGGAGTCTTGCTCTGTTGCCCAGGATGGAGTGCAGTGGTGCGATCTCGGTTCACTGCAAGCTCTGCCTCCTGGGTTCACGCCTTCATGCCATTCTCCTGCCTCAGCCTACCGAGTAGCTGGGACTACAGGCGCCTGCCACCATGCTCGGCTAAATTTTTTTTGTATGTTTAGTAGAGACAGGGTTTCAACATGTTAGCCAGGATGGTATCGATCTCCTGATCTCTTGATCCACCTGCCTCGGCCTCCCAAAGTGCTGGGATTACAGGTGTGAGCCACCGCACCTGGCCTTAAAAGCCTCATTTTAATAGTGTCTTAAGTCAAAAGAAAAAAATATAGAAGAGCTTCTTATCTAGGTCATAACACAAATTCTTCTAATTCAACCAAAATGAATAAAACTTTTAGCTTTTTTTCTGATTGGTTTTTGTTTTAGCTTAGTTACAATTTTGAGAAGGAATCTGTGAAGGATTATTCTAGGGATTTGTTTTTGTTTTCTCATAGTTTCTCTGAAAAACTTGATCAGGGAGTAGGAAAGGGTGATCCTGGTTCATTGGACCTGTCAGATCTGAATCCTCAGCTGGAGAAGGGATGGATTCCTTGCATCTTCTTCAGCAGCTTGCCACAGTGAGTATGAACTATCCATCATGGGGGTGTAGAGCTGTGCGCTCAGTCCCCTTTGGGGCTGGTTGGTTTCCTCTGGGTTTTGCTGTGTTAAGCCTGCTGAAATGTGCTGGCTGAAGCATGCCACCTTTAACTCTTGTGCTCACAGCGAAATGTCTCTCTAGGACTTGCCAAGACAATGCAAGCTAATATTCACTTCAAATGGCAACAAGCCCTGAGCATTAGTTGCTATTTCCATTTTTGTTCTTCCAGAAGAGGTTTCTTCGCTTACACACCATCCTCAGCTAACAAACCCATGACGTCATTGTGTTTCTCACCTGCGACTCCTCCCTCGCTTTTGCAGATTCGGGAGTAGACTTGAAGTGAAAGCCATCATGTGGCAGGCAGTCCACAAGTATCCGCTGGGATGCCATTGTTTGCTGGGAATGTTGTGTCTTGATGTACATCATCTTGTGTGCTTATCCCAGTCACCAGAGGAAGTTGGCAGGGAGGGAAACTTTTTGTCATCCCAACTTTACAGAAGGAGAAGCTGCTGAGGGTAGCGTGGCTGGCAGACGGCAAGCTGACCCTTTTTTGAGACGGAGTCTCGCCAGTCACCCAGGCTGGAGTGCAGTGGCGCGATCTCGGCTCCCTTGCCACTGCAGTGCCCATTCCAGGTTCACGCATTCTCCTGCCTCAGCCCTGTGCAGCTGGGATCTCACAGGCTCACCACCACGCCCTCCGCTAGTTTTTGTATTTTAGTAGACGGGCTTTCACCCATGTTAGCCAGGATGGCTCCCGCTTCTGACCTCGTGATCCACCTCCTCGGGCCAGCCTCCCAAAGTGCTGGGATACAGGCTTGAGCTACCGCGCCCGGCCAGCTGACCTTCAATGAGGAGATCGCCTCCTGCCTCTGGGTCAAGGCCTGCTTTCATGAGACAATGTTGCCTCTTAGAAACTGGTGTTAGGAGATGTGAAAGGATGTATGGTTGATATGAAATTAAAAGACCCAGGTTTGCATGCAGCTCTGACCACTTACTACTCATATGACCTGAACATTTGTTGTTTGTTTCAGACAGAGTCTCACTCTGTTGCATAGGTTGGAGTGTGCATTGGCATGATTGTAGCTCACTGCAGCCTCAAACTCCTGGACTTGAGTGATCCTCCTGCCTTAGCCTCCAAGTAACTGGGACTACAGGTTCATGCCAAATGCCTGGCTAATTTTAAACATTTTTTTTTTGAGATGAAGTTTCAGTTTCATTGCCCAGGATGGAGCGCAATGGCATGATCTCGGCTTACTGCAACCTCCGTCTCCTGGGTTCAAGCAATTCTCCTGCCTCAGCCTCCCGAGGAGCTGGGATTATAGGTGCCCACCACCACACCCAGCTAATTTTTGTATTTTTAGTAGAGACGGGGTTTCACCATGTTGGACAGGCTGGTCTCGAATTCCTGACCTCAGGCGATCCACCCACCTCAGCCTCCCAAAGTGCTGGGATGCCGCCGCACCCAGCCAAATATTTTTAAAAATTATTTTTTTCATACAAACAGAGTCTCACTGCATCGCCCAGGTTCGTCTTGAGCTCCTGACCTCAAGTGATCCTCCCACCTGTCTCCCAAACTGCTGGGATTCCAGGTGTGAACCACCACACTGGGCCTGATCCAAGCGTTTAAACCTCTTGAGGGTTCCATTTTCTGTCATTCGAGAATATACTATTTCTACTTCGTATGATCACAGAGGAGCCTGAATTTAAAAATGCTCAGTGATAGTTTTTAAATATCCCTTTATTCCCCAGTAAAACCCACAAGGCTATTAAACATTTTGAAGTTGCCTAGATTTTGCAATGAAGTACATCAATCAGCTACTCTCTGTACAAGGAGGTGGTTTCGAAGGGTGCATGGAAGAAAGCCTGGGTCAAGAGCTCTGAGAGCGCTGCTTCCCTGGCATCACTACAGCAATGACAAAAGAGCAGAACCTTCCTAAAGTAAATTAGAAAACTTTCCATGCTACCAGGTAGTTCTTTTATTTGTAAATGAGGGGTGGAATAATTAAAGAAAAACCACAACTGCATTCTTAGAATGTGAATTCACTGATTTGCCAACAGATACTTACTGATTATACAGTATATACCAGGCATTATTCCAGGGACAAGTAGTAAGCAGGACAGACAGCTACTTTCTCTTATGAGTCTTACATTCCAGTGCAGAAACAGAGATAATAAAGAAATAATGGGCTGGGTGCAGTGGCTCACACCTGTAATACCAGCACTTTGGGAGCTCGAGACAGGTGGATCTCCTGAGGTCAGGAGTTTGAGACCAGCCTGGCCAATATGGTGAAACCCTGTCTCTATTAAAAATATAAAAATCAGGTGTGATGGCGTGTGCTTGTAGTCCCAGCTACTCAGGAGGCTAAGACAGGAGAATTGCTTGAACCCGGGAGGTGGAGGTTGCAGTGAGCCAAGATAGCAGCAATGCACTCCAGTCTGGGAGACAGTGTAAGACTCTGTTTCAAAAACAAAAACAAAAACAAACAAACAAAAACAACAACAAAACAAAAAACAGAAAGCAATAATACATAAGAAATCATGGGTGTTATAATGAAAACAAAACAGTGTGATACCAATTAAAATGATTGGGAAATTTCTTTCGGCTGGAAAGCGAGATAAAACTTTCGTAATGGGGTGCTCTTTGAATGTCATCCTGAATGATAAGGAGACAGCCCTGTGAGCCTTGGGGAAGAGTGTGGCATCCAGTGGACAGAAGCCCTGAAGAGGGCATTCTAAAGTCATGGCTAATTGAAAAGTGGTCAGTATTTGTCCTTGAATATATTGCAAAAGATGTCCAGAAGGCAGATGTATTTTCACACACAAGGACGGGCACTTTGACATCTCAGAAACTCAGATTTGGTGCACAGTTTCTGGTCCTGCCTAAGAAGACAAAGTAGTATGGGGTGTCTGTAAGTAACACACTTTCGTGTGGCAGGTACCTTCATAGTCCTCAGTGAGGGACAGTGGTGTGTGCTGTGATTAGGTGAGTTGGACTTCCTGAAGGGGGTGAATTATTCTCTGTGTTTAGAAAGTGAAGGGCAGAGAGAAGCTGTGAAAGTCACTTGGGTCGAATGTGGACCAAAACTTGGCTGTAGCAAGAGGCAAGCAATGTTTGGGGGCCAGTGAGCACATAGGTTTGGCTGAAGCAGAGGGTTTCCGAGGGACTAAAGAGAAATGGCTGTAGTGGAAAGGGAAGGGGTGTTTGTGGAGGAGGTCCAAGGGTGAGCTGTGGCAGTTGGGTTTTATGGGACGAGCAGTGGAGAGCCTTGGTAGTGCTGAGAAATGGACTTTCTGAAGAGAGGAAGTCTAAAAATGTCCATCTCTCTATGAGAGGATACTCAACAGCTGTTCCCTGCCTCGGGCCCCTCGGCTGCCCCCACTTCTTCCCCCACCACTGTGCCCAGTACGTACTCATTCCTCACTTGTCCAGTTTAATACGCTTCCCCTTCCAGATGTAAGCAACCCCTTCCCTGAGTGCCCAGGTTTATAATGGGAAGGCTGCCATGACAACATAGCAGAAATAACCAATAGAATTTAAACCCATCCATGCTAGAAAAACCTATGGTTTCGAGTGTCTATAAATTAGTGGAAATCAGGGAGAAACCTCACCTCATGCTCAGGTCAGTCCTGGAAGGTAAACAAGTGTTCTCATCTGACAGAATACAAAGGATCCAAAATCAGCCTGGCAGTTAGCATCTGGCAGACATTGGTCAGGAACTGGGTTATTGCTCCTCAAGAAGAAAAGTTGCTTGGCCAAATTGCTCACTTAAAAGCTGTTTTTGATTTTTGTTTTTTCCAGGACAGGGTCTCACTCTGTCACCCAGGCTGGAGTGCAATGGTGCAGTCAGAGCTCAGTGTTGTCTCCAAACCCTAGGCTTGAGCAATCCCCCTCCCTCAGTCTTCTGAGTAGCTGGGACTACAAGTGCATGCCACCAGGTCCTGTTAATTTTTAAATGTTTTGGTAGAGACTGGGTCTTGCTATGTTGCCCAGGCTTGTCTTGAATTTCCGGCCTCTAGCTATTCTCCCACCTTGGCCTCTCAAAGTGTTGGGATTACAGGTGTGAGCCACTACGCCCAGCGGAGAGCCATGTTTTCTCATTTCTAGACTGCCATGCATTTGCGCACCTTCCCTCCTTCTTAATATTAATCTGTCACCTGGTGATTATTCTTGTGTTGAAATTCAGTCCCGCCAAATTTCCAAAGCACCGCCAACCTCAAGAAGAGACTAGGAGGGGTAACTGGGCCCTGTTACTCTACCTCTTTATCCATTCCCCTTTCAGTAGAGATGTATTTAAACCTCAAACCTGAAATTTGGGAAGAAAAAAATACTAATTACTTATAATTATCACTTTCCGGTCACTTTACAAATCCTATTTCTCTTCTCTGTCATTCATCATAAAAATAAGTGGCTTGCTTTGAAAATTTGTCTGTCTTAGTTAGCAGCTTTATTCAGGAATTTGAAGGAGGGTTCTTAAAGAAGTGAGAAATGGCACATCAAAATTTCAGTTATTTTACCATGCTTGCTGTGCAACTGTAGGTGACTGGTGATTCTTCAGTAAAGGGGAAGATACAACTTTTGAAGGCTGCTGTGGTCTTCTTAGCAGCTATTGAGTTGGAAATGTATGTCATAAGTCTTAGCTATAATACTCATCTGTATATCTACATGATTGTAATTGAGCAGCACATATTATACTAAATGATTACCAAAAGGAACATAAAATTGATTTCTGCTGATTTTTTAAAAAAGTAAACTCAAGTGAATTATATTCTATCTGAAAAGTACTGAATCATTTCATGTGAGGATTTTTGTTTTAATTCCCTGATAAGGCAAAATTACAAAGTGAGTTACCTATATCTCTCTCACATCTTCTTTGGGAGCCTTTGTATAACAGAATACCATAGACTGGGTTATTTATAAAGAAAATAAATTTAGTTCTGGAGGCTGGGTAGTCCAAGAGCATGGCACTGGCATTTGGTGAGGACCTGCTTGCTGTATCCAAACATGGCAGAAGGGCAAATGAGCCAGTGAGACAGAGAAAGGCTCCAGGAGCTGGACTCACTTTATAACAACCCACTCTTGCAATAACAAACCCACTCTCATGATAATGACATTGATTCATTCATGAGGGCTCTGTCCTCATGACCCAGTCATCTCTTATTAGAACCCACCTCTCAACACCGTTACATTGAGGATTAAGTTTCTAACACAGATTTCTAACTTTTAGGAAACACATTCACACCTTAGCAGCTCTGCTTGTCAATGCTGAAATTTATTTTTTGTGCCAAATGCTCTAATTCTGCCTAAATCCATCTGGACAGATAAATGATTCATTAATTATTTCAATAAATAATTGAATGCATATTCTGAGCCAGGTGATCTGATAAACCAGTTCACCCAGAAGTGAATAGCAGTAACAAGTAATCTCTCTGAGGGCTATTTGATGTTTTGGTTGTGTGTTTTGATTTTGTTTTCATTTTTTTAAAATTAAAATTAAAATTTTTAATTTTTATGGGTACATAGTAGATATATATATATTTATGTGGTACATGAACTATTTTGATACAGGCATACAATGTGTAATAATCACATTAGGGTAAGTGGGGTATTCTTCACCTCAGGCATTTATCATTTCTTTGTGTTACAAACATTCCAACTATACTCTTTTGGTTATTTTAAAATGTACAGTAAAGTATTGTTGATTGTAAGCACTCTGTTGTGCTATCAAATACTAGATCTTATTAATTCCATCTAACTATATTTTTGTTCCCATTAACCATCCTCACTCCCTGCCCCCACTCCACTACCCTTCATACCTCTCTCTGGTAACCATCATTCTACTTTCTATCTCTGTGAATTCAATTGTTTTAATTTTTAGCTCCCACGAATTAGGGAGAACATGTGGAGTTTGACTGTCTGTGTTTGGCTTATTTCACTTAACGTAATGTCCTCTAGTTCCATCCATGTTGTTGCAAATGACAGGATCTCATTTTTTATGGCTTTTTGTTTTTATAGTACTCCATTTTCATTATGTACCACATTTTCTTTATTCATTCATCTGCTGATGAACACTTAGGCTTCTTCCAAATTTTGGCTGTTGTGGAGAGTTCTGCAATAAACATGGATGTACATATATCTCTTCAATATACTAATTTCTTTTGGATATATACCTAGCAGTGGGATTGCTGGATCTTATGGTAGTTCTATTTTTAGTTTTTAGAGGAAGCTCCAAACTGTTCTCCTCAGTGGCTGTACTAATTTACATTCCCACCATCAGTGTATGAGGGTTCCCTTTTCTCCGCGCCCTTGACAGCATTTGCTATTGCCTATCTTTTGGATAAAAGCCATTTTAACTGGGGTGAGATGATAGCTCATTGTATTTTGACTTGCATTTCTCTGATGATCAGTGATGTTGACCAACTTGTCATATGCCCGTTTGCCATTTGTATGTCTTCTTTTGAGAAATGCCTATTCAGATGCTTGGCCCATTTTTAATGGGATTATTAGGTATTTTTCCTGTTGAGTTGTTTGAGCTCCTTAAATATTATGGTTATTAATCTTTTGTAAAATGGATACTTTGCAAATATTCTCTCCCATTCTGTGGGTTGTCTCTCCAGTTTGTTGATTGTTTCCTTTGCTGTGCAGAAGCTTTTTAATGATGTAATCTCATTTGTCCATGTTTGCTTTGGTTACCTGTGCTTTTGAGTTATTACTCAATAAATCTTTGCCTAGATGAATGTCCTGGAGAGTTTCCCCACTGTTTTCTTGTAGTGGTTTCATAGTTTGAGGTCATGGCTTTAAGTCTTTAATTTATTTTGATTTGATTTTTGTATATGGTGGGAGATAGGGGTTTAGTTTCATTTTTCTGCATATAGATACCGAGTTTTTCCAGCACCATTTATTGAAGAGACTGTTGTTTCCTCAATGTATGTTCTTGCTGATGTCCCTACATTTAAAACAAAAGATCAGTTTCCAGAAATTATATATTTGGTTTATCTTCCACTTTCTTTCAAAACTAAAAGTGTTTTAGTACAGGTACCACCCCTAAAATTTCCGTTAAACCAGCACCAGCCTGAGGATCACGTTCTCATCAAAGGGTGGAAAGAATGGAAACTCAAGCCAGCCCGGGAAGGACCCTTCCTTGTGCTGCTAACCACCAAGACTGCTGTTCACACAGCGGAAAGGGAATGGACACATCACACCCGAGTCAAGCAAGCACCATTATCATCAGAATCATGGGCCATTGTTCCTGGATCAAGCCCTTCCAAATTAAAGCTAAGAAAAGCTTAGTCTATCTATGTTTTCCTTTTCTTTCCTAACCCAGTGCCTATATCCATTACTATTCCTACCACTAGCAACTCTAACCCCACTTTAGAGTGTTTCTATGGTTTAGGCGCAGAGGTCACTGGAAAGGATCCTATAGACTTCTTTAAGATGCACTTTGTTCTCCCTTCTCCACCTCCTACAACTGTCCCTTTCCCAAACCTACAAAATGAAACTATGCCTCGCCTCATGCCCAATGATGAAACCAAGATCTCAGTAGTACAAATAGGAGACCTAAGGCAAACCATAGCCATTAAAACAGGGTATAAAGATGTAAATGCCTGATTAGAATGGATTAAATATTCCATTCGCACTTTAAACAACAGAGACTATTACGCTTGTGCCCATGGTAGGCCAGAGGCCCAGGTTGTTCCCTTTCCATTAGGACGGTCCTCAAATCAAGTGGACATGGAGTGCATGGTAGCTCTTTTTCAAGATTCCACCACCTGGAATAAGAAATTGTGCCAGGCTCTTTCTCTGCTATTTCCTGAAGTCCAACACCCTGCGAGTCAGCCCCCAAGGGCCATCCAGCCTCCATCTTTCAAGACCAATTTTACCTCATGTTTCCAACAACAAGGGGAAAATTTTCACGTTCCTTGTAGACTTAACAGGATGCAGTGAAGTCAGGCACTTCCAAGAGCTGACTCATCAGTCTGCCCTTATTCATCCCTGATTATCTGGTGGTATTATGGAGGACCTTCACTGGACACTCTGCCAAATAATTAGAGCAGTGCTTGTGCTCTAGTTCAATTGGCTATCCCTTTTACCCTGGCATTTCATCAACCAGAAAAAGAAGAAAAAGAAAAAAAACGTAGCCTCAATTCTTACCTCTTTAACAACTATAATAAGTATACTCCTTCTTCTGAGGTGTTATGTTGTACCATACATCCAGGAGTTAATCAAAACAACTAATCCAAGACATGTTAAGTAAGTTTGAAGAGGAAAACTATAAACAGGAGGGAATTGTAGAAAGTAAAAAGGTTCCTCTTGGAAGTTTCCCTTCTTGTTAAAGAATAAATCAGAAGTGTTAGAAATAATAGTTTCTTTTATAGACTAACTTTCTTCAAGCCTCCTTGCTTTGTGCTAATAACTCTTTGTTAAGCCCTATCCTATGTAACTGCTGGACATGCTCACAAGCACGTTCCAGCTCACAGCCTATGCCCCTTCCTTATTTGGAAATGTTATTGCTTCCTTAAACATTTCATAAGCAACTTCTTTGTTCGTCCCTGCACTTACCTATTTAGGAAAGTTTTAGGCTATTAGCAAATTGGGTATCAGTTTAAGAGTATGAGGTCCTGCTCCAGTAGATGCAGGACATAGCAGTAAGGATGACCCAAATGTGTAAGGGATAAACATGTTTGCTTTTCCTTTGTTCAGGTGTGCTCTTGCCATTGTTCTATCTGCGATTGAGTATCCTTTCTGCAGAAAGTAAAGATTGCCTTGCTGAGAGATCTTTTGTCTCCTTGCTGACTTTCCTTAACAGCACCGATGATCAATTTCTAACAATTTTGGTATTTCTAACAAGACCTCTTAAAGGAGCCAGTCCCCAAGAGGAACATGAACTGGGGCTAACGAGGAACCCAGGGCCAGGGGACTTTTGGAGGTCTTTTTGTCCTTCTTGTCTTTCTTTTGCTTTTTCTTTTTCTTCTTATTCTTAATGGCCCCAGAGATGACAGATTTCCTGCTCTTGGATCACAAAGTTCTGATAGTGTTTGTCATGTGGATGGTCCCACATAGACTGCCCATTGGCAAAGTTGAAAAAATATTTGTTGCCCCTTATGTCCTGGCATAGTTTCCACTCCCCAGGCAGTGGGGCCACAATGCCCTCCCATGCCAGCCACATCAGTTCTGGTTCCTTGATGGGATCAATACCAATCTCCTGGGTAAATTCAAGAATGTCTTGCTCACTTAAAATGTAGGTCTAGTTATAATCCTCCTCCAGAACTAGCTGATCTCCTGTGCAGAGGGGTGGGAGGGGTCGGTATGACCTTAGGCAAGGTGCTTCACCTCTGTCAGACTCAATAACTGCAAGCGTATAATTGAAACAATCTTGACAATCCACATCAAAAGCCTGCCAGACCCCCAGCCTGCTCAGGAGCTGGTGAAATTTCAAACGGAGGCAAGGCACCGTTGAGGCACTGTTGCAGGTTGTCCGTTTTCCACTTCTTTCCTCAGTCCCTGCCCACACTCTGGCGCATTGTGCGCTCACTGGCTCACGAGCTTCCCTCAACTACCTCACCACTCTCCCTTCCCCACCTCCCAACTCCTCCCTCCATGAGATCCTTACCTATCCACCATCCCAGAAGGCTCTGGGTGAGGCTCTGGGTGAGGCGCAGCTCCCCCTGTGCCAACCAACAGGCTCTTGCTCTGTTGCCTAGACTGGAATGCAGTGATGTCATCACAGTCACAATAACCTTGAACTCCTGGGTTTCAGGGATCCTCCTGCTCCTGCCTCCTAAGTAGCTGAAAGTGTAGGCATAAGCCACCACACCCAGCTAATTTTTTTTTTTTTTTGAGACAGAGTCTCACTTTCTCGCAAGGCTGGAGTGCAGTGGCACGATGTCTACTGACTGCAACTTCCACCTCCCAGGTTCTGAAAGGACACAAAGACACAAAAATGTGTACCCGCCCCCCCCCCCCGCCGCTACACCCTATTGCTAAACCCGTTGTTCTGCTCTCTAATCTCTGCACGTACCAGAGATTTCGTAAGTTCTGTAAGTACCTGTTTTTCTGCACGTACCAGAGATTTTGTAAGTTCTGAGGCCGGGTCACAAGACGTGTTTAAGTAAGATAAACTCTTGCTGCCATAAACTGGTTGTGCAACCTGACGCAATATAATTAACTGCCTTTGTGTAAAACTGCTCTCCCACCTCAAGGGTTGAACCGAAATATCAGAAATGGCGGGAACCAATCATAGTTAGCCAAATCATCTTGATTACACCCTGGCCAATCATACATCTGATTTGTATAATAATTCTATGCCCACTTTCCTTAGAATATATAAACTGTTCGGAGCTCAGCAAGGGAGCTCTCCTGCCCGTCTCGTTTGGCGAGCGAGTGAGAGTTCCAGGTTCGAACCTGTAATAAAGATCCTTGCTGCTTAGCTTTGACTTTGGACTCTGGTGGTCTTCTTCGGGGAATAAACGGTCTGGGCATAACAGTTCAAGCGATTCTCCTGCCTCAGGCCCCCAAGTAGCTGGGATTACAGGCACCTGCCACCACACCCAGCTACTTTTTTTAAGAAAATTTATTTATTTATTTATTTCAGACAGACTCTCACTCTGTTGCCAGGCTGGAGTGCAGTGGCACGATCTCGGCTCGCTGCAACCTCCGCCTCCTGGGTTCAAGCAATTCTCCTGCCTCAGCCTCCTGAGTAGCTGGGATTACAGGTGCCGGCCACCACGCCCAGCTAATTTTTGTATTTTTTTTTTTTTAGTAGAGACGGGGTTTCACCATGTTGGCCAGGATGGTCTTTATCTCTTGACCTCGTGATCCGCCTGCCTCGGCCGCTGGCCATTTTTTTTTTTTTTGAGACTCTGTTGCCCAGGCTGGAGTACAGTAGTGCCATCCCCGCTCACTGCAGCGTTTGCCTCATGGGTTGAAGTGATTCTCCTGCCTCAGCCTCCCAAGTAGCTGGGATTACAGGCATCTGCCACCATGCCCAGGTAATTTTGTATTTTTAGTAGAGACAGGGTTTCACCATGTCAGGCAGGCTGTTCTCAAACTCCTGACCTCAGATCTCAAACTCCTGACTGAGGTACCCACCTCGGCCTCCCAAAGTGCTGGGATTACAGGTGTGAGCCACCGTGCTTGGTCACACCAAGCTAATTTTTTTTTTTTATTTGAATGAGGCAATTTACTAACCCAGCATGGTTTGTTCTAATGCTTCTTGCTGGCAGCTGCCACCTGTCCGGCGATTCTGTCCAGATCTCTCTCCCTGAGGTGTCAGTTTGCAGCCCTCATCTTAGTCCTTTTCCACAATTTTCAGCCCCTCCAGGGCTTGGAGGACCTGGCAGGCCACACTCTTGGAGCCTTAGCTGAAGTGGCTGGGCATGACGCTATTTCTCTGACGGCCCCTGTAGATCTTGGTCATGGAGCCAACCTCAGCACCACCCCAGAGGTAGAGGTGCCGCACTGTGGAAGCAGCTCAGGTCTAAAACCAGTTCTCATCGTCGGGCGCAAGCTCTTTGTGCTTGGCCAGCTTGATGGTGTCCACCCATCCGGTGACTTTCAGCTTCCCAGACTTTTTGAGAAAGGCTGCCAGAGTTCTGACGAACTCCTGCTGGTTCACATCTTTTCCACTTAGCTAATTTTTTTAAAAAAATTTGTAGACATGAGGTTTTGCTATGTTGCCCAGGCAGGTCTCAAATTCCTGGCCTCAAGTGATTCTCCTGCCTTGGCATCCCAGAGTGCTGAGATTATAAGTGTGAGCCACCATGCCTGGCCAATAATAATAATAATAATAATAATTATAATTACTATTAAGTAATTATTATTACTTAATAGAGAAGGATTCTCGCTTTGTCACCCAGGCTGGAGTGCAGTGGCATGATCTCAGCTCACTGCAACCTCCACTTCTCAGGTTCAAGTGATTCTTCTGCCAATTTTTGTACTTTTGGTAGAGATGAGGTTTCATCATATTGACCAGCCTGGTCTTGAGCTCCTGACCTCAGATGATCCAGCCACCTTGGCCTCCCGAAGTGCTGGAATTACAGATGTGAGCCACCACGCCTGGCCCCAGTAATTATTTTATGGAATTATTTCCTAGCCTAGACTAAACGGCAGAAACTCTCTCTCATTTATTTTTTCTTAATAGGACATTCCTTGGCACCTAATAGGTAATCAGTATTTGTTGATTGGATGAATGGTTGTCTGTTATCAGCAACTGGTGATACTGACTTTACAATTATAAAACACACCCAACATGCATGGGCATTCTCATGCACCTCCATATCTGTGATCAAAATATTGACAATCCCCAGACACTGCATTCCTTATTTACTTCTTTCAGAAGTGGCCATGGAGGGCAACTTCAGGAGATTCCTGTGGGTCTTTGCTCCTCTTTCCTTACCCTGGAAAGAGTAGAGCATGAAATAAGGCCACTTAATGCTGGTCGGGGGAAAATCTGCTGTTTTGCAGATGCATGTGGATGAAGGTATTGACCTGTGGTTTGAAGGATATTCATTTTCTGTTTTTTCTTGTAGTGTGCAGTCTTCCATAGCTTTATATTGGCTAAGGTTTTGCTGGATTTTTCTCAAATATTTCTGACTTTAGTGTTTTGTGCTTCTGGAGCATTGGAAATGGAGCACATACTGTTTGACGAAGGCCAGTTATGGTGTAATGCAGGCAAGTGGAGATACAGATATTATATCAAGTTCAGATAAATGAGATGAGTGACAGAGTAAAAACACCCTTGATTAAGCTTTCTCTACAAAAGTGTAACTCTTTGTTAAAATATTATAACCATCAGCTCACCCTTAATGAAGTACAGTTACACAGTTACTTACGGTGAAGATACCATGATTTAAAGAAATGCATCTATTCTGTCTTCTTAAATCTACAGTTTGCTGAAGGCCTACTCACTTCCCCAGGAATTGATTTTCTGCACCATACTTCTCTCTTTCTGGCCAGAAGCAATTTGTAATCTTGGTTCTCTGACTTGACCCTGGGCAGTGTTCACTGAGAAGCCTTGGACTTTGATGTTCGTTGAGGTGGATCTAAGTTTGGGTTAATCATTCCGTCTGTATACTATAAAAACGACAACAATGGCAACGATAATAAAACACCCAAAATACCTCCGTAACTTTTTGTTTCAGGTACATAAGAAAAGTGTAGAAACTTATTGCCTCAACCTATTATTTTCTCCCTAAGGTCATAACACCTTTAAATGTTTTACATTATCTTTCTAGGGGAAATCTAATCTCCCACTGCAATTTTTCCCACTGTGCATTTACATTTTTCAATACACACACGTACATATGCATATACACACATATACACATATCACCACCACACAATAATAACAGAAATTCAACCTTTCCTGGCATTTTAAAGCTTTTAGTGTCCATATGACTTTTCAAGGTAGGAAGCATCTCTGAGAGGGAGAGAGACGGCTCTGGGACCAACTTCGGCTGCGGCCTATCAGCGCCTTATCAGATACAGGCAGATTTCTGAAATCGACAAAGTCAGCTTCTGTAGACTCCTAGTTCTTCTCTTTTGGTGACACCTTATTAGTTTAAGTCACTTCCACATTTTCTACAGAAACATTTCCAGTGTATGTGAAAAGTACAATTTTAAAAGCAAGCAGAAAAAGAAAAGTTCCATATCGCTGTCTCTAAAGCGGGTGAGGGAACAGAAGAACATGAGCTTATAATTATATGATTTAGACCCTTGAAAGGCCACGTGAGTTCTTCAAGGCACTGGGGGACAGGGGCAACATGCTGATTAAACACGCTGCATTGAAGTCAGAGTTCTGCATAAATACTATTATGTGTCACTGTTGATTTTCTCCTTTAGCACAACTGAAAATAAATTGCTCTCAGTGTGTCCATCATCTCACCTTGAATGGAGTTTCCTTAGTGTACAGAATATCAGAAGTGGGGCTGCCTTGCCCCTGCAAAATGGCGAAGTAGCTAAAGTTTATTTTTGCTGCCATCTTACCTCCTCTCTGCTTGCACCCCGATTTCCTGGAGTTGTTCCTTATGCTGGATCCAGTCCTGCGTCCAATTCCCCAGGGCCTCCTTGCTGTCAGTTAATAATAGCTTTCAATGCTGTTATTCTTCTCAGAGTTTTTGCATTTTAATAGGACCCCTAGGGATTAAAATGCCTCCAGAACCAAAAGAGTGAATCTCTAATGGTGGAATTTTAGGTACCAGTGACAGGCATTGTGGGAGATTTCATGGGGAGGATTCTCTCAGAAGATAAACACCCCCCACAAAAGCTTTCGACTTGACTGACTTGGTATGGTTGACCCTACAAAAGAGTACAGAAGAGTGAATTAATCAACCATGAAATACTGAACATTATTGCAAAGAAAGCCTTCAGCTTTGCTCATTATACTTTAATGTTTTAATCAACTTTTCAGTAAATGAATATGTGGTAATATTGGAGGTGTTTCCTGGCTGGGAAAATTATGCGGTATCTTCAGGAAAGTTCTTTGGAGTGACAGTGAAGTAGGGGATGGAGTGGAGTTGTTGGGATGGAAATGCTTAGTAATCTGTGTTGTAGGTCTTAGCCCATTACTGAAGGAAACAATCACATTGACACAGAGAGAATCGCCCGATGAACTCTTAGGTACAGGTGTGAAATAATAATAAACTCCATACTGAACTGTTGTTTCTGTATATGTTTTCCACATGGACAAAAAAAAAAAAGGAAGAAGAAGAAGCTGGGATATTCTTCTCACCATTGTTCAGCACAGGAGGATGTCAGATTCCTGCACTTTATTTGGACTTCTCTATCATTCTTTTATTTTCTCCTGCTAAGTAAACAGTGGAGCTTCATCCATTATTCAGCTATCAGAGACTCAGGATTTTCTGGTTGTGGAACTTGGGAATTCTTACATTTCTTTAAAACTGTGGAAAAATGTATTTGCAAAACTGCTGGAAAGGGAAATTAAGAGAGCTATCAACCCCTACAATTTAATTAATCCTTGTGAGCTTCTCCCCCAGAGGGCTAACTTGAGTTTTTCTTTTCTTTTTTTTTTTTGGTTGCCATTATTCACACTTAGCTACCTGTGGCAAGTACTGTGGAGGAGAAAGACTGTTGTAAACAGGTTTGGGGAGCACAGGAAGGAAGGGCTTTGAAACCATGCCGGTGAGAAAATGCATAGAGCGGCTGCGCGCCACTCTACCTTAAAGCTGGTAAACACACAGCCCTTCCCACAAGCCAAATGTTACGAATTCTATTTTTATAGCTCTTGGAAGGCTTTCTGCAATCTTTTCCATGTTGAATGCTGCAGTTAAAAGACATCTTTAGGAGAGATTTTCCAGATCAAAAGTCGCAGGTATAAGAATATTGAAAAGAATGTAAAATCTTGTGCATGCAAATATCTATTTTATTGCTTTCATCTTTTGAATCAAGGAGGCACAGTAAATGGCCCCTTTAAGCAGGGGAGTCATTATACCCTCACATTTTCTGTAAGATTTCTTGTGGGTAAATTGCAAAGCACTATTGGAGTATAATAGTGCAAGGCACTATTGGAGTATTTACTATTTTGTAAACTGCAAAGCACTATTGGAGTGTGCCTTCATTAGAATGGTGGAAAAGTTATTCTTGTGAATTTAATCATAATCTGCATCAGTCTGTGGTTGTAATACATTATTAAATGCAGTAGAGAGTGCTCAGAATAGAAAATGGTGGATTCTTTTGAGCCTGCATTGGTGAACAAAGAAAAGGAAGCACACTCCTTTCCTCTGTTTTTTTATTCTTTGATAAAGTGATTACTGTTAGAGTAATGGATTGCTGTAAACTTGATGTAATCATGATTTAATAAATCATTTGAAAAACTCTCTCGTGGTAGCATGTGAGTGTTCAGGTGGAAATAGTGACAATAATGACAGCTGACACCCAGGAAGCATTTGTTATATGTAGGGAGAAACGTCAAAAGAAGAAATCTAGTTAGAAAGATCCATAGCTTGTGAACAACCATATATCAAAAGTCACCAATATTATCGCAAAGAGCAGAGGCTCTCAGGGGAATGTTACAGGGCTTCATATCTTTCGAAATACTTATTAACGGCTGCAGGAAGACGAAGAAGACACGTGTGGAAACCTAGGTGGAATAGCCAACAAGATTGATGAAACTACCAATTTAACATAGAATCCAATGAAAACAAGTATCTGAGCACTCACAATTTAGATCCTCAGGAGTGGGTACATATCATATTGGGGATTCTACAATTTTAACTGGGCGATCCAAGCACAAACAACTAAAATAAGATGCAGTTAACAAGATGTGCACTTAAGCCTGCATTCGAATCCCTGTTCTAACACTAATTTGTACAATCTTAAGCTAGTTACACTTAGTCTCTAAAATTCTCAATGTTCTTATCTAGAAAATGGGATAATATTAGTGCCTAGAATAGAACTTAATAGGATAGGACATGTCAAATATTTAGCATAGTAGCACCCAGTACCTTTTAGCTATTATTACTATCATCATAGTTGTTATTAAGAATAATAAATATGGATAATAAACATGGCCAGCATAGTGGCTTATGTCTGCAGTCTAGCACTTTGGGAGTCCAAGTCAGAAGGATTGCTTGAGGCCAGGAGTTCGATACCAGCTTGGGCGACATAGCGAGACTCTATCTCTAAAATAATAACAATAATAAATACTATAGTAGAGTTATTTAGTCTTTGTAGATAACTGCACATTTAATCAAGATAACGATGAATTTTAACATTTAAACAATCAGTTGTGCAAGAAAGGATTGGGGAAGTTTGGCTTAACAAATGTACATGTGAAACAGAGTGAAAGTTTTTGTTAAAAATCAAACTTTAACCAGTGGTGTAAATGAGCTAGTGAAAAAGATAACGGCTAAATGGATAAAACCATATTGCCCAGGTTGCCAAAGTTGAAAATGCCTTAGTATTCTAAAACAGTCAGATCCTACATGAAGGACGGGCCCAGTTATGAACAGCCGGCTCTTTGAGCTGGACTCCTTAGAGATGCCTCTAGAATCTTGAGGGAAGTGATAAAGGATACAGTTAAGGGCACAGAAAAAAGTTTTGGAAGGGACTGGGTAACTGCTTTCAATGGGTTTTCAGGCATCTCACTGATCACACACATCAATTTTATTTATTTATGTATTTATTTATTTTTTGAGACAGAGTCTCACTCTGTCACCCAGACTGGAGTGCAGTGGCTCCATCACGGCTCGCTGTAGCTTTGACCTCCCAGGCTCAAGCAGTCCTCCCACCTCAACCTCCCAAGTAGCTAGGACTACAGGCCCGCAGCATCACAGCCGGCTAATTTTGTTTCTTTTTTTCTTTTCTTTTTTTTAGACGGAGTCTTGCTCAGTTGCCCAGGCTACAGTGCAGTGGCGCAATCTCGGCTCACTGCAAGCTCCGCCTCCGGCTTCCCGTCATTCTCCTGCTTCAGCCTCCCCAGTAGCTGGGACTACAGGCGCCCACCACCACGCCTGGCTAATTTTTTGTATTTTTAGTAGAGATGGGGTTTCACTGTGTTAGCCAGGATGGTCTTGATCTCCTGACCTTGTGATCTGCCTGCCTTGGCCTCCCAAAGTGCTGGGATTACAGGCGTGAGCCACCACACCCAGCCCTATTGTTGGATTTTTTTTTTTTGAGATGGAGTCTCACCTTGTTGCCTAGGCTGGAGTACAGTGGTGTCATCCCCATTCACTGCAATGAGTGGAGTGCAATGGCCGGAACTTGGCTCAGTGCAACCTCCACCTCCTGGGTTCAAGCAATTCTCCTGCCTCAGCCTCCCAAGTAGCTGGGATTACAGGCGTGCGCCACCACGCCCAGCTGATTTTTTGTATCTTTAGTAGAGATGGGGTTTCACCATGTTGGCCAGGCTGGTCTCAAACTCCTGACCTCGTGATCTTGTTTTTGTTTTTATAGAGGTGGGGTCTTGCCATGTTGCTCAGGCTGGTGTTGAACTTCTGAGCTCAAGCAATTCTCCTGCCTTGGCATCCCAAATTGCTGGAACACACATTGATTTTAATTTATAAAGGTGACTGAGCAGCTGTGATGGAAAGATTTTTGTTGCTTCTACTTCCCAAGAGGAAGGGCATGGCAGGCCACACAGGGTCACATGGGGGGAAGGCCAGTGTTGGACAGGAGGTGGAGAGGAGTGAGGAGAGAGCATGGGCCAGTCTTCATTGTGTTTTCTGTGGAACAAGCGTGGCAGGGCAGGGGAAACAGCTTAAGATTGGTTAGTTTGAATGACGCCAGTGGGTTTAGGGGCAGAGTGGCTGTCCCTAGTTGTCTGGTACCTGGCCCTGCATTGATTTCGGACAGGGAAAGTATTGGCCTGATATGTGTTAGATACATTGGCCTGATATGTGTTAGATACAGGAGGAGTATAGCCTTTGGATTGGCTGGTTTGTGTATGAAAGGCACTCACACAGACCAGTCATTTATCTTCTTAGGAATTAGCTAGCCCCGAGGAGGGGGTCAGTCTCTCTTACTCAACTAGGTCCTCCAAGAGGTCAAAACATCATAAAATATAAAAACTAAAAACTGTGATTAATACATCAGAGTACAAGCTGCAGCTCCAGGGGAAGAACCAGGAACTATGGGGAGAAGTTCTAGAGAGGCAGATTTTAGGGAAAAAGGAAAATAAATCTTTTTGTGAAACAGGACCGTTGGAAAGTGGAAAGAATGTCTTTGTGACACCAAGAATGCCTGAACTCAGATATATTCTGGGACGGCATAACCAGCTTGCTCATGTTGTAGGTGGGATTCCTTCGAGGACTGGGAGGTTGGAATAAGGTCCAACTCATAGATTCCTTTAATCAATGGCTGATGGCCTGCCTAGAAGGAAATCGGATGTCCATTGCTTCTCTTCATGTTCTACTTCTTAACTTCTTGGGAGTAGAACTAACTTAGAAAGATTAAAATTCAGCAATGGGAATAAATGACATTTTTATTTATAGTTGTAATAACTGGGGCTCTGATGGGAAGGACTGGAAATCAGCCACTGGAAAAAAGAACCCCTGTTTTAGTGCCAGTTAAGTGGGAGCCAAGTGGCCAGACGCCTACATTAAAAACAATGGGCTGACCTTGAGTTCTCCTGAGAAACCAGAAACTATAAGGTTTGTATTGGCAAAGTCTTTCTATGAAGTCATTCTTCCACTAGAAATATACTGAGCTTTGGCTTGGCCCTGTCCACTGGGGACTTTACTGTGTATTAGGACCATTTTTTTAAGAATCAGCCTACTTTTTTTTTTAATGGTTATCTTTTTAAGTCTGTTCTTCCATTAAGTATTAAAAGATGCTAATGGATGGTAAGATTCTCAGTTTCCTCTTCCTAAACAGGAAGGAACAATACTAGAATGATCTAAAGGTTTCCTTCTGATTCTAAAATTGATTTTGTGACGATATTCTCTGTTGACTCTCAAAACTCTATTCCTTGAATTGACTCTACTTGCATGAACCATACACTGTTGTTGACAGTGTACTGTGTGCCTGCCTAGTGTTATTCTAGGCATTTCCATTTGTTATCAGATAGGTAGGGTTGCTCTTATTTTGGAGCCAAAGAAGCAGAGACTCATGTTAGTAACTTGTCCAAAGTGAGGGAGCTAACAAAGGGGAAGATTAGGGAAGACTAAGTCTCTCTCTCTAACTCTTCCTGTCCTATTGCAGAGTTCCATATTACAGTGATGAGCATCAGAAGCTGTCAGAAAATGGCTCTGGGAGTGCCATTCTTTGTTAGACAGTAAAGCCACTGCCTCTGGCTTGGAAGTATTGATCACTGCATCTGAGATTTGAGAATTGAAGGCGGTTAACTATGGTCCCACTTGCCCCTCTCTCCAGATGAGGGTTTGTTCCTTTCTGGTAAGGGTGTAGAGGAGAGAGAGACAAGAGAAAATATCTATTTAAAAATCATGGAAATATTTTGATGTTTCTTTCATTTAATTATTTCTTTTTATCCCATGTTTAATATCAGTTTCTGTTTGTTCCAATTCTACTTAAGGCAAGAAGAAACTTCCTTTTTACTTCTAAAATTCTGTTAATTTTTTTCTTTTATATTTCTTTTAAAATTTTTTAAATAATTTTCGTGGGTATGTAGTAGGTGTATATATTTGTGGGGTGCATGAGATATTTTGATACAGGCATACAATGTGCAATAATCACAACAGGGTAAATGGGGTATCTGTCACCTCAAGCATCGATTATTTCTTTGTTGCAGATATTCCAATTATGCTCTTCTGTTTCGACATGCAAACACAGATACCTCCCTTGCTTTTAAAATCCATCTGAGCTCAGCATGCCTTTTAAATTGGGCATTTTAAGGTAACGAAGGTTGTTAGAAAATCCTGGACATTCAGTGCTCACTTGAGGCACTTGAACTCTTGTCCAATCCTAGAAAACAGGCTATTTCCATCTGGATGGCCTCTAAATTCTCATGGGAAATATAACAGATTATTTTCTTTCTCAGATACGGGTTGCTGGATCTCCATTTATTTTGTCAATCACATGGTCACCATAACTGAAAGCATCATTTTATGTGTTATTGCTATGAAAAACCTCAACTTTATTTATTTTAAAATGAACACATCAACTATGTCAGGTGTGGTGCTTTTAATGTACAAAAAATCGGGAGTGGGAGGTTCATTTATAAATTCGTGGCATTTAGGCTGAAGCATCTTTTGGGACTTTGAATTGTCTGGAAAATAGATACTAACCAAGGAGGCTAAACAATTTCTGTGGCCATCTGGTCAGAATTAAAACATGGAGGAGGAAATTAGATTAATCATTCTACAGTTTGAGGAATTCAGTATGAAGATCTGTGTTTACTGTGAATGCCTCCATTTGTAAGCGTTTGAATGAAAGTTTTTCTACATCTGGCTTCCTCTATATATTTGTGAAAATGAACTTTAAGCTGTGTGTGTGTGTATGGTTGTGGCATGTGGTATGTGGCACATGAGTGACACAATTTTGGGGATATGGTGGGGGCAGGTGAGACAATTAGCCAAGTGGCTAGGCATATCACAGGCTTTAAAGTTAAATAACTTTTGGGTAAGAATACCTTACTTTTCTCAACTGTACAAGAGAGTAATAAAAGTATTTACTTCATAAGGTCTCATAAGGATTACTTAAGATAATTATTGCATGTAAAGTACTTAGTATAATCCCTGGCACATAGTAAACACACACTAAATATTTGTCACTATTCTGTGTCAACATTTATCATCATCATCATCATCACCGTTATCACCTTTGTTCTCTTATTTCAAAATACAAAATGAATTTTACACCCTTCAAAAATAGCTTTCTTTAGATTTATTTTCTAATAGGTATTTACTGCATTAGTAACAAATTAAATGGTGTGTGTGTGAGAGTGTGTGAGTATGAGCATAAGTATTAGTGTGTGAAAGTGTTGATGAGTGTGTGTGTGTGTGTGTGTGTTTTAGTGGATCCAATCTTTAAAAACTCCGATCCATTTAAATTAATTGCTTCATCTGCAGAACTACTGCCTGGTATTAACAGAGAATGACTCCTTTCTCCCTTTTAAATATACAGATACACTGTTGAATATGTTGTTACACTGAATGTTAAAATAATGACTAATACACAAGGGGCCAATTTAGCAAGAACTCTTAATCATGACTTCCTGCAACTGGGCCTCTGATGGATGTATATAATTACGGGTCAGAAATTGTAGATAACAGAACACTGGAAAATTGAGTGTAGGGCCAATGCCAATAGAAATCAGCCCCCAAGCTCCTTTCAATGTAGATTTTAAGAAACTGAAGCTATCTTGGGTATAATCTTGCTTCATCTTTGTGTCTCCTCTTCCACTTTTTTTGGACTCCCACTTCAATCTCACCATCCCCAACCAGCAGTTCGTAATGACCAGAACTCTTCCTCCCTCCCTCCTTCTCTCCTTCCTTTCCTCCTTCTCTTCTTCCCTCCTTTCTTTCCTTCCTCTTCCTCTCTCTCCTCCTTTATTTCCTTCTTTCCTTCCTCCCTTCCTCTTCCCCTCTCTCCTCCTTCCCTCCCTTCTTCTCCCTGTTTCTCTTTCCTCTATTGCCCTTTTTCCCCCAATACATCAACTGGGCATACACTATGTGTCAAGCCTTGTGCTTGATTAAGTGGTGAATAGTATAGACATTTTATTTGCTTTCATAAAATTTACAGAGCAGACATTTAAAAAATACACACATAATTAATGTTAACGTTTATGACAATGAAAGAGAAGTTCACAGTGCGTGAGACTTTGTAACAGGGGACTAACTTGTGTTATGGTGTATTGACAAGAAAAATCATTATGGCAGGATTACCTTTGAGCTTGATGGTGGAGGAGGAGTTCACTCAGTGACACAGGCAGACAGGTGTTTTTATTAGAAGGAATAATTCAGCTTATGTGAAGGCCCCGAGACAGGAAACGTCACGGACAGTGGAGAACTGAGTCTGGAAAGAAAACAGCTGGAAGAAGAGCAGCTTGAGGCTTTTGTCTTTCTTCTAAGAGAATTGAACAGCAATGGAACGATCTTCAAAGTGATTGTATTGAAATATTGTATTTCAAACATAATGAAAATTATACATTATAATAAACAAAGGTATGTATGCACGGTAAATAACTTCTTCGGGTTGGTGATTTATCTTGTTTATGATGTTTTTTGACATACAATAAGCTTTAACTTTTAATTTAATGAAAGAATGTCGTGTTTTCATTTATGGTTTGTATTTTTCATTGTCTAGTTTAAAAAATCATTACCCAAGATGTTATTCTAAGTTATTTCTCATATTATTTTCTAAATTTTTAAGAATCTGATACTTCACTTTTAGGTCTTGAATCCAACTGAATTTTTTTGGGGTATGGGTGTAATTTTACTCTATTTTCCTTATGAATAATCAATCATTCTAGTGCCATTTGAGTTTTTCATCCTTTCTCCTTCCCTTAATTTACATTGTCACTTTTTCTATATATCTAGTTTTCATATATGTGCAGTTCTCTTTCTATACTCTCTATTCTGTTCCATGAGTTTACTTGTAGACTTCATTACTATAGAACATGTAATGTCTTGGTATTTTACATCATAAATTATTGTTCTAGCTCTTGATATTTGTTCTCCATATGAGCTTAAGGAGCAGCTTGTCAATGAAAACCTCTTTGGGGCTTTTAATCAGAATGGCTTTACATTTATAGATTAATTTTTAAAGAACTCATATCTTTACTCTGAGTTTTTCTGTCTATAAATATAGTTGCTCTCTCATTTATTCCAAAATTCTTGTATGTCTGTTAATAATTATTTTTTATAAAGCTCTTACATATTTTTGTTTGTTGGATTAATACCAGGTATTTCTAATTTTGATAGGAATTTTCTGTGGTATTTTAAAAAATTATATTTTATATTACGTTTTAAGTGGCTATTGCTGGTGTAAAATAAAGTGATGTTGACTTTGTATCTAGCACCTTACTATACTCTCTTATACATTCAAACAATTTGTAAGATTTTAAAAATATTAGTTCCTCTTCTAATAGCCAAGTAAGCTCCGATCAGACTGAGCTTTCACCTTTAATAACTATATACACATTGAACAGACAAACAAAAGAAAAGGAAAATTAAATAAAGCAAAAAGAGAAAACAAAAGCAACACTCGAAGGCACTGGAAGGTGAACCAAAGCAGGAATATTATGAAAGGGAGTTGATGCTTGGAAGAAGGCAATGACTCTAGATGAGTGTCTCATTTTTAGACAACTGAGGGGATTCTGCAGCATGTGAGGCAGCTAAAATTCCGAGAGAAAATCCATAGTATTTCTGGCATGAAGAACCAGAGGAAAAATTTAAGCAACAACAGTCTCTGGAAAGTTAAGGAGGAATATCAGATAGCAGAGAGCCAGAAACGGAATCTCCAAATTGTTTTTATAAACTCTGCCCAAATCTTGGTTAACACTTGAGCCATATATATGTGAGGCAGACTCTGAGAAGCTCAACTAATAATACAAGAAGTGAACTGAGATTTGAGTTGCTATCAAACATATAGAGTTTTTACTTTGAGTCTAGTCATATTATTGCCTTGTAAACAAACCCAAACAATCCATACTCTTTGAAAGACTAATGATAAAACCCAGAGATTCCATAACATAATATTCACAATGTCCAGGATAAAATCCAATATTGTTTGACTGCAAAGATTCAGGCATATGTGACCCATTCTCTAGGGAAAGAAAATCAGCAGAGACCATTCCTGGCTGTTGAAATTATCAGGCAAACTGTATAAAGCAGCAACTATAAAAATCCTCAATGCTGTAAAAGAAAATATGCTCAGAACTAACAAAGGCAGAGGAAATTTCAGCAGAAGAATAAGAACTCAGAAATATGGAAATTTTTAAACTAAAAATTCAACTATATTAAATTAAAAATTCACTAGACAGTCTTAACAATTGAATGGAGATGACAGAAAATTATAGTTATCTTAATGATTAATCAATGGAAATTATGCAATATGAAGAACAGAGAGAAAAAAGATGAGAAAAACTGAACAGAGCCCCAGAGAACTGTGGAGAAATAATGATATCCAACATATGCATAACTGGGGTCCCAGAAGTAGAGGAGAGAAGTAACGGACAGAAAACATTACTTAAAGGCAATGTGCTGGGCGTGTTTGCTCACACCTGTAATTGCAGCAATTTGGGAGGCTGAGATGGGTGGATCACTTGAGCTCAGGAGTTCAATACCAGGCCTGGGCAACATGGCGAGACCCAGTCTCTACCAAAAATGCAAAAAATTAGCTGGGCATGGCAACGCATGTCTGTAGTCCCAGCTACTTAGGAGGCTGAGGTGGGAGAATCACCTGAGCCTGGGAGGTTGAGGCTATAGTAAGCTGTGATTCCTCTGGGCAATAGAGATTCTATCTCAAAACAAAAAAAAAAAAGTCATAATGCTAGAAAAGTTTCCATATTTGATAAAACATACAAATTTACAGATTCAAGAATTTCAATAAATCCCAAGTAGGATAAATTGACAGAAAAACATGCCTAAGCACATCACAGTCAAACTGATGAAAACCAAAGATGAAGGGAAAGTCTTGAAAACAGAGAAAAATGATACATGGCATATAGGAAGCAATTATTCAAATGACTGATGACTTTATCAAACAATAGAGTCCAGAAGTTGGTGAAATAACATATGTAAGGTGCTGAAAGAAAACAAAAAAAATCTGTCAACCCAGAATTTTTTATCCAGATACAATAATAGGAGTAATAACAACACAAAAACATTTTCAGATGAAAGAAATGAAGTTTATTGCCAGCAGAACTAGCAATGCTAAATTTCAAGCAATGTTTCAGTTATAAAAATGCTAAAGGAAGTTTGTCATGCTTAAAGGAAATGATACCAGATCTTTCTGAAGGAGAGAAGAACATAAGAAATAGTTAAAATAATAGATAAACTTCCAAGTCTATATTTTCCTACTAATTACTTGAAAGTACATATTCTTATTTAAGACATAAATTATAAGAATGACTCGTGTTAGTTATAAATCCATATATATATATATCAACTATAGGATCAAAGCTGAAGATTGTCAATGTACCTATATTACTGCAAAATTTCTATATTAAAAGAGTTACAATAATAACTCTAGTCTTTTGGATTTCCTCTGAGAAATTATAGCAGCTACAAATAAAGGCAAATTTTGTCTTTTTCTTTATAATTTTCATACTTACTATTTATTTTTCCTGTCCTATTGAATTGAGTAGGACATTCAATATAATGTTAAATACAAATTGTGGTAACTAGAAAGTTCTTGACATGAATAAAAATTTTCTAAATTTCAAACCTAAGTGCAACATTTGTGTAGATTTGTGGTGAGGTATTTTAGTTTAAGAATTTTCCTATTCCTATCTAGTTTTCAAATATATTTTAATAATAAAAATATGTTGAATTTCATCTAGTTTTTTTGTTTGTTTGTTTTTGTTTGTTTGTTTGTTTTTGAGACAGAGTCTGGCTCTGTTTCCCAGGCTGGAATGCAGTGGTGCAATCTCGGCTCACTGCAACCTCCCCGTCCCGTGTTCAAGTGATTTTACCTTCTCCAGCCTCCCGAGTAGCTGGGATTACAGGCGCCCGCCATTACCCCAGCTAATTTTTGTATTTTTAGTAGAGACAGCGTTTCACCATATTGGCCAGGCTGGTCTTGAACTCCTGACCTCAAATGATCCACTACATGGTTTGTATGGTGTATCACTTTTACAAACATATAAATTTGATTTGCTTTTAAAAATTATATTTTAAGGATTTTTGCATGTATGTACACACACAAGATTTATCTGTAACTTTCTTCTATGGTATTGATCCTGTCTCTTTTGGTTATCAAGGTTTTAACTAATACCCCAAAATGGTACTTTTTTCTTCTCTTCCAACTCAGAAACAGTTCGTAAAAGAGAAATTATCTATTCCACCAATGTTTGGTAAAACTCTCCTTTAAAATGCTCTCGGTCTGATGACTCCTAGAGATGAAGATTTGACTACTAATGTAATTTTAAAATGGATTATTGATTTATTCAGTTATAAATTTCTTCTATAGTCAATATTGGTGATATGGTTTGGATCTGTGTCCCCACCAAATCTCATGTTGAAATACAATCTCCATTGTTGGAGGTGGGGCCTGGTGGGAGGTGATTGGCTCATGGGGGAAGAGTTCTCATGAATGGTTTAGTTTCAAGTGTTTATAGCAATGCAAGAACAGGCGAATACAATTGCTAATTTTATTTTCTAAAAAGTTATTTGATGAAGTTTAAAAATTTATTTTCATAAAATTGTTTATTGAACTATTTCAATTAAAATTTTTATGCTTATAATCGTGGCTTCCTTTTATTCTTAATATTATTAATATGTGTTTTCTAATTTTTTCTTAACCAGTCTTTCAAGTGATTTGTCATGATCATTTTCAAATAATTTCAAATTAGATTATCTTATGTTACGTGTTTGCTATTATTTCTTATCCTTATTATTTCCTTCTCCTTCTTATATATAGTCTTCCCACCAAGCATATAGTTGAATGCTTAATGCTTAACCTATCTATATTTCATCTTACATGTTTTATACATTAATACATTTAACATTATAATTTTATACTTAAATATTTTTGTGGCTTCATCTCATAAAATTTTATATGTAGTTAATTCATTATTATTGTTTAGTTCTAAATAGTACTCATTTTTATTGTGAATTTCTGTTGTACTCATGAGTTAATTTGGGGCACTTAATGTTTCTAATCACACATTTTTTGGTGCCATCTTTATATATTTTTACAAAATTTGATTACATTTTGATGAGAAAATGTGGTTTATATTTTACTAAATCTTTGATCTTCATTGAGATTTCCTTCGTAACCCAAAACATCACTATTAAAAAATATTTGATGTAAAAAGAATGTATATTGCTAGTTCTTTGAGTGCAGAATTATATACAACCATTTCTTTCTATCCCCCTTCTGTCTCTTCTTACTCATTTTTTCTTAAATCATATTTTGCCTGGCATTAACATTGCTGTAATAGGTTTGTCTTTAACATATATGTTTCCCTGGCATATTGTTTCTCCTTTATTTTTAATCCTGTAGGATCTTTTGTTTTAGATGTTCTCATACAAGTAGCATATAGCAGGAGTTTTTATTTTATTTTATTTATTTTCAAAAACAGGGTCTTACTATTTGTCCAGGTTGGAGTGCAGTGGTGTGATCATAGCTCACAGTATCCTCTACCTACCCTGAGCTCAAGCTATCCTCCTGCCTCATCTTCCTGAACAGCTAGCACACGGCTGTGTACCACCACATCCAACTAATTTTTAATTTTTGGTAGAGAAGGAGTCTTGGTTTGTCTTCTAGCCTGGGGGAGCCTCCTGCCTTGGCCTCTCAAAGTGCTGGGATTGTAAGTGTGAGCCACTACTCCGGCCTATTTTTAAAATCATTGGATAATCTGTACCTTTGAGTATGTGGATAAATCCTTTTACATTTAATGTACTTACTAATACATTCTTTACCACCCTATTTTGAATTTTTTTCTTTCTTTCTTTCTTTTTTTTTTTTTTGAGACAGAGTCTTCGTTCTGTAACCCAGGTTGGAGTACACTGATGCAATCTCGACTCATTGCAACCTCTGCCTCCTGGGTTCAAGTGATTTTCCTCCTTCAGCCTCCTGAGTAGCTGGAATTACAGGCACGCACCACCACGCCCAGTTAATTTTTGTATTTTTTTGTGGAGACAGGGTTTCACCATGTTGGCCGGGTTGGTCTCGAATTCCTGACATCAAGTGATCCCTCTGCCTTGGCCTCCCAAAGTGCTGGGATTACAGGCATAAGCCACCACACCCAGCTTGAATTTTCTTTATACCATCTTTATCTGCCTTTTTGTTTTTACTTTTCTGCTCTCTATTGGATGGACAAAGTTTTCTAGAGTGCCCCCTTTTAATCTGTACGGATTTGGAAGCTACACATTGTGTTTCCATTTTTCTTAGCTGTATATTTTTCTGTTTCCATTATTCAGTTATTTTAAAATTTTTAACCAACACCCTTGGCTGTACATTTTTCTAACATAGTATTTCTTCCCTGCCCCTGAATGTGACATGGGCACATATCAACCATCGATGGAATATTGTATCCATCTTAGCATTGGTTTTAGTTTCTTTTTTTAAAAATATTTTTTCACTTAATAGTTAAACATGTTTACTAAAGCATTTTACCTTTTTTCCTGATCACCTTTACTTTTAAAATTCTATATACATATATCTCTGAGTTTACTATTTTTCCCCCTGAAATAATCCTTTAATTATTTTCTTAGTGAGGGTCTATGGGTATTTAACTCTTGATTTTTCTAAACACAGATTTCCCCCCCATGAGTCTTGAGTTGATAGTTTATCTGTGTATAAAACTTCAAGTTGAGAGTTACAAATTTTTCTTATCAAGTTGAATATAATTTCATTGTCTTCCATCATTTATTGTTGCTCATGAGAAGTTCCAGTGTTGTTCTAACTGCAGTTCTTTTGCAGGCAATCTGTCTTTTCTCTCTGGTGGCTGTAAACATTTTCTTTTATTTCTCACGTTCTGCAGTTTTACTGTGACGATTCTGAGAATGGCTTTACCATTATTTATCCTGATGGGTAGTTGGGTTGTACTGTCCATTTAAGGATTCATGTCTTTCTTCAAATCTGGAAATTTTTAAATTCGGAATAATGCTTTTTCACAATTTTGTCTGTTACCTTGTTGGAGAATTCCTGTTGGACACTTAAATCCTCTCAATCATTCTCTATGGATGCTAATGCATGTAATCTTTCTGCACGGTGTTCTGGGCAGATTCCTAGTAGTTCTGTGCTTCTCTCTGTGTCAGATCTGAGCATATATCATTCATTGAGGGTTTTTTTTTTTTTTTTTAACTCAATGCCTTAATTTTTTTTTCATTTACATCTGCTTTTATTTTAATTTCTCACACTTTTAAAATGCAAGTTATTCATTTATCTCATTGGGCGACTAAATATACCTATTTTGAAGTTTGGCCAGCTGGATCCACACCCTTAATTTCCTCTGAGGCATATTCCTGTTTTGAAGGTTGATTTTGTTGGCTGTCTTTCTCAGTATTAGATTTCTTCCTCTGTTTTGGAATTTTGCTTTGCAGGCGTATTTTGAGTGGAAGGCTTTTGTTTTTGTTTTTCTTCTTTCTGTTTCTTTCTGTGTTCACCCCTCCTGGGGGTTTTGTGGTCACCTTTGTGCAGCTATTCAGGACTCCCTGCCCTAAACCTGGCAGTGCTGCAGTGCTCCTGTCCCACAGTGGCTTTGGGGGTATACTGTGGCTTCCTTCCTGTCTCGATCAGACACTGTGTTTCTGTCTTCTTCTTCCTTCCTAGGTTTGTAGCTTATTCAAAACTCTAGCTCCCAGGGAAGAGTTAGTCACAGCTTTCAGTTTGTTTTATGGGTGGGTATTGGGAGCAGGGGTGGGAGTTGGTGGGTGATGCTAGTCTCAGACTCTTCAGTGGAGTAATTGTATCCTCTTTATCCCACTGGAATCAAACTGCAGACTGTCACAGCCTCCTTCCAGAACAGCCGTCTAGCAGGACCCCGGCTCCAGCAGAGCCCACTGACTTGGTTTCTCCTCTGTTTCTGGTTCATGTGGAGATTTATCTTGTTATTTGAATTTCATTATGCTTTCAGTGTTCTGTGTTTCTATTTAATCTATTTTTTTTCCTCTGTATTTGGACTGGGGGAGGCATGTCCCATAAATAGGTCTTAATTAGGAAATGTCATAAATAGAATTACGTTTTAGAAAGAGCTCTCTGGGCTGGGTGCCGTGGTTCATGCCTGTAATTCCAACACTTGGGAGGCTGAGGTGGGAGGATTGATTGAGGTCAGGAGTTTGATTCCAGCCTGGGTAACATAGTGAGACCCTCAACTCTACAAAAATTTTTAAAGAAATAGCTGGGCACGGAGGCATGCACCTGTCCCAGCTACTCGGGAAGCTGAGGTGGGAGGATTGCTTGAGCCCAGGAGTTCGCAGCTGCAGTGAGTGATATTTGTGCTTCTGCACTCCAGCCTGGGCAACAGAGCGAGACCCTGTCTCTAAATTTAAAAAAGAAAAAAAAGGTGGCAGAACAGTTTCCCCTCTAATTTACTACAAAATTCCAAATCTTTACCAGCTGAGAAACAATTAGTACTCCCCTGGGTAGGAATTTACATTTGCAGAGCCCCTCACGTGGGGTTTCCTAGGATCCCCAGAGGGACCCAGGAGGGAACAAGGGCACATACTGTCATCTCACTTTTGAAAAATGAGAAAACTTGGTTGGGTGAGACATTCAGAGCCACAGAGCCAGTGGGTGTGCAGGATAGCCATAAGCTCCGACCTCTGGAGGGTCTCTCCCCACAAGTCTTGCAGGTCAGTGTCTTGTTTTGGAGCAGATTAAGTGGGTAAAATTTGGAATCACTTGGTAGGATGAGGGGAGACCCAACTCTTTTTCCCATGAAATCTGGTAACTGGTTCAGTAACAGTAAAGGAAGGAGGGAAGGAGGAAGGGAGGGAGGAAGGGAAGGAGGGAGGGAGGGAGGAGGGAAGGAAAGAAGGAAGAATGGATGGAAGGAAAGAAGGAATAATGGATGGAAGGAAGGAAGGGAGGAAGGGAGGGAGGAAGGGAGGGAGGGAAAGAAGGAAGGGAGGGAGGGAGGGAGGGAAGGAAGGAAGGAAGGAAGAAAGGAAGGAAGGAGGGAAGGAGGGAAGGAGGGAAGGAAGGAAGGAAGAAAGGAAGGAAGGAGGGAAGGAGGGAAGGAGGGAAGGAAGGAAGGAAGGAAGGAGGGAAGGAGGGAAGGAAGGAAGGAAGGGAGGAAGAAAAGAAGGAAGGGGGAAGGAAGGAAGGGAGGAAGAAAAGAAGGAAGGGGGAAGGAAGGAAGGAAGGAAGGAAGGAAGGAGGGAGGGAAGGAGGGAGGGAAGGGAAGGAAGGAAGGAAGGAGGGAGGGAAGAAAGGAAGGAAGGAAAGAGGGAAGGAAGGAAGGAAGGAGGGAAAGAAGGAAGGGAGGAAGGAGGGAGGGAAGGAAAGAAGGAAGGAGGGAAGGAAGGGAGGAAGGAGGGAAGGAAAATTAAATGCAAAAAATCAGACCACTTTCTGTGTCTGATTCTCTGTGGTCAATTTGTAGTGGAGTCTAGTTGGGCATGGGTCACACCTTAGCAGGTCGGGAGACCTGTGCCCTGTGGGTGATCACAGATCTGGGAGTGAGGACTGCTCTCTGAACTATTTGTGTTTGTTGGAGCCAGCACAAAGAAGTTCATGAGAAGATCCCATGGTGCTTTCTGCTTTTTCCCCACCGTTTTCATCCAGGTAAAATCAGATACCACATGGGGAATGCAGGGGAAGGAGAATCATAAAAGGCCCAAGTGAGGGCCAGAAGATGCAGGGTAAGGGAGTCTACAGACCCACACATCTGCTCATTTATTATAAAGACATCTGGGCCAGGCACGGTGGCCAACACCTGTAATCCCAGCATTTTGGGAGGCTGAGGCAGGCAGATCACGAGTTCAGGAGATAGAGACCATCCTGGCTAACACAGTGAAACCCCAACTCTACTAAGAATACAAAAAATTAGCCAGGCGTGGTGGCTAATTTTAAGGCTAATTAGTCCTACCGGGGAGGCTGAGGCAGGAGAACCGGGGAGGCGGAGATTGCAGTGAGCCGAGATCGTGCCACCGCACTCCAGCCTGGGAGACAGCGTGAGACTCCATCTTAAAAAAAAAAAAAAAAAAAAAAAAAGACATCCACGACATTCCTCTGACATGCCAGGCCTTGTGCATGATCCCAGGATGCAGTGTGAGCCATGACAAAGCCCTCTGCTCCCCAGGACAGTCTTAAGTCTCACAGACAGACAAGCAGGTAGACATACCTAAGGTGGAAAATTATGAGTAACATTTCCCTCGGATGGTGAGGAGCTTTGTGGCTGGTTCAGGGCACAGTTTCCAGGACCAGTTGGCTGGGAAGGCGGATCTCTCCCCAGTTGTCTCCCTCATCAGGGGATTCAGGGAAGGAGGCCAGTTGTGGCTCTGAGCCAAAAATGGAGTGCCCGCTTTCTCAGAATCAGGCATCAGTCTGGCAAAACTTCCCCAGTGGTGACCAAAATTGCTTCCCTGGAGGCGTGTCTTTTCTGCTTTTCTCTGTTTCAGGTGAGAAAGGGTCAGAAAAGGGAGAGAAGGCAGAGCCAGTCATGACACACAGCCTCAGTAGAGGCTGGTCTCCAGCATCAGGCACTGATGACATTCACTGAGCCACAGCCCATGCCCAGAAGGTTTCCGATGTTCACATAGACCATAGGCCTTCCCCAGAAGTAAGCACCAACAGGGGCTACAAGATCACTGACAAAGAAATATATCAGTACCATTCTAGCAAAATGGATTCTTAAAAATACATGCTATGACTGAGGCAGAGTAATTGCAAGAAGGCCATTGTAGGAATAACTTTTATTGCCTCTGTACTGCTCCCTCCCAAGATCACCCTACATGACTGTGAATGTTTTTGCAACTTCCTGTATAATTCTAGTTATTCTAATATAAGTATTTAATAGACTGCACAGGTCATTGGAAACCTTCAAATCCCAGTTAATTTGGATACTCCACTAAACATGATTACTGCCTGTGTGGTTTAGGCTTCCAGGGAGAAAATTAAATAGCAGGAATGTCATTTGATATAGTTTGGCTGTGTCCCCACCCACATCTCATCTTGAATTGTAGCTCCTATAATTCCCACGTGTCATGGGAGGACTTGGTGGGAGGTAATTGAATCATGGGGGTGGGTCTTTCTCATGCTGTTCTTGTGATAATAAATAAATCTCATGAGATCTGATGGTTTTATAAATGGGAGTTCCCCTGCACAAGCCCTTTTGCCTCCCACCATGTAAAACGTGACTTTGGTCCCCCTTTGCCTTCCGCCATGATTGTGAGGCCTGCCTAGCCTCACAGTGGAGCTGTGAGTCTATTAAATCTCTTTCCTTTATAAATTACCCAGTCTCGAGTATGTTTTTATTAACAGCATGAGAACAGACTAATACATGTGTATCTGTAAATAATATCAAACCTGTGATAAGAATGCATTTGATTAGATGAAGAGAGAGCTCCTGGTGTTGGCTCAGTGAGCAGTGCTGCTGACCTGCAGCCTTGGGGGGCCCAGGGAGAGAACAGGCCTTTCTGCCTCTGGGTGTCCTACAGACCACAGTACCCACCCCATGCCCAGCTTGGACCCTGTAACTCAGGACCCTGCTTGTCAATCCTGAGCACTTGCTAGGTTTTCTCTTCAGTTGCATGTACCACACAGTTAATTACTGAGATGAGGAGAAAATGCCCCCTTCCATGGAAATTGTGGAAATGCTACCAGATGTTAAGGATTAATGAGTATGAGATGCAGGTGTGAGATTAGATGCAGCTGAAAAGAATACAGCATGGTGGCTGGCTGCTTGTTAACCGTCATCGTTAAAGCTGCCAAAACAACAAACTCTTGCTCAGGTGATTTTTCTTAAAAAACATTTTTTTTCTTCTTTTTCACTAAGCATTCTCATTTTCTTGCCCTTGTAGCTACTAATCCCGTTGATGAAGGACTTTGCCTCAGAGGATCAGTTTCATCACTGGTAGCTTCGCAGAGAGCTCACACAAGGCCTCATCCTTGTCAATCCAGAGTCCATGCTAATTGGCATCCCTGAGAACAGGCCCCACCAGCTTGAAGTAATTTACAACCTCATGTTTCCAATCAGTCATGTATAAGAGAAAGCTTGCAGGAGTGGTAGACACTTTTCAGGAAAGTCTTGTCCCTTTTTACAAAACACACTAGACATGAGAATCTCAGAACTTTATTGTGCGTTTTTTGTTTGTTTGTTTGTTTTGGTGTTGTTGATATTCAAATCCCCCCCAGTCAGCCATGGGGTGATGTCCGATTTCAATTACATGCAGGACTCTAAAGCTACAGGGTTGAAGATGCCATGAGATTGCCACCCTCCCACCAGGGGTCCATCCACAGACAACAATGATGAAATGTGGAGTGTGGGGAGAGTCTGCTTTTGTACTTGGTGTGTTTGATTAATTAATGTGAGAAAGAAATCCATGTCATGTAGAAAGTGCTAGAACTGACAGATTGCACCTTTTTATAGAGAATTCGTTTTTCCTAGAAGGAGCTCGTATTCAGAGTGGGGAGATAAGACTCTGTCAGGTAATGGATCCAAAATGGATTTCATCATCTTACTGTCATAGTAAGGATAGGGGGCCCTGGTGAGATTCAGTGCTCATTGCTGGCATCCCTGAAGGCCCATCCAGGGGCTGGCTGTGACCATGAGCAGGTTAAGGGCCTCCCTTGGTATTTGCTCCAGTGGGAGTTGTTGGCTTCTGGGTCTTGGGTTCAAGCGACCCAAATTCACAACAAAAGGGGGATTGATGAACTTGATGCTGAACATTTATGCTGAGAAACTTAACTGTGAAGATTGGGATTCTATTTATAATAGCACTATATAGAGACACTCGCCTTGTAGGTGGTCCTTTCTGGGGAAAGAATGTGCATCTCTGTGTGGCACTTCTCAAAAGGGAGCACCTCTCTTCAGGGTGCTGAGGCTTCTCCTGGGAGGCTGTGAGCTGAAACTAGCATTCAGTTGCATCATGATGGGAAGGGAGAAGTGAGGGGAGTTTGAAGTGGGGGAGGGCAAATGTTAAATTCTGGAAAATATCCTTGACCATGAAGGCAGTTTTCCACAGATGCAATTGAGCAAGCTGTTACTTCATCTCAGGAAAGCCAGAAAGAGACGTTCTGGAGGCAGACTCCAAAACCCCCTAACCGCCCACACTTCTCCCAGCCTACTGGGTGAGGTTGGGAGCTTTCCCCAAATCAGACTGAAGTTTTAAAATGCAAATCCTGGTTGAGGTGACACACTGAAATTTATGCCCACTAAATAAAATCACACTGCTGGTCAAGTATAAATGACAAATAGCAGACTTACTCTGTAAACTTTCAGATAGGAAAGAGTGGAGGGAGGGAGCTTGGGGTAGCTCTGGGAGTCGCAACTCAGGGAGAGGGAACACCAAGAGGAGAAGCCAAAGAGAAACCTCACATTTGCTGTGATGATGGCCCTGAGGCAGAAATTTAAAAATAAATATGTGTTCATTCACTCCAAGAAAGTAACAGGCAAGACAAGGCTTAAAAAGAAAAGAACAAGTTTTCCTCTGCCTAGCAAGCTCACTTGAAGGACAGTTATAACACTGTTAGAGAAGCCAAGGCCAAAGGAATGGGCTCCAGACACTCCCGCCCCCCTTCCAGAGCAAGGTTGAAGGAAAAAGAAGAGAAAGACAAATTAGTTTACTGTTACTCCTTTCCCTGGCTCCTTAGGCATGATTATGTTTTACAAATGTCTGTATTTAGCCAGTTCTTATTTTTCTTTCGATGCAGCTACAAGGCCACCAGCTATGCAAGGTCACAAGTTACGTTATGCTATAGATTATGTGACCTGTCACTGTATGATTAACTGCTTTTGTTTTGCTCCTGTAAGTCCGCTTATAAAAACCCCGCTCTGTCTTTGTTCAAGGCTCAGCCTTTTGGATGTGAATCCACTGAGCTGCTGCATACCTAAAATAAACAATCCTCCTGTTCTCCATATTGGTCTCTCCAGTCCTCAGTTTTCTGCAACAGCCCTATGAAGGCTTATTAGTTTACTATGTTCCAGGCACAGGCTGACTACTTAATTCCACTTAGTCCTTTCAACAATGCTATGAAGTTATTTATTCACTCCCATTTTATTGACAAGGAAGCTGAGCCTTCAGGAGGCTACACAGTGAAATTCTTCCAATCCCCAGGAAGCACCTTGCAGCATTTTGTCGTACCAGCTGCAGGCCTTTGCAGCACAGCTTCAACAGTTTCTACAGTATTTTTCTAATCATTCGTGTGCTTTGATACAGAGAAAGTTTCATCCCACAAGCATTATAATTGGGATTTTCATTTGAACTCACACAGCTATGGCAGCCACTGCTAAGTGGCCCACAGAGAATTGCTGAGAATTAAATAACACAGAACGCAGTTCAGGCCAAGGAGCTTGGGAGGCTTCCTGGAAGGGGAAAGGTGTGAGCAGGACTTGGCAGGAGGAGGCAGGATGAGGACGTCTGCATACAGGAATGGGGAGGAGCCGTGGATGACAGAGACTTTAGGAATGAAGACACTAAAGAAATTGGTGGCTACTTTGATAGGATCAGGGATGAAGAAAAGGAAGTGAAAAACGTTCTGGTAATTGTACACTAGGAAATGGTGATACCATCTCCTTTTCCTGACTGGAGTTGGATGTAGGCTCTAAATCCATCCTTTAATCATTAACACCCACCTCCCACTCTCCTTTTGTCCATTACTTGCTTTACTTTTCTCCTCAGCATCAGCATGCAATATATTTATCTGTTTTATTGCCTTTACCTCAACTAGACTGTAAGGTCCCAGGGCAGGGCTATTTGTCATTTTGGTTCATTGCTGTATCCTCAGAAACTGGAGCAAAACAGGACTAAGTGTTCTCTGTGTATGCATATATATGTATAGCATATATATGTATATACCATATGTATGTGTGTATACGTAGACAGAGCAGTTAGTCCTGTTTTATATTTCATATACCTTTTAATTTTTTTTTTTTTTTGAGGCAAAGTTTCGCTGTTGTCACCCAGGCTGGAGTGCAGTGTCAGCTCGCTGTAATCTCTACCTCCCAGGTTCAAGCGATTCTCGAGCCTCAGCCTCCTGAGTAGCTGAGATTACAGGCACCCACCACCACACCTGGCTACTTTTTGTATTTTTAGTAGAGACAGGGTTTCGCCATGTTAACCAGGCTGGTCTCAAACTCCTGACTTCCAGTGATCTGCCCACCTTGGCCTCCCAAAGTACTGGGATTATAGGCATGAGCCATTATACCTGGCCTTTTTAATCATTAAATAAGGAAATTTCACATAAATGGTAACTAATTTATTCTGCTAATTGTCAATATAGCAGAAACTTCAAGTACCCACAATACCACTTTGTTTTTTACTTTCAATACAATATTCAATAAATTACATGAGATATTCAACACGTCAGTATAAAATAGGCTCTGTGTGAGATGATTTTGCCCAGCTGCAGGCTACTGTAAGTCTTATGAGCACATTTAAGGTAGGCTAGCGAGGCTAAGCCCTGCTGTTCGGTAGCTTAGGTGTATTAAATGCATTCTGACTTACTATATTTTCAACTTAAAATGAGTTTACTGGGGCGGGGTGTTACCCCATTGTAAGCCAAGGAGCATCTGTATTTCCAAATCAACATTTGGAGTAAGTGAAGGGAAATGAAAAGATTTAGGACCAGGAGAATGGAAAATCCTGAGGAGTCTCTGCAGGTCTTGCTTGTCTGGGGCTACCTGGGAAGAAGGGAGCCAGGTGATTGCACTCAGCGTCTGACACAGATGCCTGGGGTCAAGGACCCTGCGGAGTCAGCAGTGGAAAGTTGTGGGCTGGCACTGAAATGAGCAGCTTCTGCCATGTCGCTGAGTGGATGTGGGGTGCCAGTGAAATCAGTGTATCACTGAGCCCTGATAGAATAGTGGAAAATATATATTCCCAGCAATATGATTCTGCCAGTTCCTAGAATAATATAAATGGATAACTTCAATAACGAGAAAGTAAGGAGGCAGCATGCCTCCTCAAATCCTCCTGCACTGAATTAAAGCTACAGAGAAAAGCTTTCAGTGCAGATAAGCTCTATATTTAGGCACAGGCTTAGGTGGTTTGTTTTTGATCTCACATGTTTTCTGATAAATATATCTGGAATTATAAATTTCCTTCTGAGTACTGCATTTGTTTTATCACATACATATCATTGTGAAATATTTTTCCCCTTTATTTTTATTTGTCATCTAATAATTGTACATATTTGTGAGATACAGAATATTTCGATGTATATACATTGTGTAATGATTAAATCAGGATAATTAGCATATCTATCCCTTCGAACATTTATTCTTTCTTTTTGTTGTGAATGTCCAAACTCCTCTCTTCTAGCCTTTTAAAAATATACCATATTGGCTGGGCACAGTGGCTCACGCTTGTAATCCCAGCTCTTTGGGAGGCTGAGGCAGGCAGATCACCTGAGGTCAGGAGTTTGAGACCAGCCTGGCCAATGTGGTGAAACCCCATCACTACTAAAAATACAGAAATTAGTCAGGCAAGGTGGTAGGAGCCTGTAATCTCAGCTATTCAGGAGGCTGAGGCAGGAGAATTGCTTGGACCCCAGAGGCAGAGGTTGCAGTGAGCCGAGATTGTACCATTGCACTCCAGCCTGGGTGCCAAGAGCAAAACTCCGTCTCAAAAAAAAAAAAAAAGAAAGAAAACAAAAAAGAAAAAATATAGCATATTACACTGCTGGTGAGAACATAAGCTAGTACAACCACTATGGAAAACAGTGTGGGGATTCCTTAAAGTACGAAAAGTAGAACTACCATTTGATCCAGCAATCCCACTACTGGGTATCCACCCAAAGGGAAAGAAGTCATAATATGAAAAAGATAAATGCACATGCATGTTTATAGCAGCACAGTTCACAATTCCAAAAATACGGAACCAGTCCAAATGCCCATCAGTCAACAAGTGGATAAAGAAATTGTGGTATATATATACACCATGGAATACTACTCAGCCATGAAAAGGAATGAAATAATGGCATTCACAGCAACCTGAATGGAACTGGGGACTATTATTCTAAGTGAAGTAACTCAGGAATGAAAAACCAAGCATGGTATGTTCTCACTCATAAGTGGGAGCTAAACTATGAGGATGCAAAGGCATAAGAATGATACAGTGAACTTTGGGGACTTGAGGGAAAGGGTGCGGGGTGTGAGATAAAAGACTACAAATTGGGTACGGTGTATACTGCTTGGGTGATGGGTGCACCAAAATCTCAGAAATCACCACTAAAGAACTTATTCATATGGCCAAACACTGCCTGTTCCCCAAAAACCTATGGAAGTTAAGAAAAAAATACCATAAATTATATTTGACCATATTTACCCTAAAGTTCTGACATGAAGTACTTTTTATTGATGTTCAGTTTTAATATTTCAAAATTATAATTTCTTAATCAGATAAGATGTATTTAGTGGCATTTGTTTTTGTTTCAAGACATATGGACTTTTAATTTTTTATTAGCTAACATTTTTGTTAATTTCTACTTTTGTTAATAATTGTTAGTAATTTCTACTTCTACCTTATTGTGATAAATAAACACAGTTTGTACAACGCTATTCCTTTTTCTAAAATTTATTGAGAATTACTATGTGATTTGTATCTGGTCAATTTTTACAAATATTATATGTATGCTTAAAAAATTATATTTTTATGATTCTACATTTATCTAATATTTTAAACTTATTTAAAGTCATGCTATTTAGATCTTCTATGTATGCAAACTTTTGCAGCTTGATCTATCCCTTTCTGAGATGAACATGTTAAATCTCATTGGACATAAATAAAGGGTATATTATAAGATGCATATATATTCATGATTATTAAAACATTTTGATCTGTTTTTTCCTTTCCTTTCCTTTCAAGCCGTATCATTATCTGAAGGTCACAGAACAAAGGAGTGGGAAAGTGAGGTTTGAACCCAAGCCTAGTGATGAAGAGTCCAGCACTTAACTTCTATTCTCTACTGTTTACATTTAAAAAACGTTTTAAACCTCTGGATAAAATAATTGGGAACCAGTTGACAGAGTGACAATAACAGAAGGGAAGATACATGAGACACTTATAATCAGGGACTTAACTGATCAAACAAAGGATACTGGATTTCCTTCTTGCCTGCCTCAGTAAAGAAAGTTTTTTTCTTTAGTTTCTCAATGTCTACAGGAAAAAGATTAAGAGATATAACAGAAGAGATTTTTGGACTGTACATCCAATCACTGTTAATTCTGTTCATTCTGAAGAATCAAATTGGGAGGAAATTCTCAATTCATAACATCCTTTACTCTCTGAAGGGGATTAATATTTGTTTTCACTCTTCACAAGTATGCTAGAAAATACTAGGCTTTTCATAGTTACTGTAGTAAAAAATGCTATCGATTATTGGCACATATTGTAGGGCACTGAGCTGGCTAGTCCCAGGTGTATGCAGCATTGCAGACATACATCCCACAGGCTGTTTGGATTGGTGCAAATAAGGTTTTGATGTCAATAACACTTTATTTTGTTGCATTCCGAGCCGACCAATGTGATTTTCTTCTCGTCTCCAAAGGCAAAATTATCTGGGTAAAAAATGCAAGAGAAGAGGTCCCATCATTGCCTAGAAGCCAAGAAACCAGAAACAATTCCAATTCAGAACAAGCAGCAGAAACCATGGAATGCTTAGCAAAGAGAATTATGCAAAACACAGAATCCAAATATTCGGCTCACATGACAGCGGTCTCATCCGCAGGTGAGAAAATGCAGAAGTGGGACAGAGAACTGCTCGCAAACCCCAAGTGATGCCGCCAGCTCCCAAATTACCTTTTTGTTTTTTCTCTGGGGGCTGTTGACCTATTCTGAGGATTGGTCAAGGCATATATTGAGTTTCCTTTCTTTACTACCAATTATCCTCTCTACTAATTAATTCTTCCAGGAAATAATATATAAAGGAACAAAAAAAAAAAAAAAGGGTGAAATTTCAGTCAGTCACATGGCTGGCTGATTTTTAGGAGACTGGATGCTGGCTGAAAATGCTGGCCAAAAAGAGACCTTCTGCATTCAGGCAGGCTCTAGAGGATATTTCAGTTTTGTGCATTCCATTGCCCTGCCCTGGCAGAGTTAACTGCAGATGTCAGGAAAAAGAGAATAGCCCCCATCTGCTGCCTAAGAGAACCCCTTTTTCCTATGAAGTTTCCTTTCTTCATACCACACAGCCCCAGCAATGGGAGCCATTTGTGGTGCCAACTGAGGGGGCCACAGTCACTGACTGGCCTGGGAGTCAGCCCAACCCATAAACATCCTCCATCCTTCTGGCTTCAGTGTTTAGGAACCACAGTGCTTTACGGCTCAATCTTTCATTCTCTGTAGTCACACCCATAGGATCTCATCCAATTTGTAGCCTTAAATGTATGCTGATAATGCCCCAAATTATATATACAGCCTAGATGTCTCTTCTGGACTCCAGATTCTTATACCCCATTGCCTTCTCAATGAGACACCCCAAAGGCATTTCAAATTTAAGATATTGAAACTCAGCTCAGGACGACCTCCTCTCCTCAATCCCTCTCCTGATCTGCTCTTCCTATAACCTTTCCTAGCCTTCCAGTTGCTTAGACCAAAACCCCACAGTTAACCTTAACTCTCTCTCTCCTCATCTAAACTGTCACCAATTCCTGTTAGATTTACCACTGAAGCAGATCCAGTATCCGACCATTACTTGTATCACTGCCATTACCATTTGGATGAAGCCAGCATCTACTCCCACCAAGATTACTACAATAGTCTCCTATCTCTCAGACTCTCCGCTTCCACCCTTTCCCATTGCCCTCCAGCCTATTTTCAACACAGCAGCCAAAGAACTCTGAAAAACAGGGGCTGCACACCATGGCTCATGCCTGTAATCCCAGTTCTTCAGGAGGTTGAGGCAGGAGGATCACTCAAGCCCAGGAGTTTGAGACCAGCCTGGGTAACATAGCAAGACCCCATTTCCACCCAAAAAATGAGAAAATCAGTGGGGCACATTGGTGGATGCCTATAGTCCCAGCTACTTGGGAGGCTGAGGCAGGAGGATCACTTGAGCCTGGGAGATGGAAGCTGTAGTGAGCTATGATTGCACCGCTGCACTCCAGCCTGTGGAGACTCTGTGTCTAAATAAGAAAGTCAGATCATGCTATGCCTTTGCTCAAAACCCTTCAATGTCTTCCCATTTGTATCAGTTTCCTTTTGCTGCTCTAACCAATGACCACAAGCAGTGGCTTAAAACAACAGAAATCTAGTCTCTTAATGTTCTACAGTGCACAAGTCCAAGAATTGGATTTTATGGAACTAAAATCAAGGTGCCAACAGTGCTGCATTCCTTCCGGAGGCTTCAGGGTTGGGGGCAGAAATCCAGCTGCATGCCCTTCCAGCTTCTGGAGGCTGCCTGCCTCGGCTCATGGCCCCTTCCACGAGTGACTCCAGCCTCTTGCTCCTGTCACTACGTCTTCTACTCCTATCTCTGACCCTCCTTCCTCCTTCTTATGAGGACCCTTGTGATTACATTGGGCTCACCTGGGCAATCCAGGATAATCTCCCCATCTTAAGACTCCAATGCCCATAATCAAAGTCTGTTTCCCTACATAAGGTAATAAATTATCATATTCTGATGATTAGGATGGGAGCAGCTATTGGGGTGTCCATTTCACAGAGTAAAAGCCCGAGTTCTGACAATGTCCTACTAGTTCCCACGTGAACCAGACCCCACTTCCTGTATAAGCTCATTGGTTACAACTCTCTCCCCTTCACTCACTCAGTTCCCGCTACATTGGCCTTGCTCTTCCTCAACACAAGCCCACCCAGGACCTTTGCACTTACTGTTCTCTCCATCAGGAGACCTCTCTCCTTCCTTTAAGCCTCTGCATAAAGGGCACCACCCTATGAGTGAGGGTTTCTCTGATTACCCCTTTCCCAGCCGGACACTCCCTTCCATGCTCAATTTTTTCCCAGAGCTCTTAATATCATGTGTCTGTCATTCATAGTCTCTCTCTCTCTCGTTCTTTCTTCTGTCCTCTCCCACTAGAACATCATCAATAACGGGTGTTCTGTCTCTTGTCATAATCCTTAGCAAATACCAGGGGCTCAACAAACAGTTGTTGAATAAGTGAATCTTACTTTACCGGAAGAGCAAGTTCCTTGGACTCAAAGATCTGCCCTAAAGTAGGAACTTAGCCTGAATAAATAAATGAATGAATGAGTACATGACAGACTCAATTTACATCTCATTTTTGATAGATATATAGACTAATATGAAAGCAAGTGCTTTACTACTTAGAAATCAGACATAACAGTTTAAGTAGCTTATTCAAGGACATACAATAAAGGGAAAGTAATATAATCACACATTAAAACTCCAGCCAAGCCCCTGACTTTATTTTGCCGTGTTCCTGCATTTCTCAGACCCGACAAATCAGAACTCATCTAGATTCTCTTGCTTGGCTGAAATTGCAGTACCAAAAAGATTACAAGTTAATAAATTCTGGATTCATTACAAAAGGAAATTTCACAGAAATCTCAAAAGCATTTATCTTGTATATTCAGATATGTAAAAATATACAGGAGAGATCATCATCCATGCTTCGAAAACACCCCCAGAAGCAAACGCGGCAGCATAAGCTTCATGTTCATCATCAGTGCCTGGGCACTGCCCATCAGCCAGCTCAGAGCAGCATCCAGATGGTCACCAGGTGTTGGGGACACAAAGAAACAAAAGACGCTCAATGGGGGTCATGTTTGTTGAGGGGAAAGAGACATGGGACAATGCAACTGACTTGGAATGGGACAGCAATTTGTCTTCCAGAGGCCATCTCAGCTGCATTTTGCAAAGTGTTATGCTAGCCTTGCTCACACACTGGCAAAGTCGATGTCAACTCACCGTCCAGCAACTCCGCCTGCTGTTTCAGGAGGGTGTGCCGGGGTTGTGTTTTGTTCAAACTTGAAAACTGCATTTCTAGGAATCCTCTTACCAGCATATAGGTGGGAAAGAGGACCTCACTGTGATCAGGAAGCTGGACCCAGAGGAGGGACTGCCAGGTTCAAATCTCACCTCTGAGACTCACTAGCTGTGTCCCCGACAGACATGTCACCAACCAACTCTCTCTACACCTCAATGTCCTCACCTCTAAAAAGTCTGCTTATAATTCTTATGATAATTGTAGGCGATATTGCAGGAAAATCACTTATCATAGTGCCTTGCAATTCCAGGCCTTCATACATACTACCTATTATTACAACAGCTGTTACTATATTAGTATTATATATATTAATGTTGACTTTTTAAAAAAATCACCATTCAAAAATAAATAGTACATTTGTCTTCATCTTGAGTTTAGTTTGTGACAGTGACTTCTAAAGGTTTATCATTTACTTACAACTAAGTATTTGCCTATAATTGGGAAAAACTGCTATCAGGCAAATGTTAAGATTAAGCTTTTCTACATTTGGCTGGCAAAAATCAAGTTATTTAAAGCCTTCCCCCTCAATTTCACACCTGAATAAAAATATACATGCTTTGTTAATGGAAAGCTTAACAGAAATGTTGAACAAAGATGACCTCATATAGTATTTAAACAAGATAAGCAAAATGAGTAAGATTTTAAAATAGATACGTAGGCATGTGTAGGTTCAACTAGACATTTTTGTGGCAAATTACCGTCTGATTAAATAGTTGTTTAATCTAATATCCTACGTTGCCTCACTGCTTGAAAAATGAAATAAGATCAAGTGACACCAAAATATACATTTATTTTTCTGTTTCTACTAACCACGCTAACTAAGGACACATGTCAGAGGCATTAAGTGAGCTTTACACCAAGTTATACAAAAATTCACCTCACACGTGGAGATCCTGATTTAGTAGGCCGGGGAGGAAGCAAGTAACATCTGTGGTTATTAACCACTGTGCAAGATCTCTCTCTTTATTTTCCCCCTTTCAACAGAGTCTTGTTCTGTCACCCAGGCTGGAGTGCAGTGGCACAATCATGGCTCTGATCTCCCAGGCTTTGATGATCCTCTCACCTAAGCCTCCTGAGTAGCTGGGACTACAGGCGTGCACCACAATGCCCAGCTAATTTTTTTGTACTTTGTAGAGACGGGGTTTCACTACATTGCCCAGGCTGGTCTCAAACTCCTGGGCTCAAGCGATCCACCCACTTTGGCCTCCCAAAGTGCTGGAATTATAAGTGTGAGCCACCGTGTCCAGTCCAAGATCTCTCCTTTGAAAAGAAGTTTTTTGCCTTGAAATTGTTTGCAAAAAGCATTTCTTGATTCTGTAACCCTGCTCCCTAAACAAAACTTGACTGCTTGCAACTCAATAAAGAGAAATGTTGAGTTGCTTCTCAGCCCTTAAAAATCATTAAATAATCCTCTGGTCTTTTAACACTAACAAGAGAGTTAAGGGAAATGGGAAGAGAGGAGGCAGAACTTTCCAGCTGTTCCAGGAAATCACGTGACTGCCTTCCCTTTATACTGATGAGGCTGCCAACAGAACTCTCAGTGCTGATGGTCGTGCTCTGTTTGTCTCAGTCTTCCTATGTGTAACCATTAGCCACATCAGTCTGCTCATAACCTTCCTAACCTCCTGCCATCCAAGGTCCTTGCTTCTTTCGTTCATTCAGTCAATGTTTGCTGAGCACATACTGCACCCCAGGGAACAAATGTGAAAATGTCCCTGCCCTCCTGGTGCTTGCATTCTAATTTCTAACAAACGGCCTCTTGAAACCGCCAGACTTGTTTAAAGAACTGCTTCCTCAATGTGTTTCTTAAAAATGATGGTATTTTGGGGCAGAAAAGCAAATAACTGCAGTTTGAGAAAACAATGTGGTTCAAAGGATTAAAGAAATTAGAGGCTATCGAGGGTCTGCACGAGAAAAGATAAGGGAACTCGTGAACCTTTTGCAGTGGAATGAAGCAGTAACAGAATGACTGGCTTGGAGGTTATTTCTGGCAGGGGACATAAACCCACTCTGGAGATAGGAACGACCTGGCAGAGGATTAGGATTCAGTGGCCAGAAGTAGGACCTGTTCCCAGCAAGAACAAATTTAACAATTCCTACTAGAAATGGGATCAGGAGAGAGGCAAATTCATGACCAGCAGAGGTATCAACATTTTCAAGTAGCTGTAACAACTACTTTAATTCTTTGGTAAAAGTTTTTCCAGTCAATAAAAAATTAAGGGGTTAAAAAGTAAGAGTGAAACTTAAAGTTAGTAACAACCAAGACCCAGAAAGTTTACCTGGCTAGTCAATGAAGAGCCATGGATAAGGCTCCTCACCTTAGTTAGTAAGGTTAACTTACCTTAGTTAGTAAGGCTACTAACCCCATGCTTTTTCCACTGCATTATGCAGGGAGCTGAGCAGGGTCATCCTTCATCAGCAGTTTCTAAGACAAAGGACACTATGGCTGCAGAACACAACATCGGGGAAGGTCAAACCTGTAACAGCTGAACTCTGAACAACGACAAATGATTCTCAAATGATGAGAACTGGGTGTCTAGGTGGGCAGTAGTTGCTAAGAAGAGGAGAGAGGTTGTTCAGAATTGCTACATTAGGATCATTGTTATTCATGAAACCAAGAACTAAGTTCATTCATCAGCAACCTTACTTGGCTCTGTGGCAGAGTCAGCTTGAGGCGGTTCCCCCTTGAATGTGACCTTTAAGTTGGTGTTCTGGATTTCCTTAGGGGCAGTGCAGATCAGGTTTGTCCCTATTGAGCTAAATAGATGAAAACAAGGAGAGACATTCTTCTGCATTAAAAGGGTGCTCACAGAAACTCTCATCTCTCCATGTCCTCTCTCTACTAAAACTTAAATGTCTTTTCCATTTGTCATACAAGTGTCAGGTAGATAATCAAGAACATCAGGAGTAGTGGTCATTCCTGCAAAACAAACCTACTCCTGCTCAAATTGGATTGATTTACCTCTGCAAAAGGCTGCAGCAGAATTGATTTTCTAAGAATTTGGGGATAACTACTGTCTGCATCTTTGTGAGCTTCCATCTGGTGGTGGATTTCAAAATTGTTGTCACTCAGATAGGAGGACACAATAGGTGGCTGTAAAATTAAACAGTAATATATAAAACAGGGTGGTGGGAACCTAACCATTTGAGGTCGATCAATGTAGGAGTCAGCTTGATTATCAACGCTGGCTTGGTGAAAAGCCTTTGACATACTTAGGGCTCCCAATGATAGTGCTAGTGGTCAAGTCCCTAAGATTTACACTGGCTTATCAGGCATCCTGCAGTCTGGTGGAAAACATCTATATCCAAGGGTTCGATGCAATTTAACAATGGGCACTAGCATTTTAAAACAGGAGTTTTAACGCATTTTTGAAAAACAGATTGTTATTTTTCTGGTAGATTATTTTTGACTGCATTTATATCTCCACAACCAGCAAAACAAAAGAAAATTAATGTGCTAATTTTTATGGTTAAATGAGGGCAAAAGGTTCTTTTCATGAATATAACTATGTTAAATAGACCTTCCTATGTAAATAGCACTGTGTTAAAAGATTAATGAAAGGCTTTCTGCAGATGGAGGCTATAACCATATCATCAGTTCCACATATCCGACCAATTATTACTGTTTGTTTCAGCCTTTGGCGATAAAAGTAATGAAGACAAGCAATAAAAATAATGGCATGAAGTTACAGAGTAAACTTAACTTAAGCAGAGAATATCACTAGTCAGAAATTTGTCTGCACTATTAATAATAATGATAATATGATTCCAAACTACTGAAGGCTAAATTTAAAGTGATTCTGTTTTATCCTCAACCAAAAAAACTGATTATAATTAGGTGTATGTTTTGTTTATCAGTATTTATTTATTTCTTATAGATAAGAATCTTGCTCTGTCACCTAGACTGGAGTGCAGTGGGTCACTGCAGCCTCAAATTCCCTACCTCAAGCCATCTTCCTACCTTGGCCTCCCAATTACCTAAGATTACAGGCACATGCTACTAATTTAATTTACCTGGTTAATTTTTAAATTTTTATTTCTAGAGACAGGGTCTCTCTATGTTGCCTAGGCTGGTCCACACTCAGCTCCTGGGTGATCTTTTGGAGCTCAGACTCATAGAACTGTACGCACATAAACATGGGTTAAAAACAGGTGCTCCACCACCCAAGAAAATATTTTATAGTTGGTTTCATGTGCTTGAGAAAGTCATAGAGAGATAATGTACATAAGGTAAAAAGTGAAAGTTTAGAGACCAGCTCAGAAAATTCAGATTTTCTGAATGCCATATAAGTTACTACATACTGAAATAAAGAACACTCCATTTAAAAGAAGCTAGCAAACTCTTAATTGAAATAGGCATGAGTTCCCAGAAGAAATCACTTTTTAATTTTCAAAGCATCTTCAGCAAGAAATTTGGTTGGTATGTAAAAGAACAGTGTGGCCAGTAATTTAATGCCCGTGTGTACTGGATAAATAGGTCATCAGAGTAATTTTTAAAAGGCTGAAGATAAGAAAACCCAGCTGAAATTTAAAAATTTGCTAGTGATTTATTAATAAATATTTTTATTATAAATAATTGATAGACATCCTGGGCAAATATCTAGACAAAGAATTAATACCAACATGGAGGGTACCTTTTTGCATGCTATTTAAAAAGAAAGTCAAGTTTTTCCTGAAGCTAAATGTTAGGCTTGATCTCATTTTGTACATAACTTCCCAGAATGTTAATATGACATTACTAAACCACTTCAGTCCGATGGTGTCGCCATAATGATATATCAAATGTACATACTGCTGAGCTACAAAGGAATATTCAAAAGAGTTCAAAGTGTAAAAATATCTCTGTCCAGTAATTTCTCTTCTGAGTTTATTTAGAACTTGGCAACATACATTTCACTCTAGAACGAAAAAGTTATAGTGTTCAGGAAGGAGATTTGAGAACTGGAAAGTTTACCAGGTGAAGAAGTTTCCAGGAAGACAATTCGCTCAAGTTGTTGTAAGTCAAGTCCAGAACCTCAAGAGCTGGCAGCAGGGAGCTGGAAGCCTCTGCAGCAAAGTGTTCAGCCTTGTTCAGCAAAGTTGCAGGGGGACAAAATCTGTTAGACACCAAAGACATTAGATTTTATACAGATTATCATTGCACCTCTGTTTCTAATAGGCTGAGTGTAAGACAGTGCCATGATCCTAGAGTCACTTTATACTGTATTTTTATTTTTTATTTTTTTGAGATAGGGCCTTGCTCTGTTGCCCAGGCTGGAGTGCAGTGGCACGATCTCGGCTCACTGCACCCTTGACCTCCCCAGGCTCCTTTCACTTCAGCTTCCCAAGTAGCTGGGACCATAGGTCATTCATCACACCCCACTTGGATATTTTTGCAGAGATGCAGGTTTTGCCAGGTTGGCTCCAGGTTGGTCTCAAAACTCCTGAGCTCGAGCCATTCTCCCACCTCGGCCTCCCAGAAATGCTTGTTGGGAGCAGGCATGAGCCACCAAGTCCATCCAATTTTTTTTTAATTAAAAAAAGAATTTATTTAAAATTTACATTGACAAGTGAAGATTGTACATACCTATGGTGTACAACATGATACTTCTGATATATGCATAATCCATTGTGGAATGGCTTAAATCACACTATTTAATATACACATTGCCTTGTATCATATGCTTGTCATTTTTGTGTGTTTTGTGGTGAGAATACTTAAAATTCACTCTCTTAGCAATTTTCAAGTATACCACACTGTTATTGACTTAGTCACCACCGTTAATTTGCATAATCCATCTCTTTAGTCAAATTTCTCCTGTCTAACTAAAATTTCGTGGTCCTTGCTAATATTTCTCTGTACTCCCCCTCTCCCTCCAGCCTCTGGTAACTATTTTATTCCCTGTTTCAATGAGGTTTACTTTTTTACATTCCACATAAATGAGAGGATGTGGTATGTTGTCCTATTTAGACTAATAAGTTTAGTCAGAGAGCTTATATATTCCTGAAACATTTGAAAATTTCTTAGTTGTCATTTTTCTCCAATGGTGAAATTTAATCACTGTTTTACAGAAAAACTCAAACCACTACTACAAAATATCTACCCCTTGTAAAGAAAATTTCCTGTGAATGGGTGTGATAATATCTCAAATCTATATTATTGAGCTTTGTAGTTTTCAGACTTTTGCTTTATTTCATTTCCTTTATTCCTTTTAGAAGGGATAATCATTTTTCCTACAACTGCTAACACTCAAAGTTATCTTCAATTAGAATGGTGATGGCCAGGGGCTGGAGGGAGGGGCAATGGAGAGGTTTTTTTTAATGGATGTAGGATTCAGGTTTGCAAGATGAGAACATTCTGGAGATTGGCTGAACAACAATGTGAATACGCTTAACACCATTGAACTGTATACTACAAAGACAGTACTTTTTTTTGTTTGTTTTTTATTTTTTGAGATGGAGTCTCACTCTGTTGCCCAGGCTGGAGTGCAGTGGTGAGATCTCAACTCACTGCAACCTCTGCCTCCCCAGTTCAAGCGATTCTCCCACCTCAGCCTCCTGAATAGCTGGGACTACAGGCGCGTGCCACCAAGCCCAGCTAATTTTTGCATTTTTAGTAGTGAAGGGTTTCACCATGTTGGCCAGGATGGTCTTGATCTCTTGACCTCGTGATCTACCTGCCTTGGCCTCCCAAAGTACTGGGATTACAGGCGTGAGCCACTGCATCCGGCCAGACAGTATATTTTATGTGTATTTTATCATAACTTAAACATTTTTTAAATCATACAATTGACCCTTGAGCAGCATGGGTTTGAACTGCCTGGAGTCTAATGACACATGGATATTTTGCTTCTGCCTCTGCTACTCTCCTGAGACAGCAAGACCAACCCTCCTCTTCCTTCTCAGCCCACTCAACATGAAGAAGAGGATGAAGACCTTTAAGATGATCCACTTCCACTTAAAGAACAGTAAATGCACTTTGTTTTCCTTGTGGCTTAAACGGCTTTCCTAATAACATTTTCTTTTCTCTAGCTTACTTTATTGTAAGAATGCAGAATAAAGGCGGCTGGGCATGGTGGCTCACACCTGTAATCCCAGCACTTTGGGAGGCCAAGGAGGATGGATCCCAAGGTCAGGAGTCGAGAGAGACCATCCTGGCTAACACGGTGAAACCCCGTCTCTACTAAAAATATAAAAAATTAGCTGGGTGTGGTGGCGGGCACCTGTAGTCCTGGCTACTCGGGAGGCTGAGGCATGAGAGATAAGCTGAACCGGAGGCAAGGCTTGCAGTGAGCTGAGATCATGCCTGTAGTCCAACTGTGTGGAAGCCGAGACACTGTCTCAAAAAAAAAAAAAAATGCAGAATAGAATAATAGAATACATATAACACACAAAATATGTGTTGATCGACATTTATGTTTTGGTAAGGCTTCCTGTCAACTGTAGGCTATTAGTAATTAAGTTTGTTCAGGATCAAAAGTTATGCGTGGATTTTTGACTGCATGGGGGTCAGTGTGTTGCTTCCTCAAGCCACGTGTTGTTCAAGGGTCAATTGTGTGTGGGTGTGTGTGTGTGGGTGTGTGTAGTGTGTGTGGGTGTATGTGGTGTTGTGTGTAGTGTTATGTGTGTGTGTACGGGGGTGTTATGTGTGGTGTGTGGAGGGTGTGCTGTGTGTGTGGTGTGTGCAGGGGATGTGGTGTGTGTGTGGTGTGTGTGGGTGGGTGTGGGGTTGTGTGTGTGGTGTGTGTGTGTGTGTGTGGTGTGGTGTGTGTGTGGAGGGTGTGGTGGTGTGTGGTATGTTGTGTGGTGTGTGTGTGGGGTATGGATGTGGTATGGTGTGGTATGTGTATGGGGTGTGTGTAGGGGTGTAGTGGTATGTGTGTTTATGCAGTATGTGTGTGTGGTGTGTGTGAGGGTGTGTGTGCGTGTTTGTGTCTGCATGTTTCCAGTGAAATCTAAGGAAATTTTTTTCTTTTTTAAAATCATACTTTAAGTCCTAGGGTACATGTGCACAACATGCAGGTTTGTTACATAGGTATATATGTGCCATGTTGGTTGGCGGCACCCATCAACTCATCATTTACATTAGGTATTTCTCCTAATGCTATCCCTCCCTATACATACAGCAGGCCCCAGTGTGTGACGTTAAGGGATTTTTTTTCTACACTATCATTTATCCTTTTCTTTAAGCCCCTTATTTTTCTCAATGCAGTTCCCTTTGAGCATGCTTAAAAGCCAATTAAAAAAAAAACTTTAATAAAAGTTGACAGGTATTGAAAGGTGGAAGGGACTGTGACAATAAAAATCATTCCAGTCATCGATGCTTCTCATAACAGATCAAGCTCAGTCCAGTCCTACCAAGCGGGCCTCACCAGAAACAGCTGACAGCAGAGGGGGAAACCAAAATGGAAACGTGGGTTCCCCATCTCAGGAAGAAAATGTCCCAGACAGACTACACCCAGCAAAACTAGCTTCACGACTATCTACTGCCATGACAGCAACAATGAACATTCTCCATGAAGTCACAATTTGTGAAGCACATTATGGCAAGTACTTCGCTTGTTCACTAAAACTACCTTGTAATACAGGCAAGATGGAGCTTGTAATTAATGCCATCTTGAGATGAAAAAACAGCCTAAGAGAGAGTAAGGAGCAAAGACTTCAGAAGTGGGTGACATGTGTCTGGAAGCACCCTGTACCTCACGGAGGCCAAAGCCACTCCAGACCCGTGGGCTCCTATGCAAGGATTCTGAGAAGAAGTGCAAGTCAGAGACAGCAAGGGAGGTAGGGAAGCATACACTAGGTGCTTCTGTCTTTAAACACTGCTTTAAGTTATCCGTTTTTGAAAACTGCTGATTCCTTAGCATTTTTCTCTGCAAATAGAGAAATACACTTTTGCAGTATTAGGTACAGGAAATCCACAGTTAAACAGGCTTAGAGGGAAGAGGCATCTCACTTGAGAGAGAGCTCCCATTCAATCTCCAGCCCAGAGCAAGCCTGGAGCCCCTCCACCTCTTGGTGGCAAGAATCTACTTAACCAAAGGTTCCTTTTTCCTTTGAGTGACAAAACAATACCCACAACGTGTAAGGAACACAGCAGAGTCCCATGTGCAGCTGATGGCCATAAGCAACAGTAGTAGGCACACCACCCTGGGGGGCAGAAAGGAAGCCCTTAAACAAATGCTGAAACTTCAGAAGAACTGCCAGCAACAGCTCCAGCTACAAAGGGGGCAAGGAACTGCAGAGACTTCTGGCCACCTCTTCGGACGCCAGACCATGTGCACGGTGACCTGGTGGCATCTCTCTCTGCACAATGAAACACAGAACATGCTGGCTGTCCCCCTTCCCCTCAGCAGGTGCTAACATCCATCTCCATCCATCCACATTTCCACATGTGGGAATTCCGTGCTTAGGGCCCACTCTGACACCGCTAGCAATCAAGGTTTCCATGAGAGGTTACAGGGGGAGTAGGAACAGAATGGAGCTTTAAGGTAGGAGACAGCTAGGTGAGGAGTCTGACTCCAGTACTTGCCAGCTGCGTGACCTTGACCAAGTTACTCAGCTTCTCTGAGACCGAATTTCCTCAAGTATAAAATAAGGCTGATAACATCTTCAGGGCAGGATCACTGGGAGGATGAGAGAGAAAATATGTGAAGCACCCAACACCCGATCCATGGCTCACACGTGGCTTCTCAGGAAAGGAGAGCTGCTGCTAGAATTATTTTTCAAAAGATTTGAGAGAAAATTTTGAATCAGCCCTAAGCGAGCAAGCTCACCTCATGACAAGCCACTTGGGATGGTCCGAATATCAAGTGTGGTTTTACCATTTGTGCCACACTTGCTTAATCTCAGGTGACTTCAGGTGTTGAAACATAAAGCTTCATAGGGCTCAGCTATGCCAAGTGGTATCAATTCTTTGTTTGCATGGGAAGATTTTTCAAATGCGTGTTGGAAGTGGGCAAATGTCTGCATATGATGGAGAAATTTATAAAACCAGGATGTCTAAGGCTATTCAGCATCTGTTTTCCTTTTCTTCTAAAGCCCCAGAAAGGTCTGTACAGACACCTCCTTTTCAGAGCAGTTTCTTCTCTGCAGGTTGTCTTGAGCACCTCCAGCTTCAATAAAACCTTCTTGGCTAAAGGCACTAATTTTCTCAACTCCACAGTGACCTACTCACAGTTATCAAAAATAAATATTAAAAAAAACTAGGCTGAGCCCAGTGGCTCACATCTGTAATTCCAGCACTTTGGGAGGCCAACACAGGCAGATTGCTTGAGCTCAGGAGCTCAAGACCAGCCTGGGCAACATGGCAAAACCCCGTCTCTACAAAAAAGACTACAAAAATTAGCCAGGTGTGGTGGCACGTACCTGTGGTCCCAGCTACTCAGGAGGCTGAGGTGGGAGGATCACTTGAGCCCAGGAGGCATAGGTAGCAGTGAGCGGAGATCACGCCACTGCACTCCAGCCTGGGAGACAGAGCGAGACCCTGTCTCAATAAATAAATAAATAATCCAAATCCATAAGTACCCCACATGGTACTTAATAAAAACTTCTATGTGTTCATGAGACAAGCTCTAGCAACAAACAAGGTCAAACGTTATTTCTGAATAGTTGGGCACAGTGGTCCTGCTGTGAAGTTATCCTAGAAATAATCATCAGCATGGGAACATGTGTGGTTTCACATTTTTTGGAAAATAACTCTAGGAAATAAATAAACAACTTAGAACAGAACTAAACTTTCTTTTATTTATTCAGGTGGCCTAAAATTATCTCATGTCTTACAACCAACAGAATAAACTGCAAATACTATAAAAACTTTGAAAGCAAATTCTTATTGAGGGTGCCTTTTGGATCACGCATACAAGTGGCTTGCCTGCTCCATTTTGTGATCTCCTGTGTGTATGCTTTCATTCACCCTGGCTCCTTAGAATAAGGAGTCCTCCCTATAACTTGCCTTACTGTGTGAGTATAATTCTATATGCCATTTGAGGACAGAAGTATCCTTTAGTGAAACCCATCTTAGCTCCTTTCTCAAAGAACTGGGAGGTTTTGTTCAAACTTTGACAACTCCATCTATGTAGCTATGTAATTAAATACAAAAAGCTTTACACAATCAATACAGCACCGACAGCCAAAAATGCAAACAACTCCAAAGAGAACAAGAAGGCAACTAAGATGCATTCATTGAAAAAGAAAAGTTTAGGGCCAGGCATGGTGGCTCATGCCTGTAATCCCAGCACTTTGGGAGGCCGAGGCGGGCGGATCACCTGAGATCAGGAGTTCGAGACCAGCCTGATCAACATGGTGAAATGCCATCTCTACTAAAAATACAAAAGTAGCTGTGCGTGGTTGGGTATGCCTGTAATCCCAGCTACGCGGGAGGCTGAAGCAGAAGAATCGTTTGAACCCAGGAGGTGGAGGTTGCAGTGAGTCAAGATCGTGCCATTGCACTGGAGCCTGGGCAACAAGACCGAAACTCCATCTTCAAAAAATAAAAGAAAGAAAAGAAAGAAAAAGAAAAGTGTACAACTCTGTCCTATGGTGCCTCAAACCAAAATGTTATTAGGAAAGTCAAAAAAGAACAAAATCTGAGCTTATTATTTTATTCCCAAATCTGTCTCCATCCATTGTATTTTTCAGCCGCCCAACACAGAAATATA